>NC_142244.1:51999270-52624270 GCF_052056855.1 Sturnus vulgaris
CGAGAGTCTGGAAGAAGCTCTGGTGCTGCTTGTTAAATTAATCTGCAATCAGTCATATTTGTCTCATTAAAGAGAGGGTGAAAAACTCCCTAAATTAGCAAAAGATTTGTTAATGATGTAATTGTCATCAGGATCTGTTCCACAGCACACAGCAAATGCTTCACAAAATAATGAAACAACAGGGGCAATATGGGACCTACTGTGCAATGAATCATAATGGTATTGATCACTGCAGTAATTTATCATACTTGCCTTGCTCCTGGCATTTTCGCATTGATGGATTCTGTTGGCAAAAACAAAATACTGATTACTTGTTATCGTGGAAATTTGCAGAAAATCTAATTGGTGTAAAATGCAGCACATCCTTGTGTTCAAAGCCATGCAAAACAGAAAGACCACAAATAGAATAAAGTAGTTTTTTTCATGGATATCCAGGAGAGGAAGCATCCCTGCAGTTTCCTCATAGTCATTTAAAACATATAAATTACTAACGATAGAAATAACTAAGAAGAGAGAAAAAAATGTGGCTCCTTATATAAAAAAAAGTTACAGTTAATGATTTACTTACTGTGAATTGATTTTAAAATGTTCATATTTCTTCTCTTTTCTATCTCTTGACAGAGTTATCTTCATAAGGACTTTTCATACAAACTTCAGTTTCAGGTTTGATAGATCCAAAACTCTTTTAAGTGCTAATCACTTTCTTTGAACTTCAAAGAGGATATGTGTACAGGGGGGTACTGTATGAGTTTATAAAGAAGAGTAAAGCAAGACCTAAAATATATCAAAAACATAAACCAGTAAACCATGGACTAGGTTTTGAAGAAGAGGTTAGTAGCTGAAAAAATTCAAGAAATTATACCATTCCTTTGTTTATTTTATAATAAAACAAATCTGTCTTCCAGAATTTTAGGACCTAATACAATAGAAATGCAGGTTGTTATCAACAGAGAATACAGTGGCTGCAGAAGTCACTGTGCCATTATACCTATGACATAAAAAGGGATCTTTGATGAGTGTGTCTATTCAAGAAGCATTGCTCCTGTTCATTTTTTCAGTAGGATGGTAAATTGTTATCATTTTGAATGCTGGAAATTATTACTACCTAAACCATTTGTAGCCATAACCTTTTTGTAGAGCTATGCACTTTAGGAAGAAAAAAATCTTGTCATGGTTTACTTCCATTTCCTTTGAGTATGCACTATGTTGAGAATAGTAGGGCTTAGGAGCAACTTAGTCTGTTGCTTTTTTAACAGACTTTGATAAAAACAGGTTTTCTTAGTACTTAATGTACACTAACTTCCTTGCTACTTTTTTCTTTATGTAAAGTTACATGTGTCATGCATTGTTTATATATTTTCTGCTCTTTTGATTCAACTTCTTTCGGTTATTTGTGTTTTGTGATTTCTGATTTTGCAGCTTTTATTTTATAGGGCAAAAACAACCATTACTAGGAGAAAAGACTAGTAGTTTTCCACACATTGAGCTTACAAAGGATAAAGATTTTAAAGACCCCAAAAAACAAGCAGTCAACCCTCAACCAAAAAAAACCTTGAATGCTTGTAAAACATGGATTAGGAGTTCATGAACACTATCCTGTTGGCCAAGTACTGATGATATGACTGAGAAGTTCATTGGCAGGGGATCACAGGTACATCCAGGTAATTGCAATAGTTAACATTATGCTAAAAATAAACCCTCAGACTTTGTTATAAGAGTGCTGATATGATTTACCAAGACAGCTCTGGCATTCTGTACTGGGTAAGTGCAGGCATTTTCTTGAACTCTGGTCACAGCCTAGTAGGAAAGACTTTCAGAGAGCACTGTCTTGGTTTTCTTATTTCTGCTTTTCTAAGATGAGCAAGAAATCCATAGCCTGATTCTATTGTGCCTCCGAAGTTTGCCTTCCTCTTTACTTTTTAATTGCCTCTTGTAACTATTGCCTTTTATGATGCTGTCTACCCTCTCATCTTTGAGAAGTAGTGAGAAAGGAAGGCAAATTCTTTTATCCAAAGTGGCAGGCTGTTAACTTGTTCTTTCTGCAGTGAGACAGGCTGTTTGCTGTAAGTGTTTCTGCAGGGCTCATGCTGTACCCCTAAGGTGTGGGTATATTCCCAGCTCATCTTCCCCTTCCCTGCTCACAGCCTTGCCTTCACATGATGCTCCCCTGGTGCACTGCCATACAGACAGGTGGGAAATGCCTCGAGGGAAGTGTTTCCCTCTGTCTTGCTTTATGAAATGCACAGGACATTTCTGGGTGCTTTTTGTAAGTAACAAGAATTATTATTTAAGTATAACTTTAGGACACGGGCTATACCATGAAGATTTGGTCTTATTCTTACCAAAATAAAACTTTCTACTGGCCACAAATAGTGCAGGATCAGGCAGTACAGCCTTAGAAATATTCTTTAGAACTGTGTTTGGCCTGAGTGAAAGATTTAAGGAACCCAGTAAACAAATACTCTATAAAAACAAAAAGCACAAGGGCTCAGTCCTGCCAGAATTTGAGAGCTGTGGTTTTGATCCAACAAAGCACAGAAGTATGTATTTAGCTTTAAGATATTTATGCCCTAGGGTATTCCTGTTCACTTTGAGTTAAATACCTGTTTAAGTGCTTTACTGGCCAGAGCATTTTCGACATCTTTTGAGGCTGAATTCTTACATAAGACTTCCCTCTGAGATCTCAAAGCATTTCACAAAACACACTAAAGACAATTCTTCAAAATAATAAGGTAAAATACTGTTGTAGGACAGAATATTGTTTTATTCCCCTGAGTAGGTACAAGATTCCCATCCATAACTACTTCTTCTAGGTTTCTAAATCTGTGATATAAAAATATTATCTGCTTTTGCTCCATTTACTAAAAACATACCCTTCTCCAGTAAACACTGAAATGAATGAGTCATGTAAGAAAGGCAAGTTTTAAAGTAAGCTATAATGATGAAAGTCCCTAGCTACAGGGGTTTTTGGGTGTGTTTTGTTTTCTCATGAGAGGATGCAAAGAGATGGGGTTTATTTCTTCAGCTGGGAAGAATTGAAAACAGTAATAAGATAAACTAAAGACCATTTAGAGCAGAGGCAGTAAAGTGCCTTAAGAGAAATGACAAGGAACTGAATAAAATGTCCTCAGGTGCATCAGGCAGAGCATCACCCCCAGGTCAAGGGAGGGGATTCTCCCACTCTGGTCTGCCATGGTGTGGCCTCACAGTAATATGTAATACTCATAAATCTCACTCTAGGTAAGTATGTTATAACAACATCAAAAGACCCTATCTAATTTCTTTGTGCAAGCAGTTCAAATACATATGGAGAGTTAAAATGTATTTTTAAAAATTCTGCAGCATGTATGCCCAAAAAAGACAAGAAAAAACCTGTAATTTCTCCTCCTTTCCTAGAAGGCATCCCTCCAGCCTACTGCACTAGTTGTTTGCCTGAAAAGCTCAGTTCACCTCAGAAGGTACTACACAGGCCTTCAGACAGGTCTGGCCATGCTACCTTCTCCCAGTTGTGTCCTCTTCCAGCTGCAGAGGAAAAGGGGATGTTGTGGAGAAGATCCATGCTTCAGCCTCTAGGATAACCTTAGGAGATGCCCTTCTGGGTATCTAGTCACTCAGCCTTTTTCCTTCGAGATCTTTGTCCATCCAATTTTATTTTTTTAAAGAAGATAAAACACTAACAAAAGATTAGAGGGCATAAAAAGAGAAGAGAATCAATTTTTAAGAAGCTTGTGCAAATGAAAAAATGTCTTTCAATCATCACAGTTTAATCAAATGGAACAATATTAACCCAAAATAATAAGTATGGTGAATCTCACTCCTTCTGTTTAGCCAGCAATATTAGAGTTCTGTAATGGCAATCACACATTTGTTTTTCATGGTGGGAGAGGTATTTTCTTTTTGTCTATATTGTATTATCATTAGAAACAGAATAATTTTGGCTCAGCTAAAGCATCACCTTCACAAAATAAAAGATATCAGATTTCAGCCTGAACAATGAATACCAGGAAATTTGAAGGTACCTAGCAAGATGCCATCAGAAGGAAAAAGTTTGAGAAGGCTTAAATACCAGTTTCTTAATAATCTTTCTAAAAACTAGCACCCAGGACACAGAACTTAAACTCCTGAGTTGTCACATCTGAATGAAACCAAGGCAATCACTCATACATGTGACACAAATTTCCATCCTGACCCAAACTCAAAGAGCAGTGATAGAGGAATCTTGCCCTGTTCAGTTCAGCCAGACTTTGAAATCACTGTGATTTCTCAAGCCACCTAATTTTCCCCAGTTCTTCTGTCCCCTTCCCTCAGGACCCTGTGTAGCCTCAGGACAGAAAAGGGGGGAGAAGTCCACGTGGTCCTCAGCTGAAATGACCTCCCAGGGCTGGATGTGAAGGGGCAGACTGAGGATAGGAAAGGCAGCAATGGAGCATCATTGCCTCTGTCAACCTCCAGCCTCCCTGATCCTGCCTTTGGAACACACCAACATTCAAAGGCAGAACAGCTCTGCAAATACACCATTCTGGCTTAATTGTCAGGGGTCTTCATGGACTGTGGGGAAATCTGTCAAAGGTGTTTCAGGCAGGTACAGAAGTTTAGTCAGCTGGAGAGGTTGTTGGCGCTATGGTCTATAAAAATACAAATAAGTGGGTTCAAGTAGCTCAGAAAATAGTTTAATAAAGGAAATTTTTTTGTATAGGTTGCCATAATAAAAGAGTATTGTAGCTGTTCTCTATGTCTACTAAAGCTAGAAGAAAAAATAATTAGCTTAATTTTCAGAAATGGAGGCAGATATGAGAGAAAACCTTCTGTTTTTAAGGCTAATATAGAAGAAAGTGCTAAAAGGCTTTAACAGGCTTTAAGGAAGATAGTAAAATCCCCAGCTCTGGATAATTGTGATTCAGCCAAGTATCTCTCAGAAGAGGTGTAATCTTACTTGATTACTGGAGCATATAAAAGATTCATTTTAGGTCCTTTTCACTACACATTTCTGTGATTTTTATGATTTGACAAAGCAATGGAAATTAAAACACTAGCTTTTTGCTATGATCTGCCAGATGGATCTAGTGATAAATTCCCTTTGGCGTCCTTTTCTCAGCAATACAGAATTTGAATAAAAGCTGACCTAGTTTACATATTCAGCATGAAAATTCTTTTGCCTGTTTAAAAGGTGAATCTATTTCTAATAATGTGCTATTTAATTCTACCAACATAATTTCAATGGCTCGGTTTAAACAAAGAGAATATTTTTATAAGCATTTTTAACATCCCTGTCATTAATTTCCAAAGCCAGAGCATTTTCACAATACCTCTGGCATTAGTAGAATGAGGACTTAGTTGATCCTAGAGGCTACAAGCACGTTACTGTTTTAGAGTGATTGCTGTAGTTTCTCTCCTCCCTCTCTCTCTCTTCTTGCCATCCCCAGTTACTCATCTCTGCCATGAGAGATTCATGCTTCCTCAGCTGCTGGGTGATTTATTACCATATTTTGTTTGTTAAAACTTTATAATCATGGACTAAGGTTTACATTCACATGTCACTGGATGGCATTTACACCCAAGGTGCATACATGTAGTGCTGTGGTCATGTATAAACAGCTGATGTAGTGAGCTGTGTGGTGGTGGACTTCTGCATTTAAACTTAGCTGCCTTTCAGAAAACAATTTTATTACTTGTCACTTATTTTATGAGCATGTCATATTCCTCCAGCACAACACCACTCTGGATGTAAGGTAACTTTATGCCGGGAAATGAGTCAATTTTTCTTTCAGGATTCTTGAAATGTAGAGATCATGCTAAAGGCATTGTGGACAGCTTGATAGAATGTCTAGTGTGACATTACATCCACAAAATGTGCTATATTTTGATGACCCTGATAAATCACAGTGTATTCCACTTTTTTTCTCTCTCTTTTATGAGAATACTCATTGAACAATGCAGCTTTGGGATTCGAAGGTGAAATGCAATGAACTGAGAGTCATCCTAAGTATATGAGCCAACTGAGGAAGAAAATAACAGTTTAGAATGTATTTTTATGGAAAAGGTATGAAAACTTCTTGACTGCACATGTTCACACTGGCTCTAAAAATGCTATAATCTCAAATATTAACTTGCATATAGTCTGTAAGTATCTCCTGTTTTACACTAAGCCACTTAGATTCCTTTAACATGCTTTTCATAATTTCTCCTAATAGGTTTCAAAAACTTTCCAGTAATTTTTACCATATGTTAGAGGAGAAAGACTAAATCAAACTTAACTAAGATGGCAATTATATGTATTCATGTTTCTCAGTCTCTCAAAATTGGCTGTGGAGTCATGGAACCACACAGGCACCCACATGTCTGTAATCATTAAAGACTCAAAACATATGTATTGATACTTCTAGTGCAATCGACACATTCAAGTAACAGGAATTTCCAGAATTTTATGGAAGTACAGCCAGGAATTCAGACTGAGGCACTGTGAGAAGAATCCAGGGTGGAGGCTTGAGCTAAGCATGATGCCTCCAAGAGCCCTGGAGGCCTCTTGCAGTCTGCTCCCACACAAGCTCCATGAGATCTGACACACAAATGGGCTGGCAGGAAACAGATACTGATTGCAGGAGCTTGGTGGGCATCTACTAATTGAAGCAGAAATTCTAAAGTAGATGGTTCCCTGTTTCTGCTGCATGGCCCCCAATCCTACACAGGAAACTGGATTTGATCCTGGACTTCTTTTGGAAGGAAGTCTTATTCTTACTCTTATTCTTCTCCTAGAAGCTCAGTGTGCTTTCAGCTCAGTGTTCGTTCAACATTTAAGCGATTCAGTGTGTTATTACAGTTCCATGTTCTTTTTTCTATAGGCCAGCTAGTTCTTGAACAGAGGGAGTGAACCTCTTCATCAAACAAAACAGGAGACCAGAAGGAAGTACAGCTGACAGCTGTACCACTGCAGACCAAGGCAAGTAAGTGTTTAAGCACAAAAACCCCACAATAGCCTAGCATTTTTTTTAACAAAGTGTGCTTTTTTTTGTCTAACAGAAGAAGGCAGATTTTGGTCCACCAAGGAGCAAGGTTGTGGCAAGAAGTAAAATAGAGATACTGGAAAAGCAGGGAGCTCATTCACCTCCAGACTTTGCTGTCATAAATAAATACACTTGGGGGTTTCCCTTTTGTTTGCCGAGGGTAATATTTTCCCTTTTCTGTTATTATTTTTGTTCTCCTTTTTACTACAAGAAGTACGACCTACAGAGTCCATACTGAAAAGGGTTGCATGTGTCTGTTGTCCTACTGCACCATGAGAAAGCTCCCATAAAAGTGCTGCAAGTCACTGTCCTGGCAATTACCTTTGAGTAATTTCTGAAGGACAGAACTGTTAATGTTGAGTCACTTTGGTAGCCTTTCTTCATCTATTTGGGTTATCACATCGAAGCTTTTGAGACCATCTTTTAAACAGTTTAATATATTTTGAGATGCGCAATATTTTTGTAAAAGCTGACTGATTTTACATATAAATAGGGAATGAGTAGCTTTGTTAACTTTAATGACTATTATGAGACATTCTTAAGCCAACAAGGACAGCACTCCAAGGTGCCACGAGACTATTAGCAGTTAGTCAAATTACTACACTAGCTCAGAATGGAGGAGAAAGAAATAATGAAACTTTTGAGATTTTTAATGTAAGCAGAAAGTGCAAAAGCTGGCAAACTGACCCATTCAAAGGAATTTAAGTGTCCATCAATGGTCAATTTTTAACTGCCATCAAATCCAATCTTAAAAGAAAAGTCATGTTTTATGATTTGCCTGCGAGGCAAATACTTGTCAAAAGCGTGTGCAGTTAGGAAAATAAAAGATACATGAATAGAGAAAGTGATTTCCTGAAAGGAATGACAAGCAGATGATTTTAGATACAGTGTTTTTAATTACCACTTTTCTGAAGTTCAAAAACTTTGAAAACAGCATAAGACTTGATGGGAGCTAGGGAATTGTGACAGCTTTTCCTGCAAAACCACCTAAAAAAACCCTCCTTATAACTTTTTCACTGGAACATACACATCTTGGTTCTGTCAAAACAGAGCAGCTACAAATTGCCTTCTTGACTCATTTCTTAGGCTCTAAAGAAAAAATTTACAGAAGGACAAGAGGATAATTTACAGGTGATGGGTTCAGGGCTGAGCTTTATTAGATATGTTTGTAAGAGTCAGACCAAAGGTCTGACACAGGATATTCTTGATGAACTGCCCAACTTGACAGACTTGGCTCTTAGGTCCTCCAAAGAACTGAAAGAGCTCATCTATGAATTTATTTATTTTCAAGTCAGACACACAGTCTCAATGTACCTCATGTCAAAAAAATAACTATTCCTTACATTCATTGTAACTCGGTACTGAGAAAATGGAACATAAAAGTAATATTACAAGAATCCAGTGTGCAATGAACCCACTTACCCAGTAAACAGCTGCCCACCCTGCAAGTGCAGTGCTTCTCACTGCCCAGTCTCCTTTGTATCTCACACATTCACTTCATTCCTTCTTTGCAGGGACTTTCAGTCACATCTCCTCTTGAACCTTCTCTTTCTCATCTTAATGCCTGAGGAATAGACTTTGCTGGGTGGAGCGTTCTCCATTTGGGTTAGAGTGGTGGATTTTTTGCAAGTTTTTGGGCAGAAGGAACACAGATCTTAAAGCACAGGTGATTTGAGTGCTCATTTGAAAGCAAATGAACCATATTTTTTATTTGCTTTCGGGATTGTTTCTATACTTTATCCACTGCCTCTTGTGGCACAAAATTATGAGGACCATGATGACAACACCACTGACAGTCCCAAGGATTAGATACATGTCCCTGGTGCTTCTCTCTCCTTCCTTTCCTTTCCCTGCCAAGTAGACTTTGATTTTCTACACGCAGAGAAGCAAAAGTTGCTATCATTAATCTGAAATAAGGTACCCACACACTAGAAGGTTCAGGAGTTGAAATCTTCTCTGCATATCTTTTGAGAAGCTTTCTGCTAATCACATTGATTTTGAGTTCTAATTAGTGAGCTCAATGTATTAGAAACTGAGAATCGTCATCTGAAGGAGTCCAAATTTCCATAAAACTTATATAAAGCATTAATTATAGGTGCATCTCGCTCTGAAAGGACATGACTTACATATTAAGTCCTGTACTATATAATTTCTGGCATAAGTGTTAAAGCATTATCATTTAAGGCCCTCATAAATCTGTGCTTCCTTGAAAAGAACCAGAAAAATTTCCTTGACAAATACCTAAGACCAGTACTATACCAATTCTTGTATTCTGTAAAGTCTGTATAATCAACACATACCAACATCCTTCTTCTGGGATATAAATACAATATATCAGCTTGAGTTCTGGGCAGGTATGTAAGTAGAAGAAGTTGAAATCTAAAAGTAAAATAATGCAACCCTCACCTGAGTCAACAACAAAGTTTGTCTTGATTCCCTGTCTTTTTAATTTGGTAATTAATTTAGTCTATTTATTAAATTTTAATTGTTAGTTCAGTTTTCTTCTTGAAGTGTTTAATCTGTAATTCATCTTTTTCAGGAATCTATTCATTTTCTCACTTTTGTTATTAAAATTCTGGAAAAACTAAGTGCACCCATCTTATGCTGCTGCAGTTAAATCCCAAAATAAATCATAAACTCCAAAGATGGGGGTAACCTCTAATTAAAAAAATTCTGCCTACCAGGTACTACTACCTAACAAAATTCATGTTCTGAAGAATTTCCTCTAATTCTTAAACATAAACTAGACTCATTACCACAGAATTTAAAATATATCAATACCTTATTTTAATTTTGAAGTGTCTGGTGCCTTTGTGAGCTATACAATTTCTCAGCAATTTGGGCTATTTCCAGATTAAGATATTTTAAAAACATTTAACTGAGTTAAATTTGCGGACAATTACATTTTAAATCCAAGCATATGGTTCTATTGTGTTAAATCCTCCAATAATTCTTTGAATATTTCTTATCTTCAGTTAATGTCACAAGTGTTTTCATTTATTACCATATTCCATAAAAATATTTCCCCAAGTGTCATCCTGATTGAATTTTATTTCCTGTTGTAACTCACAAAATCTATAAATAATTTTTCATGTATCTTCTTATTTCAACAAATGTCAGCAATAATGCATGCAGAGAGGGGTTTTTTTTAATAAACATTCTATTTTTAATTTTCATAACATGCCTTCTTGGCAGCAAACCAAATAGCTTACAAAATATTTGGAAAATAATTACTGTGGTTCATATTGCATATTTTTAAAGTGAACACAGCAATCGCTAGGAAAAAAAGAGCAACTTTTGTCAAAGCAATTCAGTTAGAGGATGTAAGTTCATTTTTCCCCACGTAGTGAATACTATTTCCCTTATATCTGTGTGGGAACTCAGTGTAACTGATGTTGGCTCGGTAGTTTTTGATTTTCTGTAAGTAGTGCAGCACTGGGTTCTTCCTATCCTCTGATTCTTTGTGGATTTCTGCTGTCTTATTGCATGCCTTTTGCACAGAATAATACACTAAAAAATAGACCTAGACCTTGATCTCCAGAGCAGAGAGAGACCTTGCAGTGACTTCTGACTGGAATATCCTGTCTACTCCTACCTGTTCCTGGCTTCATATTCCCACCACCTCTCTCGCTTCTCTGGTGCCTGGCAGATGAGCTCATGAAAAAAATGACACCAGCAGAAAGGTACTCTCGCAGAGAGCAGCTGCTCTCTGTCCTGTGCCAGGGCTGCATGGCAAAGGGGATGTGACTGTGGCACTGGAGAAGAGGGGCCAGACCAGTTTGTCTGGCAGCAGTTCACCATGAGGTCAGCGTGGCCTGAAGGAAAAGCCTCACCTTCACTTGGCAGCCCGGTAACATAGCATCCAATTAAAAAATTAAACATCTACGGGGTGCCTCTGAGTATTTCTAATTAATTAACAGTTTTGCTCCCAACCTTAAGGTCTCTTGGCAAAACAAGCTAGCAGTGTGATTTTGAACATAATTTGAGCTCTGTTGCCTGCAAAATCAGCCCAGACCTCTCATGTGCTGCCCGACCAGGCAAGGAAAGCAGCTGAAGCAGGAATTGTGCAAGGCAGCAGCTCTGCAACCTTGCTGGGGAGGGCGAGGAGAGGCTGACAACAGACACATGAATCATCCACCACAAAAAGCTTTCATCCCTCCTTTCAGGCTAGGTGACAACTCTAATTCCTCAACCTCTATTTTCCTGCAATTCTGATGAATATTTATGGATATAACTGTCACAAACATTGTTGCAAAGGTCTATATTTAATATTGAAAGTCCAGTTTGTATGTCAAAAAGCCTTTGTATGTCTGCCTTTCATTTTTGATAGCATTTTGCACATTTTCAGACACACAGATGCATTAAAGCAGACAATTAAAAGACCAGTGTTCAAATTTAGTTTGATTGGATTAATTAACCAGAAGTTTAAAGGCGTTTGCCTGGGATTGGTGTTTCACTCCTAACAACAAGCTGTCTCCTCCAGCTGATGCCCTTCAACCCACTGAGGGCACAGCTGTTTGACTTCCTAGTTGAAACCCAGGAGCCCATCCAAGGAGATGCCTTGCCCTGGAGGAAGTGGAGGGAAAGCTCAGGCATCCAGCAGCAGCCAAAGAGCTCTGGCTGCCCACATCCCACAGCCCTGGCTGGCCTGGGAGCCTCAGCCCAGACAGGGAGCTCCTGGCAGCCGAGAGGCACCAATCCATACACAGCCATGTCCATGGATTCCAGAGAATTCTCTTTGTACTGAGTGCAGGTCACTCTGCACATCACCCAGCAGGTTTAAATGTGCAGTGGGAAGCTGAGGAAGGATTCCAGGAAGGAAGGAAGGATTCCAGGAAGGAAGGAAGGAAGGATTCCAGGAAGGAAGGATTCCAGGAAGGAAGGATTCCAGGAAGGATTCCAGGAAGGATTCAAGGAAGGAAGGAAGGAAGGAAGGAAGGAAGGAAAGAAGGAAAGAAGGAAAGAAGGAAAGAAGGAAAGAAGCAAGCAGAAGGACATGTCTCCAACATTCTTCCTGTAACAGGGATACACTAAAATGCAACTTCCAATAGTGAGGCTGATCTTTGGAATTGCAGGAGTTGTAGTTGCAGGTTCCATTGCACATGGGAATTCTAGTTAAGGGGACAAGCAGCATTTCAGGCTGGAATATTTGTATTAAGATAAAATGCAGCATGTAAATCAGCAACAATCTCATCAGATACTTCAGTTTTCTATGACAATGTGTCCCTTGGCCAGCATCCACCCCGAGCAGGCCAGAACTGCTTTCCTGAAGCGGGTGGGGGTCCTTGGGATAGCCTCTATCCTTGAGACAGTCGTGAGGCAAATGAAGGAACTCTGGACCGACCCTTAAATGTCTCTTACAGCTTCCTTGGATATACCAAAAATGAACATTCATCTTGACAAAGCAACAAATTCACTTTTATCACTTGTTGCTTTCATTTTTATCTGAAGGCAAAAACAGTTTGGTTTTTTCCGTATTATTTTCATTAAATACCTGGTTTGAAACTGAGGTTTCAAAACCCTCAAAGACAAAAACAATCAAAGAAGTTACCTACTTCAGTATTCAGGGAGTCAGGGGGGTTACTTGTTCCCTTGCCTAATGTCACAAAGGCTTCCTCTAGAATTTTGTATTAGCTTTCATGGAAATAGTTTCTTGGTAAACTGTCCTTCTGTGGCTGGTAGGAAGTTCTTTGAGTGTATCTCAACGTCTCAGAAAAAAGAAGTGTTCCCCACACAAAGCTCCTGAAAATAATGAATGAAAATTATACTTCTTTTCCTCAGAAAGCACCCATATATGTATCATTTTCAGCACAGCTTTATTCTACTTTCCCATTTACTTAAAATACAAAAATACACAAAAATATTTTGTGTTTCAAACAATAGATACTATATAAATGCAGCTACAGCTGAATGGATCAAACAAACAATTTTAAGGGGAAATTACTCAGGCTATAGTGAAGCACGAAAACAAGTCACTCTTCCCTGCACATGGAAGGAATTATTAAAATGGTAAACCAAGACACTGAAGACAACATAATGTCACAGAATGCCTCAGGCCAGTCTTGTACTATCTGAGCAAGAAAAGTACCTGATGACAGCACTCTGGACTGTCTTCTGCAAGGAGTGCTGACCTGAGAGTGCCCTTATTAACTCAAAAAACTCCATTGTGTGAATGTTAAGAGATAGGATTTTAACTACAGGTAAAACATGTTTTCTTCTGAGAGGTTAGAGTTGTCTGGGAAAAAAAATCATGAGGAACGGCCTGCAAGTCTGCTAGCTTGTTGAAAGTGTTTGAGGGAGTCAAGTTGAATTAATGTGTAGCTGATACAAATTTGAGAACAAAAGTCACCAGTTGCAAAGCAACATTTTTGATACTTTCTCTTTCAAACCTTGAACCAGTTCTAGTCATATCTAGAGAACAACACAAACAATATTATGTGAGAAAACTCAATGAGAGAACAGAATAAAGGAGCAAAAGGGAGACCAAAATTAACTGTCTCTGGTAACCTGGAAACCCTGTACAAGAAAATTTCCTGTCCACGTCTCCGTTATTGTAGACTCTACAGTCCTGCCTTTATCACAGATGCTTTTCTTGTTTGGAGATACTTGACAGCAGACAATGAAAGGAACATCTGTTTTCTGTTTTTAAAAGATTGAGGCACGAATAGAAACAATTTCTCCCTGTGACAGCTCAGTCACTTTTCTGATGCCAGTTTTAATCAGGCAACAAACAGAATTAGAAACATATAGCTGTTCTTCATAGCCTGATGAGAAACAGCAGTGACTCCAATCCAGCAACATTGAGAAATCACTAGGTGGATGGCAAAATGTTAGGGAACTGATCAAAGTTATACGTTTCCATTTTAATTTTTTAAAAATCTCATATTGGAGATTTATTTCCTCAAAAGGTATCTCATGTTTGCTTCATGAATTTAATATGGAGTGTTTGACATCCACAGCAGACATCCTACCTTCCTTTTTACCACGGGTCTTCCTCAACATCTGTTTGTATCCTCCTGAGTGCTTTCCTGAGCACTCCCCTACACTTTTACGGGGCACATCAGAGCTCAGTGTCTGCAAGGAGTTCACTGCCTGGTGCTCATCAACCAGCTCCTGCCTGAGCAGCACACTGCCTTTACACCAGTGTCCTCCCTGCACCTTGCTTTTGCTCATTCTCTCTTGCAGGTGAGCTCTCTTCTGTCACACTGTGCCTGAGCACTATCTTTGTTGGCACCCTAAGTGAAGGACTGGATTCCTGTTCTTCACAGCCTGAGCTGAGCCTTTAATTCATTCAAATTTTACATCTGCTTTTCCAGTTCAGGACATTGCAGATGAGGATCTTGATGCAGCTGAAGATCTTTTGAATGTCTTTGTTATCCTCTTTTTTGGGGGGGAAAAAAAGCATTTTATTAAGGGAGGGACATATATAAGACTGCCATAGCATGGGGCAGAAAAATATTTACTTTCCATAATAATAATTAGGACAAAGGGGCAATGATTTTCCTTTGAGAAACTGTAATTTCAGAAATCACTCTGGGACACAATTGAGCAACCTCAATGGCTTCAGCAGACCAACTCCATGCAGTGTTTGATTACATGTTTAAATATTTGGATATTTATACTTAGATGGCACTGAACCTGAAAAATCAAACTGAGATCTTTGTAATCCCAACTGCAACACAAAACCAGCAAACTTGAAATTTTCATCACCCTTACAAAGTAACTTACTATTTTCATAAAAGAAATCTCTCCCATAACGCAAAATTACCTTGTCAGAAATCACTCACAGATCCAGTAAAATTCAATCTCTTACACTCTTTCTCAGACGAGAGCAGTAGTAATCCCAAAGTCAGACAGAACTGTTCGAATGCTTTCAACACTTGTCAACAGCTTAATGGGTGACAGATTTCTCCTTTAGAAGTGGGAAGCAGCAGGCTGTGAACATGCTCAACCCCGCACCAACCTGAACTGGAGAATTCTTTGAGAGAGCTGCTACAAAGGTGACCAGACCCTAAGCACTGCTCAGTGGCCATAAACATGTCATTGCCTTCTAATCTTACTGACTTCAGACTGGAAGGAAGAATGCTATGGTGCTCAGCAATGTTATTTCTGCTCCATTTTGTTCCTTTGTTAGAAATCCAATGTAAGGTTGCTTCTTTCTCAATTCTTTATAAACCTGACTGCCTTTTGGGACACCGTCAGCAACTTTTCTTAATGTTAATATCAAGGTATTTAATCTATAGTAAGTAATCAGTAAGGAATTTTCATTTACAATATTTTAAAATACATAACTTTATGGAAAAAAATGTTCACAGCACATGAGGAAATTTGATATCAGCAAATGACAGAATTGTTCAACAAAGTTTGGGATATAAAATTCATCCAATGTATATATACAGAATAAACTGATGCTTTTAGTACAAGTACTTATAACAAATCATTGTAAACAGCAAGCTTCACACCAGTGTGTAACATTTCTTACATTTTAGATTAAAAATTAGTTAGCTTTACATTGAGTTTTCATAAATACTTCTCTATTGCAACAAAAATTGTGGTATTTTGGTGAGGAAAATCCTTTCAGTTTAAGCACATTAAAATTAGAGTTAAACATTTGATAGAGCACTTTGAATCTCAGAAAATATTGCCTAAAATGTTGCTTCTATGAGAAAAGATCTTTAGCATTGAAACACTGTGTATAATCATGTACAAGTAAAAGTTATAGTTTTCATTTACACAAAATGTCTAGAATTAAGCCTTTCCAATTCCTGCACTATTTATTTTTCAGTAATAAACATTCTTAGTAATTCCTGAAGCATTACAAAGACATGAATAAGTGGTTCTCACTGTAATTAGCTTACAAATGGTAATTTCTCATCTCGTGAAGTTTCCTTTTTTTTTTTCCTTAACAATGCACAAAGGACTAAGATACTGGAACAGAAAACATACTGCTATCAGGAAATTTTCAAAATTGCCAGCCTGTTAGGAAATTAGTAATAGAGAAAGTATTCATTTTTTCTCTAGACACCCTGTTACAAAGTAGTGAAATATGCCATAGTTTAATATACTGAATTTCACTTAGAAATAGCTATGTTAAATTCATTGTGTTTTGTTATTGAAACTCCACTGATGTAAAATTTTTAATATAAACTTTAATTATGTTTTCAGCATTTGGATTAAGACAATGTGTTTAATAAAAACCATAGCATGACTCACTTTTTCATTACACAAATTGATATATTGCTTTCGTTACTACAGTTTTGACTAGAAGAAACAAAAGTTGAAAATAATTTATTAGCAAAGCATATCTCATTTTGTTTCCTATTTATACACCATTAAATGCATCTTTATTTATTTTCAACTGTTAGAAAACAATATGAATATTCACTTTACCATTCTTCAAAATTTCTTTTTCCGTATGCTCTCTATCAAGAATTGGCAATAAGGCTTGAACCAATTTTGTCATGAATGATCTCGGTTTAAGTGTAAGATCTTTGTTCTCTTTACCAGTTCCAGACCAGTTCAGACTGCTCCAGAGGCGTTCTGAATTCGAGATGACATTTGAGCACTCCAAGGCAGTGCAGAACCATTTGCTGCTCAAAAGCCTTGAATAACCACAGGTACAAGGAAAAACCATGGGGAAGGAGACACAAAAAATCGGACATTTTTCCTTCATGGATGAGTCCCACAGCCCTCACATATCTGTGTTCCAAGGGGTACAGAAATATTGAGAAAGGGAATGTTTGAGCAGCTCCTGACTTGCTTCCTACTTTTAAAAGTGTCTACAAATGAACATGTGCAGAATAGCACGTTTGGGAATGTCATAGGACGCAGTTATGTCTGGGAAATCCACATGTGCAGCGTGTTTCCTTAGAGAACATCTGTACTGTATAAACGCATATTGATCACAGGCTGTTTAGGCTTCACTAGGTGTGTCCTCTACAATTCCTAGAACAGACATGTGAATCCACGCCAGAAGAGTGGAAAACACCGCTTGGTTATAAATCCTGTTGATATCTGAAGGGCTGGTTAACCTTCAAGAAGCGCCCTCGGTGCGGATGAGCAGCGCCTGGATAAAAGGATGGTGTTTCAGTGCCCTCTAATGGCTGCCCAGAACCACCGCCCTTCTTCTGCATTTATTCCCCAAAAAGTTCTCAGCAGGACACCGAGACACTGCTAGCCAGAATGAACCTCACATATCTTCACATGCCAAGACCTGTGAAAAGTTACTATACAGCACCCTGGGCGTGCTAGAGAAACAAAACTGGAACCCTCCTGAGTGAAAAGAAGGTTCTTCAAACCAGAGATGTGACTTTGTGGTTGATGGCTGATGGACAAACTGTGTCTAAAGCATCAGTGGCCGAAACTTCGACATCTGAACAAGTCTTACAGTCTGACTTGATAAGCCCTGAAGGATCTTCTGATGTAGCTGAGAGTAAAGATATCTTTAACAGAAGTTTCAGACTTTTTGTGCGACTGCCTGGAAATACTCTTAGTAACAAATACATATAAAATATTTTAAATCCAGACTTTTAAGCCTCCTCTTTTTATAGTGAACTACTGTTCACAGGACTCATAGGACCTCTGCTTCTCAGTGTCAGGAAGGGATTTACAGTCCAGTCCTTGATAATGGTACCAATGACAATAAAATCTCCCAGCTATTAAAAATGACACAATGAATCCTATTCAAGTGTCATACAACTACTGAGCATGAATTATAGTGTGAGCCATTTTTTAACCAGGGAAAAGAATAAGCTGGTAAACCACCCATTTATTTCAAAAAAAGATGTTGTTTTCCTGTGGAACACTGTGGATGAAGATGTAAAGTCTGTCATAGTACACTCAGGAATCTTAAAGCAAGTACATTTTATATTTATGCAAAAACCCTACAACAGTGCCATTTTTCATAGATTTTATAAATTTCAAAAATGGATGGTATCTAAATTTTACTGTTGCTTTAGTCCTGCTCCTCTATTCACGCATGAATGTTTCATGTTGATGATACACAGAATTTTCAAAATTTTATGACAGTAATCCTTGCAGTTCTTCAAATATCTCTTCTTCCTGTAGTTGGAATCTAACCAGTTGGGAGGTTTTCCATGGAAAATCTGATACAAAACCAAGTCTTTCTTTTCACAACTAGAAAAGACGCTTGGGGGGAAAACTGTTAGGAAAATTTAGATCTGTCCACAGGTTAATAATTTTGTGTATGTTTTAGTGTATGTCTTTACTGAAACAGGATCCAGAAAAGAAAAGATTTCTTTTTCCATTTTCCGAATTTTTGTACTAATTCTAAGTGCTTATGATTCATTTGGCTTGGTTGTTTTGTTGTTTTCTTTCTTATCATCTCTTCCTTCTTATGTAATAAGTGAACAACAGCTGTGCTCCCACTGAGCTCTCAGTCAGTATTATTTCAGTGATTTTGAAGCTTAAGTAATGCAAACTGTCTCCCAGTGACCTGGGAGCAGCAATAATAGGATCAAAAGATATTCTGTTATCATCTGAAATGTGCCACAATTACGTGTTAAAATGGCTTCAAGCAGTATTGATTCAACTGGAGGCTTTCAATAAACCAATTTTAACCAGCGCTGAAATCTCTGGATCTGTCTTATTGCAATGGAGAGCTTTTGCACAAATTGGATATTTGCAGAGAATCTTTCAGTTTTTCTGCTTTAAACAAAACTGTTCTAATAACCACAGTCACTAAAGGAGCCAACATTCCCTGTTTACGCTACCACATTTGCAATCAATTTATAGACTTACTTCATTAAAGCACTGAATAATGATGACATGTTTGAGAGCTGTGCACATGTTGCATGAATTTAATTCAAGCAACAGTTTGGGTGATTTTCGCCCTTCAGAAATTTATTGTGAGAAATAGGGGAAATGTAGTATGTAGGGAAGGTGCAACTTCGTCATAGGCAGAAATCTGAAGACTGAATTTTATCACATGGTGAAGAAAGGACTGCCTTTAGAGAATTATTGCTTTGAAATAATTCAAAGGGAAAGGGAAGGAAGGGAAAGGGAAGCTTTTGCTTTATCTGTATCTATTCATCAGCCCAAGTGCTGTCCATGGAGTAGTAAATCATGAGTCTGTGGACCTGCACCACATAATAGTGCAGGCATTGATGAGAATGGATGTGGATACCGAGCAGATGACACTGTTGTTTGTGTGTCAGCATTGCTGGAAAGTGTGTCAGGAACAGGTGCAGCCTTCAGAGCAGTAAATGCACTATGCTTGAGAAGAAAAAAGCAAATTAAGACAAGTTAAAATGAATTTAGAGACTCAAAGAAAAAAGCTAAAAGAGCAAGCCCTTTCTGTTTGAATAATAGCTGGTTTCGTGTCTGCCAGGGCAATTAACTGAATGCTGAGAGGGAAGAGAGATTCAGGGTTCATTCTGAGCTCTGCTACACCACATGCATTCTGTTGCAGCTTTGCTTCTCTCAAGAGATCATGGACACAGTCAGCTCTTTAAAAGGGACTGTCAGGCTATAATGATCATATACGTGTACTTTGAAGAAAGGAAGCTTTTTCCAGTTCAACATTTGTGCAAGATTCAATATATGAAAAAATGAGTTAGAACTAAAAATAGTGGCACTACCATAAGGACTTCAACGAGAACAGCAAACTATCAGAGTCTAATTGTAAAAATACTGATGTACAAAGATCTGTAGTTTAACCAGTCTAAACTACCTATTTCTGTCCACATAGTGGATCCCTACAAAAGCCTTCAGAACAACTCGTCTTTATCTCCTCATCCATCTTCAAGTTTTGTAGCAAGAGATGGTTAGAAAAATCTCACTTACAAGGCAAAGATTATCTTGAAGCATACAAAACTAATTGAAAGTGGAACTCAAGCCTGGATTAGGAATCAACTATATCAGCTATTGCTTCTCAAATACAATTCTTTGCATTGATCACTATTATGAGGACATATGTAGATAAGACTAAAATTTACTTTTCAAAGATCACCATTTAGCTGAATTTTTGTTCTTTCCATCCTTGTTGATTCTGCCCATTGATCTCATAGGAACGAGATGACTTCACTTTGTTTCTGTCATTCCTTTTCATAATTTCATCCCGTATATTCCATTTTAATCTGGTCTATATTCCAGAGGAATCTGAAGTGTCTACAGTAAAATATCTGTCATTGCAAGCTGAGTTCATAGACATTTCTACCTCTTCACTTGAGATTATAATAAAATCTTCTTTTTAAAATTTGAACTTCTCTTTTGAAAGACATGGTCAATGAGTAAAAATAGAACCAGCTCTGTATGATACAAAGAACTTTCCTGTTTTGTCTGGTTTGCTTTTTTTTCCAGTTTTAGCATTCTTTCATTGGCTTTTCTTGGTTCCTGTAATCTTTTTGAAAGGGAAGAAGTGTTTTACAAGTGAACCTATGCTCCATACATATAATGAAACAATAGAGCAAATTTCCTGCAAATGTTCTACAGAAAGCCAGTAAATTGTGGTGTACACCAAAAGAGGAATAAAAGTTATTTTCTTGCTTTGAACATACTGTTTAAATTAGTGATTTACAAGACTATAAATATAATTTCACTATTGCAAAAATGGAAAGCCATGAAACTGAGTCTAACTCTGCAGATTTGTACTATGATTTCACTTGCCAATTGTTCAAATATTTTACTATAATTCTGTGCAGAAAGTGTTCTATGTAGTTGTATGTCTCTGATGTGTAAGTGAACACTTGCTGTTGCCCAGCTGCCTTCAGCATGGGAAATTGCTTTTCACATGCTTCAGCTGGAATTTCTCTCTTCACATGAGACTTCCATTTCCCCCAGGCATGAGACTTACATTTTCCCCAGGTACCACATCCCTGTCCATCCCTAGCCACGCCACAGTGTTCTGCTGCTTAATGCTTACACCTCCGAGGAGTCAATCTACCAGGAAAGAGCAGTGATATTCTGGCCAGCACAGCTCTTCAGAGATGGGAAAGAGAGAGGAAAGGAAAAAAAATAATTTTAAGCTCTCTATTCTTAAATTTCAGTGGTGGTAAGACATTTGTGGGTGACACAATAATGCAAAAGGCTGAATTATAATGACACACAATGCATTTTAAAGTAAAAATGAAGTATTCAAATGTGGTGCTTGTAGTTTCTAATTTGAAACTTAATCAGCTATAGAGGAAAAGTCTTCCCATGTTTTCTCAGAATCCTGGCTGATGGAAAACATTTCTGTTGGAAGTGTCTGCCAAAAGGGTTATTTTCCATGCAGAAATCATACGACATCTCCCATGGGCATTTCTCTGCGATAGCATAAATGACTGTGGGAATGAGGCAGATGAATAGAACTGTGGTGAGAATTCCAACATCTGTTAAGGAATAAAATGTGGTTGTGAGATGTGCTCCTCCAGCTAATACACACTTAATCACTAATAGTCAGCAGATGATGCACAAGCCTGACAAGTCTGGGGGTTTCAATATAATTGAATATTTTCTTTAATGAATGAGGAAATTACACCATGAAAAGAAAACTGGCAGGGTCTCTAAAAGCATGCCTCAGATAAGCTCCAGCTGTGGGATCCCTACAGAATCCCTGTTATATTATCCTCTGTTGTGGACAGTGGGTAATCACTGCATATCAGTGTGCTGAATCCTTTAGAGTGGATGCATGAGCTCCCACACAGAAGTAGGGATATTTATGCTCAGTAGGGCTTCCTACCAGTAGAGATGAAGAATTTATGTTCTATGATGATTTCAATCATTTTAAGTGTCTTAGATGTACACATACATTGGTACGTGTGCATATGCACACATGTGATTGTTGTCTCATTGATCTCCATGTCTACTCTCAATCCAAACAGCAATGAGAAAGTCAGATCAATGAGACCAGTGCTGGCTAGTAAAGGATCCCTATTTTTGAGTATGATGCCCTCTACATCACATTTGACATCTGTGACTCTGAAGCATGTTGGGCCAGAGGATAATGTGTCAACTTCACTGCCATCGCCTGCTTTGTATCTTCCCTCCCTGTCTGCATTCTAGCCAAGTTCTTACATGTCTTTCACTTCTTTTTCTTGTCCTGGGTATTTCAAATAATCCTTCTGTGCCTCTTTCCTGTTTCTTTACCATCACCCCTCATCTTCTATCTTTGGATGTGCTCATTTGTGTTACTGACTTTCCACATTGCACCTTTCCTGTTTAGAGTTCATCCACAGATCAGGTGCCACACTGCACTCTGGTATGCTAGCAGGGTTTCCTCAAAGACTTATAGTATTCATACATAAGAAGGTTTCCTACCTTCTACCAATCCCTTAAAAAAATTCTCTTACTTTCTATCAAATCTCAACTTGTATAATTGGCTCTACATTTATCTGGTCCAGTCACCATCTTCTATGGTTTTGCCTGAAATTTGAGATCACCAAACATATTCATTTACTGAAATTGATGCAAACTTTCCATTTTTACTGTCACTTTTTGACTTTTAGTCTTGTCCTAGAACATTTCCATTATCATGCAGAGATTTTCACTATAAACTGTTTGTAACTCTCTGTGATATAACATGTACCATAGTATGAGATTCTTGACTACATGAATTATTCTATTTTAGCATTCAGTTATTTTTATAAACTCTAATAATACTTTGCACCAACATTAGATTTCTCTGTCTATCTCACTGCCCTGCTTATAGTCTAGATTTCTGATAGTCAATTTATGTGACATTTCTTAATTTGGTTTTATAATTGCTACTCAAAATCAGCAGAAAAGACAATAAAAAATTTGCATCGTGTATAAGAAAACACAGATAAATCAGCATCCATATTCTGCTTTTTATTAAAATACAGTAGATGATTTACCACTGAAAAGCATTACTACTTCTTTGGGAAATAAAGTGGATGGGCATGTATTTTTGATATGGTTCAGGGAAAGCCTAATGATCTTGATTTATCAGAATTCCAACTTAATCCTAATGTCCTAAAACTACCTTACACTTCCAAGGATCTTCACTGGGTAAATATATTTACAAAAATAATAGACATATCTGGAATTTTAGATGCACTCAGGGAACTTCTTTAGTTTCTCACCACTTTTTGCATGCACATCAGAGTATAGCAGGGTAATAGCAATGGAGAATTCAGTTGTTAGTACCAGATTGCAGCTTTATAAAGTTGCAGGAAAATGGCAATTACATTCCTGGAAACTTTTGGAATGTGGGTGTTGTTTTTACAGCACCCTAGAGCAAAAGAAAAAAGAAAAATTCTCTAGGAAACGTTTAAAAAAAAATCTTGAAATGTTTCATGTTGATCCCTTCTAAAATATTTCTTCCTGCCTATTTATTAGGATTCATAAACCCAAAACCCTCAGCTCAGTCAAGTCATTACAGCACTGGGACAGCTCTTCAGATGAGCTGCCAGGCTGGGGCCCCACAAAAGCCTTTCCCTTTAATCCAAGAAAGCAAGGAAAGTGTCTTGGCAAGCAAGAAGCAAGTTTAGATGCTGTTTTCCCTCTAGTCTGCACTAAAATCAAAGCATCCAATTTCTCAGAGAAGTGGAGTGGCTGAAACACATCTGCATTTTCTGGTGGAAATTGTTCTTTCGGCAGTTTCTCAGATGTTCTCCTTATGAGCTCAGTAGGTCAGAGCATGGGGCTAATAATGCCAAGACTGCAGGTTCAACACTGGTGTGGGCTATTTGCTTATGAGTTGGACTTGATGACGAATTGGACCTTATCCCTCTCTGCAAGTCCCTTCCAACTCAGCATATTCTATGATTCTGAGTTTTGTACACATATATAAATTTGTATGTACGACAAATACAAGTTTTGTTTCAGTTACCCTTATTGGAGCATATAGACAGTAGGATATAGGACTCCATTTAAGTGTTGCTTACATTTGCTTTCAATTAATATAAATCACTGCAGCCCTAGGAAGTGCAGCATCAGTGTTTTATAGCCTTCCTGATGAAAGAATCTTACCAAGGTAATTTGCAGGTGTTGCATCTAAGTGTCCAGTCCCTTTCTAAAAAGAGGTCCCAAAATTACTCTCCATGTGATCAGACAAACTTGGTGAGTCATGTGTAAGACATTCCCTCAAGAATTCCTTTTCCCAGGCCTCCACCACTCCCCAGAAGGTTGCTGCTGCTGCATGGAAACAGAACTGTCTGTTCAGTTCCACTTGTTTCAAGTACCTTAACCCTCCTGTGAGTAGAGTTCCCTTTGGTCTCCAGCCCAAAGCTGTTTTACAAGCGAAGAGATGCTTAAACACACTCTGCATTACATGACTGCAGAAAAGGTTGTGCTACTATAGATATTTATTAGGTGATTTACTAGTCTGTAGTGAATGCTGTGAGCATTTTGCCCCAAGGCTCACTTCAGCGTGGAATTCATCTGACAAAATCTGTGTCAGCAGGGTAAAGCAGCCAACTAACACAGGTCATAAGGATTGCACACAGAACATGTTTATGTCTATTCTCCAAAGAGAGCTTGGGGCTTGAGCCTTGAGCCAAGATGTGCCTTTTGAAGTGTAGATGTTTGCAATTAGGTGAGCTGGATGCTCCTGGGGTTTGTCATTCCTACTGCTTAAAGCCTGACAGCCCCAGGCCACTCACTGAAGATCACCAGTTGTGCAGGCAGCAGTGGGGTAATGAGCACTCACCAAATATTGCTGAAGATACCAAACAGGAATTTCAGGATTATTGATTCTTAATGACGACTGACAGGTCCCTATTTAATTTTGTCAGTTCAGTCCTAAAAGTTGTCAAAATTTATGTATGGCTGAATACTTAATATGACAAATTCTTGAAGACCTGTCTGGTGCACCAAAGGAAAATAGTTAAAGTATGTCAGTCTTAAAACTCAGCCATGAAGTTCCTTGGCCTTCAGCTAGTTTGTTCAAAATAGTTGAGTACATTTACTTCCCAAATGGACCAAAAAGATGCCTGTGATTTCCCAGCATCTCCCAATCCCAGGGGGCCACTCAAACTCCATCTCAGAATTTAAACTTTAGGGAGAGATGACAAAGAAGCTGAGGTTACCCAGGCTTCACAGTCAAGGTGTCACCCAATGTACTGCACCTGGCATAATGTAAACCAAATGTGCCCAAAGTCCTTTCCTGTCTCTGACCCTGTGTCAGCTCACTGAGCTGTAAGGTCTGATTTTTGACTGTGCAACCCTGACCAGTCAAGACCTAATTTTAACATGAGGTACCAACTACCTTTAGGTCACTCACACACAATCAGATCAATTTTTTTCCCAGATGAAGTTTTCAGCAAGTGTACAAAGGTAAAAAAAGTGTGAGCACCTTGGAAGTATCATTAATTATTATATGAGTTTCTTACATTATTACATGAGTTCTGGAATACATACATTGAACAAATTTAATATACAGTCACTTCTGTTATCACCTTTTTAACAATGTAGAGCAGCATTTGCCTTTGAAATTCATGTTTTGATCATGTTGGCCAGATGTGCCAGATGTGCACTGGTGCAGGCAGTTTTGTATGCAATATACAGAGATCTAGTCTCGCTCCCTGCCACAGAAAAATACCTAAACAGAAAATAAGTCTGTCTAGTAAGAAACACCTCATTTTGCCATGAAACTAACCTGTGAAACTGCAATGAAATTTTTTTTATAAGTACTCCGGTCCCACCACTGGCACTTGAAAGCATGACTTTTTGGAGTGTAAGAAGCTCTTCTTTTCTTTCTATTGTTTTGAGCATTGTTCCCTTTCCACGATTGTCCTGTGGAAGATGACACAACCTCTGAGGAAGATGAGAGCCAGGACTAGCAACTGCTGTCAGTGACAGAGAATAAGACCTCACCCTGTGAAACACATTATGTTCAAAAGCCTTCTCCAGACATGTGACCCAAATGAACTGGATTTTGCAGTAATAAAGGTGATTGCTTAAGCAACCACCCAAATAAACCTGATGTCATTTCCCAGTGTATTCCCAGATTCCCCCTGATCAGACCTGAGAATTATAGGGTTTTTTCTTAAAACAGTACGATAAAAGGAATTTTTTAAAAATATGATCAAATTTCTAATGCTCATTGCAGGGGCACTATTTTGATGTCACTGATGGTTTCTTGTAGTGTTTTTCATTATCCTGTGTAGTCGATTATGTCACAGACCACTAATTCATTTTTTTTTTCAATCTGTGTGGTGTCTTCCTGTTTTCCGTGTTACATGATTTTGTCAACAGGTATCTCAGGCATAAATGTCTCACTAGTTTTAAACCTGGGTTACTTGGAGATCTAAACAAATTGAAATGCCCATTTTCTCCCTGCCTGTGAAAGCCCATTCATCACCTGTGATGTGCTTGTTTCTGCACTGCCAGCAGTGCAGGTGCTTTTGCCATTGATTTAAAAAGAAAGGAATAGGCAGTGAAGTTATGTCTGCAAATTACATTTCCCCTGTGCGCAGCACTGGTGATGGGCTGCACCTTGAATCCTGTGTTGAATTTTGGGCCCCTCACTACATTATTTACCAGTTAACTTTTTTCTTTTTTTCTTTCTTTTTTTTTTTTTTTTTTTTGGCAGAGGGGGACAAGTATTACGCTTGCATATTTTCATATTGATATTGTTCAATATCCAAGTAACTTTTCATGGAACCTTAGAAGCATTACAGTTGGATAAGACCTTTAAGATCATTAAGTCCAACCATCAACCTAGTAACACCATCATGTTCACCATTAAACTATGTCTTTGTTTTTCCCCCATTATGTTTTCTTTCTTTAAGACCGTCAAATATTTTCATGAAAGAATCACGCTTGTCAATCCTCCATGTTAACCATGTTATCAGGATCAATACTGGGATCTGGGTTTCTTATAGATGTCTTCCATGCTAGGAGCATCCTTACTATGTTTCTGTTAAAACTAAGGAATATTCCTTAAGTTGCAAAATTGGTTAGAATTATTTCAATACTTATTATATCTCTTTCCTATTTCTTTTGCCTGCTGGAACCTCATGATCTAAACTGGAAATCCTCGGATGCAACCAGGAGACACCTAGAATCTCCTTTTAGAAAACTGAAATAGTATTTAGCACTTGGACAATTTCCCATGCAGATATCACTGTTATGACTGTAACAGAAAATTATATATATGGCAGAACTTGCAGTGTGTGGGAGGGAGATGTTAGCATTTTCCATTGCTCCCACCAAGGAAACCAGCTCCTGAAAAGTACAGTCTTGGTTTCTCATAAAAGCTGTTTTTAACAGTATCCAGGGAAATACATTATTTGATTTTCTAAGAGAAAATTAAGGTTTTGCCTCTAGTCCTTTGGCTCAGGGCAAAGAAAATTAACAACTTTGTGTCTTTAATGATGCATTGACTCAGCCAAGCTCAAGGCAGGCGGCTGCTGGCATCAGAGCTGGCACCAGCAGCCTTTGGTCCAGGCTCCACAGAACAAGCAATGCAGGGAGCAGGAGCTGAAATACCTTTCCAGCCTTACTGGCTCCCATAGGAACCCATAGCAAGGAAAAGAAGGTCATAGCATGTATGAAAAACCTACAGTAATCATACTGAGAATGTCAATTATTTAATAAACATGGGGGTTTTTTGAGCTGTTCATTTTAGAGTATTTCTCAGTCAATCAATGAATCTGTTGCCTGTAAATCAAATGCATTAATGAGTTAGTATCAAATATCACTATTTGTGCTATGTCTTGCTACTGGCAATTTAAAAAATCTTTTTCTTGTGCAGTTTCTGTAAAACTTACTTTAAATTTCAAAGCAATGCAACTAAATCTAATCTTGGATTCTCTCAAAAGTTTACATTTGCATATTTCTTACATGTTGTGTTATCAAGTATGATAAAACACTGTGTTTTCTAACCATGATTTTATTTATGGAGATCAATGATAAACAACACACTTGAGATTTTTCCTACCAAGATCTGTAGCAAAATGCCTCTTATTGACTTGATATAAGTAAATGATGCAAAAGTTTTATTTGATAAATCAATTTATCTTTTTCTGTGAAGATAAAAAATCCATAATCCGTTTATTCCATTAGACCAAGCCACTTTTAAAGCTGTGACATTTTAAAAAATGAATAACCTTGCCAAAGTTGAACCTCAAAGTGTTTCAACAGGCTATCTAAAAAATACCAGTCCTTTGCCAGCATAAACCTTTAGAGCTGCTTGTTCTCATGACTGTCATGAGTTTAGCAAAATTCTACCTTCACTTTAGTTTCCTAAGGAAAATGGAATCAGTTACTGTGAATGTGTGTTTATCCTAAGTATAACCCAGACCTAAGTATAACCTAGAATATACAAATTTACACTGCAATGTAAAATCTCCACCTAGTGGTCTCTATTTATTGTGGTACACAGATTACACATCAGAAATGCCACTATATCAGCCTATTATTGCTGAAAAAATTGGTGAGTTAGACCATAAATAGAGACAAAATTACACCAAATAAAAGGGTATAATTTGCTTTATTTTGTATTTACATTCATGTTCAAAACTGAGTAATAAACTGAGGCTATTTTTTGAATAAATAGATAAAGGGAAGTCAGAATAAAATAGGACTAGCCCAGACCTTAAGCTCCCTCCTGCAAAACTATTACACCGCACATGAATAAAACCACTGTCCTTACTGTTTTTCAGGGATGTTGGAGGCAATCACATTAATGCCTTAACCAATCTCACCTTCCTGGAATGTGATGCACTCACTGTACTGTGAGAAATAAGATGTATTCAAATAAGGCAACAAAACCCTTTTGAATACGTGTGGCTCTCAGTCCTCAGCACCGGATTTGTATATCTCAATGTATAAAGCCTCATCAGGACAGCTGTGCTATTGTCAAGGAGGGATTCTTTACAATTAACTGCATTATTGTATGCACAGTCACATGGCACATTTTGGCAATTGTCACAATCTCTTGTTTCAACAAACTGAATAAGAAACAGGCCTACTGTATTATTTCTGCCTTGTGATCAGATCATGAGCACCAGGGTGCTTTTTAAACTCCACTAAATCCTGGGACTTGCAATCTGATCATGAAGCAGAAGCAATATAGTATGCCTGTATCTCAGCATACAGCTATTTTCTCTTGTTGAATCCATTCCTCTTTCAGAATGGAGCTTCCCTTTGCTGGAAACTCAAGCAAAACATTAAAATGAAAATAAAATATACTGGTTCATTAAAATATAAATAATTAAGTATCTTGCATAGGGTAACAATTCTTATGTATGTATATTCAACTATCTCTCGTATAACACACAGGACAAGAAAAGGAGGATCATGAACATGAGTAGATATTGTACAGCTTAAGAAATGCAAAATGCTCACTGGTGTTATTCATGTGGTGTCTTACCAGTGAAGAACAGGATCTGGGCCTGTATCAATCACAGTGAGAAAAATAGCAAAACATGCTAAATTTGTACATGTAGCATTTCTCTGTGAATAAGAAATCTCAGAGTCTTTAATTTTAAAAAATCCACATTTCTCTTTTACTTTGCAATTTGATTGCTTTTAATTAAAACTAAGGGAAATTTTACTTAATCAACCACTTAGTCTTGTGTAGTTTTCTTTTGCAGTGACTACAGTAACACACCTTGCCACAGCTTGAAAAATTAACCAGGTCCTATGTGATTTCTAAGAAAATTAGGGGGAAAAGCACCAAGCAGTAATACTGAAACATGAAATTAACACTCAACCACAAATTGAATCATCAGGTACTCAATCTAATATATTTTTTACTTTACAGGTTTCTTCTTGGAAAGCACATTCACTTGCTACCTGTAAATACCTTTTTGTCACTAAAAGATTGGGGGAATTATCAGCTTTCTGAAATATTTTTAAAATAATGGAGTGTGAGCTCTTCTGTACCTGTAACCTGTGAGTGTCGTGCACCTTTGCTGCCAGAGGTGAGGCAGAAGGCTGCACAGAACCAAAAGCAGAAGGGCAGAAAGTGGGAAGGCAAAAGGGAACTGTGGGCAGGGCTTAGGGGAGGGGGGAAACTGATTTCAAAATTTTGTGTGGCTTACAACAGGCATGGTTGTATGGGCTGAAAAAGAAGGCTTCCCTTGTGGGCACATGAGAGCCCAGCCCCAGCTGGGCCCCATGGAGCCGATGGGATATTTTTCATTTGGTTTGGCTAACACACACTGAGGATACCCAAGTGACTGTGAGGTCTATAGAGGGATTGCTAGGGCAGCATCTCTGTGCTTTGGAGGTGAACCAGCCTCTCCCAGGAACTGTCAGGGGAACTGAGACACCTGCTGTAAGATCTGAGACCTTCACTAACCCTGGGGATAGGCGTGTGTGCTTCAGGATCATCTGCATACAAAGTAGTCGTGCTGCATCTGGGTTTTGGTTACCTCATTATCTGGCATGACGTGTTTAGGCAGGAACACAAAACAGCTGAAGAAAATGTAGAAGCTGAAAAGAGAAGGGAAAGCTTGAAGGAGAGGGGGAAGCTGTCAGTGACTGCAGTGACATGAGTGATTGAAACCACTGCTTCTGGCTGTGGAAGGAAAATGGAAGGAACTGATTATTTGTTGAAGACACTGATTTGCTGGCATAACAAAAACTCGTTCACTAATACCAGTCTTCAGAGATTAATTGACTTTGGGAGTTTTAAAATTTTTTTTGCTTTGTTTTTCCTTGTTCTACCTATATTCAATGTGAAAGCTTCACATCTATGTAATTAGGCTTTGATTCATCTCACCTCTCAGCAATTATTAGGTTCATAAATTATAGAGAGACCCTCAGGCAACCAGGTTCCCAAATTAGATACCTCAGCTGAATTAGTTATGATGAATCACAGCTGAAATGATCCATGTTTAGCAATTGCCAAACATCAGTGCCTGTACCAACTGGCTTCAAAGTGACTTATGGATAAAATCAGAGAAAGGAAGTATTGAATGAATTGAAGTGATAATAAAAGATAATTTTGCTGCTATTAAAGTTTTAAGATAGCATGCTTCCTCACCTATAAGGAGAAAATCTCGGTACTTAGAGTACTTAAAGTTGGCATATTGAAAGGGATGGGTGGAATACTAAGGGCAAACCTGACTGCTTTTGCTCTCTCAAAGGGATCTCTCCAGTGACATGATTACAGACTCACCATGTTATTTGTTTAAAGATATGAAGTATTTACAAAAGCTGTGATTTATAAATGAGAATCCCACCTGAATGTGAAAATGTACTAATTTACCATGTCTTTTTCCTGCAATAAGTATTTTCTGTAAGTAAAATCTGAAACAGTTTACTAGCATAGTACATTAAATTAAATCCTTTCTTTCCATGAGAAATACTAATCAATTACTGAAGGTGTGTGAAGTATTGATTGCCATTCTATAAAATGCTGAACGAACTTCTAATTTCCTTCAACACACTAAGGTGGCAGGCCAGAATATAAAATTACAGCCATACAGTTTGCACAGTTTTACTGCTATTCACAAATTGTAAGCCTAGGAGCCAGCAAAACACATAAATTAAGAACAAATTACACAAATACAGCCGGGCACTGGGACACATAAGGACATCAATAAATAGTGACAAACATCTAGAAAATATTTCTTGGGGTAGTTTATAAAACATTCATTTCTCAGGGCCGAGGATTCAGCCATATTTTGGGTTATCACTAAGCATTTTTAACAAAGCTTGAGTTCCTGAGATTTCTTGTTTCCTCTTTAATTTGCAAAGAATCACCCTCATTTAAAAGTCCATCTCATAATTTCATTGGAGTCAAGGCTGAAAAACAAGCCTAAACTATCTTTTTAAAAAATGTCACTCTGCTGTATGGCTTTTTCTTTAAAAGCTGTCCAAAAGAAGAACCAAATGTTATTTTTAAATTCACATTATTTTTTGTTAAGGAAAAGGAAAACATCCTGAATTAATCTGAATGATTAATGTGAGCAACTTTTCTGCAACTCATTTTTTTGTGTTTTTCTCTTCTGCTACCCAGTGAAGCCACTGTGAGGAAGACAGGACAGGGCAATACTCAGTTCCTTGCTATAGAATCTTCTGTGTGCCCAGGGGTAGCCAGGCCACCCATGTGTCATTTCACAAAGGGAAAAACAGGTCAGGTGTCTAGTGCTATTTGACATCCCTACACCATCCCCATTCCAGAAAATCTTTGGTCTCTCATGGTTCCTGTGTCGTGTCTGCCTGCCCACATGGATGTTTCAGTTACCACAGGACATGCCAAAAAATACCTGATGGAGTCTGGAGAGCCACACAGCAACCCAAAAGGTAGTCCAGATTGAATAATCCTTCCTACAGATCCCTGTGGCTGTGTTCACCTCTGCCTGATCCAGTTGCCACGTACAGGAGTCTGGCACCATTGGAGATGCCCATAGGTATCCACCCCTCTGGACTAATCCATAAAGCCACAGATCCCTTGTAGGTCTTCTGTCTTATCAGATAGCTCTACATGGACACCTCAAATGGGTGTCTCCAGGACACCTCAATTGTTTTTTGATGGATAACTAAGTCAATTATGCAGCAGCTGGGCCAGAACCATTTCCTTTTAGATTCTTTGTGAAGCTGCCTTACAGCTCTCAGTTTCATCATTAGTCACAGAATTAAATGCATCAAGTATCAGTATTCTAGTCCATAAGCTAACACAGGCACAAGGCAGTAATAAGACAGGACATTGTTTTAAACCATGGAGGGAGACGTGCTCTGCTGCCATACAAACTTCAACCAGTGAGGGAAGTGTAGCTATTTCAATCTGAGAGCACATTAATGTGACAGATTTGGTACTGCCAATGTAATAGTACCACCTGCCTGCCTGTCAAAATGATTGCCTGATCTACATTTCCAGGCGAGAATACGCAGTGAAGAAACAAAGAATGTAAGACAGACATAATGTCACCCCCGAAATCTAACTGGGCTAGAATTAACCAGAACAAAGTGATTCAGTAATCATTCATTTTTTTCCAGAAGCACTGCTGACAGGATGATAGGCATTTCATTTTATGGGATAGACAGTATAAAATAAAATAAAAAAGAGTTTCAAGTTAAAAATCTTGGGGGGAGGAAATGTCTGTTGGCTCAGGTCAGGACAAAAACCAAACAAAATCCTGAAATAAAATTTGAGATTCTTGTCAGAAAGAATCTTACCTGTGTCTTCCTAGAAGTGAAGCAGACAACAGAGCAAGGAACAGCTGAGGAAGGAACATCTACTAGGTTCTATGGAAATACAGGAATCTCTGATCCTGGATTAGGTATCAAAGGAACGTCTGCCCTAGCACCGAGGCCCTGAAGTTTGCAACTTGGGATTGAATCTTTTCCTATAACACTCTTTCCTATGAGAACTCTTCTGTCTTATTCATAGAATTGTAGGATGGTTTGGGAGGGAAGGAAATGACAAAGTTCATCTGTTCCAATCCCTGCAATAAGCAGGGACATCTACTAGATCAGGTTGTTCAGTCCTGTTCAATCCGACCTTGAATATTTCCAGGGGTGGGGCATCAACCACATCTTCTGGCCTTGATACAGTCATAGCAATAACATTGTTTGTATTGGTCCTAAGTCCTGGATAGATGATCCACACACATTGCCACATGTATCAAGAGGATCCCTGCAGTTCTGTCTCTGATACTCTTTGGATATGCAGAAATCCTTGTTTTCCTCCCTTCATCAAAGCAATTTCAAAGTGACACAACCCAAGTGCCTTTTATCCAAGTAGATCACCTGTCTTGGTTATTTTTAAATTTTGGCTCAGTTGTGATGTTTTCCTTTTCTAAAACATGATCAAAGGATGTTTTTACACGTTCTCTTGCCATTGCTGTGAACCAATTTCAAGTTATACCAACTGAATCATATGAATATCATGGGGTTTGTTTTTCATGTTCCTAGAGCCTCATTGACAGGAACTCAGTTCCTGTCACTCTTCCAATAATTCATGCACCTTTCCCTGAAATATCATCTGTGCAGTTATTGTACCAAATCCCTTGAAATTCTATTGTCCAGCAGATGAGGTGAGATTTATACAATGCAGTCCAGATATGCCAGTATCTGCACTGAGTGTCTCCAACAATGGACTCACTCACCAGTTTCTGTGATCATTTTTACCTCTGTCAGGCAGCTACCCTTGGCTTTGAGTATGCCAGCAGTTTCTCCTCCTTTTTGGATCACAGATAATCAAATAAACTATGGCTTTTTTAAAATCTTTTTCCTTTTTATTTTTTTCCCCAGTATAGACAGATTATGCAAAAGTTCTGTCACTGTTTCTGGCCTTGATGGGTTTGTTCATCCTCCAGCACATGCACTCCTGACACTGAATTTGCAGACTGAAGGTCTAGTGGGATGCTGCAGAATGAAGCTTGGCTTTCAGACACTTCAGGAAATGCTTACTGAATACATTCAGTACACAAAGTGTTCTTTCATGGCAGCATCACCAATAGGTTTTTTATAAAGTTGAACACTTTTAAGGCTCTCAGTGCCAGTTCTGATTTTGTTTGCATGTTTGTAATGTTACACAAACCTTGCTTTCTTGTCTTATGTCTTCCTCTCTTCTGATTCTGATAGCAGAAGCTGCCTTTTATCTCTGCCTGTTCTGGGCTTATTCATGCTTTCAGTTCTGTGACTCCTTTGTTAGTCAGAAGGCCCTTTGGCCAAGGTTTATAACAATAAGATTTTAAATCACACCACTGTGAGCAGCTTAGCACCCAGGGAAAGAGACAAAATTCTGTGCAATCACTACTTGTGCTTCCCTTAATGGATATCACATCATTTCAGAATGGCATAACCACAAAGGAAGTTCAGGCTAAATTTACCTCACTGCAACACCGTCTTCCAGTAAAAAGCTCAATATAATAAACAATCCTAGGATCATTCCTACAGAATATAGCCAGGAATTTTTCCAGAAGTTAGTTTCTTTGAGACTTACCATCTAAGAAAAGGTTTAAAATTTTGATAACTACAAAACTCTCTGTTTCATATACTTCATTTACAGATCATGACACATATTTTACAGACACCTGGAAATGAATGAGCTTCTAGATGTAAATGGAAGAATTTTTCAACTTAGGAGGAACCTCTTGTACACGTATATATGCAAAATGAGTTAATTAAGGGGGAGGGAGGCTATATATAAATATCCAAAACCATCCCAGGGTGTTGCTTTTCCCTATTAATTTCTGAAAAAATAAACAAAATATTTCACTGTTTTACACAGATCCTCATTTTGTTCCCTCATTTCTACATCATATCACATTTCATGTTTTCTGGCTGAAGTGGAACAAATAAAATGGTTTGCTTGCTTGGGAGTTACTGTAGCCTTAAACTTAGCAGGCAGAAGTAGAATACTTCATTCATATGTTCCCAAAAGTTGGAAGTGAGTTAAGAAACAGAAAAGTGATTATATTTTTGGACATGAATAAAAGCCATCTACGTTCATAGAGAAGATAGGATGTGTGCTGAATAGACATCTTAATTAGCTGCCATAAAGCAGGTTCTTTTCCTTCACAATATGTCACAGCTACAGGCCAGTAACACCAGGTGATTCTGAACTACAACCCCTGAGCTGTGGCAAAGGGCTTTGGGAGTGTCAGGCTTTCAAAATTCAGGACAGCCAAGATAAATACTCAAATACTTCTTGCCTCTCTAAGTGGTTGAATTGTCCTTCTTGATGAGAAATCTTTAGGCTTAACTTTTCCTTGTCTTTGGTCTTTTAGTCTAGAATAATTCTAAAGTACTTATATTTGCTTATTCCATTAATGTAAGCATCTTCTTCAACTGACTTTTTCAATAATTTTCTTCCTTACTTTATTGCTAAAGAGCTCATGCTATACTTTACTCCACTCTTTCCTACCTCCTGAAAAATAAAATTCAAATCAGCTACTGTCCACTTACTTATCAGCAAATGGTGGATACAATCAGTAAGACCACATAAACATTCTTACAAGGTTTGTGAAAACGAAAACATATGCCAGCTCTGACTACTGCATATTAGAGTGACCTGAAAGAAATCACTGGTGACTGCAGCCCCTACCAGCAGCATTGTTACCAGGGCCTGAAAGGACTTAAGCTGCCACCAAATGCCTAAGTGAAGCCTCCTTTGATTTAATATCTCATAACATGTCCCTTATAAACACTAAGAAAAATTTTGTTAAAACTTCATCTCTGCTGTATGTCCCCTCCAACTGAAGTAATCTATTCCCTTTTAGTCTAGTCTATGTCCTATTTTTTTTGGCACAGGAACTAATAAATGCTTCTGTTATTTTTGAATGGTGTATTTCAAAATGTGATATTTCCAAATGATTGCACCATATCCTGTCCAGCAGTTGTTCCCAAATCAAGAATAATAGAGCCAACAGAAATGGGGTTCAAATTCATACTTGCTGTGGCTAGATCGTACTTCCTTGCAAGCTTATGGTGCAATAGTGTGACACTGCTGTTGGGCAATTAACCCTTTAAAAGCATATCAGGCTATTATTACTTCCCCTCTCTTTGTTCAAATTAGTCAAACCTGTAAACTCTGTTCTCTGACAGCTCGTTAACTTCACACAGGCAAGATTTTATCTTGCATGACTTCAGGGGTTTACAGTGCAGATGTCTATGAAATGGTCACTTTGCTCTCTCTTTATAGTCAATGAGTTGTACAATTTACCTAATTCTGAAGAAGACATCCAAAGCAGGCCGAGTGAGTCATGTCCCAAAATCATCTGTTGACTTCACTGGCTGTAAAGACAGACAAGGCACGACTGGCTCAGAGCTTCAGCTTTGCAACTGACCAAAGACAGGTAAAATGAACTCATTGCTTATAGATGTGAAGAGCTGATTCCAAGCCAAGACATTAGAGGTGTTCTGTGTATTTATTATACAGTGCCATGGATATATTGCATAGTGTCATTGTATAGTGCCCGAGATCCTTTCAGCTTGCTCCTGGCTGGAATGCTGCCACTGCAGTACCTCTAACCTGAGGAGTGCCCAGACACTGTTGCAGCTGTCTCCAGGTCTGGTTGCCTGTGTGCCAAATATTGCAGTGATTCACTATTCTGCTGCAAAAGTCCTTGTGCTGGCCAGAGCCAGGGAACTTGACCCCAGATCATTGCATGCTCACAGAAGACCCGTTTGGCAACACTTCCACTCTTATATCCTGACACCAGTTTTCACTCTCTCATTTGTAAATAAGGAGGTTTGTAGCCCCACAGCAAATGAATTCTGATGCCACAAACACAGGGTTAAATTATTTTTGAGTGCTACCTCAGGTTTGGCTACACATGTTATTATTGATTATTATTGATAGAGTATTTCATTGCTATTTTTCAGTAAACTGTAAAATCTATTTCTTAAATAGGTGCTGATTGTCTAATGGGGGTATATTTGTTCATTGTTAGAGTTTTTGATATTAAATATCGTGGACAACATAAAAATAATATTGTAGATGAAACGTTTACCATGCCATATCATGGGGTTCATTGCATGCTATCTACAGAGATATTAGTCCTGTTGTTGACATACCTGACACTGGATATGTATTTCATATTTGTCTTTTCCTTCAGTAAAATCCATCCTGGAAAGCAGCAGACAGTGGTGATTCTGTATGTATGGATCTGTATGGATTGATGGATTGTTTGTTCTAATCCGTATTTCAAATCAAGAGCCTGTTTCTAGGTCGTGGTGGGTTGACCCTGGCACACATCAAAGCTGCTCTATCATTCTCCTTCTCATCTGGGCAGGGTGATACCCATCAGCCATTACTGTCACGGGGTTGATTTGGGGAAATTACCTGACTTTATTGCAAATCAAACCAGAGTAGAATAATGAGAAATAAACTCAAATCTTTCAACAGCTTTCCCTGACCCCTCATTTCCAGGCTCAACTTTGCTCCAAATTTTCTCTCCCTCCTCCTCCTCCCCTCCTCCCCTCAGGGGGACAGAGAATGGAGGCTGTGCTCTGTTCAACACATGTTGTCTACACTGCTCCTTCTCCTCAGGGTGAGGACACCTCACTTCTCCCCTGCTCCAGCATGTGGCCCCTCCCACAGGAGACACTCCTCCATGGGTCCTTCCCACGGGCTGCAGCTCATCACAAATTGCTCCAGCATGGATCCCTTCCATGGAGTGCAGTCCTGCAGGAACAGGCTGCTCCAGTGCGGGTGCCCTGTGAGATGACAAGTCCTGCCAGCAAAACCTGCTCCAGCATGGACTCCTCTCTCCACAGGGCCACCAGTCTCTGCTAAGAGCCTGCTCCAACGTGGGTTTTCCAGAGGGTCACAGTCTCCTTTGGGCATCCACCTGCTGTGGTGTGAGATCTTCCAGGGGCTGCAATGGATATCTGCTCCACAATGGATCTTCATGAGCTACAGGGGGACAGCTGCTTCAACATAGTGCTTCCCATGGGCTGTAAGGGAATCTCTGTTCTGGCACCTCCTCCCCCTCCTTCTTCACTGACCTTGGTGTCTGCAGGGCTGTTTCACATATTTTAACTCTTCACTCTGCTGTTGTCCTTCCATTCTTTTTCTCTCACTCCTTAAATACTGTTATCCCAGAGCTGCTACCACTGCTGCTGATGGGCTCAGCCTTGATGAGCAGCAGGAGCTGGCTGGTATTGGCTCTGTCAGACAAGGAGGAAGCTTCTGGCAGCTTCTCACACAAGGCACCCCTGTAGCTCCCCAGTGCTAAATCCTTGCCACACAAACTCAATACACAGGTGCTGGGATCTTTAAATAAATTGCTCTTTCAATGGCTCTCATCTACTTATCACAGTTCTCCAGTCCATAGCATTGCCATTTGGTGAACAGTAAAAGCCTTGCTCTGAAACACAGCACAATGTGATTTAAATCCAAGCACAGCTTGTGCTGCACATGTTCTTCCACCAGTACTTTGGGACAGGTACTAATACAGAACCGAGGAGACCAACATACACCTCAATCAGTTTGTCACGATGCTCGGGATATATGTGGGTTTTTCCATACTACTGCAGAGAGATCTGAAGGTGGTTTCTGCTTCAGGTTTACTGCAGCATTTCTAGTTGGGAGACCAGATCTCTGTGGAATCACGAGCCCACCCATGCTGTGCATTAATTGTGTTTCTATAGTAACTTCTTACAACTTACTCACATCTTGCTGTGTAACAGATGGGAACACGTGATATACCATATATAAGCAGGCTGTGTGACAGCAGACAATATGGAGGAGCTGCTTCTAACATAAAACTGGTATCTGTATACTACGGATACATTAAAATCATAACAGAAAATGGAAAAGAATGAAAAAGAAAAGTGATCAGAAGAAAAGGAAGAGAAGAAAGACCATTTCAATGCTCTTTGTTCTGAATCTTATTTCCCCACAGGTGTGACCTGGCTAGCCTCCATCATCATTGTATTTTCATAGGTTAGCATGTTTTGTTTTGTTCTATTCAAAAAAAAAGGGCCTTCAGACATTAGAGTTAAGGAACCACATACACAGAAATGTTGTGGCTGACAATCGATATCTTTTTCAATAGTATTCACTGATGCCATCTGCTGGAATCATGCATTTGTCATTGAAATTGTCTCCTCATTCCAGGTGGAAATTCCAAGTAATGGTCTGTGTGTGTGACTTCCTCTGTTGAAGATTCAATTTAAACCAAATCAATTCTGCCAGAGGAATTCTAGTTAACCATTGGTGAAGAATAAGTATTGCTCAAAATATTTGAGCTTGTCTACATTCAGAAATTGACAAAAACAGCAAATACGTGACTACTATTCATCCTGCTACCCCAGAGAGTCAGTTTATCATCATCTTCATATAATATATATAGATCCAGGGAAAGGATCTTTGTCTCATTTGGTCTGTACCATCTATTTCAGGATACATCTTTCTGGTGAGGTGTTTCTCACAGGATTAGAAGTCTTCGGTGGGAGAAAGCCAGAACAGTCTGTGCAATGTGTAAATCTATATTAATCTTGCAAGATTTAAGTAATATATGAGCTCTGCAGAGAGGTGAATGTCTCTTTGTGCATATAAAGTCACTACTCAGGACTGCAAGACCCAAGCAGTGTTATTACTATATTTTAAGGCACTAAAAGTCAAGTGAAACTTCCTGTGTAAGCAACAGAGCCCAGACTGAAATAAGAATTAAATAATGAAGCTCTCAGAACGACCCTTGAAAGCAGTCAATTCAGTTTTCATTGCACCAGGTTTTATGAAGCATAGGCATCCGGGCAGCATGGGCAAGCACATGCTTATGGGGAGTATTTATGGCACTGAGGCACTTGTAAGGAAGAACAAGGCCCTGTTATTACCTATGTTTTCATAAGCACCTTAGCTATATATTGACATTATTGCATATGAGTTGCTGACCCGTTATAACCAGAAGAATCAAGCTCTTAGAGAGAGAATAAAACAAAACTTTCGGCAAACTTTTATTTTGTTTTAATATTTCACAAAGATCCAGAAAATGTCTCAGAAGCTCTAGTTCATAAATCATTCTGAAGTGTCATCAAAGGGGTTTGGAGCAATGAGGAAGATCCAGAAAGGGAGAAAAAACAAGTGTGTGGGAAAATCACTGAAAATGAGGAGCCTGAAGAGTTAACATTTCAGAGCTGAGATGGTGGGACTGAGTGTGTGCTTCAGGCCCACCCAGGCTCCAAAATGTGATGGATATATTTGAACCACCATGAAAGCAGGAAGTGAATAATAAGTTCATTTTACTGTGGCAATGAGCCCAACTGTGAAGTTTGACCCAAGTATTCACACAGCACAGACTTCAGCACGGGATTCTGCCTCAAGGTATCCATGTTTCCATTTAGGTACCAGAAGATTCTCTCAGATCAACCTATGTTCCAGTACTCACTGGGTGCCTTAATTTGGTAGACACTGTCCTACTTGTCCTGCAGTGTCCCTGGAGCCTCCTGGGTTCAGCATGTGTCTGGTGACAGCAGAGCAGGAGTCTGGGGCAGAGGGGCTATTAGCAGCTTGGTGGTTTGTATCAGTGATTTCTCTGCCTGTGTCTGTGCATCTTGATTACTCCACTCTAGGCACTTCCCTAGGATAATGTAGGCATAGTCTGTCATCTTTTCCTCCCCTTGACAAAATCTTGACTTGAACTTTGGGATAAAGTAGAAATTGATCTTTCTCCAGCCTTGTCTGCCCACCCAGATTTGATTTATTAATTTATTTAAAGACAGAAGTAACTTTTCCACATTAATTTTCAATCTGTTCCAACAGATTAATATTTAAAGTATGCCATGTATTAAAATAAACAAATTAATTCAAATTTGTCTTTTTTGGATTTCCATGTGTAGTAACTGAACTGCCTATGACTATGAAAGAAGAAAAAAGGTTATCCTTTTTCTGACTAAAATATCTCAAACATCAAAGTCTCAAGGTAAATTCTTAAAAGCTATTTGAGCTTTTCAACCCTGCTATTTTTTTAAAGTTGTGCATCCTTATGGCCCTGTCCTCCTCTGATAAGCTGCAAAAAATGAAAGACAGATTGTAAAAAGCCAATAAAGGAACATTTATGCAAAGAATTGAGATTACAGAATCACAGAACCAAAGAGAAATTGAGGTTGGAAGGCACCTCTAAAGATATAATCCAAAATCTGAACTCAAGCTGGATCAACAAGTAGGTCTTCCAAGATCATGTCCACCTTGGTTTTGAGCATCTTTCAAGAATGAAGATGTCACAACATCTCTGTATTGACTCTTCCAGTGTTTGACAACTGTACAGTAAAGAATTTTTATTTTGCTTACACTTATACAGAATTTCCTTTATCTAAATTTGTGTCTATGGTCTCCCGTTCTGGTATTGGGCATGACAGAGAAAACTCTGTCTCTCTCTTCTTTGCTCCTCCCCAACAGGTAGAGAAACACGTTGGTAAGATCCTCACTGAGCCTCCTCTTCTCCAGGATGAGCTGTCCCAGCTCTCTCATCCTCCTCTTGCGTGTCAGGTGTTTCTGGCCCTGAGCAATCTTCCTGCACCTCTTCCTTAGTCACACCTCTGAACCTATTAGTTCTCCACAAGGACTCTCAAGTCCTTCAGAGCTGCCTTCCAGCTGGTGGGTCCCCAGTGTGTACTGGTGCACGGCAGGATTCCTCCACAGAGGTAGAGATTGGTTTTTTCCTTTGTTGAACCATATGAAGTCCTTGTTAGCCCATCTCTCCAGCCTGTTAAAGTCCCCCTGAATGGCAACACAACCAACTGGTGCATCAACCCCTCCTCACTGCTTTGCATCTTCTGCAATCTCTGTCCCACTGTCCAGGTCGTTGTTGAAGACACTAAACAGTGCTGGATCCTGTACCAACCCCTGGATTACTCCACTAATGACACACCTACAAGCTGGCCCTGTTTGCCTCTCAGCCACTGAGCAGCTCAGTTTTCAGTCTACCTTACTGTCCATTTATCTAGTTCATATTTAATCTGATTGTCTATGGGATCTTATGGGAGACAGTGTCAAAAGACTTTCTTAAATTGAGATACACAGCATCCACTGCTCACCCTTCATCCATCAAGGCAGTAAAGTCATCCAGGAAGGCTATCAAGTTAAAATTATGCTGACTGCTCCCAGTCATCTATTTGTCCTTTATATATGTTTGGAAATGGTTTACAGGATTATTTGCTCTGTCACCTTTCCAAGTACCAAGGCGAAGCTGACTGATCTGTGGTTCCCCAGATCCTCTTTCTTGACCTTCCTGAATATAGAAAGTGACAGAGCCCTTTCTTTAAAAAAAAAAAAAATTCTTTTTTTTGGTCTCAGAAATGTCCCTTCATTAAACATAGCAAAGTTTCTTAGCATATAAAATATTTGGGGAGTTGAAAAGATTTGTCTCTAATGTCTGTAATTCTCTATAATTATTTCCATGGCTATTTGCTTAATTTTGAATTAAAATAAAAGAAAATAAGATCAGAACAAACAGCTGTGCCTGGACAAATATTGTTCACATAATTGCCCACCATGAAGAACTAAAAGGAGAATTGATTTTGTACTGTACTAAACATTTTTACTCTGTTCTTACTGGGGTCTGTTTAACAGGCAAATATAAAAAAACTAAAGTTAGCTTTACAACATCATTTTTTGACAGAACACAATGATTAATAAAGTAATATGTTGTCCCTCAGAGCTAGTATGTAATCAATGACAAATGAAACACAGGGGCAGGAACTGAAGGTGAACACTGAAAATCCCAAGTGCAGTTCAACTGTCTGCAATGCAGGGAAGTTTTTTAAGGTCATTATCAGCCTAATAGCAGCAGAGAACATTCCCTTGTACCTTTTATCAGCAAACAACTGAGCAACAAACACTTCAGCCTTAGAAATCCTAACAGGAGATAATCTAACTCAGAGAAAGATCTTTCAAAAGGTACTCTTCTTTTATGTTATCTTCTTGCTTGAAATACAAGATAAAATGGATCAGTCAGGACTGGCTGCAATGCTCTGGAGGATGATGTATCTTAAAACAGGGATTTTCAAACTGTTGCAGAAATCCATGTTACTCAGCATTTTCAATATTTAGTGTTTTACAATAAGTATGTGCCCTTAGGATAGCTCTAAAATTCTGTGCATTATTCATTGTTTGTCCAGGATAAAAACACTTGGTTTTCCTACTCTGAACAAAGGTTGTTCAGGAGGCACACTGTAATATCAACAAAGGTAATCTCAGGTCAACACATGAATAATGGAACAGAAAGTAAAGTTAGACACCTTCCTATCTGCATAAATCTATAAAAAGTATTTCAGTATGATAGATGATGGTGATGGTGGACTGAATGTAGAACTGTCTCTGCATTCAAACACAAAGATGCCTTACATTATTTATCAAAAGACAGTCTCTTAACTCTAAAACCAAGGCTGTACCAAAACATATTCATGGCTTGGGGTGCTCTCTCTTATTATTCTACTCATTATAAATCAATAATATCAACACTTTCTGAAAGATCAAACAAGATGATTTCTTCTTTGGTATGAGTAGTATTTCAGTGTTATTTGTTCTGCAGCCTAAAAATGTACCAAAAACAAGCACTGAAAAACCCATCACATGTAAGATAAAATGCTGCAATGCTAGTTGTGCACACTAGCTGAAATTTAGTTTTTTATTTAATGCCTTTGTTTATAATTTGAAGCTCATTAATAAAGCAAAGGTGAAAGTAGTGCAAGTATTTCCTATGAGACACCCCTCCTTCCTTGAAAAAGCTAGGAAACCCCAAAAATATTTTGGGAATTTTCTCCAGAGTTTTACCCCAGAGTTTTAGGGATTGCAACCAACCCTACACTTCCTGAAGCACAGTGTAATTGTAATGCTTGTAATGGTACTATTTTATAACCACACTGCAAGTCAAGACAGAAAACTAAAGAGTTCAATGTGAAAAAGGAAGATGCTCTACTCTTTCAAGGTTAAACATTTTTTTCAATGCTCCCTGCCATTTGCTGTCTTCTCTCCATCTGTGTTTTATTCCTGTATTATTTTTCAGCTCTATTTTGTGTGCACTGATAATAACTGTGTAACTGAATGAAATTATGCCTTTCAGAAGCTGACATTTTAGTTACTTTTGCTTTGTTTCTGCTACCACGCAGAGAAAGGGGCAAGGGAATGACAATGGAGGAATTGGAGAGTAAATAATCTTGTTTGTAAAGGTTCACCAAGCAGCACAGCACAAAGGAATTAACAAAATGTTCATGCCAGCTCTTTAGTTCTTCAATCACTTCTCTAACATGTGGGAGACTTTCACTGCAAGGGAAAAGGTATCTCAAGAGAGGAGTTTACTTTTACTAGAGATATTTTTGCCCTTATTGATAGCACTATTACAGGTAACAGCTGTCCTAGGATTTTATTTCCACTTAACAATTAATGTCTCTTATACACTCCCAGAGCCCATACCACTGTTTCAAGAGCCTCTACATTGACTGCCCAGGGCAAATCGACCATGTACTCCTTTAGTGACCCTTTTGCAGTAAAAAAATGCCCCCAGGGTTCGTGGCATCAATTACAAGTCACTGCTGACCTTAGTCCTAACTCCTATTTCCCCCATCATGTCCTGTGTCCATAAAATTCCAGGTAATGAGCCGCTCCTGGTGCAGTCTCTCATCATCCACACTGACCCTGCTGGTCCCTGTGTGACCATACCCATGAAGCTGAGAAAAGGAAGAGAGGAGAGTTGGGTGCTTCAGACAGCTCCAGGAACTGGACAAAACACCATCTGTCATTCTGCAGTAACAGATGCATAGAACAACCAAGGAATTGTGCCACCCAAACTGACACCAGACACAATTTTAGGATCTAGCATTTCCAAGGGGTTCTGAGGGTTATCCAAGCACTACTAGGCAGGGAATTTATTTGCTAAGGAAGTGGCAAAAGCAATATTACAGGACTTCAGACATAGCCTGTAAAGCTTTAATGTTTTTACATCAATCAGCAGCAGTTGGCTGAACAACAAGGAGAGTTCATACTGTACCTATTCAAAGAGAAGCAGAGCTGTGACCGCAGCGTGACATCCCTGTGGACCTCCAGGGTTCAAGGTACCTTTGCTACATCTGATCCCTCCCCACATGACTGTGCTGCCCAGAAAAGATCCAGCTACCCAGGAACTTGTCTTGCTTTTCAACACAAACAGTATTAAAGTTAAATCATTGGGGGAATTTGAACTAAGAAAAAATCAAGAGACGAGAGGAAACTAAACTTAATTTTTTTTTTAATGGCATATATAGATGAAACGATACACAATTTGAATGCAAAAGAGTTATTGAATGCTGCACTTATCAGTATTTATTGTGATGGGTAAAAGCATTAATGCCATAAATCTTAAAAATCACCCATATATAGCTACTCAGAATCCAACTCTTTTTTCACTCTAACAGCCACTGAGAGGATTATGTCAGAGTAAAATGTCCTTTGCCACATCAGACACATGTTCTCTGACACTTCTGTTAAAAATACTTATTAAAAGGGAAGGAGTCCCTCACCTTCACTTTTCTATGCTGGGTGATCCTTGATGAGATACAGTTTCCCAGATGTATAGGATATAGTAGGAGCTGTGAGACTATGAAATCCAAAAGGGACACTGACCCAAAAGTGCAGCTCATAATGGCAGAAGTGTTTTAACTGAAACATCTCTCACATTTCTGCTACTATTTCTTCTTTATGAATCAGTTCTGCACCTTGGGTAAGAAAGCAGACAAAGAAAGGAATGCCCTAAAACTGGCCCTCAGCTCTCTAAAATCAGCTCCATTCAGCATGAAAGAAATGCCATCCCAGGACTGAAATATCCAAACAGAGCTGAGATCATACACTCGACTGCTTCATACTTACAAAGAAGTCTGTAGTCTTCTTTGGGGGTATAAAACTCCTCTGCTCTGATTTCTTGGGATCTTTTAGTACCACTTGTTTAAATCAGTTTTGGGCATATAGATAAGATGGTAAAAACCTGGTGCTAACAAATAGCTTAAAAAGCATGAAGAATATAAGACATACATTTAATATGAAAATACTAAAAAATAATTTCATCCTTCCTACACATTACTCTTCATCTGTAGATTTAAAAGCCATTACTTTATCACAAAACCTTTTTTTCAATTCAAGTATTCATTTCTTATATCACAATTAAATTGAGTATTCAAACAAGATCCTTGGAAAAAGGATCTGTTTGAAAGCAAATATGTACTATAGTATATATTGTTTAACAGTATTCATAATTACATTTTCTAATGGAGACACAGTTACTAGAACCTTCCAAGAGGCAATTTTTATCTATTTATGCACATTCATGAGTTTTTAGATTTGTATTTTCTGTCAATAGCCCTAAAAACTATGGCACCTAAACCAAAGATTGCATGGCATAAGAAAACAGAGCCTTTGATAATAGCCAGTTTTAATTTAGGATGGTGACACACCAAGCATTTATGTGAAACAAGCAACAGAGAGCAGAGGATATTATTATAGCCCTGTGCAACCTATGGTAACTTCGGGCATAGAACTGATGACATGAGAAGGACAGCCTAGAAACTTCTGCTGCACATCTGGGTCTGAGGAAGAAACAGGAATTTCTGACAGTTTCTAAAGAATCATATGCACTCCTGCCCATCTTTATCTGTTCATAAAAGTTAAAAGTGCTTGTTGATTTTTATTGCTTCATCTTTGCAGCCACAATCACCAGTTCACACTCAGCAAAGGTGAGATTCACTGCTTTTTGTTTGATACTGAAAGGTATACTGTATAAAGAGGTAAATCCTTTACACCAGGGGGATGTAGAGCAACAGGAGGCAGGAGGACATAGCAGGTTGCAGAACTGATTTCCACCCAGATAAATAAGAAACAAAAGCTACAATAGCTGTTAGAGCAAACCACATTAAACCTTCACCGCTCTTCCTGCCCAGAGGACTCCCAAGAGCAAAGCAAAATCTGGTGATCTGGCGCTCTGTGTAACAGCTCACCATGAGCGTGGTGAGAAAAGAAGGCTGAAAAGACACAGGGCTGTGTACACACACACGCCCTTGAAATATGCAACCAACACATTTCAAAGCCTTCAGGGGCTAAGGCTGAAGCCTGTCCACTTCATGCTACCTTTCCAACTTCCACCTGTTTGTCCAACTGATTTACTGGGACAAGTGTTTTGCCCTCAGGTGAAAAGCCTCTCCTGCTTGTTGCATCACTATTTAGTACATGGGCAAAACAGTTTCATCATTCATAATGTATTTGAAAAATAGGTAAGCCAAGGGACAGCTGCCTAAGTCACCTGGATTCTAAGAACAGACATGAAAGCAAGGTCTAATTATATCCTATTTCCTTTCTAGAGTTTCTGGAAATGTGATGATGTTTCAGATAGCAAAGGGAACTAATTTTTCATGAGCAGCACACACATACATGCTTTACAACCACTCTTCCTCAAGGAGCTTCATCATGTCACCTCAGTCCTGTATTTTCTAAGATCTTTAATTCATTAAGAAGGTCTCACTTCCCATTTTGGAGAATCTGTTTCCAGTGATGTAACAGCTATGAAAAACAAGCACTATATGCTGTGAAATCTAAGTGGTAATGGCCTCTTACTGGCTATTTGACTCATCATACAATAATATCCAGCCAGCCCTCGCACTACTGAGACAGCAGAACATTTGATTTGAGGCATAATAATAGTCAGAGACAGCATTTGTTTTTAGAATTTCATAGAGCCTATGTGTTAACACATACTAGGCATATTATCACTCTTGACAGTCTCCAGGTGAGCATGAGAAGTATTGCTTTTGAAATTAGGGTCTTCAGTGTCTCCTGAATCTTAACAAGTAAAAACACACAGGATTTGTGCGCCGTTATTTTGGTCATGCTGCTACACACAAATCCAGTCAAGCAGACTAAGGTTAGATTCCCGTATGTCTTATTCAAGGCACAGCTATGTGCAGATCACCAGTGCAGATCAGGGAAGCAGCATGCAGATGAAGCTGCTGTAGTGCATATTTAGTGAGTAACATCTTCTTCTGTGTGCTTTGTCAAATGTTCTAAGGTGGGCAAAATAATTTCTGTGCTTGGTCTAGTATTCTAAGTCCTATTAAACAACTATAAATGCTTCATTAAGGTTTATTTCCCAATCACCTGTGACCCTATTCAAAATTGCTCTGAATCAGATCATGCTATTAGAAAAGTCACTTGTGCGAAGTGTTATAAATCATCATCTTTTTGCACCCCCCTTTGCACTGGTAAAAATGACAGAGAGGCAAGCAGCCACTGAAAATTATTGAATGCTTGGGTCCTTTAGAGGGGACAAGCAATGACAGTCTTATTTATTTATACAGACTTTGGCAACCAATTCCTACCTTTTGGTTCTCTTGCCAGAAAAATCAGCATAAATAAATAGATGCAAGTGCACAGCAAACAGTTTGTGGAAGACATCTGAACAGTGTGTAGGCATCTGAAGGATGGTGAACGTGAGTACAATCAAGATGGTGCCTCGCTCCATGAACAGATGAAAGATGTCTTCAAAATACATTTCCTCCATTATTCCCCAAGGATGAATCTGCATGTGGCATGTTTTGCAGCTGGCGTTTTGCAGCCATCTAACTTACTCCCCTCCTCACTTCTCACAGATGCCAAAGTAGCTCTACCACCACTTTCCATTCAGTCTGTCCACCCTCAGCCCAACCAACAGAAACTGGCAGAGGTCACACATCTCACAAGTCAGAAGCTGCCAGAGTCCTGCCTGAAATCTCATTGGTGGAATAAGATGTTCTAGGACAAAAGACTCTGCTAAGAAATGCAAACTTTTAAAAGGTGAGATCCATTCCAGACACTGGAAACAACTGAGACTGTATTTAAGAATGTAATTTCTATGCATTCCTGTGATCCAGGCCTTCAGTGAATGGAAACTGGATTTTCTTGGATCAAAATTTTAAAAAATGGATGAGCTCTGCTTAGTAGAAGATGATATTCACTATTTAAAAATAGTTCTCAATATCAGGGGAAAAAGGAAGTGTCAGCTCTTAGCACTAACAACTTCCTCTTTTATCTCTGCTAATGTAGCATGTATTGTCTCAGAAAAAGGAATTTGAAAAATCATATATACAACAGAACTTGTCACAACCGAGCAAATAGTTAATCTTTGAGTGTTACCAAAGTGTAAGTAAATGTAAGGCAGCAGCTGAAGAACATTCATTGTCAGTACACTTTGAAAAAGCAGGCAAGAATCAAGAAGAAAGGTGAATAACGCCCTGCCTCACTATCATAGCATATCAAATCATTTGAATATGTTAATTTTAAATTTTCTGAAAGTTTCCCTTGTCCTTCATTGTTGATACTCCGCTAATTGAAGAAGCACAAAAGTTGGGTAAATAAAGCTGTGTCAGCTGCTCTGAGAGTTGCTTGCTCTTCCAAAATACAATGTGACAATATTCTGCTCTTGGGTACATCAAAATGCCTAAACTAGGAAAACTATTTGTTATTAATATAATCAAACAATAAATTACCATTTGCAACTCCAAATGCTTTTTCCAGACATTCATTTCAAGCATGTTTCCTTGTTTCCTTGGAAACTGAGAAATGAAGAAACCAAATTAATCCAAACTGCTCTTCCGTATCACTGTCAGTGTATGAAATTCCTTCTGATTAAAAGTTGTGCTGTAAAATTTCTGGTACGTGTAGCTTCCAAATATTTGTTAAGTCATCAAAATAGGCATCTTTAAGGCCAAATGATGCACAGGTCAAATTTTTAAAAATCCAGCTTCCTACTCTAAAATATACTGAGCTTTAGAGGGCTTCCACACAATTCACATGATCTTTACAAGTGTGCAGGCCAGTTCATTAAATGACAGACCAGGTGTCAGCCCTGAAGCCAGTAAGAATGTATACCTTGTGAGCAATAATTTCAGGCTGGAAATTCAGCTTCCAGCATCCTTGCAGGAACAGAGGTATGCAAATTTGTTTGCAAGGGACTTAAGTATTGTTATTTACTATTATAAAGAGCTGCCACTATTATTAGACAAATCATAGAAAATAAGGCCAAAAGAGTTCAGGTATACTCCATTTCCTTCCTCTTCCATGCAGTGACCCTTCTTGCACAAATTCCAGTTCAGTATTTCCTCCACATCAGCTTATCTCCTCTACAACGTCCTTTGAATTCCCACTTCATACCCTGGTCCCCACATTCAGCAACCCAATACTCTTTCCCAGTATACACCTCATAATATCTTCATCATCATCATCCTCCCTGGTTTTCATGGGGGGCGGTGGGGGAGGGGGGGGGTACATGAGTGACACAAAATTAATGCTGGCCTTTTCCATTCACTGTAAAACACACCACAATCTGACTATTTCCTATTTTTGTCTGCTTCTAGTATCTGTCACATATGGGACACGGAGATGTAGGATATCATAGATTTTGCTTTTTAATAAAGTCAAGTATTTCAAAGAGAAATAAATAAAGCATTATGTTGTCATAGTTCCCTCCTTCTACACCCAAAAGGACAGAATTGGGAATGGGATTGAATTGCCTTCTACAGGATGTCACTGGTTCTCAAAACTGTTTTCCACAAACATAAGAAAATCAGATTTTCTCTAACCTGTGGCTTTAAGAGATATCCTAAATAAATGTAATTACAAAATCTAGCTGCCCATAAGACAAAGGGGCTCATCCAGTCCTTTCTAAATCACAATTATCACTAAATCAGCCGAGATTTAATTTATTGCCTTCTAGGAGATGAATATTGTGTAACCTTTAAATTAGGTTACAGTATAACCTTTAAATTCTTGTTTCCCAGTGGCTTTTGAAAGTTGTGTGTAGAGATTTAATTGGGCTTCTCGTGCAACTTTACACCCCTACAAAATTCCAAGACGTATTCCAAGAGCTTAGTCTCAACCTGTAAAACAGCACAGCCTGAAAAGACATTATAGGTGCTCAAGGTAATGACAGTGTTTTTCCTGTGTCTCCTCAGAATACCCTTCCTTTTCTAATGAATTGTTATAAAAGTCAAAATCCAAAATGAAGATTCTGATTTTTCTTATAAAATAATCCCTAAGATACAGGTCTGGGTAGATGAGATGCCTCCAGACCAAGACAAACAAGTGACATCATGTGCAGAATAAAGGGATACAGTGAGGAGGTGGCTAATCAGGAAAAGGGAATAAAAAACGTGAACCCACAGTAAGGGGAATACTGGTTCTCAGGTATAAGTATTTATATGCAGTTTTCCTACAGAACATCAAAGATGAGATTTTAGGGAAGGCTGAAGCAGTGAGGTAGCTGATGGTGTAGAAAACACTGTCTGTTACCTCCTCACTCTGAATGCTCTGACATCGACCCAGAACATTTAAAAGCCTGCTCTGCAGAATGCCGAGAGCACTAAAAGGCAGGCAGAGGTCTATTACCCCACTCTCCCTTAATGGCTCAGTGCTGCCTGGCAGTAATGCACAGCACAGATGGTGTATGGATGATATACAGACAATATCCAGTTTTTCACCAGCCTGCAACACCCTGCTAGATACATCCTTGCTGGATAAAAAATTACCATTTGTAATTACTGAGATGCACAATAATTTAGCTCCCACAGTGGTGTCTAACTGTAATGTAAATATGCTTTACAATAGACTACAAACTAACACTAGTCAAGGACGGTCCAGTTGTAGCCTGGAATCAACCCTAAATGATGTGAAGCTTATAAGACTATTTTGTTATTCCATCCTTTTGCCTGTCAGTACATGCCCCACACAGATCTTGAAGCCTTTGCCAGTATGACAAGTCAAGTGGAGAATTGGGATACAAATCTCAAAGACACTATATTTTCTGAAATTTCATGAGAATTCAAGGAGTAGAAGAGACACCCCAATTTGTCTCTTGATTAATGTCACCACTAATTTTACTTGAGACTTTTACGAATTTGGAAAGAGCAATGACACATCTCTTGACTGGTGGCTCTGCACATGGGTGCCAGTCTGGCATACAGGCAGGAGGAAAAAGCTACAGGTGACTTTGGCAGGAGGGAGAGATCCAGAGGACTCAGTGGAAATGAACAGGGAGAATGTACATCTCTCCCTAGGCAACCAGGCCTCATCAGCTATGGTGCTTAAGCAACAGTGTGTTCCTTGTAGGAAAAAGACACCAACCTGCTTTTACAGGCCCATCTGTCTAAAGCTGAGTAGAACTTGATACATATCTTAGTATTAACAGCTGGCAAATTTTTTATTTCCCAAGCAAACACATTCACCTTTATAAGAATAATCGTTTCATACCTGTCTGTATTCCTACCGCTATTCCTCGGTTTTATTACAAATGATCGGAAGCGATACGAACGGGTCTTTCCTGGTTGACTCCTTTCACACATACTCTCACCTTTTAAGTTACCTGAGACCGCAGACTTAAGACCCCATCGTTCACCAGCCCCTCGGCGAGCAGATAATGGAGCGCTGTTCTCCTTGGGATGCCTCTCAGCAGCGGCACCGCGCTCCTGCTCCTCCCGAGCACAGCGCAGAGCACTCACTGCAGCTTCTCTTCTTTCTGGACTTCACTTAACCCTTTCCGCCTTATTTTAAACCCGCACCCCATTCTGGACTTCAGATTAAGACCTTCTTGCTCTCAGGTACTACCTGCATTGTGTTTCCCTGAAAAGTCCCCTATTTCACACCCTCTTTTCTATTTCGCACACCGAGCATCTCTCCTCACGAGCGGGGTTATCTGACCCGGCACACTCGCTGCGGAGAGCGGCGCCGGGATCGTGTGACACAGAGGGAACCCGCCCGGCCTCCAGCCGCTCCTGGCGCTGCCAGCCGGGCTCCACAGCCCCACCGCCGGGCTCCTGCCACCTCCTCCCGAGGGAGCAGCGCGATCCCGGCCGGCTCTCCCGGGAGAGCCGCCCAGCTTTCCTGTCGCGACGCCCAGGTCGCTGCGTGTCTCCCCGAGGGGCAGGAGGCGGCCGCGCCCGCCATGCCCGCCCGCTGCCGGCACGGCACGGCACAACCCGGCACGGCACAACCCGGCACGGCACGGCACGGCACGGCACGGCACGGCACAACCCGGCACGGCACGGCCCACCGCCCCCCTCGCCTCTCGGGGCGTCCCGGCGGGGAGGAGCCCACGGAGCTCCGGGCGGGGCGGCGCGATCTCGCCGCTGGCTGGGACTGCCCGGAGCCGCCTCCGCTGTCCCCATCTTGCCCCGCTGCCCCCGCGGCGGCGGCAGAACCAGGTGAGAGCGGGGCGGTGCCCGGCTCCGCTGGGGGAGGGCCCAGGCGGTGGCGGCGGCTCCCGGTGGCGGAGGAGGGGCCGGGCGGGGGGAGGCCGGGCTGAACTTGACAGGAGGGAGGGAAGGAGGGAGGGAGCGCGGGCAGGAGGCGCTGGTGGCTGCGCTGGCCGGGCGCGGGTGAGTGAGCGGCGGCGGCGGCGGCGCGGGGAGGGCGGCGCGGCGCGGCGGGCGCGTCCCGGCGGATGGCGGGCGGCCGGAGCGGGGAGGCGGCGCTCGGCCGCGCCCGGCGGACGGGGCAGAGGCGGGGACACCGGGCGGTCCCCGGCTCCGCTGCGGGGGCTCGCGGCGGCGGCGGCGTCTCTTCCCTGGCGGCGGCCCGGAGGAAAGTTTCGGGGATGCCGGTGAGGCGGGGGCTCTCCCTTCCCCTCCGCCGCCCGTGCCTCTCCGCCTGCTCCTCGGAGCCCGGTCGCCAGCCGGCGGTTGCCCGCCTTGACGCCGCCGTCGCTTAGCGCCCGATCGCAGACAAAGCCGCCTCCCCACCTGCAGCCCCGGCCCCGTCCCCGCCCCAGGCGGCCCCGGGCAGCGGGGACCGGGCCGGCTGCCCTGCCGGGCACGGGCGTGGGGAGCCACACTGGCCCGCTGAGCGCCAGAGAACTTATTTTTAGATGCGCTTCCCATCACAATGCGTCTTAAAAATAGCACCGTTCTTATTCAAGGAGTGGGAAATAAACTGGTTCTCGAGGCCTCGTGGTGGGGTTATTTTTTTTTAAGCCTTTTCTTTTTTAGAGAGAAAAAAAATGTTTCAGTGGTATAGGCAGCTGTGGGCTGGTTAATATCCACAGGTGCACCCAGGATGCTTTTACTACATCTTCATTAAGGTCGGCCCTGGAGCATGGGAACAAAGGTACTCATGGCATTGTCCTCTGCAGTGTGGCTTCGGTGTGAGACGGGAGGTCTGATGTACGTGCACACCTGATTCATGCAGTACTTACTGTAGGGCCACTCGAGCTTTTTTTGATCTGTCAGTTTCCTTCGTTTTCTGTCCTGTCACTCGTCTCCAAACGCCTGCAACATGTGGGTGATGCAGGCTGATGGAGTGATAACAGCCTGCAAGGATCAGAGCTGTTTATTGCTTTATAAATGAATATTTTGTTTTTGTTTTAGCTATTGTATCTTAGCAGAGTCTGGTGATGGAACTACCGTAAAATAAATGGGTCTTATTGCTCCAAATGTGTAATATTGCATCATTTGTATTAATGACCTCGTCGTGATTGCTCGCAAAACAGAGTTCTGATTTTTATTTTGAAGCCACTACAAATAATTGGGAGACTTATGTAAAATGAAGCATAAATGAAAATGGAGAAGTACACCTCCAATAAGGAAAGGAACTTTAGGGGGAAAAGCACTGAATTGTAGAGTATTTTAAGTTGCCAAGGACCTCTGGATGTCACCTAGCTCTGTCTCCACACTCAAAGCAAGTCCAGTTGGGTAATGTTTCTCAGACTTTGTCCACGTGAGTTTTGAGTGTTTCCAGGAATGGAGGTTGCGCAGTCTCTGTGATTATGGTGGTGCCAGTGTCTGACCATCTTTGTGGTGATTTTTTTTTCCTAATCTGTTGTCAATTTCCTGTGTTGTAGTTTGTTTGTGTTTCTTCTTATTCTGCCACTGTGCACCTCACATCCACCCATGGGTATCAAATTCATGTACATCTGTAGTTTTAGGCACTGGAAGAAATAATGCTGGTGTTTTGAACCAAAGAATTGGTTGTTTCATGACATCATTTTAAGTATAATAGCTAGAATTTATTCTTATACATCGGAAATTTATTAATCCCAGATATTTTCTAAACATTTCCTATTTATTTGAATGGGATTAATAGCAGATTAGCATATTAACTTGAAATGCATGAACACCTGATGAAGACTATTTGTTGGTGCTTTCCTTAAATAAATGTCTCAAATAATTTATCTATCTCTGTCCACTGGCCTTGTGTTCCTTAACCTGAAATTGAGATTGCTTGCACTCAGCCTATTGGTAGAGTGCTTTCACCATCAAAAGTGTCATATATAGTCTCTTAGAGTGACAGAGAGTCTACTCATTTTAATGGAAGGAAAGCTTTTTGGCTTTAGTTTTGAAATAGATATTCCTTGGGAAGGGGTGTGCCATGAACAATACAGTACAACCTGTTATTACTGAGAAGTTACCTTTGTACTATATAGGCGTTGTTTAATGCTGTGGAGTTGGTTGATATTTGTGATGCTGTTGATGTGGGCACCTTTTTTTTTCAGTCCAGCAGGAAAATAAAAAAAAAGCTTCTGGATTGTGCAGAATAAAAATCTGCACGGTCTCCAGCATGGCATGAGGCTGTTAAAATTACTTGTTTCTTAATTTGAGTAAATTCTTGGATGTTGCTGATAATACCTCAAAAGCAGGGGAATGTATTTGTAATGTGATTTATAGCATGCCACTTCTGGACGTGTCTGGGTAGAATTTCAAAACGTTAGTATGGTGCTGCTTAATGGCAAATGCTTCTGAGTAACTCACGCTTTCCATTAGAGAGGTATCAAATAATTTATTAGAAGTCATTTGAATGACTGGCTGCACTGAATTTGATGATATTTAGAACGATTTGATAAATAATTTAACTTATGTTTCCAGATATCAGCTGCCTTTTAATAATGATGGGAACACCTGACGGGTCCATTCATTGATTTGAATTAGTTGTTGTGAGGTTCCACTCGGGAAGAAATCAAATCTATGGGTTATTTTTTTTGTGGTGTTGTTTTATATTGTTTTATTTAGTCCTGTAATGACTTTATGAGTCTTAGATGGTCTTGACATTTATAAATCTCTACTCCAAGCTTGCTAAACTCTAGATTATGTATTCAAAGTTTTAAATTTTACCGCTACTAATATTTTAGGTCTTTTTTAATGGTATTTTCTATTTCCAATGTGGACTGCTTAGTCTGTTTATGTTTTTCCCAGTCTGTATTAATCTCCTGCTAGCATGTAATTATGTAAAATAAATAAATGACTTATTACACTTTCACAAAATAAAACTTTTTTTGTGGTATAAAGGCTGTATTTTATTTGACAGCACTTGAGGGTGATTTGCATAGTTAGAAAAACAGTTTATCTTGGACTGTTAAGATCAAAGTCTTGGAAGAGGTCATCATCAGGATAGCAGTGATTGGTATAATAAATTTCAGTTTAAATTTGGTCAACAGCACAAAATTGGGAATGCTCTTGTTAGACTCACAGATGGTTTGCTTATTGTAGTACGTACAGAAAGGCTGTCAGTGGCTTTAACTTTATTGTTATAGGACAAAATTTCATAATGCAGCTCATACACTTTCAGTTTTATGGCCTGGAGGACTGAATGTTGGAACGGCTGTGCTAAATTAAACCTGGGGTCTGTGACAATGACTAATAAAACATGCTTCAGAGGGAATTGTGAGAACAAATGGGAGGTAATTTGCATCCCCTGCTCAAGGTGAATATGATGCTTTGTAGTTTGGAATTGGCTTAAAACCTGAATAATGTTTAATAGCTCCTTCAGATGTTATTATGCATAATTATGATAATTTTGGACATACTTGTTGCTGATAAAAGTAACCAGTCTAGACCTATGGCTAATTTTGGGGGCAGATAGTTTATGCTGGTGTTTTATTTGCTTGCTTTTTGCCAGACTGTTTCTAGACTCAGGCCAAATTCCCTTAATATTTTCCACCAGATTCAATGATTGGGGTTAATGTGACATTTGGGGAAAAGAGGTTCTTCTGCCCACAAAATTTATTGTTTTAACTGCAGTGGTGACAGCACTCATCTGGGTGTGAAACCTGCCCAGTTGCAGATTGCTTTTCTGTTTGTGTTGGAGCAAGGTCTGGAACAAAAACTGTTTCTCAGACAATCCCATTATCACCAGTTTGTAGGAAGGTCTGGGGTGTGTATGTCTCACTTTCTCTTGTGGAATTGACATTGGAGATCATGCCTGTACTTGCAAATTAGGTCTTTTATTTTGGACTTGGAAAACTTGTGAAGTTTGTGTTCCAACAGACGTCCTAGTGAGTGTTCAGGTATTATAAATATAAACAGCATCTACAATAAAGCTGGGAATTACACTGATAGACACTAACTTGAGTCTCTTGAGCTCTGGGCTTGACTTTAAAGTCGGGGTAAAAAAGCATTGTAATGGTACAGTCTGTTCCTGAATATTGCTGAATTCCAGTATCATATCATCTTGAATGAGGGATGCTTATCATCTCTCATTTATTCTGAGCAGTTGCTTCTGAATACTGTTAGATTCTTGGTGTTGATGGCTTCTGGTAAGAGTAGATTATGTGCTGTATATGTATGTGTTTATGAACTTGCCATTGTGTGGTGGAATGGAACCAGTCAGTATTATTCAGTGAATACCCGTGAATCTAAGTATAAATTTCATTATGTTATCGATTAGGAATTTTTAATGACTTTTTTGAACGTTATAGATTTCCCATGCAGCCCCCTAGAAGGTTTTGGAATAGTGAAATTTCGCAGTTCCTACCACAAGCTCCTGACAGGCTCCATACTGTGTTTGAGGGCTTACATGTTTGAGCTTTGATTGAAATTGCAGATAGTGCTGTTCCAAATCAGTTCAGCTTCTGTGTGTGGTGGATGGCTTTGCATTTCTATTTTCCATAAAGAAACCCATTATTTGCATACATATACCCAACTGGCGCTGAAAGGAGTGCTGCTTCTCCTGCTCGAGAGTTACCTTTCTACACTAGAAGTCAGTAGGCTGCTGTGTTAATCCCATGAAAACTCCACCAGTTCAAGTCATCAGTCACTAATATTTGTACTAATGTATGAGTCAAACCCATTTTTCACAAAATGCTTTGTGTTTGCAACACAACCACGCATTCTGTTCTCATCAGTGCTGGCATCACTGCTGCAAGCACAAGACTGCTATAGATGGCAGTGTCAGGCTGGGGAAACGATGGGAGAATTTCTGGTGACTACAGCCACAGGAGGTAAGAACTAAATTTAAAACCTGGATTTCTGTCCCTAGTAATTGAGGTTTCTTTCCCAAAATAGCACTGATAAAAATCATAGCTTTCATTGACTTTTTGTTTTATTATCCGTGTCAACCAAGAAATGTTCTTAAATGCTTTAGACAAATGTCTAAACGGAGGGTTAAAAATGTGGTGGGTGTTTACTGTCATACTTAAGACTTACTTCTTGGAAATTGGTACTTCAGAAAAAAAGATTCTTATAAACCTCTTAACATACTTTTAAATGAGCTGGAACAAAATGTGATACTACAAATAGTATTACTAATGTCTATTAAATATTAGCCCATGCTTCATGGTAGAACTTTTTGTTTTCTTTCAGTTACGTAAGAGCTCAGGAAATTAGAGTGCTTTGAAAGGAGTTTAAATACAAGTGTCAGTTGTCATCGTAAATGAGTGAATGTTAGGATGTGGATTTATTTTATTCTTTGCATCGTAATACATGCTTTGTCTTGGAGCAGAAATTGGAAGACCTTCATACCAGGCCATAACAGAGCATACAAATTTAGCATGGGATTCCAAACTGGAGCACCTTGCTGTAGTAAGATTAGAACTTCTCGAGACATTCCACTTGTAAGGGAATGGTAGACATTCAGCAGTGCTGTAGGATATTGCTGTCTTCTAAGTTAAATAATAGGTGTATTCTAATTTAGATAGAAATTAGTTTTCAAAAATAGGCTCTTTGCACAACAGAGCCCTGAAAAAGAATCTTTGTCTCACCTTGTGGAAGGCTTTATTTGGAAACAGAACACCTTTATTCATTCACTGCAGGACTTTCACTGTGATCATTTTATGTGTACCTGACAAGCTGTATAAAAACAATGAGTCTGCTTTCTTTTAACTTGAAATCAGCCACTACATCCTTAACATTTTGTTTCAGATGTCTTTACTAAAAATCTGATTCCATGCAAAAGCAAAAATATTTAGAGTAGATGATCTTTTTTGTCAAAAAAAAGTACTGCATACTTGTGTACTTGTCATAAGGAAAATACAAACTGGTGCTTTCAGAAAGCAAGCTAAATTTCTCCAGTGGTAGAAACAGGCTTACTTGTTGAGAATGACAAGGTTAGTGTTGCTGGGAAAGAGCATGACTTTAACCTCTGTGTGTGTGATGAAATACCACAAATGATGCTGTAGTTACAGTGTTGGCATTGAGGGTGAAATGACAGACAACAAATAACATAGTTGTTTGTAATTGTACCATAGCTGCCTAGACTATTCCTAAGTCAGTGATTCCATACATTGCTATTTAAAAGGCAATTTTAACAGACTTCACAGAATTCACCAGTCTCACTTTTTTTTTTCTTTTTTCCCTGCAGCATGATGAGGTTTGAAATGAGTTAGAAGGAAAACTGTGTGCTTAGCATTTTTTCAGAAATAATTTAATGGATCTGGTTAATCTCTAGATGCACTGTCAACTTGGTTATTATTGAATGAACGTTTTCAGTATCTTAAAATTCTTTGTCTTTTATATATAAAAAGTTGTATGCATTGCTTGCTACGGATATTTGTAGCAATAGGTGTTGTGAGAGAGGGATTGTTTTGGCTATTAATAGTTTCATTAGGCAACCGTTATTAGAAGGTTGAAAATTAAAATAACATGATTGACATATTTCTCATTATATTTGCCTATTTCTTCTGTCTCCTGATTAAATGTGATCACCATTAAGAGCAAGTATGCCCTCCTGCAAAGTCCGGAATCAGTAGAGCTCATTTTCATATGAATTTTTATTTTATGATTCCTCTGATGGTTATGATCAGTGTTTTTATTACGTTGAAGACATGGTAAGGTTTCTCTCCATGTGGGCTCTGCTAATGTGTAATATGATGTGAATCCATATTGCAGCTTTCATCTCATTCAGGCATCTATTAGAGGTGTTTGTCAAAAGCTTGTTCTTCACTTGGCCATCTGTTTCTATAAAGCATGTAGCAATTTAACTACCTTAGAGGTTGCTATCCTGTCAAAAATCAGTAATATCTGTCAAGTAGTTCAAAACTATTGGGAGGGGAAGAGAGGGAGATGTTCACAGACCTCGTGATCACATAAGCTTCTTAGCTTTAGCAAAGCAGACCTGAAATCTGTATTTTAATTATTCTGCAGCACTTGGGATTCTGATGCTTTCCTTAAAGAGATATATCCCCAAAAAGAAAGTTATTTGTGTATGAAAAGTTTAAAATGCTGAAACCAGATAATATTTCTTATCATGCTTAGTGTCAATGGGACACTTCTAAAAATACTGAGTTATTTTTAAGAACTGTCAGATCCACATTTTTTCCCCCTGTAAATTCTAAGATTTCATGGATAGTTGGTAAGCAGTAAAAGCTACAATTCATTCAGGTAAGACATTTTGATGAGTGTTTATTTTACTTAATATCCTTTACTTGATAGCCTTCAGCTTAATATCCTGAATGTCTGGAAGAGTTTGTACAAGGAGTACAGAGTCACATGTAGGATTGGGTCACCTGTAAAGAAGAGTAGCTTTAACATGTACTGTAAATAGAAGGCTCCTGCTTCCCCTACTAGAAACACTTGTGGGATCACATACTCCAACACAAAGTTTGTCTCAGTTTTTTTAATGATGTGTTATTTCAGTTCTGGTCTGTTGTGGTGTCATTTAGCGGTCTTGTTCTGGAAGTCATATTTAAATTAATCCATACTATGCAAATAGGAAGTTGTCCTATAACAAATTAAAATCAATATCCTACTTCTTTAGTTGCAGGAAGAAAACTAGAAAACTGCTTTCTGTCAATAATGATCAGTCATAGTTAAACCTTGCAGGACTCTGGAGTGTGCTACTGATATTGATATGCTGTACATTTTCAGGAGTTGTCTTACTGTAAACACAGATGAGAAGTAAAATCCTGAAGAGAGAGATAAAAGAAAAGCATAGATTGCAAAAATAAATGCTATTTTTAATTTAAGGAAACTTGATAGATTGATAGGAAGGCATTGGAAGGGTGAGATTGGATAGAGATGGAATGAATGGAGAGCATAATCAAGAATGAAGGGGAAGAAATTACCATTTATGGGGAAAAAAGTGAGGGCTGGTAAAACCTTTTGGAAATCGTTGGTGGCCCAGTCAAAGTACAGCATATATTAATTTAAATACATTCTTCAAAGGGATCTGCATTATTCTTAGATAGGTGTCAAGCTGACTTTTTGAATAGCTTCTTAGATTTCACTGCATGATTTGTTAGCTGTAACTAATTTATAAGCTGTATATCATCTAGGCCTGTATCTTCACTTTTCAAAGTTTGTCTCATAAAAAGATAAAGTGAAATACTTTGTAAGTCTGGACAGGCATTGTCAGAACCACGTGAGAATTTTGTATGGCTCATTTTCCCTGTTTAGGAGCACTACTGGAAGGCTTAGACAACCAAGACCTTCTGTCACCACATAGGCTTAATAATGCTACAGTGGTATTGTTTCCCCAGTCTAAGCATGGCAAGGAAAACAACTATGTCCATTTACAGTAGTCTCATTAGGCAGGTGCCCTTCAGAACAAAAATGAATATTTTATTTTGCTGTTGCAGTTCCTAAAATGCTTACTAACATTATCTTGGAAGGTAAAAATACACAATTTGTTTTCATGCTTTGTACACATAGTGAATCTAGTTGGAAAACTCTGCTATCATGCTATCATAAAAGGATGAGAGAACAGCTGCCTGTACGTTTAGCCCTGACTGTTGTCTTGGATCAGACTGAATGTTTCTGAAAAGGGGAGAGAAGGTCAGTCAGCATCAAGGAAGCTGTGATGCTTCTGCAGCAGCTTCTGAGGTGCAACAAAGGAGGAAGGAGGGTGCAGGGCTGGTAAAGGGTGGGAGATGGAGAAGAATGGGTCTGCCCCCAGCAGAAGTCACTCCTCAGCAGCTGTGTCTGTACCTCTGCATCCAGGTCTGGACCACATTGCTAAGCTGAGCTCAGCTTGGAGCAGCTGTGTTGTACAGGGCATGAATCCAGATCCAAGGACAGGCTTGGAGTGGTGAATAGTATAAAGAGTTGGTTTGGTGCTCAGGATGGCTTCTTGTACTGCCTTTTGTTCTCTGATCAAAGATTTTTAGGGCACTAAAGCTGTATACAGGCTTATGGAAATACCAAATTCTTAGTGATGTCATTTAGAACAAGCGGTTCTAAATTATTCCTTAGTCTTTGGAGGAAATTATGTGGATATTTTTCACCCAAGAAAGTGGCTGAAGATTGCTGGGCAGAAAATAAGGTCCAGAGGAAAGCATATTTCCCACGGGGGCATAGCTATGGGTTAGATTTGATTCTGAGCTTTTTCAAATAGTGTCAACTGGCAACAAACCAACTTGAATTCTTGTTGTGTCCAATTGCATTGCTTAAGATTCCTATTTTTGTATTTTAATTATACACAACTTGAGATCCCAAAAGCTATGGCCTGGGGGGTTCTTTTCTTCTTATTTTCTCTCTGGTTTAGGGGGGATGGGGAAGCAAGACTGTTTTAATCTGAATTCTGCATTGGGATTCAGCTGCAAATGCTAATGCAATTTACTCAAATAAGAGGCCGAAAGGAACAGTCAAGAACATACTCTTATCTCTGATAGATTGCACAGTGCATAAAGTTCTTTGTAAATACAGGTATTTAATATGATGACATGATTAACTTTTGCCAGCTTTCCACTGAATTTTTTTAGTGAATTTACATTTTAAATTTATAAGCATATTTAAAGAGTGGGGGGGGGGGGGGGGTTTATTATAAAACATGGAAAAGACTAAAATTTCCTTCGTTCATACAGTCAAAGTTGTCAGTTGAGAGAAACAGTGTGGAAAGTGAACGTTGCTGCAGCTGGCTATTTTTCGTTATCTTTAGAGTGATTTCCATGCTGTCCTTTTCCTATCACTACTTTCTTTCTTCTGCCTTGTAAGTGTTGCTTTGGAGTCTTTCTTCTCTTAATAATTCTGGTCTAGTAATTCACATGCTAATACCTAGCTTTGAGGTTTATAGTAACAGGATCTACAGTCCCACGATTCACAAATGAGTCTCCATTCTTTAAACTATCCGATTATGTTCCCCATCCCTTGGGAGGATCCACAGTGCTGCCTCCAGGACTCTAGAACAATTTGTGACTGATGAAAGTCTGATGGTCCTCAGGCCATCCACCTGAGAAGGAGCCCTGTTCAAATGATGTCTGAAGTGTTCTGTAATATTATTGCTCTTCTCATTTCTGCCATTATTAAAAAGTGAGGGAAAGGGGGAAATGGCCAAGGGGTTGCCTGTTGTTTTCAAAGATTTGCATACATCACGTCGGTAGTTTGTTGTTTCTTTTTCCCTTTGGGAGATGGGGAAGAGTAGATATATCCTTAATATGCCATATAAGCCATATTTGAGCATTGCTGTGGCAGGTAGTTCTTTCTATACAGTTTATGTTATTATTACAGTAGTAGTTGGAGTAGGTTAAAACTGTAAGTTAGCGTTTTGTTCTCATAATAAAAACTGTTTAAAAAAGAGTGCAAAAGGCAATAGTTAAACTGCTACATATTGATTGAATACTGTGATACTGTGCTGGGTGAAAAGTTAATATCGATATGCTTGAGCACGGCAGGTTACTTTGCTTAGCAGAAATTACAGAAGATTCTCAATAAATTTGTGTTGTGTGAAATTCGGTGTTGACATATGTTAGGTTCTACCTTGTTGACAAAAGGAATCACAAAATACATATACATCATTGGGACATCAGAGTAAATATCCTTCTGTGTTGATGGCTTAATAGATAAGCCAGGCCCTGCAATTATTTTTTCCTGACCCAATCAGTTATGAGCAAAGACATGGAGATCTCTGTTTATGTGAAGCCATTTGCAGTCAAGAAAGAGAGTAGAAATTGAAGTTGGAGATTATCAGCATGATAAATAGGATTTGGAAAACCTTCCATAAAAAGCAAGATTGAGAAGATTGGCACTTTTCAACTTTTCCCATTAGAACTCTAAGCAGAATAGTAGCCTTGATGAGGAAAGGGAATTGTGTGTTCTCTCTATTAATTTTGATGAAAGACTGAAATCTGTGTAATAAACTTAAAAAATTTCAAGTATGCAAGAACTTCTTTTTAGATGCTCTGGCGTTAGTTTATGTAATTAACTGACAAAAATATCTGAGCACTGAGAAGATGCTATTATTTCTACAACAATAGCTTAAATGCAATATATGCATTTATGTATTCTTGAAGTCCTTTCTTCTATAAATCCTTGCTCTTCAAAATACAAGCAAACTAGTTGGAGCAACTAAAGAGACACTTTCCCAATCCAGAATTGTCCGCTGACGAATTTCTTGCACCTTCTGTCAAACCATCTGCCACAGGCTAATGAACAGACAGCGTGCTGGATTAGATGTAGCACTTGTATGAGCTATTTTGATAGCTCCTGTGCTCCTTTCAGTGGGAATTCTGTGATTAATGAAGCTTAGAGTTAAATTTTTGCGTCCAGGGGTGGGTAAAGTGTTCTTTCTTTGGGCTTCTGCACTGCAGGATGTCGTTGACAGAGAGGAGTGACAAACTCATATAGCTGTTTTTGAAGCATGTTTCAATGTTTTCTTATAAGCCTTCATTTAGCAAAAGAACATCTTAATAACCTGTGTCACATGCCCATGGGAAGCAATGACTGAATTGAGAGGAGTGTAGAGTTGTGCCTGTTTTGGGCTGGAGGATTTCATAATTCCAGGCACCAAATATCAGCCTGTAGTACAAAGCAGATACCAGAGCTGGAGCTACAGCCTAGCTAGAGCAAATACCAACTTCATTTCAGACCTCTGTCTCTGAGGAATCACCACCATGACCTCTTAGAGTTTCTTCCTGCTGTGTCTCTGGGCAAGGTACCACACTGCATGAGCTGACACTGACAGGCAGTGCTACAACCACAAATCTGCAGCTAGAACACAAAGAATAAATTTATTTCTATTACTTCACTAACTGGGGGATCCCCCAGAAATACCTAGGCAGAGGCACACAAGTGGAGAGGCAGGCACTGTTAAGTTTTTGGTCAAGTGCTAGAGAATCACTGGCCTGCAGTTCACACAGGTTTATCAAAGGCTATTCCAGCTGCAAGGTCATTTGAGTGATTTAAAGTCCTTCTCACCAGTCTTTGACTTTTTAACACATTCCTCCCAGCACACACAAGTATTTTTTTCCAGTAGCAGACACAGATTTTGTGTTTGAAGCTCTCTAGACTAGCAGAGAAAGTATGCATTTATTTAATTAATTCCAGCATATGCTCTTTTGTAGTATTCTTAGATATATTTCATAGATGTACTTGTGACGGATCCAGTTTTAAATCAATCATTCTTGCATTCTTCAGGATTAAAGAAAGGTTAATGATGCTGTTTGGTCACTCTTTAGTGATTCTTAAGATGGCTGTTGAAATGAGAGCTGCTTGTAAACATCAAAGATCCACTACCAACAGCAGTAGGTGGAAGTGACTGGCATTACCATCAAAGCTGCTGGCTCATCATTACTGGAATTTTGCATGTAGATCAACAATGCAATTTTTTTCTTTTATTCGATTGCTGTTTTTTATGAAGCGTTGAAGAGTGAGCGTGCCCAGATGTTCCTCAGTATGGCAGGTGCTTCTTTGCTAGCAGAAATTCTGATGGCTTAAAATTTTTGCTAAATCAGCTATCACTTAATGATGCCACTGCAAGAAGATCCACAAAGTGAAAAACCATTATGGTCATGTTGGAACAGTCTGTGCGTTGTGTTAATAACCAATAATTGGAACGAATTGATTTTTTTGCCCAATCTGATATACAGCCTGTTATCTTTGATGTATTTAATGAACTCTCCTAATACAGTAAGTTGTATGTAAATAGTGCACAAATGAAGAAAACTGCTGTGGGCACGACTGATAGATCAGCCTATTTCAGTCCATGCTTTCTGTCCTAGCATAATTTGAGTAACTTCCTGCTTGCAGTGTGCCTACTTGCAATAAACTGACCAGTTTAGTTATGTAACCATCAAAGAGGGCAAGAGTCATTGCAGTTCATTTGTCATTGCTCATCTCCCCCAGCTATGCATAAATCCATGGAAGTTAAAAGTAGATTTGGGGACTTACTGTAGTTTATGTTACTGGGTTGTGATCTCCATTTCATACCTGAAAAGGCTCTGACATCTCTGTGTAAACGCTTAATTTTATTCTTTTATATGCAGGGATGTCAAAATGTTGAAAATCAGAAGTTAAAGTTGCTAATCATAGGCATTCTGGTGACCAACTAGGGCATGATATTGTGTAATGCAATTCTGTAGTGAGTCTCCTTAATTTTTACACAAGATACAGCCAAATGACCTAAGAATGATCTGTTAGAATTCCTTTTCTCTTTCTCTCTCTCTGCCTGTGTATTTACCAGCATAAAAGCTTTAAAACTGTCATTCTTGTTTCCTGAAGCATATTCAAATTTTGTCAGTATTTGGGGGATGGGGAACAGATTTCAGGGTCTGTCTCTTAGTTTTGTTTGTTCTAAGCAAGGCCATGAAAGGGTAACTAATTTCACCCATGTGACATCTGTATCCTCCCCAGCTGACACCTGCAGCCTCTCAAGCAGCACTGGACGTTTGTGTGTGTGTGAAACGAAATCCAGACCCTAATGTCATATAAGAGACATAAAACTGTTACAGTATCCCATAGCTACAATATCGTAATAATTGCTAATGTGTCCTCTGAAATGTCTAGAGGAAAAACACTAAGGTCAGAAATTTTATAGCATTTGATGCTCTTGAGGCAAAGAGCATCATTTAATGAACTTTTAAGATGTGGGCTGCTGTACTGTAACTTTAAAATTAGTCTATATCCTTGCTGCTGCTGGAAGGATCAATCTCACTAATAGCAATTTGGGCTGGGTCCAGTTATCATTACAAGTAATCTTTCAGATCAAAACCATTTTAAAATTTGGAGTGTAGTCATATCTATCTTTGAATAGATAGTGTTGCTATTTTTAATTAAGTTGGAACTATTTTATTTTTGTTTAATTTCCACTTAAACCTATCAGTCATAACCAGAATGTACTGCATCCAGTAATTGTCTGGCCTTTTCTAAAGGATCTGAAAACTAAATTAAGTTTTAATTAGTGTGTATAGTGCAGATTTTGGTGGGTGTGTTGTTAATTTTTTTTTCTCTTTTTTAAGATTGAAAATAAATCCACTCTAACTTGCCTTATATAACCTCATACTTCTGAATATCAGCTGTGGAATTTTGCTCTACAATTTAAATAAAAAAATCCCCATACTAAGTCTCCATCATTGGGCTACATATGATTCAGAAAGTTCTGTGGATTTCACTGCTGGTCAGATGGAAAACTATGTTAAATAGGAAAATAACACTTTGCACCATAGTCTTGTTTAATATTCATCATAGAAGTTTTACTACTTAAACAAAGAACTGAACTGTAAGTGTAATCCTAGGGCTCTCTGTTGCTGGTGGACCAGTTTATACTCTCTGAAAGATGTGCAATGTAGTGGTTTAGATTCACATATGGAGCATTATGGTTAACTGTATTGGGAATGTGTGCATGACTGGCTGGCTCAAAATATGGAGGTGTGGTAACCTTGTCACTAATGTATATGAAAATGTATTTTAAAAATCCTAGCTACATACATTTTTCAGTGGTATTTTGAGTCTTCCCCCCACAGTCTACTCCCCCAGTTTATAGACTGGCCATGATGTTCTATGGTATGGGATATCTCTTTAGCCACTTTGACTCTCCCAGTCATGCTCTGTCCCAGCTTTTTGTGCACCTACTCACTGGTAATTTTGGGAAGCTGAAAAGTCCTTGACTTAGGGTGAGCACTACTTAGCAACAACCAAAACATCACAGGATTATCAACATTATTCTCACACTGAATCCAAAACACGGCTACTAAGAACTCCATCTCAGCTGAAACCAAAGGGAGGCTGCCAACACTCAAAGGTTGACACAGTGTAGTCCCACATTCCCCAAAGAAGAGGAGTGGAGCAGTCTTGACACTATCCAGCATCAGCCAAGGAACAGCCCCTTTAGCCAGGCAGTCATGTGGTCATGAAGCAACTTCCTTTTAACTGTGGTGAAGATAAGGAATGTTTAAGGGAAATATCAAACAGTTCATAATTTTAACCAATAAAAATATGGGAACAATATTAAGGACTTACTGGGAAGGGACATGAACTCTCTATGTATATCACAGTTTCTGTGCTGTTAACATTGTAGTTAGATTTTGAGATATTAGAGATTATTAAGATTTTTACATATTATAGAAACCTTAGAAATTGCTGCCAGGATGATAATGAGATGTCAAAAGCATAACTTTAATCAGTGCTCCCTAGAGATCCCAGCAGAGGTATCACATGTTGAACACCTTTGTGAAAAACCACGAGTTGGGAAACAAGAAATGTTGGCTGTTCTGCTTTACAAGGTGAGGGGAGAAACTTTGCATTAAATGCATAAAAAAGCATTGAAGATGTCTCTTCTGGATTAATGAGCTACATAAACAATTTTCACAGTCTGGAGGGGAAAGGAAATATGATTGTGTGATGGAACAGCTAAAAGAAGGCAAGAATTAACAGGATCAAGAGTGTTGGAGAAACATAGGGGAAATGGGTGAAGAAAAAGCTAATTAGACAAAAAGAAGAGAGAAATTAGAAAGGAAAAAAATCACTGAAAGAGACAAAATAGCTAGGCCCAAATGAGCTAGAAAAAGATGCATTTTTGTGTCTATATGTTTAATAATGCTGGAAAACATAAAGAAGAGGAAAGAAAACATTGAAATTGTATCATACCAAGAAGACTGTCAGACATGACATATATTAATTAAGGTGCTTGCTGAAAAAATGTGAAATTGTTTTAAACTCAAGAGTGACTTAAATCTATGGGTTTTGGAAGGTCAACCATCTCCTAGTTTGTGAAAAGACCATAGAAGATTTATTGCATCCAGACATTAAAAGCCATTCTGAATTTTGCTAATGGTAATTCAGAGTTACATGTTTATATTTAGCAGTAAGAGTGGAACAGGCTGATTCTTAGTTACCATCTCAATATTGATATCTTGGAAGCTGTGTAGGGTTCCTGATGTAATAAGACATGTCTATGTTTATGGTGTAATAAGTAGAATATTAAGTAATCCAGCAGCTAGGTCTAATATTAGTTTACAGATTCAGATTAAGGCTAGGAAGGGAAGAATAGTGTTGCCATGGTGAAGTCTATATGATAAAGCACAAGAAGAACAAGCTAGTGAATAATTGATACATGTCTAAGATTAGAAACAATCATTTGCAGCGTGTGCTTTGATGTTCATGCATGCTTTCTACTTTAAAAAAGCTTAGAGAAACACATTAGCACAGACTGTGACAGATTTTTGCATAAACTTTTAGGTAAAGTACCAATGGTTTATGTGTGGAAGATCACACAAATGTAGTTACTGCAGTGCTAAGGTTTAAAATTCGGGCATAAGCCAAAATGTTCCAAAGTGGAAAGCTGTTAGCATAGGATATATTTGGCTAATTGCATGTATTACTATGTTTCTTTAACACAGAACACAAATAAATAAGAATGTTTATCATAAAATTCAGTAAGATAATTTGTAACTTTGTGCCTGTGTCCTTACTTCCTTCTGAATTTAGCCATATAATTTTTAAATCTTTAGTCTAGAAGTAATTTAGTAAGATATCCTAGGCCATCTTGAGTTAAGGAACAGTAGTTACAAGTCCTGTTAAAACTTAAAAGAAAAACGTTTTTCAAACAGATAAAAATTTGAATGCTGTTGCAAAGGTATCTGAGTATCAAAGTAATGGAAAGCATTTTCCTGGGATAAGCCTGTAGATCTGCTAGAGCAAAGAACTGCAGGCATCATGCCCTCATAAACAGTTTTGCTTAATGAATGTGTGATTTAGTTTTATGAATATATGATGGAAATCAGTGAACATGCACGATAGTTCTAAATACGTTCTACCTGCCCTGTAGCAAACTTTACTCCTTATAAATTCCTTTTTAGAAATCTCAGTAGCAAGGGCTATTTTTCTTTATTAGCTAGCCCCTTAAAATAAATAAAATGCATGAAGTTGGCTTGTATAGAACTATCCTGAGACTGAGGGTGGTGTTTTTTTTGTTTGCAAGCTGAATGAAATTACTTAGGGGGGAAAAATGGCCAATGTGGATTAATCTCTGTATAAATACTGCGTGATTCATTTTTATTATTATTTTCACTTTTTTGATGCCTCAAGTTTGCAGGGCATTTTATAGTAATCATTAAAGGAAACATCTGCATGTTCACTAGTGTAAGTTATAAGTTAGGTTACTCTCTGGCTGAATTATAAGGAGATTGTGCCCATATACCAAAACCAATTCAATAGTTATTGTGAAACAGTGATGGCAATTGTCAAAGGATAGAATTGAGAGATACTTTAAAGAATGATGGCAAATGTCAGTATCAGGGTCAATTTCAGTTCATTTACTGCCTAGAATAAGTAAGGAGTAGCATACAGCATGTAACAAAAAGGTTGGATTTGTATTACATGATGAGGCACTTGATTTCTTTCATTAACTTATAAAGCTGCACAGGCTTCCTGTGCTTTTTTCTGTTGAAAAATAGACAATCTGGCACTAATGATTACAAAGAAATTGAGACAGAAAAGCTAAAAGGAAAGGGAGAGGGTTTGAATTTCTTGAGCATAGTATGGATAGAGGATCACTGAGGTGCTTGATACATATGAAACTTACCAGCTTTTTTTTTTGTCAGCTGGTATGTAGTGTGCCTGAATATTCTTATTTTCCACAGACCAATGTATTTAAAGATTATGGTTTCAGATTAGATTTTTGTTGCTTGTCCCAGAATTGAATCAAGTACATAGGTGTCTTATATATTGAATGGCTTATACAGACCAACCATGGTCTGTGTAGAATGAACTGTTCCAAACTTGTATGTTTTTCATACTTGTGTGCATACTTACCTGCACAATGCTTTAAAAATGGATTTACATAGAAAAGGAAAGAGTCTTTGTGTCTGAAGCAACAATCCATGTAGATGTAATAATGATAATACTTCATGAGGTCCTCTTCAAAAAGACCTTGATGTAGAATGGTTGTGTTTTCCCCTGCATTCTTCAGTCAGTATTAGATTTCATATTTTAAGACATCCTTATTAATTGCAAAAAAACGAGTAGGATTTTCCAGTACCTTGAAGGTCTTGGATAAACATGTCATTGGGGAATGTGAACTTGATAAATATACCTTTGAGAACAGACTGGTGAAGGTTACTTTTTGCAAGAAGGGACTTCTAGCTCAGCAATTAAAATAGAAGTGAAAATGATACAGATCAAAAGCTAATAACTGTAATTATCCTCAAAATTAAAAAGCACTTATCTTTTAGCATGGCCCCATCGTTAATGGGAGACTCTTCAGTGAATGGCAGCTGTTGTCTGGTCCTTGCCTTCCTGTTTATCCTTTTGAAATGAAAGTCTGAGGGCTGCAGAGGTTCCCCTCCAGATGTTGCAGTCAGCAGTTCTGCATGTGCTGCACTGAGCCAGGGTCACGGTGTTGGCAGCAGAGGTGCACCTTGTGTGACCAGTCCCACACTGTCCCGGGAGGCACTGCTGGATGGAGCTGATGTGGGATGGGGTTTGAGGTCTACTGCTCTGTTAAAATTACATTTCAAAATTACACACAGTGACGGAAAGCTGTGTAATTCCGTGAATGCTACAGACACCATTATTTTCCTTAATTAGCTCTTTAGAAGTTTCAGAGTAATATTTTGGAAAAAGCATTTAAGTCTGTCTGGTTTTGTGTGCACAGCTCGAACAAGGCAAAGGGGATATCTTCTTTTTAATAGATGAGTGAAGAGTTAGGCCTGTATTTCTGCTACCTGGTACTTGCTGTTTTTCTATTAGATATTTCCATAGAACTTAGATTTTTTTTCCTATGCCTTATTTCCCATATAGATTGCTAAGCATCAATAAATAAATTCTGTGTACGTTACTGTCTGTGATTTGCATACAGGGGAACATTATCACAGAAGCTGCATGCATTTGTTAGTTTTTGTTTCCATTATTTCTTTATAAGTAGTGGTTTGGGTTGGGTTTGGTTATTTTTCAGAAAAGCAGATAGTACTGAGTATTGCAAACCACAGATATTCTCAAGTTTTTCTTTCAAAACTTGGAACTGTATAATGTAGTTTTCCCGCCTTTTTTATGATAGAGTGGTAGACATTTATCAGAGGCTTCACTGTCAGAGACGAGCAGGTCTGGATCTTCTGAGCATGGTGGAGAAGAGCAACACATTAAGGACTCACTAATAATACTTTTGAGAAAAGGTTGTTTAGTCAAGATACATGTTCATCTCGTTTTGTTGGTGTAAGTTTTGAATAAGGTATTGTCTGCTTTATTCTGAAGCAGTTTGCTGGCAGCATGATTAATAGTGGTTTATTGTACAACCAAAAAAAGCAATACTGATTGCAAATATAAAGGCATTCTTACAGATACTTTCTGAATTGTTAATTTTCCTAAATGAAATCATCTTTAAAAGAATTTTACAACTGTCTCTTTTAAATTTATCTATTGTTTTGGAAATCTTTATGATTCTGATTCTTGATTTCATTTTTGAGAGTGCCATGGGCGTGACGTCTAGAAAGTGCACTAACTAAAAGCATTATTCAGAGCACTTGTATTATCAAGTCTAGGCACCTGGAGTTTGGTTTTGTGTTTTCTTTTTTGTCTCCTTTTTGGCTTTAAGTATTTTAATAAGTAGGTGGGCTGTAAACTGATTTGTATTACAACTAAAAATGACTTATGCTATTTTTGTTAGCCTTTTTTAATTATTCACTCTGAAGGAGTATACTTCAAGTATAAAGACATAGAAGATGGATGAGTCGATTCTAAGTCAAGAGGAGGCCTTGCTTGGTTGTTATTTATATTTATTATTCAATTTCTACTCTTCTATATCTAAAATGCTAAAGAGATACTTGAGATGGAAAAAGCAAAAAGTAATGCTGTACTAAAGAATTTGCCTATTAGACAAAAGGAAGTTTAAAGAGATGGCTAATTTTATGACACAAAGGGAAAGTACTGGCTGAAGTCGGTGTTTTGCTTCTTTTCTTAAACTACGTAGCTGCTGACAAAATATTTGCAGATCATGAAAGGGTCTCTGTAAAATGGGTTTCTGTTCTACACTTTTTGGTACCCATCTTTCAAGTTGTTTTTCACGTTTGTGCCTCCAAGTAAAGCTGAAAAAATTCAGGTCTTAATCTTGTTCAGGATGTTTTACAGACAGTGTAGGAGTTTCATCCAGAGTGTACTTATTGAAAGTTTCACAACCCATTGTCTGGGTCACTGAAGTTGCTTCCATATCTGATTAATCAAAACAGAGTGGAGAGAAAGTTTAGAAAAGTTATTAAATGAAATGCCATTTGAGAGATTGAATTTAATTAAAACTAGCAAAACAAAAGTATTAGTTCCTAGCTGAATACTATTGCTGCCAGCCACATCAAAGAAGACTGGTAAAATAAAAATCAGATTTTTGTCTCCAATTAAAAATCTGAGGTTTTAATAAGGGGATTCTTTTACATATTTTTATTCAAACGGACCTTCACTCTTGCTGTAGTCACCAAACCAGCACCTGATGTACCATTAGAGATGCTTGCAGTAGGAAGCCTTTTAGTCACAGGTAGAAAATTCCTTACTTTTTGAGCAATGAAGTGCTTTCTTTTCATTGCTTTGAGTCCCAATGAGGCCATCAGCACCAGGAGGAAATCAGGCCTGATGCTGGAAAATCAGATTCTGTCATCCTACATTCTTCTCTGTCCCACTAGCTCTTTTGTATTGGCTGTGCTCAAGTTTACCCAATGAAAGTTAAGGTGAAATAGAAGGAGGGTTGGGTTGTTTTGGTTTTGGGGTTTTTTTGTGATTGTTTACTCCTCTACCATAGACATTAGGACCCTTTTAGAATACTGTCTGATTGAGTCCTTTTCACTTCTGAACTCTTTGACAAATGCAAGTTATTCAAGACTGACAGGCAGTTTTGAGGTGAAACGTATCTAGAACTGCTGGGGTTTGAAACATTCTCTTATGAAATAATCACGAGAGTTTAAAACTAGAATGAGATGGCATTTATTGATGTTTACTCTCGAAGTATTTATCAGTGTTGAGCTCTCCAGAGAGTGTCTTGGAGCTGTCGGTGACCACAGTGGGGGACAATAATCCAGGTACTGTCACCCTGCTGGTAATCAAGGTTGATCCTAGCTTTCACTTAGCAATTTTCATAGTTGAGGTGTTTATTTTTTATCACTCTATCTTCTTTTCTATCAGTGAATTAAGTAAATGTCTTTAGGACCACAGAATGCTTTATAACAAACTGCCTTTGCTAATACTAATCAGGTCATACGGGTGTACAGTGTATCAGTAAGGTGAGCGTTTTGTCATTAATTAGGTAAATATTAAAGAAGCAAGTCATCCTATGTGTGATTGGTAAGAAATAGTCTGCCAAGTTGAGCTCTAGAGACTGTGTAATAACACATCAGAGAATAGTGCCTGCCTGTTGGTATGTTTATCAATCTATTCCACAGCATGAATGACGCACCTCAACTCTTCATTTAGTGTATTTACTAAATGAGTAGTTCATACTAAATAAGCATTTACTTACTGGATGAAGCAACATAGTTACCTGAGAAGGCTCCTGTGTAAGAGACAGTGTTCTGGGATGGGAGTTGAAGTCCAGGTGAAGAGCAGTACCAGTTGTCTGTGAGAGCATGAGGGGAAGGCAGGAGCGCTGGGGCTGCGTGCGCGCTGTCAGCTGGAGCAGCAGAAACGCTCACGCTGCCTTCCCGAGCTTTTTGCACCAATTCAGAGCTGCAGGCTGCACAGGCATGGCCAGGGCAAACCTGACACTCAGAGCAGTTATTTGGGTGGATGTGGGCAACCGATAGAGCTCTGCTCCTTCCAGCCCCCAGACCAAAAGCTTTGTGTTGTGTAGCTGTTGTGAAGCAAGCACAGGTGTTCCTGGTGTGGCACTGCACTTCATGGGCTGGCCAAGTGCATCCCTGCTGCTCTGAAGGTGTGCTTCTCTCCTCTGCATTAAATACTTTAAAAAATGAACAATATAACTTCTATATGAACACAAGTGGTCAGCATCCCCAGCTAAGCTTATTGTCTCATGGTACATAATCAGTTCCTGGCCAAATAGAGAAAGAAATGGAATTTGTGAAGGGTGGGAAAATCATTAACTGGAACAATTATGGACACAAGAGTGATACTATTTTGTGTACCCAAATAGTTTTGGGTAGGTTTGTGGGGTTTTTAATTTGGGGGTTTTTTTCATACACTACTGTTTGGCATACTGGTTTCATTGATTCTTTCACAGAATGTTTATTTATAAACCTTCAAAATAATGTATCCCATAATTATGCCTATTGTTAACCAGCACAAACTTAGTAAATTGATAGTTAATTGTATTCCTAAAATTGTCAACAGTATCTTTAATGTTTGCCTCACTTCCTTTTTTTTTTAATTTAACATCTTGATACGAAGATACTAGTACTGAACCTTTCTCTGTAAGTATACAACATATTCAGTTATTTAACCCAAAACATTTTTAACAGGATTTTATTGTAAGTGAAGATTTTTTCAGCATTTGGTGGGAAGGGAAGATTAGTGCAAGAATAGCAAGGTATTTACATGATCTTTTGCAGGGATTAACATGTTCTCTGCATCAATTATTTCTCTTAAGAATCATTATCATATTATGATCTCAGAACTAATTACCACTCTGAGTGAGAAATAGTTTAGCTGCTTTTGATTTATTCTTCTATGTTGTTTATTGCCTTCTTTTCTTAGAAAGTTATATTTCTCATTAAGAAAAGCAGTATTTCCCCTTGTACATCTCATTCTTTTTTCTCCTCCACCTTTAGTTGCAAAATGTGACTGGTGCAGTTGCTGTTTTGGATTCCTCCCTTGGGGTTGCTAAGCAGAGGAGCGTGGTTGCATAAGTAACCTGTTACTGAACAGGCTACTGCAGCCCTAATCAGCCACCTAATGACAGCCAAGACCTAAAGGAAATAACTCCTACCATGTACTGTTTGGATCCAGACATTTAACATGGAAAAAATGGAAATTTTTAAACATGGAAAAAATGAAACGTTGAATTTGTTTTAAAATAACAAAACAGATAAAGATATCAACCAGCAGATACTAGTATAAGGCAAGAATATAAATGTCTGAAAATAACTGTCTGAATAGTAACTCTTGAAAATAGAAAATGCATGTGCTCTATTGGGGTTTTTTTTCAGTTTTGAGGTTTGGGGATGTGGATTCAGTTTGGGTCCACCTCTGACTCCTTGGACTGGTTAGTCAGTGACCTCAAATGAACTGCATAGATTTTGTGAGGTGGTTTTTAGCTTGTTCTGTGCAATAAATATTTGACTCTTAATAATTCAGATCTTGACATTCCAAATCAAACTGATTTCTCCATCCCAGTTAAGTGGTATAATATAAATTACCCAAAGTAGAAGCTTGTGTGTAAATATTTGAAATAGGGTAGTAATGCTTTCTGACAAATAGTACCACAGATTTGTTTGGTAAAAAGTTTGTATGCATTTCTGCGTGTTCTGGAGATTGTTATCAAATGGATCATTGTTTATTAGCACCATCTTAAAGTTGATAAACATTGAAATATTAGGAGATAATCATATGAAGCTGCGTGTGGGAAAGAAGAGAAGCAGAAAGCAGGGCCTGGAAGGGTGGTGAGACAGTGGGTATGAATTTCAGGTGAGCAGACAGGATGCTGTGAAAACGAAACGAAGGAGATACAAAACTCTAGAGAGGTTAAAGGTGCAAAGAGGCCGTGAAAGGAGCAGGTTTGCAATAGCTGATGACATTTTTGAGAATAATTTTTTCCCTGTCGTTAAGATCAGCGAAGAAAAGCTCTTTTGTTGTTTTTTTGGGTTCTGGCCAGCTCTGGCTTAGCCACAGGGAGATAAAGCAGTCAGTTGCTCAACTGCTAGGCTGGTGGAAGCAGACAGACAGCTCTCTAAGATCTGCTTGTGTCCTGCCTGCCCTTTGCCTGTGGCTCTTCAGTGGTGGTTCAAGGACTGTGAGATGGCCAGGCTGCAGGTCTTTGCCTTTTGCTGCACAGCCAGGCACAGGCTGCTTTCCCCTGGTCTCACACACTGAGGGGCCAGGCAGCCCCCATAACCACCCTGGGTGTTCTTTCTCAGGAGCAGCTCTTCCCACCCATACCTCCCCCAGCACCATGGGAGCACACCCACCTCTCCATCTCAGCCCTCCTGCTTCCTCCTTCCTCTTCCTCTCTGCTCCCCACTGCAACTTCACATCTGCCTCTGCAGAGCTCTGAGCCGGCTTTGGGAAGCAGCTGCCAGGCTCTCTGGGCTAAGGGCCCTTGCTTCTGGAAATTAAACCATCTGGCTCTGCACAGTGTATGGAGTTTATATTTAGATCACCTTGTATCTGGCATCTGGACTTAATTCTGTGTGCTTGATGAGACCTGGTTGGAGCACTTGCTTTTGTGGATGATATTCTGCATAATGTATGCTTTGTTAGTTCTCAGTAGCCACGGTGAATAATGTTCCATAAAAAGAGTTGTTCTTTCTGTAGAGCTGTTGTTTCTGTCGGTGAGATCTGCATGCAAGGTGCAATTTATTATTGTTGCTTGTCAGAAGTATCAGACACAGACAGGGCTTGTAAAGAACATTTTACCCTTGAAATTAGATCAATTGTAAATATCTGCAAAGATGGGCTAATGCATGACAGATCCAGCAATACTGAGTAATCTCATATTAAACTATGTTGTGGTATATAGCTGAAGATTTTGTGCATAGGACTGAGTTGTGCAGTAGGTTTCTGTTTGCTTTTCATGTATTTTTTTCTGTAAAGGAATCTTTGTCATAGCTTCGGGATCCAACAACTGACTTTATTAAAAGTGCACAAAGTACCATGCTGCCTGAAGGCCAACAGAGGGTGCTGGAGTGATGCAGCTCTTACCTTCACTCATTTTTATTGGTTTCTGGAGAACAAGGTGCATTTTGACAAACCTTTTATTTGGTATGTCTTACTGTACAGCTATGAAGTTACTGCATTTCTTGTACATTTAATATCATAACTTTGATACTTCTAAAGATTATGACCTGTTATGGAGATTATTTCAGGAATGCACGTTTAGCAATAATAATTACAAGAACAATGTGTACCTACTTAGGGCATTTTAAAATTTTCTTTACTGCTAAAAAAGATACAAATAAATATTCTCCTTTTTCAGAAGAAAAAGTTGGACGTGGTGGAACTATCAATTATTTCTGTGACTTGTGTGTGTGTGTATATATATATATTATATAATGAGGCTGATGTAGCAAACCACAGATATGTGAAATTCATGGTTTGGTGTAAATAATACCCGGGTAGAAATAGCGTACTTAAAATGGAATTGTTCAAGGAGAATGAATAAAAAGTTAGATAGCATATGGCTTATCACTGTGCAACACTTCACAGTTAAATTATTTCCATACTATACTTTATTTCAGGTTCCTAATTTTTATCGTTGTTCAGGGTCTGGTTGTAGAGGAGACTGTGCCCTTTTTATACTGGACTGAAAAGGTGATGTGTCTGCAAAGAGTTGTAATATTTAGCTTGAGACTGCTTGTTTCAGGTTGTCCCTGTTCTTTGAAGTAATGTCCATGAAAGTCAGTAATTACACTGTATTACACAGAGTCTGGTATGGAAAGCTCTTCCTCCCTCTCCTCCTGACCATCCTCCTCCCCCAGAGCACAGGATAATGGCTTCAGGTTACCAGAGACTGAAAAGTGCAATTTGTCACAGAGATATGTAAAAGTAGGTGATTACTTCTAACATGCAGTCTCTTCTTACTGCACAGATGTGATGTCTGATGCATAAATCTGCTCTCTTGTGCTGATGATGATAACCTGAAGTATTCCATGTAATTGGGATTTCCTTTTATGATTTTAAAACTCAATAACCTATTTTTGTCCCAAAATCTTGTATATCTCTTGACAGCATCTCACAGGCATTAGCAGACTTCTCAGCAGGGAGATGAAAATAGGGTGGTTTCAGTAACCTGTCAGATCTACTGTCTGTTGTTTCTTATATTACAAAACCAAAAAGTATCTAAACAATGGAGCCTTATCTTTAAAATGCATCTAGAGTATAACATATTAAAAAATACCCAAATCTGAAGAAATATTGAAGGAGCAGATCTCAGCTGTGACTGTCCTATATCTCTGAGTGACTTTACTTAGATGCCACAGTTTGATACTCTTAACGTTCAGGAAACCTGATAAACATGATAGGGGAGAATTACTCAGAGTAGTGCTGCTTTAAGTGTAGACAGAAGTACTATTGTGTTTTTATAGACATCAGCTGCAACGGGCTATCCAGAAGGATAAAGGCAGCAAAAAAGATAAATCAAGATGTATAACCCATTTAATAATGCATGCTGAAGTGGCAAGGGTGTCAGGGGAAGGGTGGGGAGAAGGAGACAGGTTGTAAAACACCTCCTTATGAGATAGGCGACTACTCAGTATCATTTGTTAATATCAGCTGAGGAGATCTTTTAATTATATGCTCTGTCAAACATTTGACAAGTCGAGGGGGAGATGGACTGTCCTATTTGCTGCCATAGAGTTGTAGTATTCAGGTGGAGATTCACTGTTCAAGAGACTGCTCTGACAGCACTGTGGCTGTCCAGACAAGTGTGTCTCTGTCCTTGGAGATATTCAATGCTTTGGTTGGACAAGGCCCTGGTAGCTGCACTTCATGTTCAAGTTAGCAAACAAGGTGTATTATGCATGTCACAGATTTACACAGCATCATCTCTCCTTGAGCTCACAGAGAATATTCAAACAAGATTCAACTTGGAGTTGGTAATTCAGCATTATGGGCCTCTGGGCATAATGCTTCCCCTCCCTCCAAAGTGTGGTATCTGCATCTGCTGCCAGTGGTGGTAGTCTCAGCTTTAGAGGCTTTTGGCAGCCAGGTGCCTGTATTTGCACCAAACAGGAATATAATGTTTCCTGTTCTAATAGGGACCTTGCAGTTATACCCAAATAGATACCGAAGCACATTCCTACTTTCAGCACTTTTTTTCTCTCATAGGCACCATTCTGTTTGCTTCTCCTTAAGGAATTACAGGGTAACTCAGTTTTTGCTGTTGCTTACAGCTTCTGACCAAAAATCTAAAAAAAAAAAAAGTCTAGTTTAAAGTCTAGTTTATACTTCATATTGTCAGTGTAAAGACAAGTTGTAATTTAAAAAAAAATATGACATTTGTATATAATTTTTTCTCGCTTGTTTTATGTCTCTATCCAAGAACATGAACTCCTGGTAAGAAAGCATGCAATAATTCTTTTAATGGCATCTGTTATGAAATGTTTGGTAGATAAATACAAATTTTAACATCACGTTTTAAGACATGGATTTCTTTTAAACCTTTTGTTTAATCTGGGAGCAGTAATATGTCACATTGTCCAGGTGACTGAGGGTTGGCTGTTATTTTTCCTAGGTAGTTGTGATGGCTCACAAAGGAAAACAGTGATCTCCAGGAAGCAAGCAAGATAGCATCCAGACTGCTTGCAGTTAACCCATCTCTGTCTGAACTAGAAAACCATTTATGAAAAGTACACTGCAGAATTAAAGCATTAAGAAAGATCACTGCTGGAAACTGTTGCTTCAGGGAAAGGTAAGACTTTGCATTAATTATCCAGTCATAGATTTATATGAGTTTTTTTCTGGCAAGACTGATAATAAATTCTAGGTGTTAATGCATTTCTTTATTGAATAGATTTGGCAACTATTCTAAAATTTTTGGTAAGTAGTTAAAAGTATTTTGCATAGGTGTGAAGAATATAAAACATGCAGATTGGAATTTGGAATTTCTTGTATATGTGGTTCTTACCAAAAAAATTGTGAGCATAAATTTAAATATTTGACAATGACAAGTTTTGGGTTCTTATGGCTTTAAACATGAATTGCAAAGCTATATTAAGATCATCACATGTGACATGAGACTGTGCATACTTTACTACGGATGTTTGTGGATTCTTTGTCTTAATGTTGTTGAAAGCTGCCAAGCCATTACCAGGAGCTGAAGAAACCTGTGGCTTTTGACTAATCTGATACAGTGCAAGTGTTTAGTTAAAGCCTTCCTGGGGCTGAAATTCCTTGTAGTAAAGAGCTGGCTGTACTTGGTTTTGTAAATGCTGATACGTTGCTGGAAAACAGATGAACAAGCATTTTGCAAGTGTAATAGTTAAAAGATATAAAATAGCTGCAATTGCTGCCATGCATTTATGTATCAAGGAGCCAGGGGAAAAATATACAGCAACATGAGTACATCAGTGTCCTCTTGAACAAAACAAAGCTTTTCTTTTCCTACTAGAAAGAAGGTTGTATTTGTTTAAAACTACTGTTAGGCTGTGTTTAGTCCTTCTGTCATACAAATAAGATTTATTAGAGACAATTAATTTTGCTATGTAATCGGCTATAAGCCACATCAGATTATACTATTAGCAGAATTTCTCCTGGAGTACTGGCTTCTATAGTGCTCCCAGTTCTACTCCAACAGAGAGTGAAATATTTTCTTTTGCTTTTAAAGAGCAGTACTATAAAGATTCTTGACAGGGTCACAGCCTTTTCAATCGAATAGTTATGTTATTTTCTTTGTTGATTGCTTAAATGCAGATATTTCTATTTCAGCTTTCCTAGATTTTTGGGTGGTGGTTTTAAGTACATTGGGACAATTATTATAAAGCCATTTATTATTCAGTGCTTACTTTATTGTTTTATGTAGTGTGGTTTTTATCCAAGACAGTGCAGATCAAAACAAGTAAAAGGATGCATTTATGCTGTAGAGCACAGAGATGTGTAAACGTGTGATATGTATTCTGGTGATTTTCATTGCCTAGAGATAAGCTGCTGTGTATGCCAGAGATGTGTATCTTCCAGCTGACATGCAAAGAGCTCCATTTGGCCGAGTCTGTAAGTTCTCTCTGGCTTGAGGTGGGGCTCTAGGACACACCTTCACAGCAGCATGTCCAGTTTCAACCTGGTGCATGGTTGGAACAAGAGGAAGTTCCCGTGACAGTCACTGAAGGGTGTAAGGGAGACTCTGCCTCCTGTAGAGCAGTGCAGCCCCACGAGTCCAGAGCACAATCCCAGAGCTCCAGGCACAAATCATTGCACCACGTGAGCCAGGAGGGAATGAGTGCCTGAGGACTCCGGTCTGGAAAAGTACCACTATTGGAATAACAGGCTGGTAAGCTGGGAAATGCAGGAGCTGTTTCCTAGACTACCTTGCAGCTGGAATTCTAAGACCTCCAGGAAATAGTAGATCTGACCACTTCGGGGTTAGTTTACCTGTTTTACTGTGCCTTCAAAGAACTGCTTATACTAATGTTTCTCCTTCATGAAGCAGTTGGAGAAGATACAACCTCTCAGCAGTTAAGCTAATGGCTTCTGAGTGGAAATGGTATCTCATGACAGGACTCCCACTCCAGTGAATACAAATTTGACATATTAGCAGGTGTCTTGTAAGCATCCTTAAACTCAGAGATGGAACTGTGTGAATATGTAAACATATTTGTGGGCTTCTATTTTCTAAAAGGAGATGAGACCAAATGGCATAATGAGCTATTGTGAAATTTCTTCTACAGTTTAGAAAAACTCCCAGGGAACTGAGGGACTGATTTAGTTCCATTTAAATAGAGCAGTGGGGTTTTTTTAATCACACTGGTTGCATGTCAGAAAAATTAGCAGTACTGAAGTCTGATGAATGTGTGACCTATTATCTTCCCATAGATCTCTCAGGTTTTGGAGGATGACAGTGCTGTCCTCAACAAGAGAGTGCTAGAGAGAGAAGAGATCATATCTGTTGCTACTCATAAATACAACTGTCTTACTTTCCCTTATTTATTTTAATGCTTCACTGTAAATTTATGCTATTTGTTTTATTTAATCTGATGATATTTTAATAGTGTATTTGTCCAGCTGCAGATTGAAGTCAATTAGTTCTGTGCCTTTGACTTTTAGAAGTAACAAATGAACACGGTGTATTTAGACCCAGCAAGGCATGTGACAAGCTATCTGGCAGTAATCTAGGAATGCAATTAATCGTGTTTAATTATGCACTTCATTTGCTAGGCTAGAGTTTTAAAATTTTGCAAGGTGGAAACCTCACAGGACATAAAAGTTCAACCATTTTAGGTTTTTTTTGCTACTTTGACTTCATTTATCAGAGTTTGAAAATTTTATGGATTGTAGAAATCCATAATTTCCTCCCTTAGTTAATTGTGAAGCCTGTGTTACCTAGGAAGTTCCTGATATTTACTTAAGTTCTGATAGCAAGCATTGGTTTACTGAGAGTCAAAGAAAAGTGCAGATCCCAGCAGCTGTAGGTTCAGGAAGTTGTTCTCCATTTCGATTTCCCTTCTTGGAAGGCCTGGCTCTGTGGAAGATCCAGTTCTCTAACTGCCTGAACAATGTACATCTATACATGGATTATAGTACTTCACAAAATGGAGAATGAGATGCTGATACAGGTCTGACTGATACAGGAAAATAAGTGAGAGCTAAGTGTCCAAGAACTGACATGGAACACAAATATAGCAGTAGTTCAAAAAAATAAAGCAAGAAAAAAGCCCGAGAGAATGAAGAACTAAAAATAGACTTGTTTTGTTATTTTTAGGCATTCCTGCTGGTTGCATAGAAATCACTGAACTTAAAAGGTCATGCTACCAATGCTCAGTACCTTTCACGCATTCATTTTAATCTAGTGCAGAGATCCAAATGAAGACTGACACTTGGAATTTGAGGGAGGCAATATAATTTTCTCCTCATTAAATATATCAGTGTTCTAGCTTGAAATCTGTTCTGGGAAGGAGATCAGCATCATGCATCAAATTGAAGCCAACAGTATTGATACTGACTTGAATCAGGTGATATTTTAAGCTGATAAGCATTATTTAATATTGCCTAAGAGTGGATTTTGGTTTTCCTTTCATGTTAAGGAACTGTAATAGTTCAGAAAAGGAGTTTGGCATTATTAATTCCAGAAGAATTCTTAAGAATATCTATATCTATAAGATGCGTGAGTGCTTAAGTAATTTGGTTTTTGCTTTAGCTTTTTGGTTTCTTAAAAACCAGGGGTGGGTGGGGAGGGGAATAAATAAAAGAAAATATTTTTCTTGAAGTGTGACTAGCATGAAAGATATCACAAAATAGGCAGCAATTCTAACTGCAAATGCTAAAAAAAAACCAAAAAACCCACCCCCCAAAAAATCCCCACAAGATGAACAACAAAATCACAGACAGTATGCTGTTATTTCCAAAGTAAATATTTTACCAAATAGGTTTTTGATACAAGGAACAAGATGTGCAAGGAACAGGATGTGATACATATCCAGTACAACATTTTAAACACATTTTAAACATCCTGGCTTTTCCTTGGTTATATTTAGATAAAGCTTAAATGGTTTCACTCAGTGTTGTTTTGCTTTGATTAAAACAGACAACATTTTACCCATGTAGGTGGCTTATTTGGGGGCTATTTTAAGTATATGCAATTTTTTCTCATGCATATAGTAGAATAAGAAGAAGGCTTTCATCCTCCATTTCCCTCTACAGAGAGATGAGCTAAAAAGTCCAAAGGTGCAGATATACTACTTTTTCTTTCAGTGCCGATGTGCTATTTTGGAATATGTGCTGACCTACTTTCTGTGTTTCCAGAAAGCAAGCTGAAAAATTCTAGCTTAGGCTGCAGACTTGGATTTATTTTTCAGTGTATTTTTGTACATACTTTCACACAGATATGCACACACACACACATTGGCTAATGTGGGGGTTGATATACAATAGCAAATCACGATTGCCAGTTTTGGTACAATTTCAAACCAATGGCAGCAGAAATCTGCTGCTAGACACCTTCCTTGAAAGGATTTGACAGGAGGATATTTTCAATCTAGTGGTGCCATTATTTAGAATTACATGATAAGATAGAAAGTTTTCAGTTCCCACTTCAAATAAATTTGATACATAAATAGAATCATCCAAAACTGCAGTGAAAAATGCTGTAAGAATTTCACTATAATATTTTTTACTGTTTCTTCAGCATTTTCTTAGACACTGAAAGATACAACCCCTTTGAATCATTTACTATCCCTCCATGCATCTCTATACAGCACTCTGGCCATCAAAGAAAGTTCAGCCCATTAGTTTGCCATTCCCAATTAAAATAATGATACATAAAGCTTTGGAATTGTATGAACAAATTAGGAGAAAACAAGTAATGGGAGATGAAGCCCTGCTCTGTCCTCTGCTTAGGGCAGAAAAAATTTATCAGGTTTGGCAACTCTGTGCTAACTTCTGAGCTTTCCCCAACAGAGTAGCTCTGCTGGTGGAAGAAAATTGTTTTTAGTGTATTGTACTTCACTCACAGTTACTGTAGTGCAGAAGGTCTTGGTGTGGTGTTCCTCTCATCTAACCTGTGTGAGAATTCAAAGGGTAAGCATCTGTCAGTCTCAGTAAAAGGCTGCAGTTAAGGGGAAAATACAATTTCCCCTCTCCTCAGGTAGAGGAGATGAATTCTGCCTTGGAGAGGTTACATCTCTATCTCTCTGTTAACTACAGGTGGGGTTTAGACTTTGGCAACTTTATCCTTGAATGCGTGCAGCTAGGTGTGGGAAATGCAGTCTCCTTTCTTTGTATATACCACAGTGTCCTGATGTTCTGCAGGGAAAGGCAAGACAGTGTAAGTGAGGCCTCAGAATATCATGAATGGTAGGTCTGAATCTTCCTATGACTGACAGGCATCTTACTTCTCCTGAAAATATTATGGCCTCTTTAAGCTAGCTGTGGATATGTTGCATTTTTCTAAGACATTTAAATTGCTACTTCTCTTCTTTAAATTTACATTGTATACCTTAAAGACTATATACAGTACTTCTAAAAACCTGTCTCTTAAATCTTCTCTTATAGTTGATAATTGAGATGAGTTTTAGCTCTACCTGAGAGTTAAAGGTTCTACACTTTCAAAGCTTTTTCATCTATTTTTTAAGCATTTGAATGTGGTAAAATTTTCACTTGGTAAGTATCCTCAGCAGTTCTACTATTTTGCAGGGTGTCTAAAATTGGTGAGATATTAGTTAATAATCACGTTAAATCAGTATTACAGCCTGATAGTCATATGTGAATTGCCTAGTTAAGTACTCATGGTAGAACAAAGCATGTTCTTAAGGCTGTTACATGGAAGGTAACTAAGCGTAGATAGATGGGTTACAAATACAAAAATGACCAGGGTAGTAACTTGAAGGAAAGCCAAGGGGCAATTTAAGAAGCTTCTTCAGCTGGGCTGTCAGTGTGATGCTACAATATAGTGGTACCAAAATATTGTATCCAGTGTCTTAATATTTCCACTTAACCAAGAGGTATAAATAAGGGGGAGAGTTCAAAAAAGAAGCCTGTGGAATTTTTGAGGGTCTGGAGAGGAAAAAAAAAGAAGAAAAAACTTTTATATTGTGAGGCTTCAAGAGTTCAGTTGTATAAATTTATAGAACAGAATTTTGCACAATGAGCTGATCATCATCTACAAATTCTTGTATTTTAAAAAGCCATCTCAAAGCAAGTAGTTTTTCTGCCTTATAAATAAAGGCACCTGAATGTTGAAGCTGAACTAGCTTCATACAAACCAAATTTTTCTCACAAGAAGGAAATATTAATATTGAAATAGATGAGTTGTCATATCTTCTGCCAAAGCAGGAGGGATAATCCTATGATTGTGGGACAGGCACTCCCAAAAGCTAATTTTATCCTTGCCATTAATCAGTATAGTTAGTGGAGAGGCAAAGGCAAGGGCCCAGCCCTAAATCAATGTCTCTATCCATGGGCTATAAAACAAGAATTGGAGAATAGGCTCTCAGGCTGAAATTAGGCTTTGTGATTTAATTCATATGAGTCCCCAGTACTTTCCAAAAGCCTGTCCTTAGCTGTCTGCAGCCTCCTGTATGCAGTTGGTCAGGCCCTCATTTACACCGATCTCTTGGGTTTTGTGTTCCTGTGCTGTGTTCTTTCCCATGCAAGATGTGTCCTGCTTGTTAGACTAGAGAAACTTTTCTGGAAATCTCATTTCTGCTGAAGTGTGATCTGAACTTCAACCATTTCTCCATGTGCTTTTGTGTAGGAACCAAGGGAATCTCTGGTTATGTAGGTCCCCTTGGACCCTTTATTATTTTGCACCTTCTCGAAAATGATTTCTTACATTTGCACACTATGCCAAAAGAGCTGTTCCCTCATATTGCTGTTTGGATCAAGACTTGTAAAGATAGCCCTCAAATAATTCTCTCCAGAATAATAATAATTCTCTCTCCCTAAGAAAGATAGAAATTATACTGCACCAGCAGTGCAAAGTTCCACGGGTAGGTCTGACCCTTGCTCTGGTACTTTTTCACTCCCATACCTGTAATATGTCCTCAATGCAGACTCACCTAGCTAAGTTTATAGTGCTAACATGATAGTAGTGCTTAACTACAGAAAGGTAAGGGCAGTGATTCCCAACACAAACTGATTGAAGGACTTACTTTACTGACATGTGTCTCCCTGAAAAGAATTCATTTCTACAGTATTACAACTTTTTATTGGATGTTTGCATAATTACAGAAGGCTTCAAGAATGTGTTTGCCTGTTCTAGAGACTGGTAACAACTTGACTTCCAAGAGATAAGCCAAATCGTGGTGTTCTATGCTATCACAGACGTTAGTTCCTCAAATTCCTCTTGAAACTGATTTGAAATCTCAGGAAATTATTATTTATCCAAGCTATCTGTTCGATTATCTTTGAATCCGGATAAATTTCTGGATTGTCATCCTGAGTCTAAAAGCTCCTAATTAATTAGCGAACAGTCCAGCTGAAAAATGTATTGCTTCTTGATATTTGGCTGCTCATCTTCATTTCAGGGTTATAAAGCCTGGAGCTGAACTCTAGAAGAAGCATGAAGGTGGTGGTATGTCATGCACCTCCCTGGACAGTGGAATGAATTACTGGAAAAGTTCAGTGGTCTCACTAAGTTTTGGGAGCATTTTGGGGTTTATCTCTCTTGGCAAATTTTTTTTCTCTCTAGCTAAGCTCTCAATTAACTTTGGGTGAAGTAAATTCTCTGTTTCTGGAGCCCTGTATAAAGATAACAGTAGAAGACATTAAGGAGTGAAGGGTGTTTCCTTTTCTTGACAGCACTAGTACTAGCATGGATAAAATGTTCACAGTCAGTGGGCAAACAGTTGTCTCAAAATTCATACTTGCTGCAGTGAGTGTCTGACTTGAACTAGGTTATTACATGGTTTCATTTTACACTAATGCTGTGTTTTTCTCTGTTGTTTTCATTCGTGTTATTACTCAAAATAGGGTTGTGTTGTCTTAGTTTAAAATTTACCAGTTGCACAGCTGGCATTCAGAAAAATAACTCTCCTTTTCTATTGTGTTGTTGTAAGAGCAATCTTTGTTTCTGATTTCCGTGGCGTACCAGAGTATGTGTGTACATACACATGTGTGTATTTGGTGTTTATCTGGAAAGCCTTGGCCCACTGCAGTGCTTTGAGCAGCACAACCCCTAAGGGAACATCTGTTCAGCACATGATCTCTCTTATCATTTTGACTGTATTTAGGGGGCTTGCAAAGAGGACACAACTATCCACTTCTGCTAATAGTGTTTTGAATTCATTCACTGTTATTATTGCAAATTAATTGTCAAATTAGTCTAAATTGTAGTTATCTCAGGCCTGTACAGAGTCACAAATAATCCCATCCAAATTCTGAAATGTTTTTCTAATTTGTTCTTTCTCTGTTTGTATTAATTGTAACTGTGTCCACTGGGTCTTAATATGAATGTTAATGGAGAAATTGAATAATCAGTGTACATATGTAAGGTACTAGACATGTTAAGTATCTATACACTTATATATAAAATGCATAGGCACACTGCCTTAAATCTAGCATTGTCATACAGCCTATATAAATTGTGTCATATATATGGCAGGGTAATAGAATACAGTATTTTTCCAGTCCTGCTTAGGAATAATGTTTCAGGCAGGATTTGAAAGCCATCTTGTCGTGCAGCTCATTCTTCAAGAATTCAGAGGAAAATAATCAGTAAAATTTGGAGTTAATGGAGTTAATGTCATTGTTTAAAATAGTAGTGCTCTTTAACTAGTTAGGTTCTCAAACATCTCTAGTAAACAAGGTGGATGAAAGAGTACCTGAAAATATCTCTGGCTTCAAGTAAATCTGTACAGCATCTCTTATTCTTCTCTTCATGTTTTGTGTATTTTTCTCTCTTTTTCTGTCTTTAAGCACTTGGAATTTTTCACTTGCCATAAAGCTTGCTTTAGGGGTCAGGCCCAGCTTGTGCTTGCCAAGCAGAGCTCACTGTTGCTCTGTGGCAACACTGTGTTACTTATCGTTGGCCACTGCTTCCTGTGGTTTGGAGACCCTGAGTTTCCTCACATCCTTTCCATTTCCCAACCCTTCTCACATGTGTACTGGTTGTCATTTTTTATCTCTTAAGTATGATGGATGTGTGGGAGGGGGGGAATTTACATGTACTATTTAGGTAGCTGTTCCTTTCCTTGCTTTTCTTTCTGTGACACTGTAAGAGAAGCTCCAGTCTGCTTCTAAATCCACATTTATGAACTACTGTAGAAAATCTTTCCCTCAGCCATTCTCATTTTGCCCAGGCAATGCTTTGCTTACTGCAGATGGGAGAAGGAAAAGGGGAGAAGAGAGGCATGCAGAGAAAGGGAGTAAGCTGGTGCACAAAAATGCTTATACTACAACTGAAGTATACTATAAATGCTTATACTGTAACTGCTACTGTATTGCAGTGCTAGGTGCAATAAGAGGTCCTCGTAATTACTGTTCAAATGCAAAATAAGTATTTTTAAGAAAAGTACTGATAATACTAATACTAATATTGTGCAATTAAACATGGACAAATGTTCAGCTGTGGGATTTTTGTTTCTGTAACTGGAGGTTTTAAAGGTCATTTATACATCCTGCTTTATGATGCTGTAGCAGTGTCACTGAAATTCTTGTATACTACTGTCAGTCAGACATTTAGAGTTGTTTGGGACATGTTCTGGTGTTTCTAGAGCTTTGGCCTTAGGTGTAGTGCCTTCATTTTCATGTTGATTGCTCTTGCACTTGAGATGGTGGTCCTCTTTAAGAAATACTTTCAAGTTCCATACATGGTGATTTTTTTTTCCCTCTATATCTCTAACACTTTTTTTTTTACAGAAGCTGAAATGCTGTTATAATATCACACATATGTGCTAACAAAATTTATTCTATGTAGAATACTGAACACTCAGAAGTGGTTTTAAATAGAAAATTGAAATTTGTAACCTTCATATGCATAGTTTGCTCACAGTATTCACTTTCAATGTAGAAGGCAAGAGGAAAGCCATCTGCCATTTTTATTCAGGACTAATACTACCTCATACTGAGTAAAATTCCCACACAGCCTCAGGTCTTTCTCGTACCACTGTACCCAGAGCACAGGCTTAATGTCCCAGGTTGCAGTGGAATAATATCAAGCATGATTCTGTGATTGCAAGTGTTACTGTTGTGCAGATTCTAGTGAGTTCCACCTATTCCATCTTGATCTTTGAAAGATTTACAGCCACTGCAAAGTTACCCACTTGGGCAAAGCCAGGTGTGCTGACAGCTCTGGGGCCATCTGCAAAGGAGCCCTGCCAGCTAGCTGGGTTCTTGTGCTGTGCTTCTTCACTCTACCCTGCCAGAAAATACCTGTTTCCTGGGTTTGCACTGCTTTTCTGTTGGAGAAGGATCGACTTTTGAGTCCTCCTGAAAATAAGGCTGTGACAGCCACAGTGTAATAGGAACATCAGTGTGAAGTGAAATTATTACAAATGGACATTTGCATATGAATTGTTCTGACTATGAAATGCTGTGATTTTAATCAGCTTTCTGTTTTAATAGGAGTTGTGCACATTATAGATCAAACAGTAAAGGAGTAATAGTATCTTTGAATCAGATTACAGCTTTAACTATGTATTTTGTTTGTTGCTAGCAGGCAAGAATATGACTTCAAATTAAAGGTGCTTATCTTCTTTCAGCTGAAGGACAATGCATTTGAAATACTCAGCCAAATCTCTTCTCAATATTCATCTATTAAAACCAACATTCCAGCAGAGAAAGCAACTCTGTAAAAGCTCTGTTCTTTTCTTCATGTTTTATCAGTTAGTATTTGGTAATTTGAATCATCTGGGCTGAAAGCCTACTTCTCTTCTCTGTGAGTGTAATTCAATGTTAAGCTATCTACCACAAGTTAAAACTGTAAATACAGTGCATGATATGATGAACATCTAATACTCTTATTTAGCTTCTTGAAGGTCAGGTGTAGCCTGGCAGCTAAGTCCTATTTGCACAATTCTGTGAGCCAGTGTTTGCTACAGGGTAGAAATTAATGTGAACCTAAAGTGATCTCTTTCCTTTCTTTAAGAGTGTGACCATGACTGATTATTTGCTGACCTTTTCCTCTTATACTCACTTCTGAGGAATGATGCTTGACTGAAGAGAGATTTTTTTGGATGCTAAGGCTGTCCTAGTCCTGACTCTGCTTCTAACAGTATTAAACCAGAACAAATAGGTTAATTGAAGCAGGGAACGTCAGATGTTCACATCCTATGGATTAAGACAACCAGGATATTCCAGAAAATTAAACAAATACTTTTTTTGAGCAACAGTTGGAGGATTTGAACAGCTGAATATTTTCCTCATTCCTTATTTTTGATACCATGTTTTCTCTCCCTTTGTTGTTTAGCTTTTCTATTTGAAATGCAAAGCAAAAGAAGTTAGAGACTTCCTGGCATAGATAACTTTTGAGATCTGTGACTGTTCTGCTATGTACAGGGTGTGAAAGCTGGGTAATAAGTGCTTATGGGGAATAAAAGAACAAGATTGATTTGCTAAATTGGTGTGTACTTTTTAAGTCTCCTCAGCAAGAACATACCCAGGAATGTTCAACTCGATTGGTAACAGCTTCATTTCTTTAAATATCTGACTTGTGTAAAATGCACTCAATTAAGCAGCCTGAGCATTGCCTTTATAACCTTATTTTAAAGGGTAGCACTTAAAGTTTTCTAACCTGGCACAGTCACTAAAAGAAACAATTCATATATACACCTGTCCTTGATGCTTACTCTTATCTTTTTGTCCTTTGTGGCAGCATGACTACAAATAAACAAATAAACAAAAGGTGACCTAGGATTGTGCCATAGTTTGCTGTGCAACATAACAAAATGGGTGCTAATGCAACAAGGGGGGAAGCTCCATGGGCCACAGGCAAGAAGGATGAGGTTTAGTTGATTAAACTGTGCTGGTTAAAAATGTTAGTAAAGCCCAAGGTTCTCCTTCGTGCCTTTGCAGTTCCTCCAACATACATGGCTTAGAGGCCTCATGCTCCCTTGAGCCACCATTCTCTTCTGGTGTGGTGGCAAGGGCCATGAATCCGTGTACACTGGTACAGAAGGTGCTTTACCCAACCAGACAGGAGCTCATTGCAGACTTGGTTTTCCTTTTCCATAATACAGATTTTCTGAGTCAGCCTGCACAAGGTGACACACTGAGAACGCTTTTTAGAAAAACCTTTTCTTGCTTCTGCTGTTAATAAGCACAAATATTTCCTCAGCTGAAAAGGAGAATGGCAGCTCTAATGCAGTTGTAATAACAACTGGCTTACTGCACATGAAATATAACAGGATTTGCTGCTGTATTATTTTTAAAAAGCTAATGATAATTTCCTCTGTGAGAATTTTTTAAATTATTTTTTGGACCAGGCTAATTTTGTGACTTCCAGTCAGTATTTCTGCAGTACAGGGTACCATCCAAACAGAAATCAAACATCAGTTACCTTCAGCACTTACTTATCGAACTTCAGTCAAAATAATTAGTAATAGAAACTGCAGACACTGCAACTGGATAATTTGCTGGAGGCAAGAGGTAAGATGTTCTATTTAGCCTTTGACTGGGATGGATAAACTAAATGGTTATTATACCAACCTTTTAAAACCGTAAGAAAGTACTGAACTACACTAAACCTACCAGAGAAATCTGAAGCCCTATAAACCTTTGCCAGCCGAAAATGTAGCCAAATTATGATTCTGGTATTTGTTTTTCATAATTTGAGCACTTTCATGATTCAGTTCTGAATGTAACACAGTGATTACTTTCTTGTAGTAATCTCATCTGAAGGATCTTGTGTAAACCTTTGACAGGATAAATAATAGAGTTAAGCTACTAAAATGACACTTAGGCATCTCATTCTCAACGAATTTCAGACACCACTAGAATTCTCAGTTTATGTCTTACCACTGCATATTGCTTTGCTTTAGCTACTCAGGATCTTCAGTTTTCAGAACAAATGTTTACCTTTTATGATTTTCAATTCTGACTGCATTTTCAAGAATGTGTTCTAGAGTAGATCCTATAAAAGGCAATTTGAAAGCCCCTCAGGATTAAACTATTCTTAGATTCCAGTGTACTCTGACTGGATCATGGGTTTGTGTCCTTGACACATTTTCCCCACCTGAAAGAGTATGGCCACTACCCAAATTTGAATATCCCAGCAGCAATTTCTCCTGTTGGAAATGTTCCACTTGGCATGAATATTCATTGGGCTGGAGAAGGTGAGATTGCATGGTGCAGCAATTGTATCACTCAGTGAGAATATGGGGCACTCACCTTCAAGTCGCTCTTCTAATGAATATTTAATTATTTATATGTGTTAGAGTTTTTAAAGCAGGAAAAGTTCAGAGCTGTTTTCATAATATCCTGTAGCCAGGAGCTTAGATCACTTACTGAAGGTGTTGAAATTTTATTTAAAGCTTCCTTCAAATTTCAAAAGTTAATTCCTGCATTTTTTATTTCTCAGTCTTCACACCTGGTTCAAGTATATTTATTTGCTTATATTTAAGCATTTTCTGTTGTTTTGAAAAGCTTTTTATGAATTTACTTTGGTTTAATTGGGCTGTTAGGAATGGACTAAATATTTTTATGCTGGTTCAGCCAAAGCTGAAAAAACAAATGGAGTTGCAAGAGAAGGGGAAGCAAGGAAAACTTGGACCTAATTTTTTGGGTTTTTTTAATTAACTGGGAAAAACAGGATGAGATCCAGAGATGATATAGGTTTGAAGAACGTTAAGTATTTTGGTCTTGAATGATGAAGGCCAGCATGTAGAGGAATTTTTAAAATATAAGTAAGCAATTTAGACATACATTTCCCTTTGGTTATAACCTAATTCTCACCAACTAACCTCTTTTGGAATCCAGTGGAATTTTCAAAAGCTTATTTCCACATGTAGAAAGAGCTCATGATCCCTAGAATACTCAGCAAGATCAGAAATAGTCCATTTTCTATCTACATTTAATATTCATTTGGTTTAAGTGATCTATTTGTTCTGAATGCAGGGTATGATTTCTGAGTCTAATGTATTTAAGATTGGATCCTTCCATTTATAATTTCAACTTTCAGCCCAGTGCAATATAATTCCCAGAGGAACAAGACAGAATCTAGCAGACGATTTGCATCCTTCTGCATTTCTAACACAGTAAAATACTTAAAAAGCTGCATACTTTCTATTATATGTACGTATATAAAATTTCACCTCTTCCCTTCCAAAAGAATGTGGATGAACCATTTAACTTTTTCAGCTATAAAATTAAAAAAGGTTGTAATGAACTTCGCACAAAAACTATATTTGGAACAGCCAACCTTGTGATCATTGTACCAATCTTACAGTGTACCCTATTTTTAGGAAAGTAATTAAAGCATTTGTTGTTTAATTTTTTTAAAAAAATTAAAGAAATCAAGTTCTATCTTCAGGTGCTAAAATCACTTTTCCTTAGGTATGCACAGTTGAAACATTATTTACTCTCCCTTTGAATTACCACTCTGCTTATTCATTTTGCAATATTAAGTGCTGGTTTTTGATGGCAAAATGCATGTCAGAAGATTTGTTAGTTTTAATTTACTAATTCATTTTTCCTCATTTATGGTAGAATTCAATAAGAAAATTAGCTGGTTCATAGAAAATGTTTCAGTTTGTCTTTTTGAACATTTGAGAAAGGAAGATCACATCCTTGGGGGGCTCAAAAGATTTCATTGGGATAACTTAAACAAAACAAGGAAAGTATCCAGAGTTTTATTTAAATGGAGAATTTACAGACCATCTTTGTCATACATGTATTTAAATGTCTTATTTTTACTAGTCGGCAGTTACACAGAGAGAGAAATTAGTCACACTATCACATCTTTGATTTCTTCAGTAGGAAATAACATTATTGCTCCTTGAGGAAAAAACCCCAGACTGATAGTTGTGGCCATAAAACCCTTTGTGATTTGGACTGTTTATCAATCTTTAAAGTATAAGTTTGTGAAACGACAGGACTAAAAACCCAAATATATTGTTTGGGTAGTGCCTTTCCCCAGGCAGCTCCCTTGGCTTGCATCTGGAGTTTGGTTGTTTGGTTGGTTGTTGGTCTCTCAATGTTTGTTTGTTTTGTGTGTGTTACTTTTGTTCGTGGGTTGGGTTTTGGTTTGTTTGTTTTTCTCTCACATTGTTTTCTTTTTGTAAGGTTAAGCAGCACCTGTTCAACTTGCCAAGTTAATGAACTATTAATGAACTTATCTGAGAAATGCCATGGGTATAATAGAAACCAAGCTAGCCCTAGACAGTGCTTGATATTAAATTGTATCTTCCACTTTGCAGAGATTGTGCTGCTGAGCTCAGGTTTGCTGAACTTCCTAATTACCTCAAAACTTTCAAGTGCATTATTTCAGCCTGCCTCCTCCCTGCGCTGGTTCCCTGATGCAAGGAGGGGCGATGCAGTAACTCTACACCTGTCCCAGCACACGCCTCTCAACCTGCTCAACTTCCCCAACGAGTGAGTTGAGCATGAGAACATCTGAGATTGCTCTGTCTGTAACCACTGGTCCTGACACTTCTGGCTCTTGGGGCTGGCTTTGTGCTGGGGTGGCTTTAACGCCTGGGGCTCCGTCATGGCACTGGATGACAGCAGCTTGTACTCCAGGACTAAGAGTAAACTTAATCCCCATCAGACTCGTTATAAATCAACACGACGGAGAAGCCTGCCGCCAGACATCCTGCTAGAAAATGATTTTAAAGGAAAGTTGCAAAAAAACATTAGGAATATAGACCCTGTACACCCAAGGCGCACAAAGAAAAGACCTTCTATATTTTCAGGTAGGAAATGCTATTTGAATAGTATGTTAGTGCAGTATCTTTTAACCTTTTTGGTAACAGAATGATTCAGCAGTGGATTACTGTCAGAACTTAGTCTGTTTTAAAACCTAAGACAGATTTCATGGATAGATTTAATCAGGTGCCATTTATGTTAAATTATGTCAGTCATTAGAGTTAAAATGATGGAACCAAAAAGAGACTTCATGCTTATGATTTCATTTTGCTTGCTTGAGGGTTGTTTGTTTTTTTAATACTTAGCATTTAAAGAATGCCAGTTGTTTCTCCAGGGCTTCAAACTGCATTTTGCTTAGCCTCACTTACAAGTAATACAAACAACAGTAGCAGTGTAAGAATCTTGCTGCTCTAATGCTGTATCTCAGTGCTTTTCTGGATGAGAGTGGTTTGGGGAGTTCTCCAGTCTAGCAGATTTTTTTGTGTCTGTAGCCAGAAATTAACATCACTAAATAATCAAATGCATGCTTTAAATTCCTAGTTTGAACTGGAGCCTGTAATGTCAGGAGTTAATAATTTAGTTTAACTCTCTAGTTGTTAAGAAGTAGGAACAAAGTGTGAGTGGATTTCAGTCAAGCTAATGGCAAGTCTGGAATATTTTGTTGTATTGTGCTTTTAAATAATTTTAAATGTGGCTTAAAAATAGGCAACAGATTATTACGAGGACAAAGGATTTGTTGGAAAACATTCAGGTCATCTTTACGAGGAGGACTTAAAAGCTTCTGGGGAAAAAATCAATACCAGCTCATCCCTGCTGACACTGAAAATGTGTTTCTGTGAGGTGATCAGAGGAAATTAAATCTTTATAGAAACAAAACTTCTTTAAATTAAAGTATCTCTCTTTCTAGATGAAAATCAAGATTTTCACATTTCTGGGAGAGTTAGTACAATCATACAGATCTTAGAAGAGTTGTGAAGTATATCAAATTATTTAAATATTAATTTTATATTAGGGACAGCTAAGTTTACACGGGTATCTTTTCAAGAGCTAAAACACTGACAATAGAATGGAAGTACAATGTTAAAAAACAACACAGCATTTTTTGCGTGGGATTTAATCCTCTATTGAACCTTTAAGGTAGTTGAAATATTTCAATACCTCAGGAAATAAAGCTTTTTTCCTCCTTCCTATTCTACTTCTCTAGCTTAAAAAAAATGCAGAAAAGCCTTAGCAGATCTCGAGTCGGATGACTCAGACATCCCCAAGGCTCCTGGGCTTCCCAGTGCCTGAACTGGCCCTTCCTAAGGTGATGTGGTCTGTTGGTGCCTCTCAAATCATATTACTTTGGACAGGATAGACCCTCTGTATCTTACCTGACTTTGCATCTTATCTTTATCTCAGTTGCCACTTTTTATGTTTCACTTACCTTTTCTGCTTCTTAATTACTCTGTGTTTGTGGGTTTTTTTCCTGTGCATTGCCATTTTTGTTAGAAAACAAACATATTAAATATATTTTTGGTCTTGTCTTGGGTCTTCGAAACCCACGTTCTGTTGTGCTTACCCGGATTTCACCTTTATTCTGTGATTTATTTTTTTAATGCAGTTCTTTCTCTCTATTTTTTTTTCCACCCTCCCAAATGACCACATTAGCAGTAGTACTCCATCCTTTGTGCTGTGTCAGACATGTCTGGAACACTGCCATTATGCTTATGAAATCCACTGCAGATGTGTTACTGTACACTCAAGGGCACTTAACTCAAAGGTAATGCAAATTGATTCCTATAAGCAAGTGATGGAGCATGATGGAAAGATGGGTGTAGCCTTTCAGTGGGTAGGTCAGCAGTATACATGGGAGAAGCTTTACTTGATTTGCTTTTGAAAACAGGTTAACAAAGTACGCTTGAAGTCCTCTAGACCATTGTCTTTCACGAAGTAAATGTAGGTTAGAGTGGAAAAAGAGCTGTATCATAGAGTCAGAGAATGGTCTGGGTTGGAAGGGGCTTCTAAAATCCATGTAGTACAGCCACCCTACTGTGACACATTCCACTATTATCAGGTTGCTCAAGGACCTGTCCAACCTTGAACAGATAGATATTAAATGTAAATATAAATAGACAGACTTGCTTTGCAGTCTTTCAGATGAATGAAGAATTTGAAGACTCTGGTAATTCCTACTTCCTTGTTCAGCCTAGTCACCTATTAAAAGAAGTATTTTAAATCTATATCATATTGACTCTTCCACATTCTTCTAATCCCTGTATGTCTGCTAAGTCTTAAATAACACTGTTAGCCGGTCTTGCATTTGGGACATTGTTGCAATTTAGGCTGAAGTCATGGACTTGCTGTTTTCTTCTCTTTTATTCCATCTTACAGAGCTTTACTAATAGTGAATAGTGAACACCAAGGCATCGAGCTGCAAGGAAATACATCAGTCCATCCATTGGGACTCTTGTTGCAGTCTTGGTGCAAACTCAGGGAGGGGACTTCTTTTACAATTTTTTTCTCAACTGTGATAGCTAGAACCTCACTCTTTAAAAATGAAAGCTGAAACCTGAGAAAAGTGAGTTGTCTGTCTGTCCTGCCATCATGAAGTTAGTCATTCATGTATGCCTAGGCAGGACTATCCAAACAATGGTATCATTGGGTTATTATGTTCATCCATGTATGGCAAAGGGAAGACAGAAACTGTGTGCTGAGAAACCATGGCATTGCCAAAGGGATACACTGCACAGAGACACCTTTCTCTTCTTTTATAAAACACTTAATTTTTTCTTGAAATTTGAAATGTTTTCAGCTGCTGTATACTTTAGGACTTGGTGAATATCAACTGATACTTATACATAAATTTTGATTTTTACTGTTACACGGTTATGCTTTAAAAAAAATACACAGGCACAAGGGAGCATAGTCAACATTATTTATTGCCAGTAGAGAGGTTCATCACCTTAATTAGTGGATTTTGTTCAGATCTGCTGATATGCTCTCAGTTCAGCATACTGTCATGGCAATGACTGAACCTCACCCTGGCAGGACCACGCAAGAATGAACAATGTCTTGTCTTAATCTGGAGATAAACCCCTCACCTGTTAAGGAGAGAAGAAATAATTGTGTAAAGACAGAGTGGGCAATGAAGGGACCTTAGGAGACCATGTCTTGACAGAGCTACCTAGTAAATTGAACTAGCTGAAGTAGCATAAAATTAAAATGGATGAGCTAAGCATTATTAAACCTGCATGCTGACTTATGTTCAAAAGCACAATAGCCTGAAGAAAATTAGTCTGTATTTTTTTATTTTAATCTAGGGAAGTGAAGGGTGGGTTTTTACTCCTATTTCTTTTTGAAAGAATGTTGCTGATGTTGTTTGAGTTTTCTCTTCGTGCATGGAAAAGACACGAGATTTTGGCTGGGAATGTTAATTTTCTATAGAAAATAAAATAAGACAGAAATCGCAAAGGTCAAAGTGCTAAAAAAGATTATAATGGTCAAATTCTTCTTGGAAGCCATTTGTATTGTGAGCTAGCGATGTTTGTTTAACTTAGTACCATTAAAAATCCACTTATAGTGGATTAGTTATTAGTAATTAATTATTAGTATCTTGTAGGCTTTTTTTCCTTCTCCATCATCCCTTGCTTATATAGGTAGTCCTTATTATTGTTTAATGATGCTTGCTCACTGATGTCAGTTTTGAAGAATGGAAGGTGAGAAAAATGTTTGGGATTTTCTGCCTCTCCCAGGACCTGGCACACCTTCATTTCATGGCTGTATGCCTGTGCCTCAGGTGTTGTCTTCCCAGCCAAAATAAGTCCTGTGTATTCTGTGGGATAACACGATTGCTACTTTGGTAAAAGCAGTGTGTTTCTGCTGTGAGTTAATGTAACAATGCTCACTGGTTAACAATACTTCAGAATTATTCAAAGTAAGAATCCAGGTTGCTAGTCTGTGGTTTTACAACTGAATAGCTAGTATTTTTAAAAAAATTCACTGCCTTTTTTTTTTTTTGTTCTTTTTCCAGTGAAAATATTGTCGCAGTTAGAAGTCTTGAGGTACTCTCTCAAAGCATTTCTGGAGTTCAAACCAGCATACAGTCTAGCAAAGTCACTTTCTAAAATAAGTAAGTTGATTTGATGCCATATTTGCATGTAAATTATAATAAAGAAAAATAATGAAGGAAAGAAAGGGTTTTTTATATGAAAAATTCAAGTTGTTCAACAGTGACATGAATAAATTATTAAATTTCCCATGAGTCATGCAGCTAAGACAGCCAGTATGTATAACTTACTTTTTACTTTTGACTGGCTGTGTTAATTGGGAAAGACTTGCCAAAAGCTAATTACTTTTAATAAGGATGCTTAAAGTCATGGGTACAGTATGTGTCTTGATTCAAATGAGTAATAATGATCTGTGTTCAGTATTTTAATTTGGTGAAGATTTGAATATCCTACCTCCTCTGTGAATAAATTGTACAGCATGGCAATAATGTATGCTTGTGATCTGCATATGATAATTGCTGTTCACTTATGGTAGCCTTACTGACATTTGGGAGATTGGCCTGTGTTGGTGCTGCATTTTACAAGTATCATGTGGTAGAAGGAAGGGAAAGTTAGTCTGACTTGTCCCAAAGTTTTTCTCCTCCTCCCTGCCTTGCTTGAAAACATTGGCTTGGTTTCCACTAATTACCCACTGTTACCAAGACCTTCTGTTGGCTGAAAATGCAGGAGGAGGGAGGGGTAGCATTTTTTGTTATTTGCTGCTCGTACTGTAAGCTGGCATTAGTTCTGCCATAATGATTTTTATTAAGCCTCCTGCTAAGATATGCCATTGGTGCATTGCTGATTGTGTGTCCACCCATTGATTTGGGTGAGTGGCCACTGCTTCATTAACAGGAATTACATTACTGATATTATCTTGCTTTGATCTGGCTCTCTGCCTTTTTGTGGTCTCATACTTATTTTTATATATATTACTTAATACACTCTTCAGCATTTTAGTTTGAGCATAATTCTATTAAAGTGACATTTTCTTTAGGAAGGATGGGTTGATGATTCAGAGAAAAGCTCTGGATTTCTCATGAAGTCTGATGTAATAGATGTATGTTGTCAGACTCGTTTTCCTCTTGGGTTCACTGGCATTTTATGGAGTGGGCAAATGATTTCCAAATGATCTTGTAAGCAAGTGATGAAAATGCTGCCTCATCTTTAGTTATATTTAGGACTTAAATGAGGTCCTCTATGTCCATTGGAGAGTAACTTGAACATGGAAATGAGAGAGAAGGTAGGGAGGTTAAGATAAGGAAGGCTTCTTCTGCTATTATGGCTTGGATTTTTGCATTTTGATTTATTGTTTGTTTGTTTTAAACACAGTTTAGTTGTCTCCTAGATTTAAATTGTCACCATCAGTTCTTATAGATGTTAAGACTCTTCTTGAAAGCAAAGACCCCAGTGTTCAAGAGAATGAATCCCATTGTATTACACAGTAATATACCTGAAATCTTAAATGTCTAAGGATTTGAAGATTTCATTTGTGCTGACAGACTTTGTGAAACCTTTCTGTTTCAAGGAAAAAAAAAGCCTGTAGTTATGCAATGTATATTGTCTGTGACACAATCCCGTGGCTCCTCTTAGAAGGAGCCTGTTGTGTGGTGGGCTTTTTATTTAGTTAGTTGGTTTAGAAATGCCTGAGGGTATTGATGTGACTTTCTGTGGGGTTTTGGTCTGTGTCTTTGGAGTTAACTGTTTCATGTTGGCTGTAATGGCAACATGCTTTAGTTGCAGAATGTGTTAGAGATAATCTATACGGTTATCTGTATGCTCAATTTGTTATGGATTATCTGCTATCAGAGTAAACCTTTTCTGGAGTAATTTATGCTGCAAACAATATAAGGCTGGCACAATAATTTTTAAGCCTAGTCCTAAATTTATGTTTTGGTAAGGAGAGGGACAGTTCACAAGTGCCATCTTTCTGACTGTAATCTCATTTGTCCTGTATTTCCTACTTCATTTAGGATCTTTGAAGCAGGCAGTCTCTAGCTGGCCTGTCCTCTCCTGTTCTTCTTATGCAAGTCAAAGAAATCTCTCTGTAGCAAAGTTGCTCCGTTTCTTCTGCATTTTGCCTGGATAACTCTCCTAGCAGTTCAGAAGTTGGCAAGAGCTGAGGAATCGAGAGAGAACTGGATTTGCCACCAGAATTTAGATAATGTTTTGCTGTACACTCGTAGGCTGCTCCATGGCACCTGCCTCATGGCAGGGGAACAGCCCCAGGGTTAATGTAGGCATGGCATTCATGGGCCCACACAGCTGAATCACCAGTCTGTCCAGCAAGACATAACTTTAATTACCACAGAAGTCATTAAAACTCAGTACCAGTTGGTTCAGTGAGTCACAATAAAGTACTTCTGATCAGACTTGTTTAGATTTATCATGGACAGTTACTGATTCCCCTACAGAGAATCATTCACGTATTAAATTTCTACCTAGTTGCTGAGGCTCTGTTCCAAAGCAGAAAGTCTAATCTGCAGGAGGCGTTTTACTATTACACAAAGATGCCAGGGTGAAAGAAGGATGACAAGAAAAGCAGAATACCAGAGACTAAATTAAGCTCACAAGATGGAATTTCAGGGTCTGAAATGTAATTTTCTGCCCAGTGAATTGAGGATAAACAAAACATATGTGTACAAGTCCAATTTTAAATCTGTTCTGGAACTAGATAATCAGCAGTTCTCCCTTCAGAAGCTTGTAATAATGTAATTTAAGTTTAGATTTGTCATACTAAATGTTGTTGCACTCTTACTTAAGAGTAGTGTCACGGTTTGTCCTTTATCTGGTTTCAGGGTTAAGAATGCATCTGCATAAGCTGTTGTTACATTTTTTATTCTTCCCACTTGAAAGCCCATCCTAAAAGAGGTCTCAGTGACTGTGTAAACTTCCCTCATCAGCAAGGACAATGATGGTGATGGAGATGGAAAACGCCCAGGTAGTCAATGCTGCCTTTGCCTCAGTGTTTACCTGCAGGAGATCTTCAGGAATCCCAGGGGGCAGAGACCAGTGGGAAGGCCTGAACTAAGGCTTTGCCCTTGGTACAGGAATAACAGGTTAGGGAACATTTGAAACAAGCTGGACATGCATGGGAGGTGAGAGGATGCAACCCCAGTGCTGAGGGAGCTGGCTGGTACCATGGTCTGACCAGTCCTGAGAGTTGTTGAAAGCTCACGGCTTCTGGGGGAGGTTCCTGAGGACTGAACGAGTCCAAATGTGACTCCTTTCTCCAGGAAGGGCAAGAAAGAGGATCCAGGAGCTGCTGGCTGCTAATCCTCACCATAATCCCTGGGAAAGTGATGGGGCAAATAATCCTATAATCCATTTCCAAGCATAAGAAAAGTAGATGACCAGCAGCAGTCAGCATGTTGGTGTAAAGGGGAAATGACGCTTTATGAGCTCGATAGCCTTCTAAAACAATAGATAGACAGCTTGGTGCATGATGGAAGATCAAAGGACACTCTTTCAACTTCAGACAGGCTTTCAGCAGTAGCTCCATGAACATCATCATAGGCACAATGATGAAATATGAACCTGATGAATGGACAGTGGGGTCAGTGGAAGGCTGAGCTGCCAGGTCAGTCACTAACAGCAGGGGCTGGTACTGGAGCCAGTACTGTTTAACAGGAATCTCATGAAGCTCAATGAAAAGAAAAGTCAAGTTAATACAAATTTAGCACAGTTTTGTTCAATATTTCCTCTACTACTTCTACAAGTACTTAGTTTCACTCTGTGTTACTGAAAATCTTACCTGTTCTCTTACCCTACTTTCCAAGATTATTATAATTGTTTAGGCATTTCCTCCTTTGTCTGTTCATTGACAACTTTTCTCATTAAATATTTCCAGAAAATAGAATCTGCTTTTTTTTTCTTTTCGTGGAAGATAAATGGTAAAACTGTCAAGCAATCCTGTAGGCCTACTTCATTGTATGTTCCCTATAAGCGAGGCCCATTGTTGCAGGAGTTGCAGATACCTTTCTTTTCTAAGCTCCCTTGCTTTCCTCCACTCCTGATACTTGCAGAAGGAATAGTGGAAGGAACCTCCATGAGCATTAGCTCCTTTCTCACAGTAGACATCTAGAAGGAACAGATGCAGTAGCTTTAACAGAGTTATCATCCTATAAAGATTGATTATCACTGTTCATTCTGGCTTTTTAAATCTTCAAGCTCATTTTCTGACCATGCTTCTTGCAATTAGAGCTAAAATGTATCTGTTCCTGACAGTCAAAGTTTAATAAGGGCTGAGCCAGAAAAGTGGCTTGGAAGAATGTTTTTACTATAAAAAGCAGTGCCTCTTATAGCTAAAAGTGCCTCTTACAGGTGTTTGTAAATGCATATGAGCAGCTGGGAAAGCTATTTAACCACATAATACCTATGAAAAGCATGTCTCTAATTTTTTTTTAAACAGCTTTTTTTTTTTTAACAGCTTGGGCTGTTTATTGGTGGGGTTTTTTTTTGTTTTTTTTTAATTTAAAAGCATCGTTTTCCTTTGCTTCTTTCCCTCACCTGAACACCCATCAGCCTCCATTGTGTTGACCTGTGGGGGCAACTGAAGGTAATGTAGCCCCAAGGCACACTCGCTGCTCAAATCAAACTTCTGCTTCTAACTAGTGCTGGCACAAGGAGACCTGATGGAAATTTTGAGGGAAAGGGAGGGGATGGAAGAATTTCACAGCTCTTTCAGCAGTAGCACAATCTCAGGTTAGCTTGATCAAACAAGAAAACACACTCTGGGTGAAATCTGTCATATTATCAGATGGGGGGGAAGTATCCTTCTGTTCTTGGAGAAGTTTCCATTTTGTAAAGGGTTCTGCTTGTGCTGATGCTACGTTTTTAGTTCACTGAATTAGTCAGTAGCTGGTGATGACCTGTGGAAGAGTTCAGGCAAGGTTTGTGCGTTGGAGCCCCGTGTGAGTCGGGAGGATACGGTGTCACTGAGCACGGGTACCCAACTGAGCATCAGCTCGGGTTCCACACCCAGCACTGCCTGCAGCTAATGCCAGTGAATCCCAGTTATTTTTTTTGTGGTCACCATTCCCTTTTGAATTAGGTTGCTATAAAAGTTAACTGGATATTTTCCAGATCTAAGCACCCTTTTCAAATAAAAGTATTCTGTCTCAGTGGATTGTTTTCAGTTATATGTCCTATATTTTAGATCTCACTTCACAGCTGAGATACCAAACCAGAGATGAAAAAGAAAGAACTGTTTTAGTCTTCTGATCTGGCAAAAAAAAAAAATCAAAATTGGAGAGAATAAGATCTGCTAATTTTAATAGGTTTTTTAAAAGTGAGTTTAGATTTTCAAAGCCTTTAATGATGCAGTGGACAAACAAGTACATGGGGAGTTTGATACTTATCCAGATTAGAGACTTAATAATATACAAAGCAATTGTTAGATGTTTCAGAAGCTAAATGCCTTTGAAAATCTATGCTGTGGTGACTCAAAATCATTAATCATTTTAAATGTATTTAAAGCAACTATAATTACTACTGCCTTTTCTAGGAAACCGTTCAATTTAAAATGTGGCATCTTTTTCTGCTTTCCTCCTTGTGTACTGAGCCTAAAGTACTTTCTATTTTCTTTTAGTTAATAAAAAGCAGATTGTATATTTTGTTTTGTACATTTTTTTTGCTAAATGGCAGTTTCCATTCAAATGTAGCATGCAAGAAACCTTGAATAACATAACCCTCTTAAACAGGAAGATCATTTACCTTTTTGCAACATAAGCAGGCAGCTGTATTAGACCTCATGTCTCTGAGAGACCCAAGACATTTTTTGGTTTAGTGGGAAGAGATGGACTCTGAAGGATAGAAAAGGCCCAGTTTCAAAGGCTGCACATATATTTAACTTGGCCTCAGTGAGGATACTTGTGCTTCTGTAGAGAAGCAGCAAGTTGGAGGATGCTGGAGCTCTTCTATTGCCTGTGTCTAGATCAAAGCGTTGATGTTGCAAAACCTTCACCACAGCAAGGGAGAGCCCTTGAACAGGTGCTCATCATTTAAAAAGTACTTATGTTTGGGGCTGGGGAAAAGCAGGAAAGATTCTACCTCTCAAATTGACATCTCTCCTGGCACAGATTACTCCAAAAGATGAAATAATGCATACTTACAGATGATGTTCTAATTAAAAAAAAAAATAAGAATCTTGCTTCCTAGTACTTAAAAAAATTATAAAAAATATTTAGCAAGTCAGAACAAGCATTCTTATGTAAGATCGGTGAGAATTTTTTAATCCAAATTATTGTCTCCTATCTTGCCAGCATCTAAACACACTGTTGTGCAAGGTAAGGGTGTTACATAGTAAATTCCAGATGCTGTGTCTCACCAGTGCTTGTCTAGGAGAGTTATATGAAAAGTGAATTCAAAACTACATAAAACAAGATGTATTCCCTTCAACTGTTTAGGACTGAGATAGTTTACTGGCATCAATTCTTGAAAGAATAGAGAAAATCATTTTGAATAGTAAGAGGAGAGCACTGAGACAGAAGTTGCAAGTGAAAGGTATGCATGTAATAAGAAACAGAAATTTCACTATAAAATCATTTGGCCTGATTTTTCCTGACAGTACCTCACAGCACTGAAGTTGTTTATGTAAAGTTGGTATAAAGTAGCCAGTGGCTTGAATCATGAACATTTTTGCTGATAGCTATTTATGTTTACTTTGGATATCCAGAAATATTTTCAAAGGGATGAAGGGGATGGTGACAGCCTAGATATTAAAGGTATCAAGTGAATTAAGAAGTGTATGTGCATGTTCTGTTTATAACCTACAGTCATGGAAAGAAAAAATTATTTTTTGGTCTACCACTTGGCATGACTTCTGGGGTAATCCTGATTTTTGAAGTGTTAGTTCTTCCCACCTTGAAACAATAAACTTTAAAAATTGTTGATGTTATCTAGCTTAGTCATTAGGTCCCAGGTCTAACTGGAGGTAGCACTGATCTGAGCTCTCTGAACCTGAACTTTCTATTAGTACCTCTGAGTAAAATGAGAAAAAGTTGTTATACTGTAATGAGCCAGGCCCCAGCTATTCCAGGCACTTCCCTCACAGCAGGGGCCTGAGTCCAGAAGGATGTACAGTCTTGTTTGTGGTGGTGCATGCCAAGGATGTACACGTCAAGGAAGGAAAATTGATGGCAGTGATACAAACAAATTGATAATTCATAATTTGAAAATCTGGTAGGTAACCCATGGCCAGCTAAATCTGCTGCAAAGTGCTGAAACAGTTTCCCTGTTTTCAGCCACATAATTCTGATGCAGCTGTTGTGAGAGGTAGCATTTTTTGGAATCATTCCGAGTGGACACTGTATGCATAAGGCCAGCCTGAGGAGACTGGAGGTGTTTGCATTGCAGGGGCACTGTGCCAGCTCAGACCCAAAGCCTGGCTGCTCTGACCCTCTCTGATGGCAGGCAGAGCCTGATACCTGATAGGAAGGTGTAAGAGGCAGCAGATGTAGCACAATCTGATCCCATGTCCATCTCATCTTGATCTATAGTAGATGGAAGCTGGTTGAAATCCTTCCAACGTTTTTGTTCTCATTTTATGAGAGAAGTAAAAAATTGACTTCTCTTCTATGGTTGATGTTTCTAGCGGAGCAAAGGTACATAAGCAGGATACCTTTCTGCAGAATAATGTAAACATTGAGGTGTGAGTATCAAATAGGTCAGCCAGAAAGGAAGAAGTCTTAATAATTAAAGACAGAATGAGAGAATGGAAAAGAAAGTTTAAAAAAAGAACAAGTAAGCAAGTAGCCTGTCACTGGACCATCTTATTTAAAGTCAGGGAAAACTTTTGGAACAGCTCTGGCAGAATTAAGAGAAAGAAAATATGTCTGTAATTGTATTTGGGATTCAAGAAAACATTTGTGTTAAAAATCACACTCAGGAAGTGCATTGAGGTAAGATCTGTCTGATGGATTAGTATTACAGAACAAACTGGAACTACTGAAAATTCCACCTTCCAATTAGATAATCAATAAAAACATTATACACGTGCAACATGTTACAGGGATGTGTCTTGTGGGAAATGGATATTTTTAGCATGTTAGTCAACAAGGGAGACAAAACTAAGGTATGTGATATAGTTTGGGTCAGGGGTGCCTTCATCATTTTGGCATCAGCACACCATTCCAGTGGGTATACCCCCCACTCCTGTGCTTTCAGTCACATCTTGGGCGCCTCTCTGAAAAGGTGGGAGCTTTTCCTTTCCCAAGGCAGGTTCCATGCCTGGGGAGGAAAGGGGAATTTTCCCCAGCTCCATGGCCCTGGCAGAACAAGGCCAGGAAAACTGTGCTTGGAATCTCAGGGTGTGTCTGAGCATAAGAATGAGGAGAAACAAAACTGAGAACTCCTATGATCTCAGCTGCAGTAACTTGTGAGCCATCCCCAGAGACCCTGTAGGAACAAACAGGTTGCTTAGAACAATGCCATATAATTGAAGGTGTCCCTGCCCATGGCAGGGGTTTGGAATAGTCAATCTTCAAAGGTCCCATCCAACCCAAACCATTCCATGACTCTGTGAACATCAAGCAATGGGCATGCTCCAGCCCTTCCTCTTCCTGGCTTTCACCTCTCTGCCCTCCCACAGAGTTTCCTGGAAAGTAGAAGACATACAACTGCATGACAGAAGGGAAGTGGAAAAGGGAGTTTACGACTTATTATGGCCCTAAATTTTGCAGTATTTGGGTGTTCAGTCTCTGCATTGTGTAACGAGGAAATATGTGTAATAACTTGAGAAAAAGAGGGACAGCCAGAGTCTGGGTTCCCTCTGTCCTAGACCTGGTACCAATCAAATAAATACAAGTCATACAAGTAAATACAAGTAAATTAAGAAATACAAATTACACTTTGAATGTGTGGGTGGGGTTCAGTTACTCCATCTCATCTCTGAAACAAGCACCCAGAATCAGAGTCACCTTCAGTGATGATCTGGAAACTTCCTGCTGTGAGGAAGTTCTGACACCTGATACTAGGATGTTTGGAGAGTACGACAAATAACCTTGTCTCTAAAACACAGGTAAGCGTTTGTTACAAAGCTGAGAAGGGAAGAAGTTCATAGGATTTCAGTAATGGAAAACAGCTTGTTTAGGGGTGGTTCCTGGAAACTTCAGATGAAGAGCAGGAAGAAAACACTGCTTAAGTTATTCTTTGTGCCTACTGATGCCTGTGGTCTGTGCTTGTGGGACACAGGCTGCATTTTGACATGCACAGCAGTATTTATTGCATCAGTGTTGCCTGAGTCCGTGCCCCGGTAGTAGTGGTGCAGATTTCCTAATGGCTTTCAGGATGGTATATTTTTAGCATGTGTATGGTAAATTTGGGCAAACAAAATTTGTTTCTGGCTGGCCGATGCTTCCAGGCGCTGTTCAGCTAGGGAGAAAGAGGTAAATGACAGACTCCTAAGAGGACATGCCACTTTGACAGCTCCAAAGAAAATTCAAGGGAAGAATAATAGTACCTTGAATGTTGAAGGTATAATTCTAACATTAACCAATTAATCCTCTGCAAAATGCGTAGTTATAATTTGTTAGTTATAGATTAAGCACAAACTCCTTACAACCTATTTAATTACTCTAATGAATTCACTAAACAACCTGAGGATGAGAGCTGGGTAATGTGTGAATCTATAATGTATCTCTGAAAATATGTTATTTTATTCTATTAAATACCATTCTACAGGTTTCTATCTAAATATTTTATATAACTGTACCCAAATTGCCTGATGCCCTTGCTTCGGAAATACAAACATGTGCTTCATTTCAATGCTGCTGTCTTCCATTTTGACACAATTTATGATGTAAACATGCATTCCTTATGCATTATTTACCGTTCTCTCATTTCTGCCTGTTTTGCTTCCCATCACTAGGTGGCAATAGCTGAACAGTCACTTACAAATAGGAGGCAAAACAAAATGGTGCAGCAAAACTAATGATAGATAAACTAAGAAGGGTTTCTATTACTTTATTTAGCCATTATCATATTAAATGAGATTTATTTGATGAAATCTTAATTTCTGGAGTGCTTTCTGTCACTCTGTACTTTTAATTTGAATCACAGCAAGATGTTTATTTTACCTTGTTAATACATGGGACATCATAGTAGATAAAAGTTGGTTGATTTCGATACTACAATTTTGATCTTAGATTCAGCAGAGGACATTAGTTAAGCTGTGGATCTAATGTATGTGTTATGTGTATGTGTTATGTCATATCTACAAGTCTCTGTGAATAGCTCCCATACCTTAGGGTATCTGTAATTGTGCTAGACACCTATATTTAGGTACTGGAATACCATTGAACTATGACCAGCATCCATCTGAGAGCTAACACAGTCTTTCAAGAGCAGAGCAGAAAGAGGTTCCCAGAGAAGGGAATGTGAAACCACAAATGCAATGCAGCCTAGCCCAGAACATGACGATATCCTTTTTGTTTTCCTCTGTTAGGTGTGTTCTGCACTGGAATCAAATAAATATGGGGATCATCCTTTGTAGGGTTGCTTTATTTTGCCCAAGAGGACTAGACTGTATCAAAACCATAAAGATGCTAATAAGCAGCCCTTACTTATTCCTGAGATTAAAATCTCCAGATAGCCAAACTTTTATATAAACTGTACCACTGTGAATCCAATCTGATTCCATGGAAATCAGAGACACAGATGTAATTCAACATATAGTAATATCTGGCTAAAAGGACATAGTATTTGACTCAAAATAAGGAGGAAAAGCTATACGAAGCCATAGAAAATAATAATCATAATCATAATAAAGCACGTTAAAACCTTCAGTAGTTCAGCAGAGGTACTTTTGGCTTTGAGATGTGTCCACATCACTGCTTGGAAGATAAAATTTGCATCTATATTTGCTTTGTTATTGTTGTCATCCCTTAGAGACTTTCGGCTACTCTTCACATTTAGCCTCAGATTCTGAAGAGTTAAGATTGCAAAATCCACATAGGCCCTTTCATTCCTAGCTAAAATGAGCCCTAGAAGATTGTGCAAGACTGTGCTATATTCAAATCTCCATGTGCTTTTTTAAGGATTCCTGCAAGCATTGCTGAAAACATAGAGGGCTAAACTGCCTGAATGACTGTAATAAACAGCAGTCACTAAAACTGTAAACAAAATTGGTACCTATGCTACTAAATATTAAGAATCTAAAAATCCAGTATACAAAAGTAGTTACCCTAAGTATCATGTGTATACAGCGAGGAGAAACAGGCTGCTTTGAACAAATAATTGTGCTCTTTACTGGAACTCTTTGGAACTATTGTGTCATGCTGAAGGCACTCACCTCCCAGTGTAGGCATCTGAGCTGGATGCCTCAAGATAGATATTGTGAATACCTCCAGCAGTATGTGGTTTTGTTATTCCTGTTCCTTTACTGAGTGAAAGTCTGTGAAAGTTTGCAAGTCTGTTTTTCAGATGTTTTGCAGTGGCAATAGCTGTTCATGCAGCATTCTGCTCACAAGAACAATTCTGACCATGCTGATGAACAGTGTCTCCCAGCTTCTTTTTCCCAAAGTTGGGGCATGTAAACTCCACAGCTCCAGACTCTGTTCAGACTGAGAAGGGTATTAGCCAGGTAATCAAGGTTCCTGGATATTTGTTACCTCTGATCTCAGAAAACAGTGAGAACAGAAGGTGCTCAGTGTGTCACAAATGTGGAGTGTGAGTTACACACAAATGTTTATAGTTCAAACAATGCTTATGGTAATCAGCAGGGTCATCATGGCATACAAGTGAAAATCCTTACATTTTGAATCTATGGTTTCATATGGTGAAAAAAAAAGGTGACTTACTGTCAATTCCCATGTAGCAATATCATAAAGAAGGAGCCCACTGTACTTATGAATATGTAATTCTGTAATAACCCTCATCAAACAATTAACTTTCACTGACAGATTTCATATGCTCAAGCCTATCTTTCACAGCCTAGAATATGTAACTAAGTTGTAAATATCGCAAAGTCAACAAAAATGAAAGTGTAACTTCAAAATTGCTTAGTCTTGTGAGCCTACCAAAACCAAGTTCTGAACACTAAATTAGAGTGCTGATGTTTCTGCCATTTCAGTGTGTTATTCCTGTTTTAGGAGTGTTTCCAAAATATGAGTAGTCATTATATATGGAAGATGTCTTACATGCAAATTTTGACTTGCAAATATTTAAATTCAACTTAGCATTTAATTTAAAAAAATATATTTTATGACTAATGATAGAAATTAATAAGATTTTAATTGATTATACTTTTAATTTTAAAGAAGCTGTTAGAACAAAAGTTAAATTCTGAAGCATTTATGTTATGGGTGATACTTTTGAAAGCAGAACCAGTAATGGAGGGGTATCAAACCTGAATTAATCTTAACAAGTACCATTCTGTATGAACTCATTCATATGATGCCAAAAATATAGACTCGTAGAGTGGTGGCATTTTTTCTTAATATACTTTGTCTTAATATATCCATTAAGCTTTTCAATATTTTAGTACAGCTTCATACTGTCAGTGGAAGCACTCAATAGGCAGACATGTTCTTCAGAAAGAATACTAAATGGTGAGAGCAGTGAGATTCTGCATTAATGCTGTGATGCAATGCTTTAAAAAGATCTACTGTACATGAAATTGGATTAGTTTGGGTCCATATCACTTTGGAGAAAGTCTGTAAAAAAGGTGCTGGAGATCTGCCTCTCCTAGACAGACAGCTGAGCGTAGCTGTAGCCTTTTCAATGTTATTCCATAAGGAAGTGCAACTAGGCATTAGGTGATACTTTAACATGTCAGACACAGACTCTACCTATGGTAGTCAAATCCAGGTGTCCTTGGATGCAATAGCCCATTTATTTCTTCACCAAATGATCACAAAGTCAAGAAAAGATTGTTAGACTGGTTAGACTTGATAACTGGTGAAGACTAAGTGGTAGGAACATTACTGGATCCTGTTCATCCAAGCTGACTCAAAATAAGCAAGGATAGATCTGCAGATTTGAAAATACAAACTTGAGAACTAAAAAGGAGCTGGATAGTGACACTTTAGAAAACTGCCTGTGTGGGATGTCTGAAATTTATTTTAGTTGAAAGCACCAAAACCAACCAACCAACAAAACCTTGAACTTTTCATTCTGCCTGTGAGGGACACGTGGGACCCTCAGGAGCATCCCATGGAGCTAACAGGTCACCCATGTCAGCTGGAATTCTCCTGACAGCAGCAGTACAAAAGATGAGCTGAGTAAGACTATGTGAAGGAATAAAAAGCAAATGATTAAGCATCCTTACTCCTTTACAACTTCAAAACAAGAACAATTTAACTGGTTTTAAAGAGTCCAGTATCCAGTGAGGTTGAGGGATGGAGTAAGAATGAGATTTGCCCACTAACTATGTGAATGCTTTTGCCTTTAGATTTCATTTTGCCTTGTAGAAGAATAGAGGTAGGAGGAGTAATATAAACAGAACAAAAAATCAATTGTGAGGTGTAAAAAAAACCTCAGACATCTTCAAATTCACATTACAAAAACCACTTAACTTCCCATTCATTCACTCAAGGAAGAGCAGGCATATGCAGCTTGGGTAATATTATTTTTGTTGAGCATATCAAAAGAGAGATTCTACCCTGTAAGTATATACCACAGGTTTATTGGGAGGAAAACGATCTGCATCAACAGAGAGGTTTCTTGATACTCAAGATTGAAACAAAATTTGGTGGGAGATTATATATTTAAAGGTGTGAATTTAATTTAAAATTGAATAAAATCTAATACAGATTTAGGAAATACAGCTACTTGAAAATTAACCTTCTGCTTTTATTTTCAACAAGAGAGTTGCAATAAAATTAATATATCAGTCATCTCCAGAAAAGCATGTGATATAGCACCGCAGGGGAAATTATTACTTAAATCCTTGAACATAGGAATTAATGCAGTATTTGTGAGGGTGAATAAGGACTTCCAAACCTACTTTGTAGTGTGTCTGATGAAAAATCAGTTAGCGGGATGGTGGGAAGTCATCAGTCCTAGATCTTGGAACTTCCCTGATTTGGTGTTAAATTTAGCTTTAATTGTTGAAATGCTGGATTGTGCTGGCTAAAACAGGATGGCACAAAGAGGAGGCTTTGTCAGTGGAGGGGTAGGGAAGGAGGTACAAATGGAACAGCAGGGTCTCAGTATAAATTGGGGATGCAGAGTGGCAGCAATGGGATGGTAATTAACAGCATAGAGAGGAAGAGCTGATCAGCTCTCATTGACATGGCTGGTGAGATCAAACCTGAGATACTCTGAACATTTCTGGTTGTTCTTGTCCATGAAAGGGTGTAAATAGCTTCTGAGTGAAGTTCATTTAGGAACTGAAAGGTTTACAAAGTGAGTTTAAACAACAGCCTGTCATTAGTGAGGACACAAAACCTTATCTCTAGATGAAGTATGTTTGCAGAAGACATTTAGCATATTTTCAGGAGCTTGGTCTCAGTGACCCTTGGTTTCCTCAGTTTCCAATCCAAACATCAAATATTCTGCATACTGAAACTAAAAGTAATGTGCGAATATAATTGCTGGCAACGTTTTTAGAAGAATCAGCAACAGACAAGCTCTATTTTGTCTCAGATACTGTAATTATGAAATGCTGCAGGAAATTTATTTCACTATGTGAGAAAAAAAAAAAGTACTGTTATTCCCAGGAAATAATATCTGGAAGGATGATACCAAGAATATGTGAAACAAAAAGTATTTTGGAAACGGATTCTTCTTTTTCTTCATTACCATTAAAATATGCATAGCGATGTAGTGTGATTATATGAAATAAAACCTTAGGAATATGGAAATTGTACCTAGCAATTAAGTATTTTGTAGAAAATACAGAGAGATTAACGAGCAGTGAATTGCTTCTGCCTCATTTTTCTTATGTGAATTCAGTTCCTTTTTAGAAACCATTATTGCAGGTAAAAATGATATCAAACTGAGTTTTCTGTGGCCCTTTCAGGGGTGACTACAAAGCAGTGAGCTCTCTGGCTTCTTTGCCGTTGTGAATCCAGCTTGCTGTCTCTCATCTTTGTTAAGGGCGGGGGGGGGAGCGGAAAAAGTGTCAGGAAAAAAACGACAACACATTTTTCTGTATCAGTGAAAGAAAAGCAGAAGCAGCCAGTGTGAATGCCGTGGGTTTAGCGCTCTGGAAGTGCTTCTCTTGTGCAACTGGGCTGAGGGAGAGCCTCTTTCCCTTCCCAGCGTCCCTGCAATCGGATACATGGGCGCAGCTCTGCTTTACCGCAGCATGATGCAGTTGTGTGTAGTTCAGCGTGCTGCTCTTCTTGGGAGCGGGCGGAAGGAGAGCAGCTGACCAGAGCAGGCAGAGGATGTTCATCACAGGGTGCTTTTTCTCCCCCTAAAGCCGAGCAGTGCGTGTGCGATTCCTGCAGCTGCGGAGGAGACGGTTTCGGTGGGGCTTCAAGTTGATGCTGGGCTGGCGAGAGGAGGCGCATCCGCTCGGGCTGACAGCTTCTGCTGGGAAAAACAGCTCCAGACAGGCAGACTGCGCTCAGACACCCTTCGGGAACACGCTCTCACTGTGCCTATGGAACAAGTGCTGCGCTGCTGCATATGCCTTAACCGAGCAGAAGAAATTTGCCCGGTTGCGGAATGGAATAAATGAAAACACTGAGTACTGAGGGGGCGAGGGGATAAAATACTCTTCAGATAGAATTAAGAACAAGCCCCGAAGGAAGAGCAAAGGACAAAAATCTCATGGTGTGTTTTTGTTGTTGTTGTTGAGCTTTTTTTTATTTTTTTTTTTGATGAGCTTACCTACCATGAACGGAAGAAGTGGATCTGCGGAGACTTCATTTCCTCCTCTGACCCCTCGTTTACATCACTGACTGGTGACAGTCACATCTACATACATAGTACCTGCCACTTCAGCTGCTCAGAATTATAGAAGCCTCTTTGTATGCAGCAGACATGGCTAGCCAGCAAGATTCAGGCTTCTTTGAAATCAGTATCAAATATTTACTGAAATCCTGGAGCAATAGTGAGTAGCAGAAGAGTAATCTTTTCATATTACGCATTGCTTGGTAAATAGCTAGGATAACCTCAAGGATAGAATCTTACCTTTCTGTATGTTTGTGTTATATAAACCAAGTAATTTTTGCTTTTGTCAGCTCTAAAAATCAAAATGCCAGAGATTTAAATAGGTCTCATTAACTGCAAAGGCTGTAATGAGATTATACTAGATTTTGCTTGATTGAATTCTGAAGTTAGGTTGCTTTCTGGATCTAACAGTACATTGCAAACAGCAGCATTTCCTGCCTACATGTTTGTTTGATTTGTTCAGACTTTATATAATTTTTTTTAAAATTATGTTTAATCACAAGGGTGTGGCATTGCTCAGAAGTTGTTTTTTATTAATTGTGCACCGAGGACAAAATATAATTATTCTACTTCAGGTCTGAAAGTCATTCTGATGTGATGGGAAGCAAAACATCAATTGCTTATAGCTGCACTTCCCACCCTCTATGCTTAATTTCAGAATCTTATGCAATATTTCTAGCCAGAAAGAATCCATCTGTTTATCTGATCCAGGCTGAGTTTTCCAGAATGTAAACAAATAACATTTTAGTCTGCCTTAGTCTTTTCAGTACTGCTCTTCCTGATTTCCATTGCTTTTAAAATCAATTACTCTATAGATGTTTTTGCAATATTATGTAATGAAGATGTCTGAATAAAATTTAGTGCTTGCAAATATGTTCAGATTAGGTAAAGTGATGAGATAACACTGGCAGAAATTTGCTTTTTAAGTTAAAGTACATGAACAGTATATTCCTTCTCTATAAAAGCTTTTATTAACAATGCTAAATTTCCATATTTAACAGTTTTTAAAAGATAGAACACAATGTGTCTGGAAAAATCCAACTTGGCTTTGTGTGAAATAAGGTTCTGATCATCCTACTATCTATAATTTAATAATGTCTGCATAAAAGACTAGTTTTTAAAAATTCTGTGGCATAAAAGAATTGCAAGATCTGCTCAATACAAGAGGAGTACCCTATACCTGCAAAGAAATAAACAAAACACTATTAGATGTGTGACATGCAAGACTTGTATTCATTAAATGATATCCATAGAAACTGTATTTTTCCAGGTCATTTGTAACCTCAGTAACACTGTAGTGCTTGTTTGAATCTGTTTTTCTACCACAAGTGTGAAGTCACCAGGGAATAATAGTATTACCTAAATAGCACTGCTTATCTGCCCTCCTACAAAAAATATTTAATGAATATTCATTCAAATAAGTGATCCCACAAGGACTAGGAGAGAATTTTATGACTCAGTTACCTTCTTGGACTAATATTAATCAAATGCTGAGAACATAAGTAACATTGTGACAGCACATATTTTATAACAAGCTAGGCACAGCTTATGACAGAAGAAAAACAAGTCTGTTTATGGTGCAGAAATCAAATCAGTTCTGGCATTAATTTTATAATAGCCTACTATATCTTGAAGTAAAACCAGCACTTGAGAATATAAACCCAACTACATTATAGAATTAAATATAAAGTGTTGTTTTTTTCTTCTTCCTTTCTCTTGAAGTGTATTGAAAGTAGTTCAATATAGGAAAGATATTTCTAATCTGAAAGTAGAAGTCCTTAAGTTCTAGTTTAGGGAAATGGAAACTATATGAATAATTGATATTTCTGACATTCTTTTAGTAGATAAACACCCCTTCTACTATATCTGAAGAAACAGTAAGAGGAAATAGAGTAAATGAACCCAGGTTGCCTTAAACTTGTTGGCTATTGGGGATTTTTTTTGCTTTCATACTGGAAGGGTATGTTCATAAATCTGAATGTATCCTTTCTAGCTGAAAAACAAATGATTTGATAAGAAGGCAGTAGGGAGTTAAAAAAAAAACCTAGGGCTTTCTTCAGCTCTGCTATGTGATGGGTGGAGCAGAGGAAAACACTTCCCTTGCTTGAGAAACTGCTGGGAAGCCTGCACATGCATGCACAGGAGCATGTTTTTCAGAGATTTGGTGCTGTGGCTGCACACCCGAGACCAGAAGTAAGCCATAAATTATGCTGGGGCATTTACATAGCAGCAAGAGGTCTAAAATACAGTTTTAAAAGAGAAATAACTTTGGTTCCTGCAGTGTATATTTTGCTGCAGTGTTAACAATGTAGAGGTGCTGTCCATGGATGTTTCTGCAAACTGGCACTTTAAAGCGTCAGTTTAAAGAGCATTTATCCTTCCCAGGCTTTTTAGTCCCACCAAAACCGGGTTTTTCCATTGATTTGTGTTTTGGCTTACACAGAACATCAGCATTTTCTAGCAGATTGCCATCCATGTCTGTTGCCCATACCATGAAGTATACTCAGTTACTATACTTGGAATGACGTTTTTCCCTGATTTTGCTATCTAAGGAGTTGAACAAACTAGCGTTCTTGACACGCCAGGCAGGATTTCAGCTCAGTGTCACACAGCACTTGCTGAGGAGTTCCCCTAGCATGCTGCTTGCATTTGCATGTTCATCATCCAGCAAAGGAGGCAGGTGATTTATGGGCAGTGGGTCGGTTCACGTGAACTATTGCAGTCAGGATGATACAGTGCGATACAGTCCATGTGGTGTTCTCAGGGAGCCTGCGCTCTTCTTCCTGCCAGATAAAAAAGCCAAGTCACAGTCCGGCCTTCGAATCATCCCATCAAACTGAGAGATCTCAAAAAACTCCTTTATGCAGTTCCCAAGACAGACTTCTGCTCTGCATGTATCCATAAGATACTGTGCACATCATGCTGTCTGGAAAATATTCCTGTATTGTGTTGGAGATGGAGTCAGAACTGGGATTCTCTGGTTGGAAAATAAGAAGAGGGGCTTTTTTTACCCGTCTCATGTGTGTTCTTATATTTTCTTAAATACTGAGTGCTTTTGATCAGTGCTGCATTAGTCAACAACTGCATTAATCATTTACATTACTTCGTCTTGAAAGTACTGCTAAAGTGGCTATGCCTGCACAAGGTGAGTGGTGCTCACTTGGACCCCTGAGGTCAACAAGCTGACAAGAATAAAATAGGGCTTACCAAAACTAGGACAATTAAGTCTTTTCCTCAGATTTGTTGAGGAAATATTGCAAAATTCATTTTTGTAAATAAACATAATTGTAATTTATTCAAGGCATAATACATGAATACAAATGTTAACAATTTGAAGCCTAAGCTTTCCTTAGATTTATTTTTTTAACGAATAAGATAGATTTATTCTGAATTTAATTTCCAAATGTATTTTTCAAATTCATAGTTTAAAAAAAATCTGAACAGAAATTTTGAAATCTAGCTACAAGAAACTAGAGTACCGTCATTATGAACTGCAGAAAAGTTTATAATAAATTCTGCCTTTTGCAGTTCCTAGATCTGATCAGCAATTAAGTTTATTGGAGGAAAGGATTCTGTAGAAGAATCTAAATGGCATAGGTAGATGGCTCACTCATGCTCTCACAAGTCATCTCCTGTGTGGGCTTGTAGAAGCTGCATTTCTTTGTCTCACTCGAGATAGGTTTTAAGGTTTCTTTCTGTGTAATGAAATGAAATTGCATATTTTGCATAGGGAATATTATATTTGGCACTTCTCATAGAACAGAGCTACCTGCAGGGCCTGATTTTAAGGATTGCAATTCTTGTTTATCTACCTTTCAATAGCAAGGGGGTTTTCTGCGGGCATGGGTTTAATGCAAACTCAGAATAAGGACTTTTCTAGTATCAGGACTTCAGGTCTCTTTCCCATGGCCACACTTCCTTGCCTTCTTCCACAGAAGCCAACATCCATATCAAAATCCTCATGTCATCATCCTCTTCCCCTTTGTGCTGTACAGAGCCCATTGCTCGGTCCTACAGCACAGGGTTCTCCCTCTCTGTGCCCCTGTGTGCCCAGTCCCTGGAGCAGTTGTAAAAAGCTACTTCTTGTTTGCAAGTGGTGGCAACATCAGAGACAGCCCAGGCCTGGGACCACACAGACACTCACATCAGCCCACATCCCACAGCATTCCCAATAGGATCTCTGGCTCCTCCACAGCTTGCTGGTCGCCTACCGAGCTGAACACAGGGCTGGCATCAAAACAAGTTCTGTGCTCAGAAGAGCATCAGGCGTCAGAGACTTCCCAGTGGCCAGCTGAAATGGAGGGGTTGCTAGCTGCCGTGTGGTCAGCCATGCTCTGTTCTTCTCTTGAAGATATGTTTCTACCATGTCAGGAAAAGAAATTAATGAAGAATGTTTAGACCTTCAGAAAATGAACAAGGCAATAAAACTCAGCCTTTTTAGAGAGAATATTCATGAAGTCCTGTGTTGATGAGCAAGAGAAAAGGGAAGGCCACAGACACTTTGTCAGCTGAAAGTCTCTGTTATGTCCAAGTCTGTGATGCACTTGTTTGACTTCTAGTAAGATTTTATTGTGCATAAGGGTGATAACAGCTGTTTTGTAGGGTTCCCTTATCTGCAGTCAAACACAGACCTGTTTAAGGCTGAATACCCTGAGCACACCATGCTATCAGACTTGGAGATTTGTAGCAAGATACCAGTCTTGGAAAGAGGGCTCCTTCGTGTTTCCCAGTACCACTTAGGCAAACAAATTCACTGAACAAGGAGAGCCTATCCTTCCTTCCCCTCTCTCTTGGTCTGGCATCCATACTCTTACAGGCCCACATAACCTGATTCCAGAAGCTGATGTGCTGCAAACTCACTCCACAGGGGGAGGATCAGTTCTTGCCTGAAGCAGCTAGCAGTGCCAGTGGTGAGCAGACCGAGAAACTGGGACCCGTGTGTCCTGCTGGCTCCTGATGTCTCACCCCCATACACCTGCAGAGTGTAGTGCACACCTTGCACAGCCGCTGCTCTGGGGAGCCCTGGGCACAAAGGTGTAGATATCTGCTCGAGTCTTGGCACCTGAGCCTGCCTGGGATTCCATTAATTCAAGCTGTTGTGCTACGTGAGGGGGATTGATTGCTCTGTCCATTGAGTCTGAAGGAAGGGTGCTTAGTGTATTCTTCAGCTCTAAGTAGTCTGTGATTGTCAGCAATAAAGTCTTGCTTGATAATGGTGACTGTTATCTCCCAGGAACTTTCTTTGTATTTGGTCTGATCCGAAGGGAAGGGTAGTAAACCACAACGTTTACGCTGTTTATGTTCTGGTGGTGCCCATTTTAGGACTTGCGTTTTGACGTGGTTCTTCTCAGAAGTAAGGGAAAGTGAAAGTTTTATTGTTTTGGAAACATGAGAACTCTTTAAAAAAGGATTTTTTTTGTTTATTTTGATATTTGCTACTCCGTTGAGGACATTCCAGAAGCGTTTCTGCCATACTAGGAGGGAAAAAAGGATGAGAAAATCATAAACGCTTTATTGCAAGATTCAGTTAATTTGTAGAATGAGTTTCCTTGTCATTTAAAAGTTTGAATGACTGCAGTAAAAATCTGCAAATGTTTTGACATCAATAGAGTACATAAATTTTTGTGGTAAAACTTCAAAACACCAAAATATAAAATGATCTGGAAACTACGCTTTGTTAATTACTGGTAGATATTCCATAAATGTTCTAATTCTTTTACTTGTGGTAAAACCAAAACTATTCTGTTATACTACGTGTATTCACTTTGGGTGAATACATATTTGTGGTATCCTTGATGTTATCAAAATACCAGCAGTTTGTTTTTTTCTAGCATTGCTAGTTATTATTCAAAAGGATCTGGGAAAGAGCTAACAAGTCTAGTTTCCTTTATTCATATAACATACCATTGAATAAGCTGTGGTATCTTTTATTTTTATGTCTATATAAATATTAAAACTCTAACTATGAAAAAGGGAGTATATATAGGTATAAGGAAAGTGATAAACAGAATACCTTAGGAGTATAAAGTGTACAATAGTGTTTAAAATTTAATATTGGAGAATATAAGCTATTGTATTAATATGTTAAATTGCTACTTAACAATCCTTTTGTATTTTCTCTGCTTTTGATACACTCATTGCATTAATAGATTAACTCTTTTCTGTGTATTGACTTGGGGGCAGTAGGAAGCAGGCTCCACACCTACAGAATTACAGTTGCACGTGCTTGTCCAACTTTATTTTCTGTATTCATTCCTGAGTTTCTGAACAATCAGAAACTACAGACACTTGCCATGAGTTGGTAGCCCTAGAGACTGAATTCCTGTGGTTGTTGAAACCATGAATGGCACACATGGCATTGCAGTAGCTGTGTCTGGGAGGGACAGTCTCATCCCAGCCTCTTACTCTTGTCCCCGTGCTCCCACCTCTTCTCTGCCACCCTAATCACCCATAGAGTTAATATCCTGAAAGCTGAACTTTCTAAAATGGTGTAGATGCTGCTGTCAGCATGAGAAAGGGGATGAAGGTACACTGCTAGGAGTGGGAGGCTGATTCCTGCTATTAGGCTGTGGAACTGCATGGTAAATAATATTTATTTAATAGTGACTCCTGTACTGCCTGCTTCTAAATATTGGTAATGGTTCCTTCTCCAGGAAGAAGACAAGCCTAGCTTTTGCATCCCTCTCTTTTCAGAGCATCAGCAGCAAAGCTGTTGTCATTGTTTCCATGATAAATTTGAAATGCAGAATAATTTCACAGAGATAAGTAGCTGAGTTATTTGTGAGTCAGTAATTTTTCAGTCACTGCAGTTACCTAAACTAGATTAGAATCAATTGTTCATGGAAAGAAAATCCCTTCTCCTCAAATATTTTCTTCTGAATCATCCAATCCTTTGTCTATTGCACTAGCTAAAAGGAATACTAAACATCAAACTTCACAATAGCTCTATCAGCAAGATATTTTAAGTTCTTGCATGGCTTATATCTTTTAAGAATGCAAATAGAAAGGTGTTCAGTAGTATGACAAAGCAGGACAAAACACCTGCTGCCCTGCTTATCATCCTGCTGAGAGCTGGAAACTAGGGGGATTATGACCCGTAGTTCAGTTAGGTGGCAGTGAACAGGGGTGGAAAGCAAAGGATGTAGGGCAAAGGGAATAAGAGAAACATAGTAGGAACTGTAAAACAGGCTGAAGAGACAGCCTTTTATGTATTGTATGTGTACTTACATGTATGTGTACAAATACATGCATTCTGGAAAACATTCAGGAAGAAGTCAGGTGATACGTGCAGTCACAAGTTACAAGATCACAGCAGTAGCAAGCTGGGTGTTAGCAACTCACACTGTTGCAATGCTGTGGTGGATGGATGGATGGATGGATGGATGGATGGATGGATGGATGGATGGATGGATGGATGGATGGATACAAGCTCTTGAGGGAGGACCTGCAGGGAACTAAGGAGTGGAAGTTGCTGTCTTTGTGAAGGAACTCCTTGTGGATCTGGAGCTCTTCTATGGGATCAATAAGAGCATCTTCTATGGGATAGATGGATGACAGTGTGCTGGAGAGTTTGTGGGCAGGATTGGAACAGATGACTTGAAATGTTACAGGTTGATGGTGGGAATATATTACAGGGTATTGATTAGGTGAGGAAGTGTAGAAAGTCTTCTTTGAACAACTTGAGGAAGTTCATGAATCGTTCATGTTGGTTCACATGAGAGACTTGAACTTCCTGATGTCTGCTCCAAGTGCAAAACAGTAGGATGCAAGATTTCTTGAGAGTATTAGAAGTAACTTCTTGAATTACAATGGACCAAATAGGTGAAATGCAACTGGGTTTGTTACCCATTAACATGGAAGACCTGTCTGGAGCTCAAAATCCTGAGAAGAGTGGGGAAAGGGTGGCTGTGTACAGGCCCTGAACTTAAGGAGAGTAGATTTCAGTTTTTGAGATTTCAGAAACTATTAGTGGGGACCTCATGAGGGACAGCTCTGAAAGGCAAAGGAACTTAGGAAAGCTGACAGCTCTTTGAGGTCAGCATCTTCCAAGAACAAGAACGGACTTGCCATGCTTAAGGAAACAAGCACGGGAGTATGAGGAGACTGGCATGACTTATCAGGGCCTCTTGGCTGAGCTCCACTGTGAGAAAGGTAATATATCCAAGGCAGAAGTGTGATTTGGCTGCAAAGAAGGAATTTATAGATACTGCCTGGGCATGCAGGGACAGTGCTTGGAAATTCAAAACACAACTGGAGGTGGGCTTTGCAAGGAATATCAAAGTCAAGGACAGTTACTCTTGCTTCCTTAGTGGTAAAAGGCTGAACAAGGGCAATGTGGACCCTGAATGAGGCAGGGAATTTAGTGTTAGTGGACTGAAGTACTGAGCAAAACTTCTGCCTCTTTCTTCAGCAAGATGATCTCTCTGGCCTCTGTCTGCCAAGTTCTAGAGTTCCCCTTGACATGGCACATCTCAAAGGGGGAAACCTAGAACTTGTTAAAGTTCAGAGTTCAGAAGCCCAGACTGTCTTCTTCACAGGAACTACTGAGAAGCCTGGCAATTCCTTACATATTTATGATCTCCTATATATTGCCAATTATAGTCACATTCAAAACCGAGGGATGGCAGAGCTTTTCTTTTCACAGCAGACAGCGGAGCTTGCTAAAACAAGCCACTGAATGAAACACATCTGAGAAACAATGACTTCTTAGTTTGCTCTCAGCCAAGTAGCAGTAGTTTCACTGAGTTACTGAATGCCACTTGCTTCCTCATCTGTGTGATAGACAGATCAAAAAGATAGAGACACCTCAAAAATATTGATGGTTGTGCATAATATAAGATCACTGATACAACTGGCATTAGAGGTGCCTGAGAAATTCATCCTTGTCATGTCTTCAGAAGAGAGATTTTGGGGCTCTTTTCAGGGCACTGGTTTGAAGAGAAATCCAAGTGTTGTTTAGTAAATACTGTAGGATCACTATAGTGACAGTATCATTTTTTTCTAGGGGAATGCATTGCTGATAAAGAGCTTAATTAGGTGATTGGAGCCTTAGGAGAGAAGTTTCACACATTAAAATAAAAAAGGGAGGCCCTTTTGGGAGACATGCTATACAATCTTTATCCTGGATACTTTCTATTCTTTCAGAAATTTGCAGTCATCACATGTAGTGCTAATGCATACAAGTTGAGAGACTGCTGTGGTTTTTCACTAGTCAATGATGGGGTGAGAAATCACAGTTTGTGTGTGGCCAGAATGTGAAGACATTAGATGAATTAGTATCAGACATCATTCTGATCAACAGAATGCATCAGATCTTGATTTTACTTGTAATAATGAAATTACAGATGGTTTTAGTTTTATTTTGAAAAGTTTAAGTTTGGAAGACTAATTTATATTCTCTTGAATTCTTAATGGCTCAGCACAAAAGTCTGACAAAGATACTGGTTTGAAGGAATTCTCTTATAATTGAGTGGTCATTATGCTAACATTTTTTCCTAATCTCAAGCTACCTCCTCTCTCTCTGTAACTTTGAAGAATCTCAACTTGTATGTGGAGTAAATGAAATTTCAAAGGATGTCCGTTTATAAATTGGTTTGTTTTGATACTGTTTTCCTTGAACAAGTTTTGTTGAACACAATATACGGAATTATCTTTCTTACTGCATTTCTGATCATTATTTTTGAATGCCTTTAAATGTGTGGATTAATTTGGTTTTTTAGTCAGAAGGGTACCTGGATAGAGTTCTTGTCGATGTTCTTTCTTGAGAGGTTTCAGAGTGAGTGGGTTTCTTCATATACTCACAGCAATGCCTTGCTGTATGTTCTCATAAGGAGGTTTATTCTTTGCACATTTCTGAGATACCAAGTGCTGAAAGTAGTCACTCTCTTGTAAGTGGAATTGTTTTAGACAGCTTTCCTGTGGAAGCAAAACTTAATCAGTCTGCCTGCCTTTTTTTGGACATGTTAATCAAATTCAGAACAATTCAGAAAAGGGTAGAATTCTTAAGATACTAAAGATACTTAAGTTTCTACAAATTTGCAAATTGAGGCTATGTGACAGAGAAGAGGGAATCTCAGATGTTGGAAAATGGCTGCATGAGCTTCCTGCCTTCTTAGATGTAGGGAAATCCTTGCTGTGACAGCCTTCATAAATACCTCAGCTGTGAAACAAGCTTCAGTCACACCTTTGAGAGGATTGCACACAAAACTCATTGTGTTGCCTATTTTAAACTACATTCACAAGATGCAAATTGACATTCATTAATTCAGGTGCAGAGAAACCACTGCAAATAACTTCATTGCAATGGTCTCCATTATAATACTACTCATACGGTGTTTCCCATCTGGAAGCTTTACAGACTTAAATTCTTCCAGCATTATTACCTGAATATGAAGGATTGCTTTATTGCTATTCCTGGGCAAATCAAAACAGAGAAATTAACTGAGAAACACATATCCTGTGTTGGATCTGGAAATGAAGCCCTGTCTTCTATTTTTGTACTGGAAGAACCTTTTTTCCTTCACATTCTTGGTAGCCAAGTGACACATTGTAAATTGGGACTCAGCCAGTTAATATATATAATGAGATTTTTAATTGACAGCAAGTAGTAATTTTCATATGGAAATGTCATTGGATTGTTTTAAAATTCCACAGCATGCATATTTGTTGCTACTGATGTCTTAAATGACGAGAAAATTACTTAGATGTATTTCCTTTTCTATGAAGGCAGATGTTTGGAACAAATAACCTTACTCCACTCTTTATCTGTGTGCCATCTGAACCAAAGCTAGGTGGTAATTTTGATTTTTGTTCTAATGTTCATAGGCAGGAAAATGGGACAGAACAGTCTACGTATTCTTTACTGGGATGAGTGTTTGATCAAGAGCATTTCTGATTCTCTGAAGTTGGAATGTATCACATTTTGAAATACAGAAGTCATCAGTGTTTGTAGTAAATTAATCAAAGTCTCAGTTGTCCTTGGTGAATCTTTAACAAATATGTCATGGAAGATGAAAATATTTTCAAAGGGAATGTGAGGTTAAAAATATTGATTGTTTTTACTCATTTGTCTGTCATGTATTCAAGCAGTAAGGGATAGGACAGGTAGAAGTGAGTGTTATAGGGACCTGCAGACCTCCATTGCACTGAAATGACTAAAATAATTTGAATTACAGTTTTAATGAACTTTTAAAAGTTGTTAATATAGAGAGGTTGAAATATTATTTAAAAAAATTAAATTAATTATTGTGTTTATATTGCTGTGCCTACTTTTTAAAAGTAAATCCCCTCTTTTCCTGAGCTCTGCAGTTTGGGCTAAAGCACTTCTAAACTCAGTGTCCCTGCAGGTGAACTTTAGAATTTTCTGCCAAAATAGTTCTACCCTCTCTAATAATGAGAAAATGCAAAATAAATCCTGTTTGTTCATGTTAAAAATTCTCTTGTTGGGAATAAGTGGGGGACAGAGACCTTACAGCCAACTGCCTCTGCACAGTGACTGCACAAAGAAAGTGAGGGCAGAGGGGAGTGAATCTGCAATAGTAGCCCAGCAAAGAGCCTGTGGGAATGAAAGGAGAAGAGGCAGGGGAATCATCATGGGGAAGGAATCAGAAGTAGAGGAACTGATACTTCCCAGACAGTTGTAGTGGAAATTGAGAGTGCCTGGTATGACATGGAACCAAGGGGGGACGCTGGAGAGGGGTGGGTGGAGAGATAGGGGTGGGGTTAAGGGGGCTAGAAGGGTGAGATGAGCAAAGTTTTGATGGACAAATAGTACATGGGGTTCCAGAACTGGAATAGGGAGCCTGAAGTGGGGGAGACACCAGACTGTAGAGATGGAGTAAAAAGAGACCAGCTGGGGAGATGGAGGAGGTGAGAGACAGAGAAATCCCCTCCCAAGAGCAGAATGCAGTGCAGGAGACCTGATTTCCATCCTACATCCTTGCTTTATAGCACATCCTTCCAGCACAGGGAATGCCTTCCTTTGCCTCAGTGCTTGGGGGGCCATAAAGTGTTAAATGTTATCAGGTGAGGAGAACAGCAAGTGCCTTGTGCATGCTGTTAAGGTAACTGGGTCAACAGTTGGTTAATTTGGCATCAGATTAATGATACATCCTCTGTATTACCTCACTTCTGAAAGCCTGAGTCCAATGAGGTAATGCAGCACAGTGGAAGGCACACAGATGTACAAAGAAATGTCATTTCAGCTCATTATTCTATTTATTATTACTTGTAATGCACTAGCAGGTAAGTTCCTAATGGACTTCTCCTCCAATACAGGAGGTAATGTTTAAGCTAATAATAAAAACTAGTCTGTAGTGGCATCTCCCAGGGGAGGGTGTCAGACAGATCTGGGCACTTTTGACAGTTCTCAGCTGAATGAAAAAACAAACCGTATATTTGGGCATTAGAGAATATTTGAGTGTCACTCAGCACACATTCAAGCATAATAGTTGTATGAGCAATATGTTAAAAACTGGCATGAGGCACTGTAAATATTAAAAGTATCCTTGTGGATGGTTTGTTATCACATTAGATTGAGTTGTGTACTGCAGGGATGGGCTCTCGACTTTATGTCCTCATCAGGGATTTGAAAGAAGGTCAACAGCATGTTGTGACATTTAAGTATACATATATATATTGTAGTTTCTAAGTATTAATAATGAAAAAAGTGGGAAAAAATAATCAAATTAAATAAGGGATTATTTAGAGTAAAAATCTGGAAACTTACTTACAATCTGAATCTGTAAATGTATTTCAAGATAGAATTTATTTTTAAAACATGGAAAAATAAGATTGGCTACATACTTAAACTGCAGTGTAAGGCCAGCTCTTCACTGGAAGAGGAAAAACAGGATTTCTCACTGCAGCTGCAGTGACAGAAGGTGCATGTATATGCAGAGATGCTCCCGGGCCAATTCCCAGCTCTGTTTTGCTCGAAGTGGGAATTCCAAGTGACTGTCTGCTACAATGGAGCTCTGAGAATGGCATTGACAAGTAACGGGTTTTCATTTATTTGAGGACAAGCAGTAGTCCTTCAAGGAGTAAAATAGAAGCATCATACTGCTGGCAAGTTAGATAGTTATTTAAATTTATCATGTGCTTTGATATTAATAGATACTTAGAAGGACTATCTGCTTAATATTAATACAATTGTTTCTAGATCACCATAAAGCCCGTTACTAATTTCTGCAGTAATTTCCTTGTTGCATAAAGGAATCTATCCCTGGAAGGTAATGAGATAGTTTTTTCAAATGTGCTACCACGGGTTTTAATCAAGCATTTTTCTCAATTAAGTACAAAGAGGTGTATAATACTTTTCAGAACCTCTTGCACAGCTAGCACACTTACTTACCAAATTTTTTTAATTGGTAAACTTCCCTAAAGCCTGACTGAGATGTTATGCATTTTAAAAATTCCATTTGTATTATGACAGTGTCCTTGGGGCATGACATTTTGATACAAAATTCTCAATTTTATAATATTCAATCCTAAAAGACATTTCAAGTTGGTATTGTTTCCATTTATTGGGCTGGATATGTTTACCTGCTTTATAAGGAACAGAGTTTGAAACATTTAGCTACAAGGTTCAAATCTCCACATTAAGGTTATATGTATGTGTGTGTGTGTAAATATAAATAGCAAATTATGTCTTTCTAATTAATGCAGAAAATGATCTTCAGTCATTAGCACAAGTAACCTACACACAAGTGACCAGTGAACATCAAACATCATTAAACACAAGTGATCAGTGTGATCAATGGCAATCTGTTTCAATCTCTTTTTTCTGTTTTGAATCATTCAATCACATACATTTTAGATTCACCTGATAGCTATGATTTTCCATAAACTGTAGAAGAACTGGCACAGTGTCCTGAAAATCTAATAAGTATCTGCATTGATAATTTAAGTAAGATATACTGAAGAGTATTTTCAGAAGGCTCTGTATTGTCCTAAGGGTTTTCATGGAAAACTAGAGAGGATTTAACTGTTTACAGTGGTGGAATTGGAACTAGATTGATTTCATTAAAATAAAACCAAAACAAAACCACCACAAACTTTATTTTAAAATTACTGTATTAGTTATTCCAGATGAAGTATTTTTAAAGGTTGGAGATGAGGTTTTTTTTAAGTTTAATTAAGCATTTAACCCCAAACTATCACATTCTGGGTGCGTTTTTTAGCCATTAAGCTGTTACATAAAAAGGAATTACAGCCAAACTGAAAAGAAGAGGAGCTGCTTCTCTGTTCTGCTTTGAACATTTGAAGTGGCCCAACAATGTGAGGTCACTGTGGGAATATGTCTAAGGCAGTGTTGGCTGTTGTGGATCCTCTTCTGAAATGCTACTTTACCCAGTAAATTTACCAGCAATTTTTGCCCAGATTTATCCAAGTGATTTATCATTTGGGTAGTTTTTTATGGTTTCTGTTCCACAGGTTGATTTTAAGCACTCAACTTCCCAATTGGTGAGCCCTGAGCAAAGTGTCCAGGAAATGCCACGTCCCCACAAAGGGAATGATGGGCAGACAACATGGGGAAAATTTCTTTGTATATCCAGAAAGAAGTGTCAGTGCTGGTGTTTAAATTCTTAATATATTAACAGCCTTGTGTACCATTTCAGGTGCCTGAGGTTCACACTTTGTATAGTTTTGTACATTTCTTCCTGACAAAGGCGTTCATTATCATTGGGTTGCCATGGAGTGCTGATCACATGGATCTGGGAATAATAACCCATTATGTTAATATAGCTTGTCATTGTTTTTGATACGAAGTGATGTCCCATAACAACATCTGATACTTGTAACTAATGGAATTTATGGTAAGATCACAGGTCATGGAACAGTGTTGGCAAAATTGCCTACACTCTTCACTTTGAATTCTCTGATTACATGCCTATTAGCAAAATCATTTGTGCATTTTTAGGTCAGTATTCTTCTGGTTTTAATGTCCTTCTGCAGTGAGAATCTGAGGTTTCTAACAGAACAATTCTGGCCTATTTGCTTAATGACAGAAATGTGTGTTTTTCTTCTGAGCTCTCCTGCCTCCTCCTGTGCTCCTTTAGGAGCCACAACTTTGATACTCTGATCATATGATTTATATTTGTACCTGGATGTACAAAGAAAAATCAAGTACTGATCGGAATTCAGATTTCTGCTTCTCGATATTATCATGATTAGACAAAGAAGAATCCTATTTACAACATCTGTATCCTAGCTTTACCAATGAGAGATTGTTCCCAGAACTATGTTTTCTACTAATACATTCAACAAGTCATAAATTATACAATCAGAAAAAACATTGTGTCATCTAGTCTGTGCTCTGCATAGAACAGGCTTTATGGCTTCTCTGAATTAATTTCTGTTTGAGACAAAGCACATCTTAAAAAAAATCTTAATTTAAAATTCCCAGTAATGGAAGAATCACCACCAGACTTAATAGCATTCTGGCAGTTAATTTTTCTCCCTTTGTATTTAACTTCTTTAATGCATTTGTCTAGTCTAAATTCTAGACATTGGATGTTAATGAACAAAATTCTGTCTCTTAGCAAATTTCTATTCCTGATATTCATGCTTAATAGGCATGAAAATCATCTCACCTACTTTCAGGCATCCTTAGTGTTTATATTATACATCTTACAACCAAGCCTGGTTTTCTGGATAGCCAGTGAAGAGGTTGGGGGGTACAGTTCAAATGAGCTGCTTTAGACATGTTTATTGTAATGAATCCCATTTTGGATGTGCCTGAGTGCCTGTGCTGTCTAAAAAAGGTGTTTGGGGGTAAGAGGTTCCATGAAATAGGTTTTGCAAACAGGTGCCGTTGTAGAAACAATAAGTGCAAATTTCTGCCATTAGAGGGTATGATGGTGTAACTTTCTCATGGTCCAGCTAAACCAAACTTCAAGGCAACTTTTGCAGTCATGAATTATTTTTTGCCTTTCCCGAATGTTCTCTGCTTCACCAGTGTCTTTTCTCAAGCTGCAGACACCACAACAGGACTGAGCATCCAGCAGTGGTTGCAGAGCCCCTGACAATGAAGCAGTAGGGCTTTCCTGCTTTTGCTTTTTTCATACTGCTTGAAAAGGCTCTCCATAGCTCTTCAGGTCACAAGAATAGCTGCCTGTTTCCAACACATTAGTCATCCTGGTCTCAGGCCTTGTTTTTTCATCATCAGTGTTTCCCAGGAAGAGAAAGCTGCCTTCTGTCTGTGTGGCCTTGTTTCTGACTATGCAATCCTCCATACATTGGAATTGATATCTCTTGTATTATTTGCTAGTATTTAAGTTTCAAATCCTATTCAAACATAGTAGAATGACTTTTTTTTTGCTATTTTTTCTGTCTGCCACCCTTAATTTTTGTTTTGCCTGCAAACTTTATAGAAAAGTTTTTCTTTTATGTCATTAACAGTAATGATAAATAGTATAGAACCAATAACTGGTCTCTGTACCTCCACTAAAAGTACATTCATTACAGTATGATTCTTTCTTAATTCATAGATGTTACCTATCTTTTAATCTATATTGGTTATGAACGTTGATTTTGCAGTTTGGTAAAATACGAATCTAATTGCCAAGCAAAAATGTAAGGCTACGCTTGCAGCCTTGCTAACCAAATTTATAATCTCATAAAAATATATGGTTAATTTAATAAAATCTACTTTCCATAGACCTATGATTATGACATTGTATTATCATACTTTGGTTCTTTATTAATCAAACGCAGCCACTCCAGGATGAGTATCAGGCCAGCTGTGCTGTGGTTTGCCTGGATTGCCTTTGCTGACACTTGAGAAAATCTGATACAACATTAATTTTGTCCCAGCCCTCAGGAATACTGATTTTCCCTTTGAATATACTATAAACAGCATATTTTTATTATTTTCAGATTTCATTAGGCTCTTTCGTTTTTCTAATGAATTACTCTGTTTTTTCAGGGTTTAAGCTGTTTATTTGAAAAATCCAATGTGAACCCTAGGATTCTTTATTTTCGTAATTAAATTACACAGAGTTCATCTCTATAGGTGCCTGTTCCTCTCCAAATTTAATAACTAGTTATGGCATTCCAAAACATTTAGACATTTCAATGCATGGAAGGAGTTTTCTGCTATGGCCCACTGACCAGCATGAGAGCAATGTCCTGTCCATGTTGTATTAGGAATTTGCAACTGACTGGTCATGCAGAAGGTCCCTTGGACAGCAAATAAATTCCATGCACTCCACCTATCTTTTCAAGTGAAAGTTTCTCAGTGGGTAGCTGCACATGAGCCAAATTTTAAGAAACCTTAACTGAGCTCATGTGGATGGTGAAATACATTCTCTTGTATTTCAGTCACCACAAAAAGTATTTATGTCCTGGAGCCACAGTCTACCAAAGCAGCAAACATCTGCATTTGCATTTAGGTTTGTGGCTAAGAAGAAAATGAACCCACTTTCAAAGAATTGTTAATGTAATGTAATAAAGGGTTATTAGATACAATAGCATCGTAATGGTCTGTGGCTAATAAAAGATGGCTGTAAACAAAGAGGCCAGGTAGCATTGAATATGGGAGACAGTGTTATAGACATTGCTGCAGTATTAAGTAATGATAGTAGTGATTCAGTCAAACATTGAATAGGGGATTGATAACAAATATTAATCCAGATTATGGCTGCAAAAATTTTTTCTTTTCTTTTTCTTTGTATAGATGTTACATTGTGTGCTCCACTGTAGAGGGAAACACGAATTGATGTCTCTCTCTTGTTAGGCTTTATTCAGAGAAATCCCTCCTGGGGTGTCATCACAGAAAGCTTCACAAAATTTTGTGAAATTCTTCTTGGTTTGTGATGGTTTAACTTGCCAGTCCACAGATCCAGCTTGCGGCTTGGTTTACTGCTGGTGTTGTGCCATTTTCCACCCACACAAGCAAGAATTTGAGCCAGCAGCAGCTAAAATGCACCACAGTGCAGTTTAATCCATACAAGGTGCTCTTGAAGAGTCTACAAATTTAAGAGTGAGAATCATCACTTAATGACTTTGAGTATATCTTTGTTGTCAGTTCTCTTTCAGTAATCAGTGAATGAGTGATAGGCACATCTAGAAAGTGATTTATTCTGTCTTAAGATAAGAATCTAAGAAGGGTTTGATGGATCACCTAGAAATGTCGGTCTCAATTTGCCCAGAGTCTGGATGGCTAGATTAAGTTTGATACTTGGTTGGTAGGTGGCTAAATTTAACTTTTGTAACTTTCCCTAAAAGGCACCCATATAGTAGATCAAGTGCACCAGAAGATGCAAGAAAGCAAGTATAGTTTTAAAGTCTTTTCTTAGTAGTACTACACTTTGAAACATAGCTAGACATGACATCTTTATTATGGCATGAAATAAAGCTGTAGGAAGCCAACTCTTAGACATTGGTACTAAAGTACTGCTTGTTTGCACGAGTGCATCACAACACACTCAGGTTTTCATACACATGTGTACATTGCACAGAAGACACGTCATCCACAAGTGATATGCTGTTTCCACTCCAGTGAAAGACAGGAGTTTTTAACAGCATGATCCAACATGTCAGTAGTTTGGAAGAGCAAGTGTGAACAGACAACAAAAATGCAGGGACGGTTCCAGTTCTAACATCTGAGGTAGCTACTGAAATTGGAGTAGGACTGAGATGCAAGCATTTAATGTCTCTCTCTGGTAAAAAATAAATGGTTTAAATATATTTTCAAAATTCCATCTTATCCAGACTTCCAGTTGTATTGCAGAACATTTAAGTAGTAAAGGAAAAGTAAATTAACTCTACCCTGACCAAAATCTGCACATTAGGGAAGGAAGATATAGGTCACATCCTCCCTGCTTGCTAGTCAGTCCCTCTTCTGGAAGTAACAATTTCTTTTCTTTTGGACTCTTTTAGCCTTGTACTTCCTCGGCCCTTTCCCAAGTTCCCTAAAAATAATTCTTCTGCTAACACCCATCAGCCACAAAATGACAGGAATATCTTCATCTCCCTGTCTCTGAAAAGAAAAGCAAATGCAACAAAATGCCTGTCTAAAAATCTTAAAGGAAGCTATTTTCTTATCCAACAAAACCAAAGTGGAGCTTAGCCTCTTTACCCTAGTACCTGAAAAAAGTGTAAAAGAAGAGTATGAATGTCTTTATTCAAAATCAAATTATTTTTAGGCTCTGTTTGAGCTCAAAGAAATCCTGGTGTAGCTTCAGAAATAAACCTTGTCTCTGTTTTAATTTTTTTTCTAAAATTTTTTTTTTAGAAAAAAACCCAACAATTACTCCTCTGAAAGTATCTTTTCACCCTTCTTTGGAGGTTTTTTTTTCCTTTTGGAAAGACTAGAAAAGGTAAAAAACAACCTTGTGAAGTTATGTAGAAAAGATACCAAGATTTTGAAATCTTTAAAGTACATTGTTCATCTCAACTCAGCCTTCAAAGACGCAGCATGTCATTATGATATAAAGCACAGAAACTGAGAAGTATTTTTGTTTGATTTGGATCCCATCAGAAGCAAGAAAGATATTTCCTTTAGTGAGAAGTCACCCTTAAATAAAACACTCGAATCTGAAAATTGTTGTAGATTTTCCACAAGATTTTCCATGTCATTTAGCGTTTTCAGTCTTTAATCTCATAATAAACCAAGCAATTTCTAGAATTGGTGCAGTTCAAAATCTTTATGTTACGTGCATATATTCCCACATATCTTCAGCATGGTGGTGTATGTAAACAAGAAAATAATGATTTAAAGACAAAGAAGTAGAAAAATAGTTGGTGAGCAAAGAGAATGGGAGGGAAGGAGAATTGCTTTCCTGCCTCACTCACATGTCTTGCAAGGATCTGAGATAAGAACGTAGGGATCACTGTTAAGCTGCTCAACCCCTGACCTGCCAGTTAGGAGAAAGAGAGAGGGAAAGTCTGTATCTTACAGGATGCTTAGCCAAGTCAGTGAAAAGGCCTTTAAAAAGTCAATGGGCACATATGACAGGATTTCCTGTTTGTTTATTTGTTTTGGCAGTCATCATTATTGAATCCTGTGCACATGCAAGGGAAGAAAATGTGTTCCACTCACTGCTTTCCTCTACAGGCTCTCACATCAATTACTCCTCTCTTTCAGAGACTTGCAGTACTCCTCTGAGGATTACAAAGCTTAACACTTACCTGCCATCATCTGGGATGTGAATGCCAGAAGGCTGCTAGTGGCTAATAAAGCCAGACCAACAGTTTTATTCTTTACAAGGTACTAGGTTAAACAAGAACCTTTGGCTTCAAAGCTAACAGGCACTTCACCACATCAATCTCAAATAAGACTTGTCTATATGTTACAGGCATGTAAGGACTGTTCTAATGTTTCCCTGAGTTTGGGCAAAGATATCTGTGTTAAAGTGATTATTTCCTGGTGGGGTCCATCACAGAAGATGGCTGCTTCATAAGCATCTCTGAGTGGAATGAGCATATGAACTCTTTGTAGACATGAAGAGAAGAGCATTCCCCACAAGTGCTATTTTAGCATCCATAAGGCCTTCTGAGTGACCATATATTTATTTCCAAGTTGCATTTTATTTCTATCCTGCAGAGGATTGGATCTGATTGTTAAAAAATTGCCGCATCTGGGACGTGTTCTTAGGCTTCGTTCTGCAAATCATTGTCCACCCGTGGATTAAGGGGAGGGCTGAATGTGTTTGCTACAAGGAATTAGCCTTATGTCCCAAGATGTTCAGTCTCACTGAGAATACCACATGGCCTGATTTAGGCCTGTTTTTTTATAAGATACTGGAAATAAATTCAAGAATGGCAAGCATGTGCACACCACACTCACACACTCACAACGTTCAAGCCTCGTTTTCCTTGGGTAGAGTAATTGGGTTGGCCAAAGCTTACATACTATTGGCAATTCTGCCACTTAGTGGATGTACTAATTAATTTGTCTCCTGTTTTCTGTCTTTGCTGTTCCTTAGTTCACGTGAAATTTGTACTCTCCTAGTACAGTAAAAGGAATAGGACATTTGGACAAAAATTGCCTAACCAAGTCTACAGGATTTGGAACTGTCTTTTGTAGCTCCACAAGTACTGTGAAAAGAGTGGAATAAGTATATCTAAGCCTGGCAACAGCATTTTTTCACTAAGTGCTCAGACAGAAGTAATTTTAAATATTGGTCTTATCTTGGGTAAATTGGTAACCAAGTCCTGGAGTGCCTTTATCATGGAAGATATCTTCTTCCTTTCTCTTCCCCATGGCAGTTTACGCAAATTAATCTCCTGAGGCACATCTCTTTAAATAAGTTAAAGAATCTGAAATGTATGCATTAGCCTTTTCTCCCTTATAGTTTCAGCATAATCAAGTATTTGAGGATATCCATTTTGGAGAGCTGAGGTCATCTCAACACTTCATTGGATATCCTGCCAGTCTATTCTCTTTAGATTTGTTTTCCAAATGTGCTCTTTTGCTCCAGAATCTTGGACTTCTATGGTATTTTCCCCCACTGACCTTACTGTCTCTTCTCTATTTTATGTTCTAGACTAGTATTTCCTCTGACATAAGGGTTTCCAGACTTTTGTTTTGCACGTAATTGTTTGGGTTTTATCTTTGTTGCATTGCAGCCCATCTATCTAATTGGTCAACCAAAGAAACTCTTCCTGAATAATCCTGTATTTGGATTAAATAGACTTTTGAAAGTCAGGATGAGTTGGGATTGTTTTATGTCATGTTCTTGTGTCAAGTCAGCTGCACAAAATGACTGTTTTCTCCAATACTTGTCTGAACAGTTTTAGACAGTCTTCAGAGTCTGGAGTTTTAGAATAATATGTTTACTGAGATTTCACAGAATCACAGAATGAGCTAGGTTGGAAAAGACCTTTAAGATCAAGTCCAACCTGTGACCTAACACCTCCTCATCAACTAAACCATAGCACTGAGTGCCATATCCAGTCTTTTTTTAAACACATTCAGGGACAGTGACTCCACCACTTCCCTGGGCCGACAATTCCATTGTCCAGTCACTCTTTCAATGAAGAATTTCTTTCTAACATCCAACCTAAATTTCCCTTGGTGCTTTTTAAGACTGTGTCCTCTCATTCTGTCAGTTGTGTGGGAGAATTGACCCCCAGATGACTACAGCCACCTTTCAGGGAGTTGTAGAGAGTGATAAGGTCACCTCTGAGTCTCCTCCTCTCCAGGCTAAAGAATCCCAGCTCCCTCAGCCATTCCTCACAGGGCTTGTGTTCCAAGCCCCTCACCAGCCTTGTTGCCTCTGGACGCCCTCAAGAATCTCAACGTCCTTCCTAAACTGAGAGGCCCAGAATTGGACACATGCAAATTAATTATGAAAATAATGTTTACCTTAAAATAGTGCTATTAGTGCATCTTCCTAATATGTTGAAATAACATTTCCCTTGGGAATCTTACAGTTTATTTCATCAAGATAAAAATGGATCTGCTAGACCTTTAGTTTGTTTCTTTCAGCAAATGTTTCATTTTTTTATTCCCTGTCTATCAAGCTTGAATTAATTGGGAATATTCTCCTTCAAAAGGTGAAAAAACAACCTTTTATGCCCACTAGCCATATCCTTGTAAATTAAATTCTTCATGCTTTATTTAATAATGTGTTTTTAATATTATAATTGCTCTTTTAATACAAAGCAAATTTTCTCAAGATTGCAGCAGATGTACGGTTATTCTTAAGGATATTCTTCCTCACTGATTCTTGGTATGGGAAAAGAGGAGGTACTGGGTTGGCTTTATGGAAAGGAATTTAGACTCTATCTACTTTTAGCCAAAAGACTTCAATTACAAATCAAAAACCCATCCTGTGTTGTCACTGTGCTTCACATTTCTATACTAATTGCTTTCAGCCTGGATTGTATGATAATACGTGTGTTTGATATGTGTGGTTTGTTTTTGTCGAACTCCATTATCCTGTCTCATGTTCTTGGAGTGCCTGAAGTAGTTTCACTAATCTGTCAGCATAGTATGTACTTGTGGATAAATATAGACGTGCAGCCACTCTCTGAGTGGTCATCATCATATGCTGAAGCTAAAAATTACCCCTTTGGTTATGGAAAGGCTGAGCTGATCTGCAGGCCTGCTCTAGCTCACACATTGCTGGTCTTCATCATTTGTCTATTGGGAAACAATACCAAGAAACTGAAGGAAATGTCTTCCTCACAAGCAGTGAGGAAGTGTGAAACAGGATTATGAAACAACTAATTTATTTTTCAATTTTAGTTAGAAAAGGATTCTGACTTTTCTAACTGAAGGAGTGGAACATTGCAGGTATTCACAGGCTCATGGATATTACAGTAGCATGTTGGAGAAAATCCAGTGTGATCGGCTTTATAAAGGGGCTCGGTAGGTATGAAAATACTGCAAATAGATGTTTGTGTTTGTCTTATTAGTTTGTCCATGGTTGCTAAAGTGTACATTTGACACAGTTTGCTAGAAAAATGCAACCTATTTTTCTGCTTAAAGATATTGAAAATTCAATAACGGTATGGCTGAAGTTATAGCCAATGTAGCACAGATTCTTGGCTTGTGCATTATGCCTTCAGTTGTTTTGATTCCTCTTACAGCTCTAAGAAAAATACCGGTAGTGCAGATCATAGCAGGGACTCTCTTATGATAATTTAATTTTGTACTCATCCCCAGTTTCAGCTTTTGACCGTGGGTTGCACTAAAACTACTGTGCTTTTTTACAGCTGTTTTTCTGATCAGAGAAATGATCAATACTTGGAAAAATCTAGCAGTGATTTTATGTCAGGTGGCCTTTCTGTGGCAATAGGATATGTTTGTGATGACAACCATGTGTGATATTTCGCTGATACTTCCATATTTATTCCTTATCTTTAATTATTTTAAAAACACATAAAATTGGGAAAATAATATGGTAAGAGCCTGCTCTAAATGAAAATAATCTGTGGGGTAAGAATATAATTTGAAATACAGCTTATTGCACATTTAGTAGAAAAATAATGGACAATATTGGAAACAAGAAAAGGTGCTTCAGACAGAATTACACCCCCAAATGATACAGACATTTTATAGTTGATGTGGCATGGTTAAACTTTGTTACAGATTTTTCTAGGATAGGAGCTTTAAATATGTATACAACCTTCTAACCTTGATCTGTAGATTCTCTGCTATGGCAGAGTCCTTGGGCACCAGGGTTACCATGGTCTCCTCCATGTGCATCACCATTCATTCTCCTGGGGCATGAGTTACTTTTCTCTAGGTAAGGGATTTAGCTTAATGCAGCTTACCTGTGTGGTGACCAATACTCTGCAATATGTAGACACTCAATCTAAATGCTTCTGTGGTCTGTTCTGGTACTTCTCTTTGTATAACATTTATTATTTTGAAATCAGGCAGAAAAAAACTAAAATTGTTAAGGAAATCAGTATCTCAAATTGAATATAACTCCTTCCTTCCACCCACCTCCCTCCATATATCTTCTGCATTGACCCACACAAACATGGTTATTTTTGATGTTAAAATTATGCATTTTATTTAATGGGGCAGGGTTTCACTGGCATAGATGGCAAAACTGAGCACATCTGTTTTATTGCTACTTCTAAGGCTCACATTATAATGTGTCAACATAAAGGGACCAACCAGGGATGACTTTAATGCAGCTACTTCTTAAATTTTGAGTCCTTGATGTCCAATTTTATGTCTCAGAGGCAACTATTTTTTAGTGAGTTTTATAGAGCTCTCGGTCTAGGCATAAAAGCTATATTCTGTTAAAGCTCATACATTATCAGTATAGATATCAGTGGCAGTCTTGTCACTGGGCCAGAATTTTGCAATGCAAATATCAAGCATATGCAAATGCTGGAGCTAATGGAGCTGAAAAGATGCCTTAGAAAGCCAAACCTATATATAATATGACCAACTCATGATCAGCTCCAAACCTTCAGAGTGTTGGCAATGTTAGCTTTCACGCTAAAGATGTTTAAATGGAGTTAACAGCTACAAAATGGTCTTTTAAAAAATTGAACTAAATCAATGTCATATGTCAGTCATTTCTCTTAACTGCTATAATTGCTGTAGTAATGACAGATGTTAGCCCCCAGGATGTGCTTTTTCTGTATTTGGGTAAAGGCTGTAAAGTTCTTTGTTTCTGAGAAGAGCTAGAAGAAAACTTTCTGGTGCACTGGCAAATCTCACAGATAATTGCATTCCTCTACTACAGTGTGCAAATAAGTGACTTTTCAGTTAGATGTCTGAAAAAAAAAGAATTAAATCCGCCTGTGTCACAGATCTTCCAGAATCACTGTTAAAAGGCTTCCTGCTAACAATGACTGTGTGGATTCAAATTCCTGTCTCAGAATCCTGGCTGAACGCTACGATGATTGAAGATTAGGGTGGCAGCTCCCAGGTACCATGGCTAAGGCTTTTTAAATTTAATTTAGCCAGGACGTGGAGCGTACCTGCTCTCACACAGCGCCTGCCTGTCTCCCTGAATCCCCCCGGTGCTGTCAGCTTAGTAGCCGGGTTTAAAGCAGAATTGCCGAGGAACAGAAGGCGACTTTGTGTCCGATTAGATTGCTGCGGACTCCTCCGAGAGGCAGCCCGGGCTGGCTGCCTGGCCCCGGCCCGGCCGTGTTGTGCTTGGCAGGGGCCGCGCTGGCGAGCAGCCCGCTCGCCTGGCCAGCTCAGCCCAGCTCAGCTCAGCCCAGCTCAGCTCAGCTCAGCCCAGCTCAGCTCAGACAGCCCAGCCTAGGCAGCATTGCCCAGCCCAGCCCAGCAATCCCAGCCCAGCGCAGCCCGGACACCATGCTCGGCTCCAAGCCTGGGAGCGGCGCGGGCAGCTTGGCCCGCTGGGCTGGTACGGACACGGACACGGACACGGACACGGACACGGACACGGACACGGACACGGACACGGACACGGACACGGACACGGACACGGACACGGCTTGGAACTGCACAAAGGACACAAATCCGTGCGAAAATTGGTTCCGCCGCTCACAAAAAAATTTTCCTGACTTTGCACTTGGAGATCGAGATGGTTTCGTGGGTAGATGTGAGCCGGTCAAAACCATACATTTGGCAAATATAGTCCTAATTGTAAAAAAGAATTGTCTGACTCCATCCTGAAGCTATTTGTGGGGAGATTTCCATTGCCTAGTGTATTTGATAGTCCGTAAAAATTTGCATCTGATCCTTTGCATCCCACTGTCTTCATGTTTAAGTTTTAAGAGACCCTACGTGATGACAGAAGAGCAGTAACACTTACACTCTTCCCTGGTGGCACTTTTTTCAGTACTTTGAAGTAGATTATTATTGAGAACAGCAGTGCATTTTTAGAACAAGTTTTATGTAATATAAATGTGGGACTGTTTTATATACTTTGTTTTTTGCAAAGAGTTATAATGCCAGGAAGATTCCATGATAATGCTTTTGCCCTCAAAAATCAAGTGAAACTTTGCAGGAAACAAATCTAGCAGGAAACATCTGTCGCAGTGGGAGAAGTGCTGCTGCTGTGCTGAAGAGTGATGCTGTACCTCATCCATGTAGGGTTATGTTCAAAGAAAAGTATAGATGTGTTATGCTTGCAGAATAATAGGTACATGAAGAGAAGCATTTCTGTCTTCTATTATAGTAGTATGGGAACTTCTAAACTGATTTTTCTAAAGGATAGCATATTCTCTTTACTCTAGTGGATCATTTTTTATATTTCAGTGTGTAATTTTGGGTTCTGATTTGAAAACTCTCAAACCATAAAGTTTCTTCTTTTAATCTTTTTTTCATTTTTGTTCAGCAATGAAGTGTTAAAGTCCATAGGAAGCATCAAAAATCTAAGTTATCCTTAAAACAATCATATGTCACTAATAATTGACAATTAATTTCAGTAACACTTGCAATTCTGTTCCTCAAAGGAAAAGACTAAAGGTATTAGATGTGAGGCAGCCATCATTGTAGTTCATTCTTCTTTTTCTCTTTCTTTCTTTGCAACTTGGATGCAACATATAGTGTAACACTCTAGAGTGCAGTGCTATGGGGAAGTGTTGTAATGGTTTTAGTTCACAGTATTTCCATGGTTTGTATTGCATTAAAGCATCTCTGTTGCAATCACCAATAGCATTCATGGGCATTGCGACACTTTTATTACAATCAGAGTCAATAATGGCTGGTCTTGCCAGTGTTTCTTAATTTGCTACTTTTAAAGTCTCTGGCAGAGAGAGGGTACTACTAGCACCCGCCTGAAGACCAAAAATTACTTTTATTGCCAATAAGAGCTGAGCCCTAACGATTTGGGGTTGTAAATTTTATGTGTAAAATGGTAACATTTGAAGTGCTTCCATTTATTTTTCCTTCATTCACAGAAAAACAGCAAGTAGAGCTCAGATTGTATACTAGATTCTAGTATACAATATCTTGATACTTGTTATGGGGAATTCAGTCATAGGATAATTTAGATTGGAAGGTATCCCTGTTGGATGATTAGTCCCAGCTTGCTCACCAGCTAGGGAAGATTCCTCAGGACCTTGTCTGGTCAGCCTTCAAGTGTCTCCAAAACTGGAGTTTCTGCTGTATCTCTGGACAACATGTATCAATGTTTGATCACCCCTTCACATTGGAAATTATTTCCATATATCTAACAGAAATTTCCTACATTCAAACTAGTGTCTGTTACCTCTTGTCCCATCATCCTCAGCTCAAAGAAGAATCTAGTTCCTTGGCATCTTTGCTATACTCCATTAGGTAGCTAAATAGTGCAATAAGATTCTCTTCTCAAGGTTAAGTCGGTCCAGCACTCTCAGCCTTTACTAATCTAGCCAGCCCCTGGCCATCTTCATGGTCCTCTCTTGCCCTTGCTTCGGAATAGCAATGTCATTCTTGTATGGGAGGGCACAAAACTGAACAAAATACACCAGGTGTAATCTCAAAAGTGCCAGATGAAACTGTAGGGTTTGGTACTTTCAGGAAAGTTAATGTATAATTAATACTTTTTGGCCATGGAAAACATTCCATGTTGGGCTTGTCATGTAAGATTCAGACTGGTAACATGTATGTTGTTTCTTGAGTCATTCTTGACTGACCTCAGTATAGATTACAGGAGAATAAGACCCTTTGCAACTCACCATAGTCAAAAGACCGAGACTCCTGACTTTTGCAAGGCTAAACTAGTTTGGATAGCAATAAAGAATAAATTTTTGTTACATGACAGCAGAGTTACAGGTTTGACTTGCGTGCAAAAGTTAAAAAATGAGGATGTTTTTCAGTTAGGCGTCAGCAAGTCTTACCATGTAAAAAAAGTAAGAGTATTGAGTATGCACTGCATAGTAAACACCACTCAATTTTAACATAAAAGATTTCATCTTTGATTTCTTCTTCCAGTTAGATGTGTAATTTACCTCTGGTTCCATGGAGGTTATATTGATGTGTTGTGAATTTCTTTGATTAGCAGCTAGTCTCCAATTTTGCTTTGATAGTGTAGTGAGCTGTTGAGGTGCTCTGTGAAAGCTAAACCATGTTGAATTACCCAGAGAAGTAAATGTGTCTTTTCTCCATTTCAGCTTCTCCAGTTGGTAACGGATATATCAAGCCACCTGTCCCTCCTGTTCCTGGAACACAGAGGGAAAAAGGACCTCCAGCCATGTTGCCCATCAGCATTGACCCTGACAGCAAGCCAGGCGAGTACGTCCTGAAGAGCTTGTTTGTTAACTTCACTACCCTGGCCGAACGCAAGATTCGCATCATCATGGCAGAGCCTCTTGTGAGTAAAAAGAAACTCCATGTGTATATATATATATATATATACTGGGCTTTGGAAAAAATCAAAGTTTTGTTTTAAAACCAGGCTTGCTTGCTCTGCAACGAAGAATATTTTGCTTGCGGTCTGCGTTGGAGTTTGATAGTGTTTCCCAAAGTGTAAGATATGCTGCTATGGCAATTAGAATGTTGTGGGAGAGGGCAGAGGTATGCAAGATATGCCAAAGGGGTGACATGAAAAGGAATTAATATTTAATTTTGTTTGCAATATGGGCACACGTTATTGGGATTGAGAGGCAGAAGGAGTGTCAGCCAGCATAGGATTTCACAGTTGGGAGAGCAGTCACTTGAGTCAAAATAGATTAGAAAATGCTGAAATATGATAAAAGCCATATTTCTGAACATTACAGGTTTTCAGCTAAAACATGAACATGGCCACCACTGCTGCCTCCTCTTTTAGTTCTGACAGTAGTAGATTTCATAATCTAACAGAGGGCTATGGCATCTATTTTCCAGATATGAAAAGCATGCAGCACTTGAAAAAGGAGTTATATTACAAGGTCTTGCACAGTGAGATATCCATTGTTATTTGTATTTTTAGGCAAATTTAATAGCAAGTATATGTGTTACAATTTGTCTTATGTAACTGAATTTTCAGGACTCTGCTCATTTAATTTGAGATTACATTTTATATACATTCTTGCTATTGTGATTAAGGGAGAATATTTCTGTAATTTATATTTTAGTTCTGATGAGGTAAAAAAAAACCCAAGACCTAAAAATAACCAGAAACCTCTACCTCTGTACAATAAGGGAATTTAAAGAAAATATTAGAATGTTTGTGTTATAAAGTCCAGTGTAAAATACTTAGTTCAATTACCCATATTCAGGATATTTTGAAGGGCAAAATTAGAATTTTCTTTTTTCTGGTGGCATCTCTTTAGCTTTGATTTAGATTCAAAAGTATTTGATGCTTGGAAAGTTTCACTAGGCTTTCTTTGGAAACATTAGCTAGATGCAAGATGACAAAACTATCTTACATAATTTGGAAGTAACACCAAAAAAAGCTTACAGTAAAGAATATTATGACAAAAATACAGTTTTTCTTCTTTGATGAGTTCCCTCCAAATCACAAGAAGTAGAATAAACTGACAGTCATAGTGTAGGTCCTTTTAAAAAATAAAATGCCAGCAGCTATTTATTACCATCCAGTCTTCATGTGATGCCCAGAGAACATCTTTAAAATTTTAAAACAAAATGTGTATAAAATTACTTGACAAGATGAGGAAAACAGCAAGACAACCAGTACTGAAGACATAATTTCCTTGAAGCACCTTTGTTACTCTTAAACATGAACCTCTGCACTCTCATGTAAGATTTCAGGTGTGGATTTATTCCCATTTCACCTTGTGTTAAGATGATTTTGAGTTGCTGTGTTGTTTTTTTTCACTTTGAGAAACTATTATTGTCTGAATGTTGATCTTATTCTGGAGATTGTTCAATGGAATTTCATTTGGTAAATTCAATGTGGAATGTAGAAATATTACAAGAGACTGGAATGTCACCTTCTTGTCATCATTTTCAGAACGTATTTTTTACAGGGGTCTGACCATGAGTCACTAACAATAATTCAATTACATACTCACATCTCATTAGTACTAATAAAACTTACATGCCATGGCATGCTGCTGTTCAAGGTTGGCTGTGACCAATGAGTAAGCAGGATTCTGTAGACATGCAGTCAAAATGATCTTGAAATAATTAAGTTGTAATGAAAGAAGTGACAAGGGAAAATGGCAAAAATTATTCTCGAATAACAGCTAAGAATTTAAGTCTACCCTTTTTGTGATGTAGCTGCTGCATGTTTAGCAGCTTTGTTCCCACATTTTACTTTACTGATTAGAACTGTGACCAGGAAGTCCTAAGGATTTGGGAGATGAAGTTTATAAATTGATGGTGAAAAGCTACCTTTTGGCCTTTTTTCACAATAGGTAGTCAGATGGTGAACTCTTTGAAGTTTATGTTCTAATTAAACTCAAGTGCACTTCAAAGAAAGTCAAACTTGCTCAGTGCTCAACACTGAGATATTTCTCGTTTGATTTCTCCAAGTCATTACAAGATATGACAGTTTAATTTTATAATGAGTGATGAATATTTAGGATATCTTCTAGAGAAGATAAAATGATCTGTTTATAATATTGCTGTCTTTGCATCTCTTTTATCACAAAGTCTAGCTCACATTGAAGCTCTGAAGTTACTATGGTTAAATTAAATACTTACTGACACCTTTTTTACCTAGATCATTCTTTTCATACACATATTCTGCCTGCTTCTACTTTCTATTTTATCATTACCGTTGTTTTTATGAATTTTTCTCTCAGTTTCTTTGGGTTCCATATGCCCATGGGGTAGATCAATTTCTTTATTTTGTGATGCACAGAGAGCCAAAGCATAAATTACGGTATTCTGAGAACTGTGTTGGAAAACCATGTTTGTGTCACACCATGAGTTGCAGATGCTAGAAAGGCATTAGAAATCTTTGCTATTTTCTAGAGTGTCAGTGAAGGGCACAGCAAACCCCACCCCTTCCTGCAGCCCCATGAAGCCTCATCTGGGATAGCAATATTCCAACGGGAGAGAAAGCAGAGGGCAGTGTCACCTACTTCTCCTGCTGCCTTGGCTGGCAACTGAGTATCATTTGAAATTTTATTTACTGGATCTGGCAGTGATCATCATAAAAAACACACTTCCCAGTTAATAAATTTCCTAGATGTGAATATATTGTCTAATATCCACTGCTAAGCCTTTAACCAATAAGAATGGAAAACTTTTGTTTCCAGATTTGACATTTTTTAACTTTGTCTGCAGAATATTTTATTCAGGTCAAATTTTCCCCTTTTTGGGATATCTGATATATAAAATAATAATTCAGTAATTATAAGTTCACAATCATGTGGCTAATTTTTAATGATTAACTACTGTACGTAGATTGTCAGGTTATATTATTTCAAATTAACAATATTTGACAGCAGACTCGATTAAAGTGGATTGTCCAGTTTATAAAATTAAATTCCTATAAATGAAATGTAAATAATTTTTTCTTGATGATCTTTAATAATTTCTTTATTTCCTGTAGATAATTGTTCTTATTTGTAACAAATATCAAAGACTTTATTCCACAGACCTTTTTTCACAGCTGATTTAATTAATATTTAATTTGTATCAATTTTTTTTCTAAATCTTCTCTGCATTGTTTCACTTATAAACACAATATGATATTTCATTACTGCTGATTTTTTTCAAGGAGTAGTGACCTTGAAATGGAGCTAGAAAGAGGAAGTGAGGGAAATACTCATGCCAGTTCAAATGAAAGAATATGTTTCATAGCTCTGTAAGGAGAAAGCCCAGAAAACAGTTTCCTTTTTTAGGACAGTTGATTATCACTTTGGGTAATAATTCATCCTGTGCATACAGAGCAGGCTAATCTTTAAATACGGCTTTCAGCAGTACTTACACACAGCTGTAGACATTGATAAAACATAGGGAGCTACAGGCATTGACAGTTGTTAATGGTTAATTTAGCTGTTGGTAAACTTTCATTATGCTTTTCTCCTGCAAGCATCTTCTTTTACTGAGCTTGTCTAAATTCAGGATCTCTCTGAATACTAAGCTCAAGGACAGAATTTACTCATTATAGGATTGGGAGTATAAGCATATTCATGCATTCTGCATGTAACTCTTTCCTTTTATTAGGCAGGTTTCATCTCACCATTAGGAAAAACCCCTGAAAGGAATGATGTGGTTGATACTAGTGTCTTTATTACTCCCATTGCATTAGAAGCTTGAAGACATTAAAAAATATCTATTTCAGGACAGGGCTGGTGATAACAACCTAGCAGATGGTTCAGCAGACTTTGAAAAAAATGAAAGAATAATGCAAATTGGAGAGACTCACCAAGCAATACACATAATGGGACTGGTTTCTGATTAGCTTCAGTCTAGGCTTCACTTTCTCTAGGCAAGAGAAGAATATGCTAAGAACAGACTTGGGAGAAAAGGAAGTAGTTTTTTTGTTTTCTGAGGACTGGGCTGTGATAACTAGTAAGATTTCTGTAGGCTATGATAATACCAAGCGGTTTTATCCCACAGCTGTAACGTAGAATTTTCTGGTTTACGTGGACTAAAGCTCCAGCTGCATCACACAGGATGACAACTCCTTGGTTGTCACCTGTAATGGGACACATTACTGTTAGACATATTTTACATTTGAAGTCCTCATTAATTGTTTGGCATGTACAGGGAGACTTTGGACCCCTATTTGTTCACAGTGATAGATAGCAGTTATTGTAAGGAACAAGTAATTTCCTGGAAAAGAGGAAATGCAAGCTGCCTTGCTCTGTTCTAGCTATTCACTCAGTATATGTATGCCCATATTCACAATTACACAACTTTGTTTGAATACCTTTATGCAAATATATATTGAAAATTCTTTTCTCATACAAAAACTATCTCCCAAAGACCTTTCCTCTATAAATGCTACAAGCATGCTGCCTTCCCATTGTCATCTGTCCCTATCCACCTCTGTGTCACTGAAGGATTATGCCACTGATCATTAATCTAATTCTTTTATTCCAAGAGTGTTTGTGCTAGTCAAAATTTTCTCAAGCATATGGTAGTCAATCCCAGTTCTAAGGACCTCATCATTCATAATACCATAACTCTGTATCTAATATCTCATAATTCTTTATTTCTACTGTATTATTTATTTAGCATTTAAATTATAGAAATAAATATTATTATAGTAGATCTTTTAGACCTAGTTGCAACAAATAATGTGTAGGTCATTAAAAATTCTTAATTATTCTTTCAATAATTGTCTCTGAAGATGCTTCTTTATGAAATTCTGCCTCACTGTATTGTACTGTGCTGAGGACTGCTCTCTCACCTCCTCACAAGAAAGTGAAAGCATCTCCACAACATATTACTTTAGGTACTCAATATGTAACCTGAATGTGTGTGATCCTTTCATTATATGGAGCCCCACAGATCTGTGACAGTGGATGTGTTATTGAATGTGCAAATCTATGTCAGTCAGTCGTAGGATGGTCTGGAGCACTGAGAACATTCATCTCAGGAGAGAGTCTGTCTCCTAGTCCTCCCAGAAGTTGTCAGCTCAGTAGAGTTCCTTTCCTGAAAGTCATTGACTGGATCCTGGGTCAACTTTTCAGAGCAGTAGCTGTTCTCATTATTTTATTCAACGTCTAGCCCTATCTAAAGACTTCTTGTTGCCCAGAGAGGCTGTAAGTGCTGAATCTCTGAAACTATTCAAGACCAGAAGAGAGAAATCTAGGCGAAGGTGTCCCTGCCCATGCCAGGAGGGTTGGAGTTTAATGATCTTTAAAGTCCTTCCAACCCAAACCATTCCATGATTCCATGATTCTGAGCTTAATTTCAGTGTGGACTGTCTCCTCAGTTCTGTTTCCTTTTACTCAGACTTTCCAGCAGCTAACTTATCTGTTTCAAGAAACCAATTAAGCAGAACAATGGTTCAGTCATCACTCTTCCCTCCTTCACTAATCAGCTTTCCTTGGGAGTTCACTGGCTTTTCAAATATAGTCCAGTCCACCGGTGATGATGAAGCCCAAGCTGGGCCAGTATGTTCTTTTTTTCCTCAGCAGAAGGAAAGGCAGAGAACCTACCACATGCCCTTAATCACATTTTTGTATCATTTAAGTTTCAGGGAAATGCATCCATATATCTGGGTGCTCTTACCACTCTCCAGAAAATGAAAGTCCCTACTACAGTTATTTCAGGCCAATCTTGTCACTGGTCTGCCATCATGAAGGACAGAAGAAAATCAAGCATACACTCTGGTAGCATTGTTGCCACATAAGTAGCAATTCAGTAAAGAGGTGTCTTCCCATAGCTTCACATCAGCTTCATCCTTTGCATGTTTTCTGAGTCACATTTGAAGTCAATGAGGTACTGCTTAATTTATGTGCTCTTTTCTGGGACTGAATCTGGCATGGCACCATTTATAAATCAGACAGCTTGAATTATACCATATTTGACCCTGCTTATCTGGTGGCATGCCAAATATGAGAAAACTTGAAATACTTTGCATAGCTACCTTCCCAAATTGGAGATCCACCCAACAATTCTGCCCAATTGCTTCACTAGCTGGGTATGCAATAGGTGTGGAAACTGTGGCTTTTAGGGCCAACATACTTGTAGCAAAAGAACAGTGAAGGCTTACATTAGCTCTGCAAGGGCATCTGGCATCCTCCTTGAAAGTCTGTCAAATCAGTACCAGTAACCAGGAGGAAAAGGCTTCAGATCAAATCACCTGGGGACACCTCTCGTATGGTGCAGTTACAGCCTTTGAAATAGGCAAGAAAGCTCCAAGTAACAGAATTTTAAAGAAAACTGCTGGCAGTAGTTCTCAAGTTCACTTTAAAAATACATGTTCCTCATCTGTTTTTCTGTTCTGTGAAAACAGGTGCACAGTTAGTGACAGTAAGTATCTTCCTGATGTTAAAGCAGTAGTAGACAGCAGACCATGGCCAGGGTCATTTGCTGTCCTTTATTACCCCTGGCTGTCTGAATCTTGACAGGATGTGGTTCCTGTTTACAGAGATCTCTGCTGTGCTTGGAGCAGCCCTGCAATTACAACCCTAAATTTATTAAAATCAACTGATAAGGGCTTCCTATAGGCTTTATTAAATTAGGTCACATTATTCTGAGTGGGTAACCAGTGGTCAGGGCTCTAAGGGCACTAATAAGCCTTAATGGCCTCCTCTGAGTCTCTCCCACACCTGCCCAGAGGCCAGGACCCATTCCCAGGTTTTGGTGCCATTAGTCCCTGCCACAACAGGGCTAGTCTCCTGCTCCCACAGCCCTGCCCCCTCCCCTTGGGCCTTGCTGAGCCAGGTCACATAGCTGAAAAACCTTAATAAACCTTAATAAGTAGTTGAAACAACACCTTGAATAGCAGTTTCATGCAAATGTCTTAACATAGACTTGGAAGTTTCGATCTCCATCATCTATTGTTCTTACTGTTATATGGAAATCCCTGTATCAACGATTTTTTTAGAGCATCGTGCTTATTCCAGTCCAACAGGCTCATAAATGAAAGATCTTGGACTCTCATACTGCATCCTATGACACCACTCTTGACCTTATACATTCCCTGTCCTAGCAAATTGAGTTCCAATCAACAAAATTTTATATTCTTATATTGGAATTTTTTAGATGAGAATCACACAATCTACTAACAGAAGGGTGTGCTGGAATTGCGAGGTTGACATTAAGTGTTCACACTTTGTCTACAGATGGTCTTTTAAAATTTATCATACTTGCAGGTTGTAAAATCTACCTCTTTTTCTCTACACTGTAGTGTTGGAATAAATCAGGGAAAATCAAGGGACAATATTATAATACTAACCAGGAGGATCCTAATAGACAGAGGATTTTGATGTATTCATTAAGTTACAATTTTGAAAAGGCGTTCCTGTTAAAACAAGCTCTGAAAACAAATAGCCAAGAAAATTTCCTTTCTCACTTGTGCTCAGTAGAGTTATCCTTAGTACTCTTTTCAACATATAGGTTTCACAAAAGCATGTCTTTGAAATATTTCTTTCAGACCTGGTCCACTAGTAGTTCTCAGCATTTTTAGGCTTAAAAAATCGTAGTAAAAGAAACGTTTTACTTCTTGCCTGCAATAAAGCATCTTACTTTGCAATGGAAAATAGAAATGCTGAGAGTAGTAAGTTTGTTGTTTTGATTTGTTGGGGAGTTTTTTGTTGGGGTTGGTTTTTGGGGTTATTTCCTTATGTTTTGTTTGTTGGGTTTTTTTACTTGGTTTGGTCTTGTTTTGTTTCATTTTCTGGGAGGCTTTTTGCTGTTACTTGTATATCTATAGCAGCATTTAACCTTTGTTTAAAGTTTGTAACTGTTTATTCTCAACACTGAGTTGAGGGAATATCTGGGAAATACTGTGCTGTTCAGGTAAGAATGGTAGAGTTCTTCAGTTGATTGCTAAAGGCTAGTGAAAGAAAATTGGTTTTGTTTCTTGGGAGTTGGTTTGTTTGTTTTTTACATTCTATGTTGTCTTGGGAATGTAGCAGTGCTAATTTTTGTACTGTGCATCCAACAGCAGTCTCTAGTTCAGTGAGTTTGCTTCTTTCTTCAGGATGCTTGAAATTTACTTCCGTAGAGTATTACTTCTCAAAATCAATATGGTAATTTTTTGGCCTTTATGGGTATTTTTTACTGACTTACCAGTTACTTCAGACTAAACATTCACATGACCAAAATTTATATGTCCACGTTTTCGTTTTCTTGGTAGGCAGCCTAGGTAAAATGTGCCTTTTACAAAGAGTGTGGTAATCAGACAAAAATTAACCTGCAATACCTGATGTTATGGCACAATCTATTATCCAATCAGAGCAGTGCATGAGGAGGATGCCAAAGAGTCAGAGCTAGGGACCAAAAATGTGTATTTGAAGCTGAACTGATGTTTTTCTGTATTTTTATATTCAACAGTATGGGCACATCCTTTTCCACATGAACAAAACAGAAGAGCTGTTACAAAAAAACCCCCAAAGCAATTACATGAAGAAGGAATAGGTTCAGTACTACTGAGCTTGTCTTTTGAACATGCACCTTTCATTATTTTTGTGCATTAACTGTAATGACAAGTAGGTTTTTGACTTGAGCTTGTTAAATAATTTTTTTTTCAGAGATGTAGCATATTTTTACATATATTTAATGGCCACTTGAAATTTGCATATTTCCACCATATGTAGTACCATGCATAATTAGCATTGCTTTTTTACTAATTTTTCAACAGTTAAATGAAGTCCATCACAGTTTTTGTTAACATTTTGTGTATCTTTAATTTTGTCTTATGCAAAGTTGTGGTGTTTCCTTGAAGTTGTGTTGTCATATCTTTTTCATTATGTTTGCCTTTAGAATTTCCAGTTGCTGTATGCTTAGAATTTCAAAGGATAGTGAGGGAAATCTCCTTTATTTTACTCTCTGTGTACTGTGGTCATTGACACAGTTTCTTAAAAGAAGTGTCTAGCAGCTAATTGATGTTAAGAGAAGTCAAAGATTCTGTTGTCATCCACTGAACAGGCAATTTATGTGTTTATGCATAAGGACCTGCTGACTTGCAAAGAATGGTTAATGAAAACAGGACACTAATTTGCCTGTTTCATAGAACTTGCAGGTGGGAGACAGTTGGGAGACTATCAGAGTAAACAGATTATCCTTTTCAGTCAAAAAGCTCGGCTCTCTTAATTGCTTAGGTATAAATTTAATTAGACTCCTTGGGGTGGTGGTGGGAATTCTCAAATAGTAAAAAGGTGAAAAAAGTGACAAAAACTGGTTCCTGAGAAGTTCAGAGCTATTTTCTGTACAAGAGTGGTTTTTTTGTGTGACCACAGGCTATTCCATATCCAATTTTGAAAGGGACAAACAGAAGTAAATACTGGCCAGTGCAGCTTCATGAACATGCTCAGTGCAGGGTCAGAACAGATCCATTCTGGGAGGGAGGAGGCAGGAGCACACAGCTGGAGTGGAGGACATGGGTTACCCATCACACGAGCACAGGATTGACAGTGATGCATTTTCCTGGTTTTTGTATGTACAAAATAATCAAGGCCAAAAAACCAGCTGGCATGCTTGGGAGCAGACTTTTTCCTACAAACACCAACTCTCTTTCCTCCTGAAAAGTATGTAAGACAGAGATGTTCATTTGGGGGAGAGGAGGCTGATGGGGTGATTTGTCACAAGAAGAAAGAGTTACACTTGGGGTTTTTTGGCTCTTAAGATTGTTCTTGCATGTATTTTACATATATTGTAGCTGTAGTAGTTGAATGTGTTCTATATCTACTCTATTTTACATGAGAAAGTCCATTCTTCTTTCTGTTTGGTGAGTCTTCCACCCCAGCAGAGCAGAGCACTCAGTAGAGTATGTCTGGCTGCTTTTTAGTGTGCAGTGCAAAAGTTAAAAATTGTGTAAAAATATCCTTGCACCATGCTTCTAGGAAAAAAAAAAAAGGGGGTTTTATCTCAATCAGTAATACAGTGGCCTGTCACAGTTCAGCAGGAAAAGCAGGCCTAATGGTTGCTGAGATTAGAAATAGCTTTAAGGGGTGTTGTATATCATTATAACATGGCGACATAGTGAAGCTTAATAGACACTACAACATCCTTTTGTTTTTGTGTTTCCCTGAACACTCAGTTCTGTGACAGGTGGTTATTCCTTTGTAAATTTACCCAATTATATTTGTGTAGCAGCCCTGAAAAAGCTGTAATATATTAACCATTAGAAGTCACTGACAGTCTTTGGAGACATGTTTTAGTGTGCCTGTGCGAATAGAGGGCTTGAATTATATGTTGGTTTTTAGGTAATTTATAAATATTATATCTAGTTGATGCATGCAAATATGATACAATATGCATTTTCCACAGCATAGTTAACATATTCTGTTTTATCATATTCTATTTATGTTTTCCCAAGAGCAATGAGAGAGAGGAAGGAAGTTAAGTTTTAGTTGAGCATTTTGTTTTGTGGGCATTGGTGACACAAAACATTTGGCGGTTTTTTTTGAAAAACAATAGTTTCAAATATTAAATTGCCTTTACTACTTATCTCTAACGTGTTTGTATCATGGGAGTTCCCAGTGTGAACAAATACAGAATATGCAATTGAAGGCAGCACTTCAAACAAGAAATAAGGATGTTTAGTTTAATGATTAAAAATGGAAATATTGCTATTGAGAATCCATTTTCCTGAAATTTTCTGATGTTTTTGATAGTTCAGTAAGCTACAGCCCTTCCATATTAATCAAATCTTTCTTTATTCATATTTTGTTGTTGTAGGCTTTGGCTCCAAATTCAGCCAAGCTATGCTTCTAAGATTTGGAAGTCATTTCTGTAGAATGTAGTATATCGACAGAGATTCAAATAAGTCAGCTCATTATAGAAAAAGGCCTCTTTGCCATTCATGAGTTGGGTGGGCAAGAAAATAAATTGAAGTAAAATTGTACCATGAGGCTAGAAAACAGTTTTAGGAATTTTTAAAAACTAATTAAGTGTATCTCCAGGGTAAGTAGACTTCTATGGAGTCTATTGCCCAGAGACAGCTTCATATTATTACACATTTTAACCTTTCGTTGCAAGTCCTGAACCTGAGGTGTGCAGTAAAGACACCTACCACGAGTATAAATGTACTTTATATAGTATCTGCCATAATCTGAAAATACTGCATAAAATGAAACGGTAAGATTTCTAAGGATATTAGAACTCAGCAAATAGAATAAGCAAGTTGTTTGCAGTCGATGAAAAGAAAGAATTTCTTGCATAAAGAAAAATTGCTGTTTTCAAAGGACACTTAAGTACCTGCATATAATTGAGTTGCCTTTGAATTTACTCAGTAATGTCTCCCTGACATGGTCAGTTGTTACTCTTACCATGAATGTATTCATGCTTTTGTATTTTAGGAGTTCTTAGACAACGAAACCCCATATTTCTATCTGGCCCGTCATCTTTATTCAGTTCTTTACCTATTCAGCACTCAGCATTAGCAAGAAGTAGAAGTAATTTCAATGCTGAGTTCTCTCAAACCTCCAAACCCCAATACAGTCTTGTATGGCTGTTGCCATTCACTGCAGGGGTACAGTGAGTGGCCTTCCAGAACTGGAAGGGCGTGTGCAAAGACTCTTGTCTCCATGGGGTCAGTGGCTGCAGGCAGTGCCAGTGGCAGCACTGTCCTTGGAAAGAGCCAAGGGAGCAGCAGCAGCAGCAGCAACCCAAACAGGGGCGTGACAAAGAGGCAGAGACAGCTGCAGCAGCAGCTGCTGCCTGGCAAGAGTGTGAGGGGAAGGGAACAGCAGGAACAGCAGTAGGTGCAGGATGGGATGAAGGGAGGAAAAAGGTCTCAGCTGAAGCCCTAAACTGGAGACATTGAGAAGTTATGGCAGCAGAAGCCTTGCTGGCTTTTGGCAGTTCTCCATCCCAGCTGCCTTCTGCTGCCACCAAGGCTGCTGCATGGCCTGTGAATGGTTTCTTTAGGTCAATGCACCATGGCTGGGAAAGCCCTGGTGTAGCACCTGTAGGAGTGATGACTTGTACTGCATTGTCAGATTGAGGCATCTTTAACTCAGGGGTGCATCCCCTGGGGATTGTCATCATCAGAAACTAAAATATCTGGGAGGTGTATGTTCTTCCCCAGATAGGTTAGAGGTGACAAGGACATTCTCAGGATTGCAATTCCTGACTCGAGTTCTCAGAGCATGGTTCGTATTGTTTAATTGTATCCCCCTTAGAGATGGCATGTGATGAGGAATCTCACACCTCATTTCTGCCTGAAACTCTACTCTCTGAAAGCCAAGTACTGCAGTGTTGGCCATGGAAACACAAAGCTTCTGCATGCTGAAGCCATTTTTGTTGAAACAGACCTTAAGAAGTTTCTCTGTGGTAACACAAGTCTTCTGTAACAGAATCAGAAATTTCATAATTAAAAAGAAAAAAAGGGGGTGTTGATTTTTTTTCCTGAACTATAGTAATTCTTAGTATGCTGATTTGTTCAGGACCCATGAAAATATAAGAATCCTTTTCCATTTAAATAAGTTGAACACTACTTTTGAAAGTTTATCTGCTGTCAGTTTCAGTGAGCAGCAATAGACAAAAGAAGTATTGTCCTCCTGTGATACCCAACTAGGCAGGGTAGCAGCAACTTACTGATTGAGGAGGAGGAGGACTGTGGGTGGGACAGTGTCCTTGTTTTTCTCAGGGTTACAAGGTTTTTTACTGCAGATGTTCATCACCAATAATCTGTCATAAAGTTGTAATTAATAGCTGTTGTGCCCATAATGTAACCTGGAGGAGTCACTTTAGAAATTGGAGAAAACAATGAAAAATGTTGATGGCTGTTCTGGGTAAATCAGTGACTCAGTAGAAAACATTCTGTTGATTTTTGTATTTAGTAGGTAGTCAGGGGATACTGCAGCCACCCCACAGTTGGCCTCCTTGCCAGCTGGCATTACAAGTAGATCAGCATAATTAATTTCAAAATCAGTCAGCATATTATACTGGGCAACATTTGTTTCTGAAAAAGACATGAAATAATACAAATCTTTGCTCCAGCTCAAGTCTCTCAATTTCCTTATCTCATCAGCTTTACAGATTTCTTTATTTTATATCTAGTATCCCCTGGCAGGGATGGTATTTTGCCTGCTACATTGACAGATGCATGAGTGTGATAGTTTGTTGAAAGCTGAACACAAAATCTCATTCTGAGCTGGTGGGAGAGCCCCAGTCTTGCAGCTGTAGGAGAAGAAAGAGTCATGATTTACAGAAGAATAAGGCACTGGCACATTGCAGGCACCAGAAACAGTAGTGTAATTCACAGCAGAATTGTGATGGTGACAAGTGACGTGTTTTTGAGGCTGTCATCTGCCGTCATGTGTTGTTTATTTTCATTGTAGTGTGGGAGATTCATGTTTTGGATACTGTTGCAAGCATCTAGAATATTGACCTGTGTACTTCTCCATGTCTCAGTAGTTCAGCCTGCTTGACAAAGAAGCCATGCAGATGATGGATGGTTTCTCTGAGTTGGGCAGTTCTCCTTGACTTTACCAGATCTGTGAGAATATGACATGCAATTTGCTTCCACTCTGAAAATACCTTTTTAAATTTTTTTTAGGAATAATTTTCCCCACAATTGTCTTCCTTAGAAATGAACTCTAAGGTCTTTGATTCTTCTAAGACCACCTTTCTTTCAGTATGCCCTGCAGGATGCATTATATCTATGGACTTTTTTGTACTGCTTGGTAGTTTTATAACAAGAAGGCACATCATGTAATAAAATCACAGAATTCACAGAATGACTAGGTTGGAAGAGACCTTCAAGATCATCGAGTCCAACCCATGCCCAACACCTCAACTAAACCATGGCACTGAGTGCCATATCCAGTCTTTTTTTAAACACATCCAGGGATGGTGACTCCACCACCTCCCCAGGCAGACGTTTACAGTACTTTATCACCCTTTCTGTGAAAAAATTTTCCTGATATCCAGCCTGTATTTCCTTGGCTCACCTTAAGACTGTGTCCTTTGGTTCTGTCAGTTGCTGCCTGGAGAAAGGGACCACCCCCCACCTGACAACAGCCACCTTTCAGAAAGTTGCAGAGACTGATAGGGCCACCCCTGAGTCTCCTTTTCTCCTAAACAGAGCCCCTTGGTTATGTATTAGAGGAAACACTAGGTGCTTTTTAGGATGTTGAAGCAATTTATCGTTAGTGTGAGCACCAACTCAGCTGTAATGAATGGCCAATCCTTCTCTTTCATGAAAAGACACCAAAATCGCTCAAGACACTCTGTAAATATTAGCCGATACATATGCAGAGAGCTCCTTTGCATACGCAGCAATTGTCCTGGTATCTCCAGGATCAGATCAGGAGGCACATTATGTGAGTAAGAAATCTAACAGAATAATACTAGTAGAATATGATAGTACTGATCTTAAGTAACACATATTTAATATATTTTCTTTCAGGAGAAGCCACTGACCAAATCTCTGCAACGAGGAGAAGATCCCCAGTTTGATCAAGTAAGACACTTGAAATTACATTATTTCCATTCCTCAGGCTAAAAGAGGAGTGCATTGGAAGGCATTCTAGTGTCCTTATACTGTTGTTTGCATACTGCAAAAGTAATATTTCTTGATGTGCTTTGGTAGAATGATAAGTGTTTGCCTAGCCAAATTCAGTATTTTTCTGCTATAGAACTTATTACTTTTTATAGTGCATTAGACACATGTATTGTTTCTTGCCTGTTTCCCTGATGGGGATCTTGAAGCAAAATTTGTACTTTTTCAAATTATGTGGTTTTTGAAACAGGTGTGTGGCCCCCCAATCTTTCTTTTATGAGGTTTCTTTTATAGTTAATATGAGGGCCTGTAGAATCATGGTTGTTGCCATCAGTGTCATCAGTCTAGTTTGCCTCTGTAGCTGTAACTCAGCATGACTTATATGTGTGTTGTACTTCAAATAGGCTGAGCCAACCTGTTGTGTTTAAAATTAAGTATAAGTTCAATTGTCAGGATAAATGCCTGTATATGACAAGGTAGATAATGATTAGGAAAATAGTGGGCAGGGAAAAAGGATTAAAAATTAAGTAGAGTTTTTATAACTGGTCTGATTTCCTTTGGTAGAACAATAAAATTGTAATTAATACAATGAAATTTATATCTGGCATTAGATTAATTTATTTTGTAAGGGAAATAGGCCAAGTATAAAAATAAAACCAAGAGCAATATACCCACTTCTAATTGATTATATAAAGCAATTTATTTTTGTCAGCAACATCTAGAATAACCTATTTTGAAATAAAGGAAGATAGGTTCCAAAGAGTTAAGTTACATAAAGGATGCCAAAAACTGGCAAATCTCACTCCCCACGAAGAGGAATGATAAATTCTAGGTGTGCCATTGCTGTCACTGTTGCTACTGACTCCTCATCTGCCCACACCACTGTGCTGCAAGCAGGGCCAGAAGCCCAGGACAGAAAGACAGAGAAGAAGCAGCAGCCAGAGCAACAATTGAAAAGGAAGTTATGACCAATGCCATAAGATGTAGGTACCATATTGATTGACTTTGGGAGAGGAGATAGGTATAAGTACAACTTCAGAACCTCAGCTGAACATTTATTGGGTTTTCTGAGATATTTCGCCAGAAGTAAAGATGCCTTGTGAATGCCTGGCATTCACTAAGGTCCATTTTGTAATTTTAGCTTGACAGAGTGACTCTGGATTATTCTGTAGCTGCTTTTTGGGGAGAGAGAGCCTGCTTGGAGGGCTGCTCAGAGCAGGAGGTGAGCAGAGGAGGTGAAACTTCTGCTTCATCCTGGGGAGCTCCCTGTCCGCCTCACTGACCACGGAGACCCCGCAGGGAAATCAGCCACTGCAGGCTAAAGGAGGTTCTTTCTGAGTACTCCCTACCTGCCTCGTGAATTTCTTTGTGGTATTCTGACCTTAATTTTATATAACATACTCTTTTCCTTCCTGTGGGAAGAATGTTACACTTAAATGGGAAAGTAAAACAAATTAAGCCACCCAGATGCAAACCTTGTGATACTGTTCCTGCAGTGCATTAAACAAACTCATAATGGGTGGCCGTGATTTGATTAAATATTTATGGCTTAGCAAATGTTGGCCCTTTAAAAGGAAGAACTAGAAGACTGATACTTCTCCTAGTTATTGGTAAGTAGACAGAAAATTGAGTAATTAAGTCAAGATTATTTAATGAGAACAGCAAAAGTTTCCTAGGGTGAAGCAACTGTGTGTTTACTGCCATAGCAATTTACTCTGAAACTCATAAAGTCATCTAGCAAAAACAAAAAAGGCCAGCCATGATATTCATGATATTTTTACTACAGAAATGAATGGGGGAAAGAGGGACAATCCCCATGAAAAGACTTCTACAAGGAGTGCCTAATAATTTTTTACTTTCAGTTTTAGGGCATACAAGTCATAGACTGTCAAAGGAACCTACTTTTCTTTCTTTTCACATAAAATTATTCAATTTGAGTGAAATTGATAAGTAATGTTGAAGTGAGTAGGTCAATATTTACTTTGAAATGTCTGAGCTCAATCTTCTAATGCTATATTAAAAAGCAAAACAAAAATAAGGCACGACCTGCTTGCTGTTTGCAAGTCAGCTTCAGAGGCAGAAATAAACAGCCCAAAAAGTAGCTTAACAATGAGCAGAATGGCACTTTGGGCACTACCCAAAGCAATCAGCATCAAGTTTAACACTGAAACCCCCAAACCATTTGAAATGGCTGTGAAAGCATTGCTTACTACCCCTGAATAGTTCTACCTCTGGCTCCCTGAGAACCAGCATTTTTTCCTGCCTGTTCTTAAACACCATTTTAGGAGCATTACTTGTGATGGTGATGATGGATCCAACGTCTGGAGACCTGACTGGGCCAAGGCTGTTCCTCTCCACATAGGTGTAGTCAGTGTCTCCTCTTGGGCAGACAGCATGTCTGGCTGCCAATTGCATCACCCTCCTCGAACAAATAATAGCATCTTGAGCAATGTATGAAGTGATGATACTTATCCTGACTTGCTGAATGTCTCACCGTTGGCCTAACAAACTGCATTCCTTACACTGACTGCGTTTTCCTTTCTAGGTGTTCATGTGTATAAAGAAAATATATACAGGAAATTATGTAGGTTTTTTTCATATGGTTTTAAAGTATTTTCATAGTATATTTAAAATCATGTTTTAAAAGTCCTTGATTAGACAACTCTAGTTGTCGATTGGCAAAGAGCATTACAGCTCCAGCATTAGCATACTCTGTGTCCTCAGTTACAGAAATGTTATTAAACATTGTACTAGTGAACTATGACTTAAACTTCCTATTACAGGAAACCATAAAGTTGCAGTACACGAAAAGATCAAAAGCTAGCAAAATCCCATAATTCTCCAAGAGGGTTATCCTCACCTAAGGAAACATTTTTATTACTCTTTTCTCTGCCTCTACTAATGTATCATATGTTCTTACCATGGTGTATAAATGTTCCATGAACTGACAACACTGGAGGCAGAAGGAGGGCACTGTGTAATCTTGGACTGAGCTACAGACTGTTTTCCATATATAAACAAGAAATGAATGTAATGTTTTGGCCATGGAAGTGAAAATTTAACAGGAAGGCTTAGTTTTCATATGAAGCTATCTATCTGAGGTGCCTGTTGCAGAAGTTTCAGCATAAACTGCACAAAAGCTTGTTCTTGTTACAGTTTTATTTTGCTGCTCTCTTAGAAGTGCACTAGGTTGGAGACTGCAGATTGGAAAGCAAAAACATTTAATCTTTTATATACTTTAAGGAGATTAAAAAAAGAAATTAGCCAAGATAAAGAAACGAAACTAAAATGAATAATAACAATAATAAAAAAGTGGAAAATGCAATAAATAAATAAGGCATTAAGCAGGATAATAATGATAAAGTGTCCTTTTTCATAGCAGTGTAAATGTGATTTATGATATGCTGATAATGATTCTTATCCAATATTATTTTTTAGACGTAGTTAGTGAATACTGATATCACTGTCATTGCAGTAGCACTGCAGTTGGACGCCTTTGTGTTTTCCCTTTCCCTGAGTTTTACACATTGTACTTCATCACCAGAAAAACGCACAGGGCAGAGAAAATACAATAAATGGTGGTCATGGGGTCATAAAATAACCTTGGGATCCTGGTCAGAGATTTGGGTTCAAGCAGTGCATAAAGAAGTACATCAGAAGGCAAAATTAAAGGTACCGCCTTCAGAACTGAACTTGCTTTCCACTAAAAATAAATGGGTTTTCATGTAAACTGTTATGCTGGCAGTAAAATAACTATAAACATTGGTAGTGTATAAGCATGCTAGCTGAAATTACCCATCCACAAAATTATGGTACTAAAAAGTCCTGCTTTCTTTTTTTCTCTCACAACGCCAAGGCCATTAATGAAATCTATTGAGTTCCACTTGAATAGTTATCAGTCTTAACCATTTCCAGGGAGATTTAACTTCACAGCACAGTCCAAAAAAAATACTTAGAACAAAGATATGAATGAAAGGAGATCTCCACAATCACAAATGCATTCTGTAACGTTGATAGAAAGTGTAAAACCTTACTTGTGCTTGTCCATTATTTATAATCTGCACAACAACAATTTATAGATAAAATATGCAGACACTGTGCAAAAGAGTCACAAGAAATAAACCAAGACTGTGCAAAAATAAAGTACTGAAATTCTGCTTTATTAAAATGGCAATAAAATGCCCATTCCACATACATATTGACATATATGGTATAGAAGAAGAATGCTGGGCCAAAACATTAATGATATTGTTGGAAATTGGGTGCAGTTTTGAATGTATTTAGTGTTAAAGCACATATAAATTCATTAGAAATAAAAAAGGTAATCTTTGCTGTTAGTGGAAACATTTCTTATATTTTAATTTTGACAATATAGCAAGACTTTTATGAAAGTATATAAACTGTAGTGAACTGTCTGAGCAGAATGTCATTAAATTTACTCTTGCATTTTAATCCAAAATAAATATTAAGCATTTACATAAAGTATATTTAATGCTCTGTGAATGCAGGTTTTAAACAGCTCCCTACTTGTGCAGCTTTCTTATCCTTAAGCTATACAGTAGGTAGTTCATTTATGATGGAAGAATATGATCATTTGTCCAACAAGGACATATTTGTACATCTGTGCACTCCCTTTCAGGAGCAGCACAGAGCTAGAATTCATCTCACTCCTGGACTTACTTCCAGTAAATGAAAGGGTTGAGTAACCGGCATGCTGGCTAGACTTCCCTCCCTTCCTGTTCCCTGAGAGCCAGGTCTTTTCCCAGTCCACCCTTCCTTCCTGTCTTAAAAGTGCAATGACAGAAAGATTAAAAAAAAAAATAAAAAGCTATATTGACCTTTTATCCCAAATGGAGACAGACACTGTAAAGTCAGCAGAGAAAGTATGGCATGAGAAGCTTTAACAGGAATCACTTTGGTGAAATTATATAGGTGGGATTTAGAGAACAGCTGTGATATGAACATGCAGGAAGACCTGATTGAAACAACTTTTCATTTATAGTTAGATACTGTGATTTCTGAAAAGACATTTAGGTCTATTTGAGGACAGACTTATTAGTAGGGCCCGTAGACACAGAACAAAAGCTAAGGATTTTAAGCTAAAAGAGGGTCAGTTTTTACTAACTAGAAGGAAGATATTTTTTACTGTGAGGCTGGAGCAGGTTGCTTAGAGAAGTTGTACATGCCCCATCCCTGGAAGTGTTCAAAGCCAGGTTGGTTGAGGCTTTGGTGAGCCTGGTCTAGTGGAAGGTGTCTTTGCCAATGTTAGGGAGGTTGGAGCTAGATGACATTTAAGGTCCCTTCCAACCCAAACCATTCTGTGATTCTATGATTTTATGATTCTTTTCTGGTCTTCTCTCGGAAACCCATTTTCATTGTATTTCATAATTTACAAGCAGTGTTGTGCTAACTTCATAAAAAGTTTTGGAAAACAGTCAAGAAGTGAGTTGGTAGTGTATAGTTTGCCTTGACATCAGGTGATTTATTTTTTCTGAGTATCCATCTGAAGCCTTAACACTAGAAGGCTTTGGTTGAGCCTGAAATCCTAAAGTAGTTCTTTATGAAAGGCCTCCTGTCACTGCTGCAAGCAGTTGCTTCATGGTATCTTCCACAGCAACTTGTTTCATATTTCAGATAATAAAATCTATTGCAAAGACTAGATTGAAAGTTTTCCAAAAATATTACTTTTATGGAAACTTCTATATCTTTGTAATGCAGCATGTTTAACTTTAGGCCATAATACCTGAATAATAATACTTCATCCTCCAAGTGTCTCATTAACCTTAGTCACAACATCACTATGAATTAGTTAAATCCTGAGGCTGAAAAACTATAAAAGAGATTCAGAGTTCTCATCTAGACTAATTGTCATCCACAGAAGCTCTCAATTAAGGCTATAGTATAATTTGTAAATGCCTGGTCTGCCAATTTTGCTCTTGTCTTAGTCACAGCATTCACACAAGTGTGGTGTTACATGAGACATTAAACCCTATTGTTTTCCACAAGCACTGAAACATGCTGCTTTAAGTTTAAGTTTAAGCAGGTGGATAAACCTGACAGTTAATTACATGATCAGTGTACTTGGCATGTAGTACACACTTCAGCTCATCACTCCTGATACTCAGCACTTCACAGGATCAAGCCCTGCATGATCCTGAAGTGGTCAAAAATCTCCAGATTCCTTCCCTATTTTAAATAGTTGGTTTTTATTTTCTTAGAATGTTTATAAATGCTGTATCTGTGAACATTCAGTTCCAATACATATATTATCCTCCTGTATAATAATGTTGGGGTTTTTTTTTAACCCCGCTTTTTGATCTTTCAATGTTTTGTAGCTTTATGGTTTCTGGTAATAGGATGTTTTAAGTCACAGTTCAGTCCAACATGCTCAGTAACATTTCAGTAATTGGTGACATAGTTAATGCTGAGTGAGCAGTAATCTTCTTATCCAGTATGCCACTAGAGCTGTTTAATCAGCAGCCTCTAAGGAATAATTCTAAACTATGTTTTGTTCATTTGTGCCCACAAAGACAAGAAACTCTAAACATTTTCCTATATATAAAAGAGAAGTTTTCAGGTTTTTTTCGAAGTTTTCAGGTGTGTGGGCCTAAGAGTAAGACGCATGCATCTGCATGGTCAGTTGATTAAAATTATTGCAGAACTTGTGGTGGTTCTCAGTATATTCTGAGTTTCAGTGGGGCATCCAGCAGTCACATATAACCCCTGAAGACAGTACCTCTGATCCGTTACTTTTTCTTTCCTTACAATCTTTTTGAACTCAAATCAGTGTTGTGTAACATATCAAAATAACCTGCTTGAAGAACTAGATGATTTTCTGGTATGTTGAAAGATGTTATACATTATTTTAATGCATTTTAATATCATCAATATAAAGACTCTATCAACATACACTCCAGTGTTGCATTTATGTTTATGTTTTATAGAATCATGGATTCATTTAGGTTGGAAAGGACTTTTGAGATCATCAAGTTCAACCACAAACCCAACACTGCCAAGTCTAAACTCTAAACCACGTTCCTACGTGCCACGTCCACACATCTTTTAAAGTCAGGAAATGCAGAATATTAAGTCACTGCTTGTGCCATAGTTCTCAAAAATATGGATGAGAACAAGAAAGAGCCATTAAATTAGTGCTTTTTTTGAGGAGGAGAGAAAACTTGAACAGCATTTCATTTGTTGGTTTGTTGTATTTTCCCAATAGGTTATAAGCTCAATGAGCTCACTTTCAGAATATTGTCTACCCTCTATCCTGCGCACTTTGTTTGATTGGTATAAAAGGCAGAATGGCATAGAAGATGAATCTCATGAGTACAGACCAAGAACAAGCACTAAATCCAAAAGGTATGATTTTGAATATACATAATTGATAAATTCTAAGGTAAACTGTGTTACATTTCACCCATCAGCTTTTGTGAGGTAACAGTTTTCTACTTGTTTCTGGAACTCTTCTGTTAGCTTTTTTGATGGGTGGAATAATTGTGTCCTTAACGTTATGCTCCTCTTAGTTCAAATATAACAATGCTGTTGTAATTGTCTTACTGATGTTAGGAATGCTTTAATGTCATTTAAATACCAGTTTGTATAAACTGCATTTACTCAAGTCATTGGGCAATAACTCTGTGCCACTTGGAAGAATTTTTCTTACATAGCATTCTGCTTAACCGTAAAAAATTCACACATACCTACCCTCAATCTGAAAACTTGAGAATCTGTCAGAGAGTTCTAGCAACATTCCTCTTAAAAGTAACAAGCACACAAAAAATAATGATATCAGTAGTTTCTCAGTGATAAGGTCACAGCCTGATCTTGGTTATGTTGAGGTCTGGCAGTGTGATTCAGATATATTCTTCAAACTTTGTTTTTCTGAATACTTCAGTACTACATTTACACACTTCCATGAAACAGCAGGAGAATCAACACTTTCAGACGTGGTGTTCAGAAATGCATAGGCAGCTCTTCACATTGGGATTATATTATAACCCAGTAACTACATTATATTATAACCCAGTAGTTGTTGGAACAAAGGGTAGGGGCTAGGTGTAGATACCAAGGTAGAAATGAAGGTAGACTCTTTATGTCAGAAGAAGTAGGCAATATGAAGACACAGTTCATTAATTAGATGTCTGCTTTTGGGTGAGATGAATCCTTGCCTTGAATTGCTTCTTTCTCTCAACTTGTTCCACGACTACCTGCTCATAAATAGCTGTCTTTGGGAACTCCACCCAAAATTTAGTTGAAAGTTTAGCAGTGAAACAAGACCACTCTGTCAATTGGCAGTGTTACAGAAAGAATGTATAACTAGTCCTTTCTTCAGTTAATGTAAAACCAAAGGGAACCAAAATGCAAATAACTTGCTTCATCACTGATCAAGTTGTACTCTTAAATGCCTGTTTTATTACAAACACATAAGTACAATTGAAATCACTAAAACTCTCAATATTTGTAAGAATTGTGCCGATTTGATGCAAAAATCTCACTGAAATCATTTGAACATTTAACATTTGAATGTTAAATGCTTCAAATGGACTGCAGAACTGTTTCTTTAATGTTTAATTTTACAAAAAGTAGTGTATATTTAATGCTGTCTTTTCAGTACACTTCGAAACTTTGATCAGTTGATTCATAAGTATCTTTTGGTATTTTTATTGGAAGCTATTCACCTCAGACTTTTATTCCTCGGAGTTGTTCTGTACAAGAAATATGTTTGAAAAGTTTGACAAGTGCTGCCAAAGTTTAAAAATTAACACTGGGATAGTTTTTAAGAGATAATATAATTTGGTTGTGAATTCTCGACTGGTGCTTTTAAGGCATTTTTCAAAATTCATTACAAGTCTAAATATGAATTTAATAGCACAAAGTTACATTTGCCTCCAAAGTGTAATTAAGAATGGTCTAAATGGTGGCATCAGCAAGGAATTTGAAATTAAATCCATTTTTTAGAATACAGACTCCACAGTTTTCCTTGGTTTTGTTTTGTTTTTTTAATGTTGTGTATCTCTAATTGGAAAAAAAAGGAAGGAGGAAATGGATAAGTGATATTTAAGCATTAGAAAGAACGTCACTGTAACAAGGTAGATTTGGTCTGTTTATCTCAGATTTGAAGAGCATAACAGTACATTACTTTCTGAAATGCTGGCCCACAGTTTATAAGGTAGAACACAATTCCCTGTTACCTGTATTTGTGTAATTGAAGAAGGCAGATAGTATGAATTATGACACTTCTCCAAAATATTGTGTTTTTTGGTTTGATTTTGCAGTGATGAACAACAGAGGGACTATTTAATGGAGCGAAGAGATCTGGCTATTGATTTTATTTTTTCTTTAGTATTAATAGAAGTTTTGAAACAGGTAGGAGTTCTTAAATTATCCATTAACTAACAAATGATGGAAATTACCAATGCAAGAGAATTTTGGGATTCTTCTTTCTGTTTGCCTCTTTAAGATTATAATAAAAACATGAAGTACATCCTGCATGCTTCTTCATTGCTGTTTTTCTTGCACCTGTATGATACATAGCATTCTGTGCTAATACCTACCTTACTTTGCCAAGTCTTCGAAACGGAAGTATTTCTCTTCAAAATGAAATAAGCATTAAATGGCTGGCTCATTTTAGATATTTTATTAGCTACATGCTATTTTAACTGATATATTTCTGAATGGATGATATCCATGAGTAATACTAGCACCAGTGTAATGTATGTGTACTTGTTATATTTTATTTTGTGCTTTCAGATTCCACTTCATCCTGTAATAGACAGTTTGGTAAATGATGTTATTAACTTGGCTTTCAAGCACTTTAAGTACAAAGAAGGGTAAGGCTCTTTTTCATGCAAGAATTCTATGAGAAAGATACCTTCTTATTTTTTTAATAGTTGTGGTTTAAACAGTATGTTTTTTTAGCTAAGAATTCTTTCTTGTCTCTTGCTAGGTACCTTGGTCCTAACACTGGAAATATGCACATTGTTGCAGATTTGTATGCAGAAGTAATAGGTGTTCTAGCTCAAGCAAAGTAAGCAAAATTCAATATATGTTTTTCTCCATAAATATGACAAAGTCTACTTAGCATGTGAATATTCTGATTTTCTCACTTTCTTTAAGTATTCTGTAGGAATAAGTCATTTCAGTTCATTGGCTTTCTATTTATCCAGATGTTCTAGAACATAGGCCTCTAGGGAATCACAGGCTTTCTGCATTTAGTCCAGTGATACTGAATAAATTCAACTCAACTACAGCAGCATTATTTTTCCTATCTCAGCAATGACGTCTGCAGAAAGCCCAAAGGGCTGAAGAGAGCTATTTTAACTATTTTTTTTGTAGATGTTATTTTTTTCTTTAGCTGGGCAAACCTATAAATGGCTGTCCTCCTACATAGCAACAATATTAAGGCTCTCTGCAGCTATTTCAGCTCAGAACTTAATGCATCTGCTTCTGAACCCTTCATCCTTCTTAGAACAGATGACATAAAACACTTTGTGGGTCAGATCTTAAATTTTGAATCTGAAAACAGTCAAACTCAGGATCTCATGTATCCAATATAGCATCTCATCATACCTTTAAACCACAAACTAAGCAGAGGATGAATTTTACTGCCCTGATGTAATGCTGTCTGTCTCCTGACAATTAGGTGTTGCTGGGGGTAGTCTCAGCTCTACAAAACCAGTCAGTTTGGCTTGATGTGGCTAAAACAGTTTGAGATTCTGGAAATCATACAAATTCAGCTAAGGTCTTACCTGGGCCTCTAAATTGGCTGGGTCAAAGGCAAAAGGAGAAGTTGCATCTGGATCCAAAGCTTTAAGTTGACTGTCAGAGTTCTGAAGGGCCCTGCTGTTTCTATCACTGGAGAGCTTCTTCCTGCTAACCTGTTCCTTTCAGTTCACTTGGTTTGCCTGTCAAAGGGGATAACAAAAGGTGGTTACATGCTACACCTACCCTGACAATTACAATCTTTCCATTTTGTCTCAAAAAGGGCAGGAGGTCCTGTTGGATGCTCTTTCTATATATCATTTGTATGGACAATGTGTCTCCAAAGACACCTTCAATAGATTCGTGTGGGAGACCAAAAATTATCACAGAGCCCTCTACCCCCAGCTAATGTAGTTGTTAAGGCTCAAGTGTTACTGTAATGGCTATTAGGAAAAAAACTGAAGGGACAAACTGCCTATATGAATATTTTCAGGGTTATAATATAAACATTTTATTTTGAAAATATTACATGTATTTGCAAGATAGCTATCTTCCATCATGGATTTTTGAAAAACATTTGAAGGGGTCATTTAAATGATATTGTTAGCTCTTATGTAAAAGAGGTGCATGGTAATAAAATAATTTGAAAGATGTGGTTATCTAAAAGGACTAAAATCAGGCTATATGCTTCCTTTGCTAAGTTTATTTAGAAGTGAAAGAAAGCTAAACAGAAAAAAAAATCTATTCAAATACTGAATGAAATGGTACTTTTATACAACCTAAGTTTTAATCTTCTTTAGGTTTTTCCTAATTTATAAACCTTACAACACATTTCAAATATTGATTTTGAACATTTTGAAACTAACCAATCTGAATCCATAGATTTCCTGCTGTAAAGAAGAAATTTATGGCAGAGCTGAAAGAGTTGCGGCATAAAGAGCAAAGCCCGTATGTAGTTCAAAGCATTATCAGTCTTATAATGGGAATGAAATTCTTTCGCATTAAGATGTATCCTGTGGAGGACTTTGAAGCTTCTCTTCAGTTTATGCAGGTAAAATTCTTAAGTTTATAGGTGTGGTTTTCCCAGACCTTTTTGAATGGGCTAGCCTTTATTTTCCATGTAATATTCTAGATTTTCCATATGTCGTTTCAGCATAAATCTATATGCAGCTACTTTCTGCTTGTTCTGAACTCCTGAGTGCTCTGATCTCTGGAGTGTTTTGTCCCCTACCAGTTTTCATCAGTCATATACCTCTAGTCCCTACACCTGACCCTCCAGCTAGAAGAGGTTTTGTTCTGTAGACCCCAGCCCCTCTACCCCACTATCCCACAGCTGTCCCTTGCCCTGTGTCCATGCCCAGCTGCTCACTGACTCCAGAGTGAACTTTCCAATACTGACACAGTTGCAAGAAAAGAGAGAAACTTCTAATGGAGGAAAACAGTGAGGAAGAGACAGAGAATTGAGGCAAAAGCTGGATAGAATTTCCTTTGGATGTCTTGTCTCTTTCCATCACACCTTCACCGTGCTTGCTGTAGAGTGCATTCTGTACCTCCTGCTTTAAGAGTCACTAGTACAGAGCATAGTTTGACTACAACGAATGCTTTAAATTAATAGATTACATCATTTCATAAAAGGCAAGAAACTATTTCATGTTTCAGCATTCTTGCTGGTAATGTACAATTGGTCTTGTTCCCACCAGCAAATTTCTTTAGCTTAATCTTTCTGGTTTTGTCTTGGGATCATCCACATGGTTACATGGTTTGTAGCCACTCATCCAGTAAAATAAATGTTTTATATAAACCTCCGTGTAAAGGTTAGTGTATCAGTGGTGTAAATGGAGAAAAAAAATCTGTTAGATGCCCACAAGTAAGGATTTGGCATTGGAATACAAATATACAGGCATTGAGACACATTGAGCTTTTTCTTTTAAAGTCCTGAACAGGAAGCACATTCTACTGAGCTTTGCAATATATTGCAATATAAGCCGTATTTAATAGCATATTTAAGACATATTTAAGACATATTAATAACTCAGAAAAAGGTAATTTTTCTTCTTACCTTACTCTTAATTATGTAGACACATACTAGTACGTGTCAACCTAGTTTAAGTTATCCAGAGGTGGCAAAATACCAAAGTAATGTGTGTTCAGTGCTCTTGACTTGATGAGTGAATGGGGTTGTGGCTCAGCTTTATCCAGTGCTCACTACTATTAAAATCTGTGGTAAAACTCCTATATAGTAAAACTGAAATTTGGATCTCTATCTTCCCCTGCTATAATATCTCAGTACTAAATGAATTCTTATTTTTACTACTATGCATCATAAGATGCACTGTGCATGTAGGAAAACCTCGTTTGCTCAGTTTGGTGAAGTACATTTCAACTCTTTGGGCAGTTTGTCTGTTTGAGTATCTCCATGCAGTGTTTCATCTACAACCTCTGTCACACCAGTGCTGCTGTAGGAGAGAGAGATGCTTTCCAAAGGGTGAGCTAATTTCAGGAGTGAGCTGCAGAACAGCTTGTCTTCCCGCAAAGAGTGCAGAAGCACCTCAGGAAGGCTGGCTGGGGTGACTGAAGCCATGTGTTGTATAATCCTGTTAGCACACAGGAAAAAAATATGCATGATCTGAGGTGTAAACTGCTCTGCATGACTGTGGTCAGTGGGGACCTTCCTCCTACAGTCAGGGACTGTCTGGGCCTTGAACCTAGAGAAAAAGTAACTGGGGCAATAGAATTTGTCATCCTCAGAGAAGTTGTACACACAAGTGGGTGGATTCTTATCTCCCCTCCATCACTTCCTGAGCAACACAGCTGTCTGGAGAGTAGTTTGCTGCATGTTTAGGACAAAGTCTATTTTTATTTTTTTCGTAATCCCCACTTGCAGGCTGGAAATTGTCCTCACATAGCACAATTCCATATTGACCTTCAATATGCAACGAATCCTAGCAGTTAAATTCTTCCAAAAGTATTTACAATAATATTGCTCATTGCCCTGTGTCTTAACAGAAAATTACATTCCTTTTTTTGGCCTCTCAAAGCATTGTGTAAAGCAGTCCATGTTGACTATTAGTTTTGCTCCTGAAGATACACACAAGGAAGGCATGAGGTCAGCCCCTGAGTCCAGTTCCATTTCCAGTCCAAAACACCACCAGGCACAGCTGGAGTCTGTGGAGACTTTCTGGATTAGAGTAACAGCTCCTTGATCTTGACTTATGTCCTGCTTTGTGCTTGCTGCAAAATGCAGATTTAGAAGTTAAGAGGCAAATGTTTTCAGTGGGATTTGCAGGATAAAAATAGTCACTGACATGTGATACACATTCAGTAAACGTTCAAAGGTCTTTATTCCAGCTGATATGCAATTTATGTTTCTTGTATTTTTTTTTTTTTTTTTTAGGAATGTGCACATTATTTCCTTGAAGTTAAAGATAAAGATATCAAGCATGCACTGGCAGGACTATTTGTTGAAATTCTTGTCCCGGTAGCTGCTGTGAGTTTATTTTTGATGTTGTTTGCATAATTTTTTAAAATTAGATAAATCAGCTTGTGAAATAGTGTTTTACTAACATGAAATTTTCTTTCAGGCTGTTAAAAATGAAGTGAATGTCCCCTGTCTGAGGAACTTTGTTGAAAGCCTGTATGATACAACGCTTGAACTTTCATCACGAAAGAAACACTCATTGGTTAGTAACCCTAAGAAGCAGAGGTTAAGATTCTTTGTCGCAAATATTTCTGAGCAAGACTCTTGGGAAATTGCAAAACATTTTATTTGCATTTGGCTATAACCAATACATTTCTATTTGCAGGGAAGATTATTGTGTTTGTGGAAAATAACGGTACTTATTTTACTCATTATATGATCCAAATTTGTTTGAATCAAATATGCTGTCAGCTTCTGGTTCTGTGATTATTAAATGGTTATAATTTCTCACAGTTGTTGTGTGTAAACATTAGGAGAAGAGAAAGAATAGAGTTCACTTCTTGTCAAGCGAGAACAAATGAGGCATGTGGGAACAACTCTTTCACGGGGCTTAAATAATACATTGTAGAAAGGAAAAAATGTATAACACCATGCCCTTTTAAATCCATAACTTGGCTGCTATGTAGCTCCCTATTTCATTTTTTTTCATGTGAGATGAACAGTGGCACTGCAGTATATTTTTGGAATCACGAGTTGATCTGAATTAAATGAGGATTTGAGTCAGTTTGATGCTGGCTGCCTTAAGCAGTCTGTCTCTCCAACTGGGTCAGCGCCCGTCAGCAGTGCGGCATTAGCTAATTCATTTTGAAGTCTTGGACCTTTTAAGTAAAGAAAGTTTGTCATTCGTCCTCCCTCATTCCAGGGGAAAGTCAAAAATACTTCCCCGTTTCCAGTTCTTTCGGCAAATGCTGGTCACTGGCGCGAGTGAAACTGCTGGGAGGACTGCAGGAGTGTGCCTGAGCTCTCTGCCTGTTACAGCATTCCCAGGGGACAGTCAGAGCATCCCCTGGGGCGCAGTCCTGATCCAGTTTGAATTAGTGGGAGGCTTGAGATGGATTTCTGATTCCAGTCTGCTTGCATCTGTGGCTCTCTTCCACTCTACTGAGTTAATAAAACATTGTTGGAACTGCAGCAGGGTAGAACTTTTCTGTGCAGTTTTTACATTAAATAGAACTTCCCAAACTGTGGCTATACTTGCCAAAGTCAATACTGCATTCTTGAGAAAGGATTGCACAGCTGGGCCTTTGCATTTGATTGCTTGTCTACACATACCACACTGGAGGCTACATAGTTAAAAGTGACAAAAAGAATAGATTCTTATGAGGGTGTGATTAGAAATGAAATACAAACATTGCAGGGAGAAGGAGGAGGGGAAAGGCAAACAGTAGACAGAAATAGCTGCAGTGCATATTTCCAGACTTCCAGGAAGAAAGAAAGCACCCTCCTTTAAGTCTAAATAGGACCAAGATCAGTGTTTGCTTAATCCATGCATTAACTACACAGACAGGATGGGGGAATTAATCTTGCTTCATTTTCTGTCTAAAAGTACCTCATATGAACTAGTCATTAAGCTTCTCCTGGTAGTGAATGGAGAGAACTGGGAAATTCGGGGAGATGGTTTATCTTCCCTCCTAGGGATCTGCCTTAGGATGGGTTGTAACACTCTTGGAATGTTACTAAACTCTGTGATCCAATCAAGTACTCAAGGGTATAGTAAGAAGTCTTCTGTGAGAAGACTTCAGTTATCTTATCCTGTATGTATTTTGGACATGAAGGTTATAAAAAATAAAAAATTATTTACATTTGCCATTTGCTCAAGAAATTAACCTATAGCTATAGACAGTTTATGTTATGTGTTACTGGAACAGAAGCTGAGATTTATGATGTGTTTATACTGTGACTGAAGTTAGAATTTAGAGATAATTTTTAGAATAATTAATCTTAAAGTGGACATTACCTTATTTTTGACTATCACCTTTTAAGTCCTGACTGGGTTTATTAGCATTATTATTAGCATTTTTTACAACTGAGACCTTATTCTTCTTGAAATAGCGGCGTCAGTTTCGAATCATTAGGTGCATTTTAGCTAATTTTTTAGTGTAATATTTACAAGTGTTAAAGTGTCAACAAAGAGGCTGGGTTCTGGTATTTCAAATTCTATGTTCTGCTTTTTTTTTTTCACTTCACAACTCCCAGCAGATCCAAGCATTCCCTGTATTTTAACACAATTCTTTAGGGTGTTTGACGTGTCTCACGGTATATATTGTGACTGCAGATTTTGAGGAGTAATAGTCTTCTGATTCACAAGTTCCAACAATCTCTGTGGGTCCTGTTGTTATATTAATAAAGTTTAGTTATTTCCATGATTTTATTTCTCAGAAAACAGACAAAAGTTAACCCTGAGAGTCTGTAAAATTGTGCCCTGTCTTACACTGCTATGAATAAGCGTGTTTGGTTTTAGTTCATCCATGAAACGTATCTATAACAGCTCTAAGAAGGTTCCTTTTAAACAGCACTACTTACTGATGTGTTTATGTTGGCTAACTTGTATTGCACAAAATTAAGGAGTTAGAACTTCAGGTTTACAGTAACTCTATTAAGTTAGTTTTGTGTTTTGTAGACATGCAAATAACACTGTATCGACATCCATTTCCTGTTTAGGCTTTGTACCCCTTGGTAACTTGCCTGCTTTGTGTCAGTCAGAAGCAGTTCTTTCTAAACAGATGGCATATTTTCCTCAACAACTGCCTTTCCAATCTCAAGGTTAGTATCTCCTCATTTTAATATTGTATTCAGACTTCAGTATGCACTGCTGATCTGTTGCATAGCCTTTTTAGGTAAACGTGCTGAGTTATTGCTATTATCTGATTCCATACATAATTTTATTCCTGGCAGTACAAGTTCCTTAGCTGTGCAGGTTTTCTCAATAGCAAAAAAGTATTCTTGGGCCTAGTTTGAGTTTCTACTGTTCCTCTAAGTCAAGCCAAGCCTGAGTCAAACACCTGTGAAACAGAAAAAATTGCTGATGAAAGTTGTTAGGTTGGGTGACGTACCAAAACTGACCTAGTAGTAACTTGCTTTTCCCACAAAACCATTGAAAACAAAGAACTTCTTACTACTTTTTCAAAATGGAATTACTTGTAGGATACTGATTCCATTGCTTGTTTCACTCATGTTAAGTGTTCGCATTGCAAAATAATAGTTTCAAGTTTTTTCCTCCGTGTAGCCATTCTTATTCCTTTGCCATTTTTCAGATCTTTGAGGTTTAAGGTTAGCTTTCCACTGCAATATGCTGTGTTTCCCAGGCTGTACACACTGTGCACAATGCACATGTGCTGGTTATCATTACTGCTCCTCCACGTGCCTTTTACTTTTGCAATAGCACATGTCCCATGCCATGCTGAAGCTGCATCCCTGTGAAAGGATGGTCCTGTGCCCACCTGAAAAGGGCAATATAAGAATCACAGTGAAGTGATTAGAGCAAATGAAGACCCTCCCGACTGTGTCTTGATGAACCAGTGGTTAGGAGGCTTCTGCTAACAGCACACTTGAAACTTCACACAAACTTCACATTTCAGCCACTTTCTCAGGTCAGAGGCAAATATCTGGCCTCTAAAAGTTGAGTTCTCAAGCTTATCAAAAAGGTATATACTACATCCTTTTCTGCTGTTGCTTTCTAGTCGTGCTTCCTCTCTGGTTAAACAATTTTTACTGACTCTCTTCATCTGGATCCTACTGTCAGAATAGCTTTTCAGAATGTTCAGCCTGCCTGAAGATTTCTTTCTGCCAGTACCTGATTACCTTACTTTTGGTGATGATGTCTTATAATCTTACTTGCAAAGAGATTCAGAAAATAAGCCTTGTTATTGAAACTAATTTTATGGGGTTTTATGCAGTTATACAAGCTTCAGAAAAGCCAAAGACAGCTGGGAATATATATTTTTCTGAAAATTAAGGAGATTGTGAGAAATTATTTGGAACCATCAGAGAAAATACAAGAAAAGTTGGTCCTATCTTGCTGATTGAAAATAAAATTTGAATTTATCTTGCAGTCTGTAATTCAGTGGCATATATTTCAATTTATAGGGCTCTCAGAAAGGTCTCTCTTTCTCTTTAGGGAGAAAGTAAGGTAGCTAGAACACGTGGCTAAAGTAAGAAAGTGATTGGCCGCTCCTTCCCAGTACAGAGCAGGAGATGCCTCAATCATTGAAACAATCTTTTCACCAGACAGATTGGTGCCTCAAAACCCAAGCCAAACTCACACAGAGCTGGAAATCCATGTGTTAGAGGGAGAGTTGTGCACATCAACACCATGAACTTGGACAGATCTTGCTCATGGACATGTCCAAAATGTCCCTGGATGTATCTTGGGTCTTTTATCATCTTCCTCTTAATCCTGTTTCTGCCATGCAGCTTGCTATTCTAAGAAAAACTGGTCTACTATTTTTTGAGAACTCTAATGATACTGGTCTCAGCCCTTTTCTCCTCCCTCTTCTCAATGGCCCTCACAGCTAACAGTCTCATCACTGGGATATTTTGACATTTGCTAACAGATAGTTTCCTCCTCTGCTCCACAGCCTCTTATTACCTTAACTCGGTTAGCCACTGCCTGCTGTTTTCTTGAAAGCTTTGGAATAAGGATATCTTTTGATAAACGTACTTCATCACCTGTTGAAGAAATAAAATTCTTAGGTCTGAATTGTACAAGGGCTGACATGATTATACCTGATGAAAAATGAATTGAAAGTGAACAGGTTAATAAAATTGATTGTAATGACTTTTATTATTTTAAAATCCTGCAGAGATTAATGTGCCAAGTAAACTTTGGCATTCCTTTACTACGTATTCTGAACATGTGCAACAACCATTGTATGCTGCTACAATAAACAAAAAAATTATATTCAGTTTTCTGTCCATATAAAACTTTATTGCTTAAAATATGTTGTCATGAAGTTGAATGGAAATTGGAGCCCAAAAACAGTGTTTCTGTTCCTAAGCTTGTGACAGATGCCATGTTGAAAGTTGAAGTCGTCTCCCATATCACTGGCAAATTGTCTTCCCATCATTTTGCAGGCCCCAGACCAATGCAATTCAGAAATTACTGATGGCATCAGTTGCAGTTTCTTTGATCAAACCGCAGTCTTTGATCTGTCACTCAACATTTGTCTACTGAAAATATCTCAGATTTTTGCCATGGCAATTTGCCCTGTGGGCCAGGCAAACCTTATCTCAGGTCAAAGTGTACTGGACTCCTTCAAAGTTTAACCCTGCAGATGGCTCAACATGTGGGAGACCATCTGATTGGAGTGCACTTACTTGTTTTTTACTCAGACAGCCCTTACAACTGCCACAGAAACAGAAAAATGCATTGGACTGAAGAGGCCCAAAGACAATCCTGTACTAGTTTCTAAAAATAACCAGCAATCCAGACAGATAAACCAATTCAGTCCAGCTAATCAAAGATGCCATGTTAATTAGGACAGCCTGAGCATACACAGATTTTTTGTCCTTTCACTTTGAGTATATGTGGTACATTCCCTTATCTGTTCTTCATGCCAGGCCTCCACCATAGGGCAACAACTTTTGAATTGATGTAATTTACTGAATAAGAGATTTTCTTTTCATAGTCAAATTACAGGAGTTTTCAAAGAGAGATTTTAAACAGTAACACTTACCTAATTTAACTAACTTGATACTTGGGTTTTTCAACAACTTAAGTAATGACAGAAGCAGGGTCAGATGCATAAGCAGCTACAGCTACAGGAATGGACCACGGAGCAGTTGTGAGGCTCTGTCCTTTTGTAGTTTCATTATCAAAATGCTGAACCTTGGCATCCATTAGGTGTAGAACTTCCTTGCTAATTTGTGCTTGAAGTTTTTTCTTATGTGATATATTTCTCTAGAATAAGGACCCAAAAATGGCTCGAGTTGCACTGGAATCTCTGTACAGACTACTGTGGGTTTACATGATCAGAATTAAATGTGAAAGCAACACAGCTACTCAAAGGTAAAATGCTTTATTTGTAATGAAAATCCATTGTAGAGTGGATGTTGCCAGTAAAGAGATTTTATAGTTCTCCTGAATTCCTTCAAATTGAACCTATTTCTGCTGTGAAACGAGAAACTCAACTGTACACAAAAAATATTCCTTCTTGTGGCACTGTCAGTTATTCTGTCACCTATGAAAATTGCTGTATAAAGTGTTTCTGCTTTTGGAAAAATTAAAAGTCACTCCTTGTTCAGTGTAAGTTAAAAATACTTTTGTAGTAACCATTGACTTGCTAATTTACTTGTAATGTAGTAATGAAATAAAATAATTACACTGGATTTGTAGAAAAGGATCAGAACGAGATACCCCATTACATTTTCATTTCAAAGGAAGTTTTTTCTGGTCTTTCTAAATGGAGTGTCATGCTAAGTGAAGGTCTGTGAGGTCCAAAAATATCTAATGGTTCTTTTTCTTTTGCAGTCGACTTATTACTATTGTCACAACCCTTTTCCCAAAAGGGTCCCGTGGTGTTGTGCCAAGAGATATGCCCCTAAACATCTTTGTGAAGATAATACAGTTTATTGCACAGGTATGGGAGAGCCATGCATATGTCTTTCCATATAATGAACAACTTATTTTCCCCATAGCAAATTAATAAATAAGTAAACTTACAATGACTGAATTTTTTGCAACCTTGTTGACATTATCTTTCATCCAGGCAATGATGAAATTATAGACTGAGCTGGGGCTAACTTATTTTGAACAACAGGTTTTGATTAACCTCATTTCACTGAAATTAGATTAAAATGTGTTTACGTCAACTCACATGTAATTTTTTGTCAGTTTTTAAAATTTCCAGCAAGTCAAAAAATGCATTTGTTGACACACTGTGACTGTCAATAAAGTTCAGAATAATAGGCCATGTTTCACCCTGATACTGAATCATCCCTGCTGTACAGGACACTAAGTTGCACTGCTTTCAAAGCAGTAAGTCAGATGTCAACCAAGTCCAGCATGGAGTTGACACATGTAGTTTTCATCAGTTCAAATGAGAACTGCTAAAATAGACTAACCTGCAGTGCTGGAAGTTTAATGTCTTTTATGACTTAAATTCAGAAAATTTTCCCATTGAGCAAAGCACTTAAGCACATACTTAAAGTCTGTGAATAGGAATGAAGCAAACAGATGCTTAAAATCGTCCCTTAACTGTGCCATCTGTGAACAAGCTCTCTTTATGTAAAATACTGTGTTCGTGCCATAATTACTGCAGTTTAAATGAAATAATTAAAAGCTTTATTTCCAAAATGGATCATTTTCTATTTAAATGCTATACATTTTTGATTTTGTCAACAAAAAGCATTGTTAAAAGCTTAGATCTGATAATATGTTCTACATACTTCTGAAAATCTGCTTTTCCATATATTTAAATAAACCCTGATTAAGCTGGTTTTCAGTGTTCTGTAGCCTTAATGAAAATAACTAGCAGAAGTGAGCATCTTAATGATTTGCAGTATTTTTGCTATTTTAGGAACGTTTAGATTTTGCAATGAAAGAAATTATCTTTGACTTCCTTTGTGTTGGAAAACCAGCAAAAGCTTTCAGTCTCAACCCTGAGGTATGATTTACATCAGCTGCTTTTTTTTTTTTTTTTTTAAGTTAGTATGTATTACATTGTGCTACATTTACTTCCTGGTTACATTCTAATCATGCTTTCACCTTTGTCCAGTTTTCAGGCCAAATCTTGAATCTGATACATTGGTAAAATACATCTGTGAACTTCTATCTGTAAAATGTCACATTGTTTATGCCTTTCTCATGTTTTCTCCGTGAAGAATATCAAATGTGAACTAGTGCAAATGCATAAAACGAAAAATATAAATAAAACTGTTGGTCACGGTATGAGCTTATCACTCTGCTGTTGTTACCTGCAACGCCTTAAACTATTTTAATATAACAATAATTTTTCTGTAACAGTGCCAATGTTTTTCAAAACAGTTTTACTGAGAATACATGATGCAAGAAAACTTGAAAAAGAAAACACTCTAGTAAAATTTTACCACTCTGACCAGCAAAGCTCCACCAGTGTTGGTGTCATGAGTCAGCTTCCTAGTGCTTTTCCTAAAGAACAGTCAGAAATTTGAAAAAATTTTCCAAAAAATTGAAATATAAATAGGTACTAAAATAATAAAAAAAATCTCTTAAATTCCTTGTATAATTTCTTGAAATTTTGAAAATATTTTCCTTTGAAAATTAAGAAAAAATACAAAATAATTTGTGATCCTCTCATAAAACATGTCTGTTCATCTTGCAGAATTAAACTGATGTATCTGTTCACTAAGATGTTAAAATAGAGTGATTGCCTTGCACAAATTATATTTGCTACAAAAAATGTGGAAAAGTAGATTAAAGTTTCTACTGTCAAAGGCAGGACAAGCAAAGGCAAACTTTACTTTGAACACAGCTTTCATCTTTCTGTAGCAGAGTAAAGAAGAATGAAACAGAATTTTTGAGCGGGCAGTCCACACCACGCTCTGGGTCAGCCACCTGCAGCATTGACTAAGAAAGGTCCTACAAAGGACATTTTGTGTTAGCCCAGCTGAGAGGGGGTAGACATAGTCCATAGCTTCTTGTTGAATCAACATCTGAAATTTTATTATTTCTCAACAGCATTGTAAGTCTGAAAAAAAAAATTATAGCGCCACTTTTTATGTACATAGACTTTAGCATTCTAAAAAAAAATCCCTGTGTTCTGTGTAAGTGCATCTCTGGCTTAGTTTTTGGAACACATTCCTGAGAAACTGAAAACATTCTAGTCTTTCAATCACTGCAATGCCAAGCTTGCAAGTTTTCCTCTGGTGCATTCCCAGAAGGCATTCAGGTCAATAGATTCAGCTTCCTAATATTTTCACATTGTAGCTTTGGCATTAAGCATCATTCCAGACTTTTCTGTCAGTATGATTAACCCTGGGGCCTTTCAAGACAGTTATTGATCTTTTTTTTCATAGCAGATGTAGGTCATTTGTGTTTAACTGAAAGTCCATTTAAGATGCATTGCTACACTACAGATCATATCCAGGTGTTTTATCCTGAAGATAAAAAGATAATGTGCTAATGCAAATACTTAAAGTTCTGAGAGGGGAGAGCACTTCTCACAGTGGAGATAAGAATGCACTATTTATTGCATGGGCAGTTTTTGTGAAATTTATCAAACTTGTTAATTTAGTGAAGATGCAGAAAAAAAAATGCCAGCAAGTGCATTCTTAAAATTTCAGAGTGAATGAAGAATATGAGTAGAATATGATTATTTAATTATGGTACTCATCCATCTTCTAAACTTCACAGAGAATGAATATTGGCCTGAGAGCTTTCTTGGTAATTGCTGATAGCTTGCAGCAAAAAGATGGTGAACCGCCAATGCCAGTGACTGGAGCTGTCCTTCCGTCTGGAAACACTCTCAGAGTGAAGAAAACGTATTTGAGCAAAACTCTGACAGAGGAGGAAGCTAAAATGATAGGTCGGTAAGAGAATGGACAATATGGAAACTTATGTGAGAATGGATATGAACATGTTTTCAGCACTTGAGCAGGATAGTTTATTATTGTTAAGTATTTGATTTATTTTTGTGTTGTAAGTATTTAGTTTATTGTGTGTTCTAATGAAATACATGGTTCAGTTTGACAAATGCTGCTTTTCGGAGGTCATTCTGAAAAGTCCTCAAGTCGTGCTCCACAACAGGTAGCCACTCTGTATTCTGGGAGAGGATAAAGATTTTAATCTTTCAGTGGTAATCTTTAATCTTTCAGTGCTAATAGCTGTGTTTATTCATGGATATTCATCCTATTAGAAACAGTGCCTGTGCCCAAAGACATACCAGCTTTGAAAACCATCAAAGATTCCATTGATAGCCTATTTTAATTCCAGTATCTTAAACTTCCAAAATGGGAAAACTTTTAAATGTAAAATAACGTAGTACTGAAGTGCCTAAGTTAATAGCACTGCTGTCTTGGGCTTCGATGTAGAGCAAGAATCCTGTGCTGTAAAAGAGCCTCTCTATCATGCCCTGAAGGTGCCTGGTATTGTTGGCAAAAAAAAAATAAAATTTGGCTGCTCACCTTCACACTTCATTAATTTCCTAAAGTTACATGAAAGAAATGAAGTCTACACCAGTGGCAAAGACCTGTATTGTAGTGTGCTAGATCATTGTAGTAATATCAAGAAAATAAGCAGTGCAAGACCCACTGCTGTTGAAGTATTTAAAGTATTTGAAGTATTAGGACGTAGTATTTGATAACAAATGTTAGTACTATTAATTTTTTGTATTAGCCATTTCATTGCTGTTTTATGATCCAGTATCCCAGTTTCCATGTATAATATGTAAGCATTCCTTTTGGAGAAGGCAACATATTCTGGTTTTGGATCACGATATCATTACTAGTGGAATGTACTATCTCATGAGGAAAGCATTTTTCTTACTTCATGAACCACAGCATGACTAAGCAACTTTCTTTTCCAGAATATATATATATATATATATATATATATATATATATATATATATATATATATATAAATATCCCAAATTATACAAAAAAAGCATCTTTTTGCAGGTATGTCATTGTATTATTCTCAAGTAAGGAAAGCTGTGGACAACATACTCAGACACCTTGACAAGGAAGTGGGTCGGTGCATGATGCTAACCAACATACAGATGCTTAACAAAGAACCTGAAGACATGATTACGTGAGTGCCAAAGAACATTAATTCCCATGAAACATGGTGATGTAATTTTGGAACTTTTTCTCTATTTCTGTCCATCATGAGTCATCAGAGAAACAGCAAGAAACAGGAACATTTAGCTTAATTAGTATATACTTTGAAGAAATGTTTATGACAAGTTGATTGTGCTTCTTTGAACGCTGCAGTATTTGGAACTGAAGATGGTTCGTGATGTAGGTGAAATCATGTGTGAATCCCATGGTTGTTTAGATCGTAGAAGTAGAATGCTAAAGTGGAAAACCTGGCAGCCTATGCTCAGAACGCTGTCTCAGGGTATATTTGCATCGCTGAACTTCAAAATGAATGCAATGAATTCTGTAAATCCCTATTAATAATAAACTCAAAAATTCCCTTTGCTTTTCTTGCCTGTAATCAAAATCAAATCTTAATTAAAAACCCAAGTAAAGTTGTGATAAGGCTTGGATTTAGGCAGTATCCCACTGGAAGACAATCAAACCAGTGTGCTTCAAGCTGCATTGAACAGCACCATTTTTCATTTTCATCCAAAGCTGTTAGTGAGGGGAGTTTCTGGAGGGAATTCTGGTGAGGTGAACATCGAGTAGAGGTTAGAAACACAGAGACATCATCTGATACATGCAGAGCAGAGATTGTGAAGATCTCAACTGTAAGGAGACCTTGCATGCCTCTCTTGTTAGAGCAGTGGGCATGGTCGTTTCCTAGAAAAGAAAAGACCCCTGGAAAAAAGTTTGAGATGCAATGAAAAGGACACTTACCTCTTTAAGATTTTTTTTATATACTGCTAAAAAAAGTCAACTTGCTAGGAATACTGTGATAGACTGACTGCAATGACTGGCCAAATTGAGCTACCTTGTACAACTGATACAATCTTTATGTTTTTGTACCTCTGCCCTTATATGTTGCAGTGCCTCTGGGTGAGACTGTAAGCTGTGTCACCAGCTTTGTCTTACTTTATTTATATTCATAGCTAATATTACTATCCAATAGTGTTTCATATTTTTCTTGTAGTCCCACCCTGTGTCCTGTTCAGTTCTCACACACAGTTTTCATAACCATTTTGGGTGTTCAGGCTTTTGTGGTAGGGAAAGCAAGTTTTGAAACTCACATTTTATTCCCAGAAGATAATTGCACAGTGAAACCTTGGGCACTAAGATAAGAAGTGTGCTTAATCTTAGCTATAAATATCCTTTGGGTGGTTTCTCAGCATCACCAAAATGTTGTTTATTTTTAGGGTCAGCGAACAAATAGACTCAAAAGAGTTTTAAATTTCAGGAAGATTTGGTAATAACTTTTGTCAGAAACATGAAGATTGGAATATTTAGGTACTGCCTTTTGTGTTGTACTTTAGATCCAGATGAGCTCTAATTTAATATATACACTAGAAAGGCAAACCACGTTATAACACATTTTTACTTGTTCTTTCAAGGGAAAGAAATAACTGGGATGCTTACTTATCAGTTGATCATAAATCATGTAAACTCACAAAAAACATCAGTAGCTGTTACTATCAGGATTGAAAATGATCCTTTCAAAAACTGCATTGTGGATATGTGGAAAAGCCAACATTGTTTTTATGTAATTGCTTCCTATTTTAGTCACAAAATTCTATGCTTCACTAGAGTTACATATTTATTTTGAATTCTTATGGGCTTTAATTGGTAGATATCACACTATATTTATGTAAATTTTAAAGTTATTGGTTTTGTCATAGTTACATAAAGTTTATGTGTAAACTGTATAAAATTAATACCATTGTGGTATTTTTATTAACAAATGAAATAAGAATCAGAGGGAAGTAGCTAGGCAGTGAGCAGACAAAACATTGTAAAGTATGCAGATTCTGGAATTTTCTTTGGCAGTCTTAGACTTCCTTCTTGACAATATTTAATTACTGATCCTTTAAGAGTTTATTGTTGAAGTAATTAGTGCCAGTATGGAAGGGCTTATTAAACTCCTGAGTAAGACGCATCCTTTGCATCCTGCACTGGGATATGAATTTCAATACTGGTTATAATTACTTTCCAACATTTAGTTAGAATAGGGCATCTATTTTTCTAAAACACAAACCTGTCCTTGCAAATACTTCAAAGGCTTTCCTTTCCTCCCTTGTGTGCTGTGCCTGGTATCTCAGATAGTAAGTTGGGAACTTGAGCCTGAGGTTTGGATCTTCTGCTACTCTTCTGAGCAGCTGATAAGCCACGGAACACCTACAGATTTTATATTTATAAATAATTACTCATTTATAATTACTCATTTGCCTTCAGAAGAGTTTCCTCTCAAACTGTTATTTTACAAGTCTTCATTTGAAATGCACAAACTTTGCCCTTGCTAGGGTCTGAGTGTAAGGAAACTCTGCAAAGTTCATTTTCCATTTAAAGTCATCAAGGAAGACTTGTTTTGCCTGCACATAAAATTCCCAATGGCACTTTAATGTTTACAACTGTAAAAATACAGGATTTTGTACTAGTTATTAATCCAGCTACTAGTATTTGCTTTAGTGATAATAGTTGAAAGGGGTTTGTTTATGACCAAATTCTCAGTGAGATGTTGTATTTTGCTCCTTTTCCAGTCAGTTGCTGACACCTTTCAAGTTCTATCTGTTAGAATACAGATGCAGTGAGACAGAGGTAATTAATCATGAATGTAGTTTCTCGTAACTGTACCAGTTAATTAAAAATATGTCAACATTTTATTCATGTAATATATATCCAAGCTGATAAGTAGGGTGTTAAGAGACAGTATGGCATTCACTACAAAACTGTCTTTAATCTTTAAGTCTAATGTCAGTTTATGCTTTTTCTGTACTCTACTCACTGAACTGTACTCAGTGTTAGTCACTGAAATAATGAATACAGAAAATCTTCTTTCAGATGGCATTGCATCCAGGCTTTCTGTGTGACTGAACACAAAAGTCAGATACCCAAATGCAATGTCCTCTCTTGGGTGGAGAGACAGAATAATGCAGTGACCAGGGCAGTGGACCAGGCTGCAGGATTACTAAATTCATTTTTTGTTTTGTCACTCCATTTCAGTGTGGTGTTAAGTGGCTTACAATGCTTCTTGGTGTCTCTTTTTCTCCCCTCATTCTTTTCTAGTTCTATTGGAAGCATATTAAAAGAGGAACAATCTTTCTCTGCATATTTATAATATGGCCTCTAAATAGGACCTTAATTTTTTGATTCTTCCAAAGCATATTACAGGCTAATAATTACTAATAATGTGGGAAAGACTGCACAGTTTGAAATGCTGTTATGCTTTGTTAATTTCTTCCACACTCCATCATCAGATAATAGGTAATTGAGATAAAAATGAGCAAATTAAAAAAAAATCCACACTTTGAGATCTATATGAAGGACTTATTTAATCTGCAGACTTACCAAAAATGTTGAAAAAAAGTCAGAAAACAACTGCATCTGTTTTGAAAATAATCAACAGCTGAAACTTGAGCTACTTTTAGAAGACTCATGGACTTCCAACCTAGCGTTCAGTTCATGCTGAACTTTGTGCTTAATGACTTTCACAGGCTGTTAGGGAGCAGTTGTGCCATTCCACAGATTAGATCACCCTTAGGGCTGCTAAAACATGTTCTAGCTGATAAGAGTGGCCAAAATGCTGTTATCTCTGGCAGTGATCAACAGAAACTCTCTGGCCATACCTACCTATAAATTACACACCTTTTTCAGTAAAAAATGTATCATGATGGTTTTCCATAGACTTGTCCTCTGTTGGGGGCAAATCTCTGGGTCTACAGTTTAGTTATTTGAACTTGCTACAAACCTGCTGTTTGCTTTATGCAACTGGTGAAATACAGCTGCACTGTGATGGAGAACACCCCAACTCTTTCCTCATTGCCTCATCCAAAGCTTGCATCATATAAATGCTGATCTTGATGGAGGAATCCTCCTACATTATACCTCCATTTTTTATATATATGCCAATTCCTCTCAGAAAGAAACAAATAAATCCTTAACAATTGCTTTTTCAATCAACATATATATGATGCATGAAAAATGTCAAAATCAAAAACATTTATTCAATGGAAAAATGTATTCATATTTCCTTCCTATTTCATTATAGTGTCTGGCTATCCATTCTGATGTTCTTAGTAGGCCTCTGGCACTTTAGAGGTGGATCATTTAACACAGTTCCTTCATAAGCTTAGTCAAAATTCTGTTTTAATTTTTCAGTGGTGAAAGGAAACCAAAAATCGATCTGTTCAGAACATGTGTTGCTGCTATTCCTCGATTACTTCCTGATGGAATGTCAAAACTTGAGTTGATCGACTTGCTGGCAAGGTAAGCTGTACAGGCATTGAATGACTGCTCCAGGGGAGCAGTGTGAAAAGCTGAGCTACAGCATATGTAACTGTTTCTTCTCAGATATGCTTTAAAAAAGTAAATTGCTCTTTAATGAATTAGGCAGAGATGTCCTAGCATCTTTTTACAGTTTATGTGGTTTTTTTATTATGGTTCATAATTTTATTAAAAAGTTGGTATGTCCCCCAGAACTTTCTTATCAGTATGTAGGTTACATGGTATTTGCTATTATTCAGGAAGGTCACAAAATATTACTGTTTTCTATCCATCGCAGCATTCTGATAAACAGGAGAAAACATCTTTTCTGTCTAGTGGAAAAACATGGAGATACCTGTTTAGTTTTGATTTATGATTCCCATGTATCTTTGGTAAAGTAGAATGTGCTAGATGTGCTATATTACAAAAGCCTTTTTACATTTCTATTACTATTTACTATTACTATTGCTATTATTATTACTATTATTATTATTTTATTATTATTAATATTATTATAAGCCATAAAATAAAGAAAATATAAGTTTGAAAAATATTATATCTCCCCATTTAATTTGTCTGAGTAGACTTCACTGAACAAGATAGTGACATGACTGCTACACTGCTTAGATTTCAGGACATCAAATCAGTGACTCATGGCAAATAATTATGATAAAAGGTGATGGTCAGTACAGAAAAGTCTGTTACATTTCAGTTCAAGTATCCAAGACCAAGGTTCCAGCTTGTGTTCTTTATGTAAGTGGATTATGGTATTAAATTGAACCAAGAGGAATTTGCAGCATATTGCTCTCAGGTAACTGTGGCAAAGCAAACTTTGCCACACTGTTCTTGCTTTTCAAACATCACAGATGTGGGAATGGCAGATGTGGGAGCCAGAAGGCTACATACAAATACAGTTTTTTCTCCTCTATGAACAACTAACTCCCAGTGATGTGCTGAAGCACTGAAACAGTTGATTCTGGTAGTAGTGGAGAGTGCAGACAGCCCAGCAAGCCAAATTATCAGCCAGCAGTAGGTGTGCTGCAGTGCATGGCCAGCTTGATTTCCTTGTGTGCACATTGTCTGCTATAAATCACTTGTAGGTTGTTTTAAATCATTACATTATTAAATTATACAGATACCTTATTAAACAGTTGCATCAATTCTGCTTAAGGGAAATTTAAAAGGACATGTTTTCCTTTAATCCAATATTTTAACTAGAGTTCTATCCTTATTAATGGCCTTAACTGAGCTGGTAAAAAGCACGTATCTGTTCAGGTCACAGCTCTTCAATCACAGGATTGTCCAGGTCAGACCTGTCACTACTCTTAAGAAAATTTGGAGACCAGTGTGAGTTTCTTTATAAATTAATGCTACCCTCCTTAAGTCTCACAGCTGTCAATATAACCACTGGTCTATCTTTATTCTGAAACTTCATTCAGAAAAGGTCAGCCATGATTCTAAGTATTTATTGGGTAATTGCCACGCTGGGACAAGGTAAGCCATAAGTTTGCTGAGTTGTCTGACTCTCACTGTGAAAAGAAGTGAGAAGTCAAGAGGAGCTGAGGGAAGCTTCTCTAGAGCAACTTCAGAAACAATTACATGCTCAGCCTTTCCCCAAAGAAGACAAACTCTGGAAATCTGTTCTCTCCTACATGTACTCACGCTACAGTATCTTTGAGATATTGGTAGCATTTTAAGTCATATTCCTAAGTATAAGCAAGGGAAACACAAATTAGGTAAAATAGGTAGGTATAAAATAGGTTGGAAATCAATTAACGAACAGTTTAGGGTTCAGAAGACATATAGAGTGGTGTTGAAACAACTAGGTATGGTCTCAGTATTGCAGAGCAGGATCACAAGCTGAGCAGATATAAGGAAGTGATGTTCCTTTGAAAAGACAAACCTTATTCACATGTGTAGGTCTAGAATGTTTTTAAAAAAGTTCTTCTGGTCTAATCAATATCAAGGATGCCTGATTTTGAGAAGGAGCATGCAAAGTGGGTAAGCATCTGCAGTTCTAGAAAACTCTGCATTACGATATTGTGTGTCCTTGGTCAGAAACTAGACTCGATATTGGGATAAGAAACTTAGAAGAGGTAAAGTTTTGGTTTCTCCCTGTTTTTTAGCAGAATTCTAGAAGCTGTTTTGCCAGGGATTTCTGTGTGCCTGTGCTGTTGAGATGGAAAGCTGTTAAATATTTTCTTTTCACAAGAGATAAAGTTACATCTTTGAGTTAATTGGTTCTTGTATTCACAGTTTGGTTTGAGTTTTTCATCCTCACAGCAGATGTGTTCTTTGGTCGTTGTCAGAAGGAGTCTGTAAGTCAGCAGCTAGACTTTTTGCCAGGACAGCTGTATTCGAATTTTAAACCATGAAGCAGATGTCAAGTATATACTGTACCTTTTGCCCTTTCACTGCCCACTGCAACCATTCATTACGAATTCCTGAGTAGGTTTTAAATTTAACTGACTCAAGTGCAAACAAATAAACTTGTACTTGCTTCCTGCACTGCCTGTCGTACAGTGGTAATACATAGATGCATTCTTATGCTCAATTTGAATTTCATTTCATTAGATAATGCCACTGGGCAGTAACTTGGGCTTAGGAGATGTCTTTTGTATCCTCTTCTCTGTTATTGCTCTGTGTCATTGTGAATGTCATTTCATGGATGACTTAATTGTGGTCTCAAATGGTTTTGCTTGTTTATCTGATTTTGGCATTCCAAAAGGGAGACAAAAATGATCGTTTCTTAGCACAACAAAATACTGTGTTTCTAAATATATATGGGAAGTCACGTGGTTATTAAAGCATAACAGTTATTTTTGGAGTCATACTCGCCAGGGGTGAATTTTCATGGCAGTTGTTTTCTTTTCGCTTAAATAAAATGTCCCCTGCCTCCAAATTAGGCAGCTATAATGAACCAGATTTTTTATGAACCACATCTCATCATACACTTCCAACTGAATGGACTTTGGTTCCACTCCATTTGCTATTTTGGGTTTTTTTCTCCTAGCTTTCTGTCCATTTCATTATAATGAGTCCTCCTTTTCAACTGTTTAGATTAAATGTACATAAAATACTTTGAAAATGAATTCTAACACATTACAGAAAATTACGGTCTCATGGGTAATTAAAACAAAATGCATCATAAAGGCAATGAACCAAAAATTGCAGAACAGACTAATCTAAATTTACTTTATTCTGCCAACTTCTAACATAGAAGGGGTTTGATGATTTCTGTGTCAAAAGAAAGTATTTTTTTTATGTTGAGAAGGACTTCAACATGATGCAAATAAAAAAGAAAATAAAATTTGAGAATGGGATCTGAAATCATCCACCATCACCATCTTTCAGAATTACTTTGAGGGTGTTCAGCATGTTTCTAAAAGTATAGAAAGTTCTGAGGCTGTTTTCCCCATTTCCTTATCCTAAGTTATTTAAAACATAACACAGTTTTTCATTCAAATGCCTTATTTTAATTCTTTTGAAGATTTGCTTTCATTAATTGTGGTTTGCATCTTGGCTAAAGATTTGTTTTAACTGTTAGCTGACCTGCTGTGATTATTTTATTTTTATATTTAATGTTAAAAATAAATACATACATTATGAAATTATGTATTTATTTGTAAGCCTTTTATCATCATACCTATATGGAAGTTATTGAGTTATGAGTAAATAAAAAATATATTTAGTTTGAGAAAAGCTGCCTAATTATGTACTTTAGAGATACCCTGTTTCAGGAAGGGAGTACACTTCTGCTGTAGCAAGAACTACAATATAGAAAACAGGTCAAGGATGTTGATTGTGGTCAGCAATAATGAAACCAAGATAGCATCATCCGCCACTGTTAGTGGGAATTTTCCATCACTGTCATGTACTGATAAACACTTCTTATATCTTTTATTATCTGACATTTACTTTTACTTACAGGCTGTCCATCCATATGGATGATGAACTTCGACACATTGCCCAGAATTCTCTTCAGGGCCTACTTGTTGACTTTGTTGACTGGCGGGAGGATGTACTCTTTGGTTTCACTAATTTTCTGCTTCGTGAAGTGAATGACATGCATCATACCCTTCTTGATACTTCACTCAAGTTGCTGCTACAATTGCTGACGCAATGGAAGCTTGTAATACACACTCCAGGAAAAGCTTCTGAGCAGGCCAAAACCAGATCTGCAGAGGTAAGGAATCAAGAGATCTGTGTCCTAACATTTTTCACTAATTGAAGGCAGAAATTATGTTCCTTGATACCACTGTGGTTTGTGTGTTTTGTATTTACTCACCTGAGAAGAATTCACCATGCAAGATTTTTTTAGGTAATTAGTTCACGTGTCTTTTGAGGACAGCCATGTCCTTGTGTAATACAGCAGATGTTGTTGTTGAGCAACATAAGAGAATGCATGTCAAACTGAAGTATGCACATCAACAAAAGCACATAAAGGGAAATATGTGTATGTAGATGTGGCAGAAGGACATTTTCCCAGGGCTGAAACAGATTGATAATGCTAGTGGGAATGCTGTGAAGAGTGAAGTAGATGTTCTTTTCCCTTGGTTGATTCAGAAACATCAAAGAACCTAATTGTTACCATAGCCTGCTGTCTCCACGTGTTACAGACATTTCTGGGAACTGAACAGCTTTACTCCTTCTTCTCCCATCTGCACTGTCCCACAGATATTTTCATTATGAGAAATGATTTTTAGGCTTCTTATCTCCTGCACTAATCACACTATGTTTTCCTTTGGCCAATCAAGATGTGTGTTTTACATCACAGAGGACCAGTAATTATTAGGTAATAACAGAAGTACATAAAAATGTAGAAAAGAGAGATCCTCACATACTTTTAATTAAATATTGTTACACTTTACTGGTGGGGTTGGGTTCTAGAGGCCACCTACCTAGGTGTTGGCTGCTAAAGGAGCAAAGTGGCACCTGAGGACATGATATCTGGAGCAGAAAAAGTGTGGTGTTCACCGTCTGATCATTCATTCATGTTTTAGTGGAGGATGGAAAAAGGTGGGTAGATAATTGAAAATTAGAGGGAAGGATTTGTTCAAAGGGCTCTGCTCATACATTGCTTTTGTGGAATAAGATCACCTAGAGCAACAAAATTTGATTGCCTGAGAGAATATGTGAAGTTTCCCAGTCCGGCATCTACACGGTTCTGCATTTTGATTCTTTACATGTCCTAGTTAAATAGAACATTCCTTGGAGACCTGGTTTGCAAACACCACCACTCCATTTTGTCCCCCTGGCACTGTTTTGCAGCTGATACCAAACGGATCCAGCCACAGGATCCAGTCTGAGAGGAGCCCCTATTCTAACGTCCTGCACGCAGTGGAAGGATTCGCGCTGGTTCTGCTGTGTAGTTTCCAGGTGGCGACGCGGAAGCTGGCTGTTCTAATCCTCAGAGAAATCCGCTCCTTGTTCTTGGCCCTTGGCCAGGCTGAGGTAGGATTTTTCTCTTCTGGAACTTTGAGTTGAAATTTCCCGAAGATAAAGCTCAAAACTGCTATTACAGTTGCTTTTAACATAATTGCTGCAGTGTAGCAGATACGCACTTAGTTTATATAAAAGCATTTGATCTCAGCTTACTATTTCTATTTGCCTTAACACTGCAAGCCTTTCTGTGGATTCAACAATGTAACATGAATGGCAAATGCCCTGTGTAAGAATTTGAAGCGAAATGTACAGCAACTTATATTTTCTCGTGGAATGATGTGAATGTAAAATACACTGTAAAACCTTTCTTTCTGCATGGGTCATTTTTGTATTGTCAAGATTATAAATTTATATTGGAAATGAAACCCATTCCTGTGGCATCCCATTGTGGATGAAAAAGCCCCCAGCATAAGACACCTTTAGATCATTCCCATGTGTTTTCCTTCTATAGTAAAGACCTCTAAGTCTTTTTTATGGATACAGAAATATGGAGAGTCATGTTGTGTACTGGCGGTCACAGCTCAGTGAGCCATCTAAATGCCTAAGAACACAAATATGTGTGTTCATGGCAAAGGAATGCTTCAATAAACAGTAAGCTAATTTTTCAGTCTTTTGATACCAGCTATCCAAAGTCATTTGGGATTTTCTGATATGTGCTTTTGTTCGCTAAGCAGTGAGCTATAGCCACAAATTAACTTTATTTCAAACCACAGCTTGGACTTAATTCTGAGATTAATTTGAAAAAGACAAACTGTACCCATCGTTAACAAAGAGTATTTTTAGCTACTTCAGATTCATGTCCTAGTTTTTAGATGTTTCTGTTGTATATCCCAGAAACACAAGAAGAGAAATAATTTGGTCAGGAGAGCAGTAAACTTGTATTCTGTGTGTTATACAGGATGATGACAGACCTATGATTGATGTTATGGATCAGTTGAGTTCTTCTATTCTTGAAAGCTTTATTCATGTGGCTGTTTCAGATTCAGTAAGTACTACTTTACTGTTACTGCTTGTGTTTATATAACAAATATCAGACATGAAATGCTAAAAATAATACTGCTAAAAATCAAAGAAATCATACAGCTTTAAGGCCCCAACCCAAGAGCTCCAAGGCTCCACAATGTCCCAGACAATCTGTTCCGTGAAAGTAATCACACTATGGATATGGAAGATACTGCACACAGAAAAAAGAATGGTTGAGAAAGTCTTATCGCTAGCACCACCTAATGCTGGAGGCACTCACTGCTATCATCTGTTTGAGAAGGGAATTATAAGCTTTAGCTCCCTTGTGTCTTCAGAAAGTGGTCCTGCCTGCACACCTGAGCATAAGCTCCAGAGTAATTCACAGCTGGGGTGAATCTCTCCTTTCACTCTCTCGGGGGCCTGATGTGTCTGACATGATCAGAGATTGAGCATTTTAAATAAATAAGTGTTGGTAGAAGAACTGATACATACGACAACTGATTTTGCATGCTGTCCTGGAGACTAGTGAAAGGCCCATTTCCAGAGGGCAGGAACAATCAGTTTGGGGCACTTTTCAGCCTGATTAAATTTAAAGCAACAAATGGTCCTTGCCACACTCAGTGACCTTTCAAGGGTCACGTTTGTGCCACGTGTTGTGTGCTTGAAAAATTTATCCCAGCCAGCAGTCATGCCTCATATAGCCACTTATTGACTTCCCTGCCAGTGAGATTGGAGAGAGAATCAGGAGGGTAAAAGCTGGAGAACTCATGGGTTGACATACAGACAGTTTAACTGGGAAAGCAAAAGCTGTGCACACAAGCAAAGCAAAACAAGGAATTGATTCACCGCTTTCCATGGGCAGGCAGGTGTTCAGACATCTTCAAGAGAGCAGAGCCCCTCACATATAGCCGTGACTGGGGAAGGCAAATGTCTTCACTCCAAATGTTCCTTTTCCTTCTTCTTCCCCCACTTTATACCCTGAGCATGATGTCATATGGGCTGGAATCTCCCTTTGGTCAGGTGAGGTCACCTGTCCTGGCTGTGTCTCCTCCCAGGCACCTCCAGCACCCTCACCAGTGTGGCAGTACAAGAAGCAGAAAAGCATTGGCTCTGTGCAAGCCTAGCTTAGCAATAACAAAAACATCTCTGTATTATCAACGTTGTGTTCAGCACAAATCAAAACACAGCCCCATACCAGTCACTGTGAAGAAAATAAACTCTACCCCAGCCAAAACCAGCACAGAAGGGGACATTAAGCTAGTGGGGAGGTTGGGCCCCTTTGCATCTGAAAACAGAAACTGAGCAAGAAAGAGACATTCTGACTTCATAATACAGGAATTAGGAAGTTTGTCTGAAATAACAGCACCTGGGTTTGGGTGTTGCAGTTTCTAGAGGCCAAGGTTTGAATTTTTGCTTTCATTCTGTTCAATAACAATAAAGCAAAGCATATGTGTTGCCTCTGTGCCTGGTTTCTGACTAGTACAGCAAGGAGTGTTAATTTATCTTTTCTCTCCTTAGACAACAATCCCGTTAACACACAGCGTGGATTTGCAGTGGCTGGTGGAGTGGAATGCTGTCCTAGTAAATAGCCATTATGATGTGAAAAGTCCTTCCCATGTCTGGATTTTTGCACAGTCTGTTAAAGACCCATGGGTTCTCTGCCTCTTCAGTTTTCTTAGGCAGGAGAATCTACCAAAACACTGTCCTACAGCTCTCAGCTATGCTTGGCCATATGCCTTCACGAGGCTACAGCTGATAATGCCTCTTGTGGATCCAAAGTAAGTGGCCATCTGCATTTCACTTTATTTTGTATGGGCTGTGTGATTTTAATATAAACTTTCCTTTGGATCTCGTGTTTGAGTATCAGTCTACACATTCTGTGAGGTGCCACGCAGAAATTGGTATCATGCAGGTTCACGTTTCATAATTGCAACTTGTAACTTTTATTTATTGATTTTTCCTCTGTATCATATCCTGTTGAATTGCAGCTGGTAGATACATAGCACGTTTTATTCCCTCTTAAAATATTTTTAAATACTGTAATTAAGACTGGAAGATCGTTTTAATAATTATAATTTATTTTTAAATTCTAGTATTCCCGTTAATGCAAAGAAAACAAGTACAGCAAGCAGTGGAGACAACTATGTGACTTTGTGGAGAAACTACCTTATTCTGTGTTTTGGAGTAGCAAAGCCCAGTATCATGAGCCCAGGACACCTGCGTGCTTCAACACCAGAGATCATGGCTACCACTCCTGATGGAACAATGAACTATGATAATAAGGTGATGCAACCTGTTACAAGTGAACTATTTGTTTAGGAGAATTTTTAGCTGCGTCCACATGCAAAATCCTGTCCTGATGAAAATATTTCAGTTAGGGAGTATTTTGATTTATGCAAACTATTTAACACACATACATAACAATTAAAACATCTGTATGATATGATGTGTTGATAAATATTTGGCAAATGCCATGGTGCTTTCAATATATTATGTTTTTCTTTTTTTTTGCATTTCAGTGATGTGCATTCAAAATATAGAAGGTCTGGACATGTGTTTTGAAGTTAACTTTGGTTTGTCACTCCGTTCTTTCCTTGTAGAGCGTTCCAATTTGTAAATTTAAAACATTAAGCAATAAAGCAGATTTCCAAATGCAAATTGTATTCCTGTTGGATATATGCCTGTCAGAAGCAATAGTATATAAAATACACTTTCAAGCAGTAGCAACCTGAGAGGAGCAGCAGCTCCACAAATGCAATTACTGGAATATTTTAATGAAGCAACAAATTAAGTAAATGACAATAATGTGAACTAAAGTGAAGAGATTTCCCAGATGTATTTACTTGTTAGGCATTACTGAGATGATTGTCAGACATCCAGTTAGACTGTTGGATTGATATCCATAATAGTAAAATCATTCCAGCGTGTTTTTAAATTATGTATTGATTCTCAGACAATGGTTGTTTGTTAAAAAAATTTATATTTGCTTAATATTGATATCCTGACAACTAAATTCAACAATATTTTAATATATTTTAGGCTATTGGAACTCCATCTGTTGGAGTCTTACTCAAGCAGCTAGTTCCTTTGATGAGACTTGAAAGCATAGAAATAACAGAATCACTTGTATTAGGATTTGGAAGAACAAATTCCCTGGTTTTCAGGTACTTCTCCACGTATCATATTCTCAGTTATTTGCCTCTAATACAAATGCTTTGCTTTTGTTGTAACTTAAATATATATTTAAATTTTTATTTAAATATATTGTAGAAATTTATTTTTATATGTTGGATAAAATATTTATGCTTTTCAAAGGACATTAAATTTTGTTTACACGTATTTGTGTTTTATTAATTCAGGGAATTAGTAGAAGAACTTCACCCACTAATGAAAGAAGCCCTAGAAAGAAGACCAGAGGTTAGTTGCAAAAATCAAATGTACTAGGTTTTTTTAATAAAAAAATATTTTTAAAATAGTAATTCTGTCTGTTTGAAATACAAATATATTATTTTGTACTAACTAGCAAATTAAGTTCTATGTGCAATAAGAATTTTATTAATTGCATAATTTAAAATAATTCCATTAAAATCTAGTTAACTTTAAATTCTATCAGTGATCCAAATTGTACAATATAAAATTCCATTCCGAGGAAAAATATTCCATCCAATATGGAACCTCCTGATACAGAACTTGGATATATTGGAAATTCACTTTCAGTATCTGAAAAAAAAAAAAAAAAAGGGCTTTAACACAGCTGGGCTACAAGAACATTTTTAGTAGTGTTTAGATGTGCTTCTGTTTTCAGGGCAGGCAGGGTCGCATATTTCAGCTTCATGGAATCACAAAATCACAGAATGGCTGGAAGGGACCAACGTGGTCCAACCTCCCTGCTCAGGCAGGGTCATCCTGGATCACATGGCACAGGATTCATTCATATGACCAGTTAACTGACTAAATTCATCAGAGTTTTAACCTTCATTTCTCTTTTGTTACAAGAGAAAGTAGTGCAGGAGGGGTTCCAAATAGATCTCCCAATCCACACAAGAGAGAATTCTGTGTTCTTTAAAACCTCTGGTGATAAAATCTGTATCCTCAGTAAGCAGTTTAGTCACAGGATGTGTCTATGCAGCTAAACAGAAAAGCCATGGGGTGAGCTTCAATACTGGACTCAACTTTTGCTCAATTTTCCCTCCTTGACTCAGTTTTGGACCATTCCATCTGGCTCCAATATAGAAATCTGAAATGGCTCACAGACAATTCTTAATAATTCTGTGTCTGGTCAACGTCCACAATCATTTCCATTCTGCATTGCTTCACATTTCAATTCAGTTGTGTGGCTTCTATCCCTATAAAGTCACTGGTTTGAAGGTCACTTGTTTTGATACTGGGCAGAAGTGGATTAATACACCTTGATGCAGCCACTTGCCTCTGCATTTTGTCTGTGCCCCATTTAAGACAACTTAGACTTGAAAAGCCTTTTCTGGAGACATACATATCCAGTGTACCCTCAGGAATGGAATTTCAAGAATTCAGAGGTTTACTGTATGCAGTAAGACAAATTTAGCACATGGAATTGTCAGTAGAGGAATACAAGAGCAAGAGACTGCAATGTTAATTCCTGTATTTTTCTTGATATGAATAAATGGGACACCTTCCTGCAAGCAGTGCCACCTGGAAACTCAGGAGTGACTATATGGGCTGTAGAGAGTATGGCAGGCCTCCATGTCAGCAGGCAGGTATCCAGCACACCAGAAACAATGTCCTTGAACATATGCTATGACTAGGAAGAGAATTCCCAGCATGGCCAAGAGCTGCAGGGATAAACCAAAATGGACATTATACAAGATCCTCCCTGTGGGCGCTGGCTCGGAGCTTGCCAGATCACCTCTGACACTGCTGCAGGAGGCAGCTGTGTCTGGAAAATACGGAATTACAATAAAACTGCTTTTTTCTCTACATGTGCTTCCTGGAGCCTTAAAGGTGTAACAGGAGAAAAACAAGGCTCCGAATAGAACAAATCAAATGGCATAATTATTTGAATAAAACCTTTGGCAGGGATGCTGCAGTTCTGCCAGTTCTGGGTCAGAATACCAGACAAAGCATCATTTTATTCTCCCACGCATCTAATACTGGCATTGGACAGAGCCAGAGTTCTAGAAGAGATAAGCCTTTGATCTCAGTATTGCTCCGTTTTGAAGAGCAAAATCTGCATTTTCTCTGAGCTTTTCTTGTTTCTTTGAGTGCAACAGCAGCTCTTTTTACCTTCTTATGTTTTTCTAGTTTAGCAGAGATACAGAATACAAACAAGTCAATTTAGCCTTTCAGCAAAGAACAGTCCTTGTTGCATTCACATCTTTCCAGGAAAGACAGGAAACAGAAAGGACAACTTTCTAGAAGACAGGGTGATACAAGGAGCCAGTTAACAGCCATGCAGTCCTGTTCTGTGTGAGGAGTACATCACTGTGGGCAAAACTCCTGCAGTCAGCACACCCAGCACTGGACTGGAGTGGTGTCTGCTAGGAGCTCACTTGGATGTGAGTGGTGGTGTGCTGCAGCATTGCCAACTTCGGGAATCAGGCTAATCACCAAGATCCCTTTCTTAGGTCTGGATTCAGGTTCTGCACTGTAAGTGCCTCCTGTGCCCAAACTAGATGACACTAAACTAACATGAATATCCCTGAAGATAGCATGGGGTTTTGGTACAGGAACCTTGAGTATTAGTTTTTTATCCAATATTCCATTATTTAATTTCCACATTTTAAATAAGTACTAAGGCAGTTGTTAACAACTTTTTCAAGAATAGTTAAAAGACAAAAAAATTGATCATATTCAGTTCTTTGTTGATGTATAAGCACAGTGTTATAGTGCAATATCCAAAAGTACTTGGGTTCCTTCATGAAGAAAATTCTTGAACTGGAATTCTTAAATCTCACTACAGTACTGGCACTTCTGAAGCTACAGTTTTTAATGTGTACACCTATGCATATAAACATGGTTGTTGTTTTAAATTCCAAGAACAAGAAACGTCGAGAACGACGAGATCTGCTAAGACTTCAGCTCCTGCGAATTTTTGAACTCCTTGCTGATGCTGGTGTTATAAGTGACAGGTAAGACTATCACTCTTCATAAATACTGATTTTTAGGTTAAATCATTTTCAGTGTTTGCCACAATGAGATTATGTCAGTATGTTCTTTGAAGAATTGTGTAGTGTATCAGATACAGAGAGATTTGCATGCATTTCTGCAGAAAACTGTTGTATAACTACTGCAGTATAACTACTCTATTACTCTTTATTAATGTTCAACTTCCCTTTTTTGCTAGTACAAATGGAGCCTTAGAAAGAGATACACTAGCCCTTGGAGCCTTGTTCTTAGAGTATGTTGATCTGACTCGCATGCTTTTGGAGGCTGAAAATGATAAAGAAGTCGAGATCCTTAAAGATATGAGAGCACATTTCAGTGCAATGATTGCCAACTTGATTCAGTGTGTTCCAGGTATGGAGTTAAATTGTGCATTCAATGTAGGCATTGGAAAAGTCATTTTTTATTTATTTTTTTTTGTCTGTGCTTTTTCGCTGCTTGTGAATTTTCATATAATGAGTATAAAGTGCAATGTAGGAAAAAAAGTGTTCAGAAGTCTACTAAGGTTGGAATAAAAATACTAATAAAGCTTGATGAAGCTTGTAATAGCCATGTCTAAGAATCACCTCTTTAAAAGCCTAGCAAAGAAATTGTCTGTGACCTCCAGAGACTCCAGATTTCTTTGGCACAAGGCTTTATTTTCTCCCATCTGACTTGATTGCCAGACTCTTCATAAACTCAGACAGGCCTGGAAAAATACAAGCAGGTACAGACAACGTGCAAGATTAAATGCAGTGAAAAACTTGTCCAAGGTGTTGGGACAGTATCCCACATTACCTGCGTCCAGTTGTATCACAAAGATTTATCCAGCTGATTTCATGCTTTTTATATATTACAGTATCACTTCAGAAATATAAATAACTACATTAGCAAAAAAGGAAAAAAAGCCTCTGCTTTAAAGGCCTGAATGTAATTACTGGAAGATGTGGTCCGAGGCTTTTTTTTTTCATTTGCTCGGATAATTCAACTAGTTAGAATATATACCACATATTTGTCATAAACAAAGAGCCACCAAGTTTCTTTTCTTTATTGTCCCTACCTATTACTGTATTAGAGTAAGACACGTATTGTTTAGGCTTAAATTTAACAAATCGGAAAAGCCAAGTAAATATTTGCCACTGAAGGAATGCAGGAGGCAGTGAAAAACCCTGATTTTATAATTAGATTCTTAAATGCTTTTCTGTAGTCAGATGTACATGTTTGTATAACTACACAAAAATTCAGAACTGAAGGTTCTGAGAAGTAAGATGTATCATACTCACGGGATTAGATTTTTTAAAGGAGCTTAGATACTTTGGAGTAAGTGTATGTTGAACATGTAAAACTCCTCCGTTTTTGTAGAAATTTGAAAATCATGTCATCATTGTACCACGTGAATATGTTTTTAATATTAACAAATCACATGTATTTCTATTTCTGTTCATTTAGTTCACCACAGGAGATTTCTCTTCCCTCAGCAGAGCTTGAGGCATCACCTGTTCATCTTATTCAGTCAGTGGGCAGGACCTTTCAGCATTATGTTCACACCACTGGACCGTTACAGTGATAGAAATCACCAGATTACAAGATACCAGTATTGTGCATTAAAGGTACTAAAGTTTCACTGTACAAACCAGTAACAGCAATTTTTCAGAGAAAATACAAGTAGTTGTGGGGTCAATTTCTTTTTATTTCAAAGAAATTTGAATTGGCATACTTGATGCAAACTTATATGCTCATATGTAAATGTACAGTGATGTCACAGAATATAGCACTGAAGTTACATATTTTTTACTTTGTTGACACTTTTCAGGGCTAATTATTTTAAAAACCAGAGTACATTTTGAAATTTTACTTAGCTGTTCATTAATGAGTTAGCACATTCAGCAAGGAGATCTTAGGCTCTGAAATTAGGTGTAGCTCCAGTTCAGTACCTCAGGATACTCAATCTGCACCAATGTACACCTCAGGAACGCCACCCACACTTGCCTGGAGACATGCTCAGTAATAATGTACTTCTGTGGTAAAACTAGTTGCAATTCCCCTGCATGAGTAAGCTGGGAAAGTGATAGCTTATGTACTTATATAAAAGCTGCACCACTTGCTGTAAGACAGTTTTAATTTGTGCAGTAACATACTGTTGAAACTTCTGAGTATATTTTAATTGGTTTTGTAGCTTGATTTGTGAATACTGAGTAAAATGACAAAATGTATCTTGAAGATAGTACTCCCTCCAAAACGCTTTGAGCATGATCTGGAATCCAGTAAAATCTATAGCAAAATAATGCTTGAATTCTAACAATGGCTAGAATTACCATTTTCACCATAGTTCCCTCCAAACAGAAAGCAAGTGGCAGTCTGGACTCAAATCATTCTGAAAAGCTCCTTGTCTTACTTTTTGTGTAACTGAGGTTTTATGTGTTTCTAGGCAATGTCAGCTGTGCTCTGCTGTGGGCCTGTGTTTGATAATGTTGGTCTTTCCCCTGATGGATATCTTTACAAATGGCTTGATAACATTCTGGCTTGTCAAGACTTACGTGTAAGTACTGACCAAAATGCTACACTGATGGACAATTACTCACTGTACTGGGTGAGGAAAGATTTTGTAAAGTGGTTTTTTTCTTCTTAAAGAACATGTAATGGATTACTCTTGCCATTTTCCATTTTTGTGAAGATGGGCTTCGACTTTGTACCTACACAGTCATAGTTCTGTGTTTGTGGCTGATTGCTGGACTGCCTCTTTGATTAAGGGGGAGTAGACTGGTGATTTACATCAAGTGGAGAGAGAGAGAGACAACAATCTTTCCCTTTTGGTATCTTGCACTTTGTCCTGCTGTTCTCCCTGAAACTTTCATACCAGCACACATAACTCTGCTAAGGAAAGGTAAATAGCAGAACTTAAATAAATGCATGTGAAGCAGCTAGAGGATAAAGGCTGTGGAAATGGTAATTGATTAGGAAAAAAAAAGGTTGAACAATTTAAAGAAGGAATGAATAGCTGCAGAGAAAATCCTTCCAAAATTACATGGTATTTTGGAATGTTGGTAGGGACAGAGCTATAAAAATATGTGCAAGTGATATGCAGGCTCTACAAGAAGTCACCTACACTTGGTGACAGAATATTAGACATTAGACAGAATAATAGGCATTAGTGTTTTGTGTACCAGCACTATCCTGTACTGAAAGAACATGAAGTCCAAGCCTTAGTTGTGAAGTGTTTGTAGCAGTGGTGGTACCAGGATTAAGTGATTCATGGTCTGTAGGGAGTCAGATTGCTTGATGTAGTCGGATTAACCGTACAAGTTCTCAGTCTTGTAAAAGGTATTTTTCTTTGTCTGCCTTGCTTCTGTGTTAGTTGAAGGATAAACATGAAAGTTTGTCACTCTGTGAAATTCACATGAAATAGGAAATCAGTTTACAAGTCAATTAATTGGTATAAAAAGAAGTTTCCTAAGAGCACCTATCAAATATCTTAGATTTTACAAAATTCTGCTTTTTTGTTTTTGTTGTGCCTAATTTTGGAAAATTTATTTAATTTATGTAGTCTCTGTACATACTGTTTTTCGAGTGACGAGTATTGAAACCTGAATCACATTCCAACTCTGCTATCCCTAAAATAAATTTATTACAAATATTCTGATTTCTTCTTATGTATTTGAATTTTCCATTTTCGCCCTGTTTTCCCTATGTGACTCTGAGAATTTTAGAGAATGAACATATCTGACCCCATCAATCGTGTTCTGATGTTTGCTCAGGTTCACCAGCTTGGCTGTGAAGTTGTGGTACTGTTGCTAGAACTGAATCCTGATCAAATCAATCTCTTCAACTGGGCTATAGATCGATGTTACACAGGATCATACCAGCTTGCCTCTGGGTGTTTCAAAGCCATTGCAACTGTGTGTGGAAGCAGGTATTTAATTTATTAATTTATTAATTTACACTTTCAAGTGTAAAGAAAACTGAAGGTTCAGTTCGCTGTACAGTTAGGAGTTGTTGGTCACACTCGTATCTTCTCAAACAGTTCTTGGGACTGTATTGCTTGATTTTCATGATTCTGAAAGTAAAGTAATGTGCTTGGAAGAAGATGTTCTTACTATAGGTATATTTGAAATCTGGGGAATTTTGAGGCTATTTTGCTCAGAAAAATACAAAAAAACTACAACAATTTTATTTGAATGAGGTCATAAATCTGGTTTCAAACGTTTTGGTGTGGTTTTTAATTTAATTTATAAAAGGAAAAATGTTTTAAATGTCAATAGCTTGAAAGTCATTATTTTGACTTCTCATTATCTTGAAAGTCATGTTCTTTTTCTAAACTGGCTTTCATTTGATTTGTTTAGTTCCTTTCCTGTCAACTGATATCATCATTACTGCTAATGCTGAGCAAGCACAGGCTACATGAAGATCTGAATACAAATATTGCTTTTGGGTCATGCCTTCATAAAATTCTATCCTTTTTTTATTTTCAAAGACAAAATTTATAGAGAAATACAATAATGCAGTAAAATAAATGTGAAAATTTACTCTTCACAGAAATAATTTGGCAAGATGTCTGATCAGCATAAGGAAATACTCAATAGAGAAATAACTGGGATTTGGAAAATCAAAATAGGTCACATATTTTCATAGTGCAAAACTGTTTTGTTCTCGCAGGAACAACTACACTAGAGACTGCATTATGTGGAGATTTTTAAAATATCAATGGAATTTTGGGTTTGCAAATTCAGTTATGTTAACAGGGTTTTTATTTTAATGAACACAGAAACATAGCAGTTTCAGCCAGTCTTTTTTCCTCAAATTGTGTTACCTGTGCCACTGTGACATAAAAATTAATCTTTTCCATTCTTACAGTAAAAATTGAAAGTATGGTCTTCGTGATTTATTTTGAAGGGAAAGTCCTCTTTCTAGCAAGCTGGGAATTTTTATTAATATTTGAAAGCTCTTAATAGCTTTTCCTCTGTCATCTATCAAAATGTATCAGGAGACCACTGCTTAAATGCAAAGTGAGCAGCAATTGATAATGTCCATCCAAAGAACCCACTTTCCTTCATTTCTTTTCTTTTTGTATTCATTTTTTAAGCAGTGGAAGGTCAAAGAGCCAGGTACAGAGCTTGGCTTGCAGCTGGTATATGGAATTACCAACAGTGTCCCATGCCACACATGTATCTGCCATATTAAAAAGTCCAAATAGGCATCCTGCAGCCATCCAGGAGCACTGTAGCTGACATCTAGGGTGATAAATTGATGGTTCACGATTCAATCAGTGCACTTACAAATCATAATGAGAAAACAAAAACCTATTTAGTGCAAATCCAAATATTGTGATGTGGGATTTACTCCTCGAACAATATTCTCGTTAACACTTTGATATGTTTAACCTTAGCATTGATACTGACTTTATAGATAGCAGACTTTTTGAAGCAGTTCCTCATGTTTACTCTTTGAAAGCAATTTTCATAGAATTATCTAAAACTTCAGAATGTTCATGTCAGAGATAGTGTCTTTTGTCCAGAGGGATAGTTTTAATTGAAGCTTGGCTTAAAAAAAGTCTTTATCCCTGGAAATTTTCATGCTCCCCATTTTCTCTCATGGGTGTCAGTCTGTCTCCTATAAACAATTTATGCTATAAATTAAAATGAATTGACAGTCATAGACACAGGTATTTCATTTCTCATTGTGGATTACTCAGTGCATTCCTAAGCATTAGTCTAAGGTAATTATAAATAATCCTTTCTTTCTTCCCATTCACCAGATGGTCCTTTGATCAAGCAGTGTGTATTCATAAGAGCTCCCTTTCCCATATTCTGATGGTAGAAGAGAAAAAAAGAAAGATTTCTTTTAATTCTCTTTAGACCATATTACAGAGTAAATCAGAGTGAATATAATCTGCATTCCTCACCAGCATTCACAGAAATGTTTTTATTCTTCTAGGAACTATCCTTTTGATATCGTGACGCTTTTAAATTTGGTGCTGTTCAAGGCATCTGACACCAACAGAGAGATTTATGAAATTTCCATGCAACTTATGCAGGCATGTATCAGCTACTTATTTTTTCCTCCTATCCTTGGAGACTTTTTTGGTGAACTTTTTATAAAGTACTGTTATTTGTACATTAGTTTTGTTTTGAAAATAAACAGCCGGTTTTGTCTTGGCTATAAAAACTTTGACGAATATTTATATAAAAATGCATGTTATAGTGTCTTTCATAGTCGGAGCATATACTCTGAAGCATTCTCTGACAGCTAAACTTCAAATGCTGATATTTCCTGATTTAATGAATTTTTATTGTCTCATTTTTTTTCTCTTGTCTTTTATAGATCCTTGAATCAAAGCTTTTTGTTTATTCAAAAAAGGTAGCTGAGCAAAGACCAGGCAGTATCTTGTATGGGACTCATGGTCCATTGCCACCTCTTTACAGTGTCTCACTTGCCCTTCTTTCATGTGAACTAGCAAGGATGTATCCTGAACTTACCCTTCCACTTTTTTCAGGTACCTATATTTATTTCACTTATTATCTCCTTTACATTTTTGTACAAATGCTAGACTGCTACCATTTTGAACCATAGTTCTGTTTATAAATTTAGCTTGACCTGTTTTCATTCTGGTTCAGGTCAAATCAGATTTAGGAATCCAATATATATTTCCTAGTGGTACTCACACAAAGTCCCTCTTTGGGGACTCTCTGCCACTTACGTGATCTTAGGGTAACCTTGAAATTACAAGTGTCCTGAATGAGTTACAATGACATTGGCAAACTCTACTGTGATGGGTTCTCATGTGATTGTTCTTACACATGGATTCACGTAGATCATACTTGTGAGGATATATTTCTTTATTTTATATAAACATGATTTCCACTTTGGGCAGATTGATTGCCTGTGTCCAGTTCTACCAATGATTCAAATCACTCTGAGTGACCTCTACCTTTTGTTATTTGCCACATATGCATGTCTCAGCATTTTTAACTTTTATCAGAAGTATATATTTTCAGAATTACTGAGAAAAATGGTAAAGAATGAGACCTGCAGGAGCACAATTCAGAATATGCCAACTGTGAGGCGATTCCTGGGAGCAGTGATATTTTGAGACAAGTCTATCTGGTTTAATCAATCTTATGTGTTACTCTAGTTTTTAAATAACAGAATGCAAATGTCTGTAATCGTGGGAATTTTTATTGGCTCTTAAAAATCCCTTTCTGTTTTTACTCAGTCTGTAGGGGCTGGAGGGAGGGTAAAGGAACGATACATCACCCTTACATTTCTCAGTGCCCAAGATACCATGAGTTATAAATAACTGGTGTAGGGAAATTCTGATGGCTCATTTGTCATTAAGCAAATGCTGTTCATTATCTCTGCTGTCGTCTACTCATGTTGCTGTAACAACTGTGTCATTTAAAAGAATCTCAGATATACAGGATATTACAGTCCAAGTGAGACATCCTTTCTAGAATCAGAAGGAGGAGAGAACAGTGTGTGTCTTCATGATTTTTAAAAACCAGGCAGTGAGTGAAAAAAGGAAATGTTTGCTCTACTGATTTTACAGAAGATATTCTGGTAAAGAGAGATAATGTGGTTCACTTTGGCAGGAAGCTGTATTTCTTATCCCAGATTTTCCAAATCCCTTTGCCTTGCAGTGCCAGTTCTTTTTCTGTAAACTATATAAAGTGCTGTATACCAGCATTCCTGAACTGACAGCCAGCTATGAATTTTATAGACATTCCCACAGGAAGTAGGATCCCAATATATCTAAGATTTCTTTTGTAAACTCGGTATAGTAAGTGCCTTATTATTAAAACTATAGCTTAGAAACCTGGAGGCCAGTGAGGTGTTTGTAATCTGCTGAACACTTTTGTATATTCTCTAGAAGCTCTGGAATTCTAGAGTAACCATCAGTAACTGAATTATCCTTTTTCCTCTTGATTGACCTCCACCTCACTTAATACATAACATGGCATAGAAACAAGGAGTGGCTTTCTGTTTCTAAGCCCAGACTGAGTTAGTTATTTTAGACAGAAGACACGATCAATTGCTTGCTATTGTTGAACATTAATTCCATGCTTCTCTTCAGGAAACTCAAGAACATGTTTTTTAATGTTGTAGTGTGCGAGGTAAAAACCATCAGGCAGTCTAACAAATGTCAGAAGTATGATTTGAACAGGGTTTCCATCAAAAATTAATATGTCATCCTTTTTGACTCTTACTATTTTAGAGGTAAGCCAGCGATTTCCAACAACACATCCAAATGGAAGACAGATCATGCTTACCTATCTGCTACCATGGCTTCATAATATTGAACTGGTAGACAACAGACTGCTCCTCCCTGGCTCTAGCCCTACCACTCCAGAAGACGAACTGAAGGACAAGGATGGGGAAATAGCAGTCACAAGTGGACTGAAAGGCAATGGCTGGGGCTCACCTGAGGCCACCTCCCTGGTTCTTAATAATCTCATGTATATGACAGCCAAGGTAAAAAAAACAAAACAAACAAAGAAATTAACCTGTAAAACTTTTCTTCCCTCCAGTACCAGAAATTTTACACTGGAACAGTCTGTACCAATCAAACAAAATCTGCTTAATTTTAGGATTACTTTTTGAATTTATAGTCCTCAAGACTTTAATTTTCCCTTATGATTTAAGTCCTTCTGTGGATCAGAACCTAAATGGTTTTAATGGAGTTTATGGTCTGAAATCTGTCAGAGAGCTTTTTAAAATACTGTTTTGCAACTTTTTATAGCATTTCACTGGGGTTCTTTTGCATGAGGAAATGTTCTAAAAGAACATGCTTTAGTTTGGAAGTCTACATATTTTAAGGAATGTGTGCCTTTGATTCTTTGCAGTATGGAGATGAAATTCCTGGACCAGAGATGGAAAATGTCTGGAATGCTTTGGCCAACAATGAAAAATGGAGTAACAACCTTAGGATAACACTGCAGTTCCTCATTAGTTTGTGTGGTGTTAGCAGTGATACCGTCCTTTTACCCTATGTAAGTCTTTGCACTTTATTTTATTTACTGCTGATTACACAGGTTGTAGTGAAGAAAACATCTATTACCTGCAGAAAATTTATTTCTGTACCAAAACCAAGAAATACCAACATACTCTCTAACACATTGTGCAAAATTAAATGGCAGGAATAAAAGTACCAAGAAAGTGAAATTACAAAAAAGAAATTGAGTAGTTCAAATCTCAGCAGAGCAAACCCCATTGCAAGTGAGAGGTGAGTTTCTCTCCAGCAAAGAGAAACTATGCATGTCTGTGAATGGGGACAGTAACAGAGACTGGCCATAAATTGCCAGAAAATGCTACATCCTCTTCTTCAGCAGACTAGAACTTTCTGTGGAACATCTCAAGAGACAGAAGATAGTTAACCTTTATAAGCTCCTTACCATTTCTTCCTCTGCATGACTGTCATAAATTATCTGACAGTTTCTGCAATGTGCAACTCAAACTGTGCTGGATATTGTTATTATTCAAGTTAAAATAAAATCAGGACTGTCTGAGAAAACCAGGCTACTTCCATTCCCATGTTCCTTATTGCTCAGTTGCTGAATGAAACAGAATCTAAATTTAGTGAATTTTCCAGCCCAATTACAATATGTTGTTTTATTAGTTAGCCTCTTTACATTTATTCCCCGAAATAAATCTGAAATAACTATTAATATGATGAAATTTATCTAAAAAGCCTCATAAACATCCTTCATTTACGTTTGCTGAAAAAATAGTTTGCCCAAAGTGTTTATGATCACTGCTGTGCATATTAGGATAAAGAAAATAAAGAAGCCTGTAAAAATCTTTAGAATTTTGTTGTTGTACTATAGGCATCCTGTTTGTTTCCTTTCATTTTACTGTTCTATATGCTCAAGTCAGTGTATATATATGCCTAGCTACACAAAAGTAGAAAAATTTGAAAGTGGAATTGGTATAACAACAAGCTCGAGGTTTTTAAGAGAGGAAGACAAAGGGGTTGATCGGAAATAAGATCTTTCCCTCAATTGTTACAGAGCCTTTCCATGCAGGGTTGACCATGCTTTGAGCAGGAGGTCACTTGAGAGACTTCCCAGCTGCTTTCCAACCTGCCTCATCCTACAATCTGTGACAGATTTGGGATTAGGCCCAAAGGTGGTGTCCATCTATGTTGGCAGAGAACAAGTGTAAATCACCTCTTAGAGATAAAACAGAAAACGAGGGCTATTACCCTCATTTCTGGCAGCTTACAAAGGAAACAGGGGCAGTTTTCTGAGAGGAAGGAATAGTCCTGTGCTGAGTGTATGTTTGACTCCTAATGTAGCCTGACTGGAAAAGCCTGAAGCCTGATAACCCTGTCACCTCTTGCCCAGCAGCCCCCCATCCAGACACTTGCCAAGCCAAAGCTTTCATCATCTTTTTTTTCCATAACTGTTGCCATCCCACAGCTCTGAGCAGCCTTTCCTCCACCCTCTCCACCCAGTGCACTTCTTTCTTCATATTCTTTTTTTGCCTCAAAGCCTTGGCTTTCACAGTCCTGTCCTCCTCCAGGACAGTACAGTCCTCTTACTTCAGGAAGAGAGCAATCTGTTCTGACATCTCCAGCTTCATCTGCTCAGCATCTCCTATTTTGCCTGCAGGACTTTTCGGTCTCCCTCCCAGGCTTCCCGTTGCTGGTGGCAGCAGCAGCTGACAAAGTTTCCGTTTTCTACCACCCAGTTAGTCTGTAATGTTTTGTAATGTCGTGTTAAAAGTCTGATTCTCAGATTTTGCAAAATCTGAAAAAGTTCTTGGCTTCTGTAGGAAGCCTGACTGTGCTTATGAGTCACTCCTTCACTGATAGCTTTGTCTGGAGTAGGAAAACACACTGGTCTTATCACATGCATCTGCTCAGTGTTTCGCTAATGCCCTGGAGTTTACAGATAAGAAATCCTACCTAACTCTGTTAACTACACAAGACTGCTGATACCATAAATATGTGTCTTCCATTATCATGTAGATAACAGATACACGTTAGCAAATAAAGATCATTTGGACGGTTTATCAGCAGTGTTCCAGGTCACCTGGGTTTAAAAGACCACAGAGCTGCAAGATTGCCAGTTTACCCATCTCCTCTAGGAGCCCCCTGTGCCCCGAGGCAGTCACCAGCTGCTTTGTGCCTTCAGCCATCTGTTCTCCCTGTGTGGGTCCAAGCCAAAAGCATGCCTGACTCACATTTTTTAAATTTTTTTTTATCATCTAAATTAATTGCTTTGTCTCTTATGTTTCCTTTAAGCATTTTTTCCCAGTGCACCAGTAGAAATTGCTGAGCTATCCATTCTTTCACATTATGTACTGAAAGATTTCTTAGGGTATTTACAGTTCAGAAGCCTCTTCAGCAGACTCAGTGTTGGGAGCGTGATCCCTTCAGTGGTGAGAGGAGCTGAAAGTGGCACTGTGAGCCCAACCAGAAATGAGCCTCAGGAAGGAGATGGTTTTGTCTCTGGAAAGTCCCTGGGAAATTTTTAACACAGTAGAGTAAAAGAGACTTTGCATATCTGCATTTTCTCTAAGGAAAAAAAAAAAAAAGAGAAAGAGAAGCAGGGAGGAAGTTATTTTAATGGAAGTATTTAAGAGTATAAGAACAGCAATACTTAGTGAGGCCAACAGACAGTTCAGTCTAATGTATTAGCTCCCCTATAAGCATCTGTTTAGGGACATCTTCAAAAACAAGCAGGGTAAGCATAGAGGGACCCCATATGGTCTCGCAGCTCCAGCAGTTTTTGAATCAAGTGATTTTGAGGTGGATAAAGTCTCTGCTTTTAATAGTGTCAGGGCTTTTTTCCCTCAAGAATTCAGCCAAATTTGGTCTCAGTATCTCAACAGTCCTCATTGGTGCAGTGCAGGTTTGAGATCTTGTTAAAAGATTTCTAGATATTTCCAGAGTTTCTGTAAATGATACTCTAAGATTTTTCGAGTCGGGATACATGAAGTCTGTATACATAATTGCTCTGCCTTTCTTCCATTTGCTATTACTTTGCTTACTGATACAAGTAGCAACTCAAAGCCTGGCTTACTCCTTGTGACCACTACAGTTTCGTAGATGTGCACATTATATTTTTATATACGTAAACAATTCATTGTGAATGGTAAGCAAAAAATTTGAAGTCATTAAATAATAGAGTCAGTCTGCTGGGGAAATGATCTTGATGTCAAAGTGAGAAGTTTTATTTCTGTATGAACTGTATGTGGCAGTGGTGTCTGTCCAGGAACAGCACTTGCATTCTAGATCATTTCAGTACTGCAGTGTAACATTCATTCATTCGGAAATTCACTTTAGTCAGAGTTTAACAGCTGTTATTTTCTTCCACAGATAAAGAAGGTTGCAATATATCTGTGTCGCAATAACACTATTCAGACAATGGAAGAACTTCTTTTTGAGCTGCAGCAAACTGACCCAGTGAACCCCATAGTCCAGCATTGTGATAATCCTCCATTTTACCGTTTTGCTGCCAGTAACAAAGCCTCAGCTGCAGCTTCTGGTATGACCTGAATGTGTTTTCCTTATGCTCTCCTGCTCTTTTGAGTCTTCATCTCTTTGCAAAAAACAATCTCTTAACTTTTGCATCCATTCAGACCTGTGTACGTAAAGTACAAGTTTCAGGGCCTTGTTGCATGTCTTAATTACAGCTCTTTTTAATTCCCAATGATGTATATGCTTTGTTAACATGTTCTTAATTATCTTAACTGTTTTAATAGCATATTGCCAATATTTGATGCTGTTCAGAATTCTGCCACTTTTTCAGAAAACTCCACACTCTAGTGGTTGTTTTACTCAGAACAAGAAATCATCATCGATGTGACCACAGCAGATACATCAAGCAGAGTTTCCTGAAAACTGAAAGCCTCAATGGTGTGGCAGTTCTGTTGTGAAAGACCTAATGCCATTTTCCAAGCTGCAGTAGTCAAATATACTTAAGAACCAGCCCCACATTTAACCTTGTAAATGTTTTGCCAAATCCTTGGAAAAAAAATAGACTGTCTCTTGAGCATGAGCTTAGTTTAAGAAGTAGAAGACAATAATTCTGTTAATCTGCTTCTCAAAGCATGTAAACTTCACACCATCCAGCTGGTTTGTAGAACATTGTTCGTTCATTCATATGTGCCAATACTTGCATGATGGTCACTTTGACTGTAGCTGCTAAAAAACCCTGTAAGTTATGGGGTTTTATTGCTTTGCAGATGCTGTCTGCTGCACGTAACAGGTGTTCTTGTTCACATCTCCTCTACAGGAACCACCTCCAGCAGTAACACTGTTGTAGCTGGCCAAGATAGTTTCCCTGACGCAGAGGAGAACAGAGTGGTGAAAGAGACTGATGAAAGGTTTGTGGCTTGGGGTTTTTTCCTTCAAAATGTAGGTGTTTTCCTAGGCTGAGAGTGAGATGTTGGACCAAATTCTGCATTGTACTATGAGGAACTCTGGTGCTCAGATTGATCCTAAGTGGTGTTATCCCAGTATATATAATTTTTTTTTCAAAAAGCTGTTCTCATTATTCTTGTTCCTGACTCTTGTTTAATTGTAAAGGAACAACTATTAAACCTACATTCAATGTATTGTGCTAAGTAGGTCATGGTTTTGTAGGAATTATCCACAAAGGTGAAAGAAAAAAATAGGAATGTGCACCAAATAATGACTACTAAAATCTTCACAAAAAATCATATTTGATTACACCATTTGATTTCGTGGACAGGGAGTCAAATATAGTTTGCAGATTTATATCAGTGATTGCAAGAACACCTCCTTTGTCTGGATGAAATATTTTATAGAGGACAGCTATGGAAAATAACTTGCTTATAAATGATATATTCAGTTTAGACTTCTGCTACTTACGGTATATACTGACAAATGACAAATGAATCAATGCAAAGCCTAAGGGCCATCAGATCCTAGAGCACAGACATACAGATTGTTTCTCTCACAGAAACACTCCTAGTTTTGCAAGAGAACTTTGGACAATTTATAATGGCATTTGTCAGTTAGTGTATTAGTATTACATTAGTCCCTGATAGGCATTAGTATCACTTCAGGGCTAGTCCAGCCCTCCTTCCCTAAGGTACAGAGCCTAGAGGAACAGAGATAATTATGTGAGCAAACCTTTCTGTATTTCAAAAATTTTGAGTTACTTGCTCTCTCCACGTTACAAACAAGAATAGCATTTTGTCAGGTTAGTTATATGTGTCTGCTAATTTAAATGTAAGTAAAATTGGCACTCAGTGCTAAGTTTCAAATTGATAGTAAAACAGATTTGACTCTAAGTGATGTTTTTCAACATATGCAGTAAAAGGATAATAAAACCATTTTCCCTCTGAATTTTTTCATTATTCTTTACATGAATGTTTATGGCTGCATAGCCTTAAGATAAATTTTTATTCGGTTGATTTACAGCTAAGTTGAGCAAATGTCTTTTATAGTAGTTCAAGTCAGGAGTTCTTGTCTTATATAAGTTTTAAATGTGACTCCAGAAAGGTTCTCAGAATTCAGGTCTACCAGAGACTTTATGATAAAAGTGAAGGAAAACTAGGAAGTTCGGATATTGTTATTCAGGATCCTGCTGAAAGACACCTCAGAAGAAAATGGAAAATAATTTGCCTGAACTCATTGCTGGCATTGATGTTACCAAAGCCAACTGTAAGTGCATCTGCACTTCAAAACCACTGTGTCAATCTTAGGATGCCCATTAATATTGACATCATATACCAGGACATATGAAATAATGAGGGTCATAGATAGAATACCATGAACTGGATGGCTCACAATGCCTTTTTATCAACTGCACAAGGAATTTATTGCATGCTTATGAGACACATGCTTTGGAAACAATGTAATACGTTGATATGTAATATGTTGAGTAATACCCTGCACTAAGGTGTGTGACCATTAGTAAGAAATTTAATTGAATTTTGCCTAAAAAATATTCAGTCTTGTCTTATTTGATCCATGGTTATTTGTAATTAGTTGCCCAGCTTTGCAGGAATGGTGATGTTTTTAGATCATCACTAGTGTGTGAGCTGTCAGTATGGCTCTTCTCATTCCACTTCAGCCCTGGTTACCCTGAGAACACAAGGCAGAGGAAATCAAAGGAGATCACCAGGAAAAGTCAGCTTACCATGAATCTGTGGCAGATTTGAGGACAGATGTGAGCAGTTTGCTCTGGATCTCATGTCCCTTAACTTTTATGTTAGGTCTGCTCTGGCATTTGCTGGATTCTCCTCTCGAAGGGTGATCTGCTCCAGTTTTTCCTGCTTGGTACCTGTGCAGGCTTGGCTTTGGATTATCCAGTCAGTCACAGATTCACAAAATATTCTGAGCTGGAAGAGGTCCACAAGGGTCATGGAGTCCAGCTCTCAAGTGAATGGCCCATGTGGGGATTGAACCCTCAACCTTGGCATTATTAGCACCATGCTTTGAGTGTTTTTTCAATTTGGCAGGATTTTACCCATGAACATGATCTGTGACAAATACTAGCTGTGAACAGTTTATATCTCAGTTCATCCTTAGCAGTTTCTCCTTCAAAAAATCACACATTTGCAGCATGAGAGTTTCCCTTTGCTAAATTTTAAAGGCTTGTGACACAGGAGCACGCTGTTAGAACTTCTCAAGAACTGGCTGCAAAAATGTTTTGTGGAAAGAGTCAGCATTACATTAATTTGCTGTCTACTCCTGTGTAAAAGCGAATGCTTAAGGAAATGCTTTTTTACTTTTTTTTTTTTTTTAGGATAAACATAAAGTCCAGATGTTTAATGTCAGTCTGTGTTGTTAATGAAGATGATTTTTTTTTTTAATTTGAAGGTTCAGTAATGTCACTAGAGCACATACCCGACTAGAATCGAGGTACAGTAACAGCTCTGGAGGATCTTACGATGATGACAAAAGTAAGTTTTATTCAATTTCATGAAATTTCTGGTGTTTTGGTTGGAGAGGAAAACATTCTAATGACCAGTGGAGCCTCTCTGTTTAAGTTCTGTGTAAACAGTAATGTAGTATCGCCATGCAGGGAGTGTCCTTACTTTACCTCCATACCTCATTTAATTAATTTACTTTGTTTAATCTGGCTTCAGTCAAACCCATTTGAAGGCCAGAGGACTTCACAGAGAGCAGCAGCAGAGAATCCTCCAGAGAGTAACACATAGGGCCTTTCATACATGGCAAGGCAAATGGCTTGTAAGAGCATTAGAGCAAGCACTTTGAGTGGTGCCATTTGGCAGAATATCCCTCCAGATCAAGTGCTGTTAGATGAGCATGAAAAGAGGCTCAGGAGTTTCCAAATATGAGATCTTATCTCCTCATTAGCTTTTATCTGCTCTCTGCAACCAGTTTCTGGCTGCACTGTGCCAGAAACTGTGTTAGAGGGGAGATGGGGCTCCTGAGCATGCTTCTTGTCCTTCATGTAGTTCTGCTAAATGGGCTGTAAATGGATACCGGTGCTCAGCAGAGATTCCAAAGAAAATCAGTTCACTATTGAACAATAGTGCAAAACTGGGGAGTTGGATGGTTTGACTTCATTTCTGGAGTGAATTCAATTTACAGATTTTGGCTAGGCCCTAACCAAATGTAAAAAAGGCAAGATCTTGTTATTTACTTTCATCATGGGCTTATTAAAGCCAGGTCGAGTACTATATCAGCCATAACGTCTTGGTTTGGTATTACAGACACCATTTTAGAGCAGTACTTTGACATAAAAAGTAAAGATTTTATATATTTTTCAATCCAAGCAATTTTTGGCAATACTCTTCTGCAAAATACACAAAGACTGTAAAATACAATACAATAAGATAATTTAATGTACACCAACAAGTATTATTCACAATTATGAAGCAAAGTATTAACAAAATATTATGTATGTACAAACTCCAGAGTTTAAATGCATAAGAAAGCGGGCAACATCTTAAACTCAGTGGGGTTTAGTATACTTGTCTTGGATTTTTTATGGCTTTCCAGTGCTGCAGCTACTTAAAATGCTTGACCAGATGTTAATTGAATCACTGGTGCTAATCTGATTTGCATGAACAATCTTTCAAGACAGAGCAGCGTTATATTATCAGAACAGCCTCCACAAATACCTGGTTTTGACAAGAGCTGAGAGTGATAAAAGACTAAAAAATACAGAAATTTTCTTTCCTCTTGTGGAATGTGTCCTCCAGCCAGTGCCCGAATGTTTTTTCCTGCCTGTACCTGCAAGCTTTGTAGTGCTGTGAATATTTATGCAAAGTGTGCTTCTCACAAGGGTTCCTTTAGCAAATATATTAATACCTAGAAGGAAAATAAAATATATTTTACTTAGCTACTGACATCTATATAGAATTCTAATAAGAGAAATAAATTTTTATACCTCTTGTCATTCTACAAGAAACATAATGCAACTTCTATTAAGAAAGCACAACTTACCCCCTCAGACAGGCAGCCCCGGCTGCAAAGGATTTGATGGTTTGGCTTCTCTCCTCTCTCCACCCTACTTTAATACTCATGTATTGCTGAGGATATAAACAGGGGCAGCACACAAACTCTTCTGTTCAGGCAAGGATTTTATGTTTACCTTCAAGGTCCTTATTTTCTTTTTTTTCTCTGTCTGTGCATAAACCTATGAAAACAGGAGTGAGGATCTAGGTCTAGATGTGAACTTCATGAAGCACTTCTCTGTGAAACACTTAAATTGGTTGAAATAAGTAGATCCTGTGCAGTGCTTTTTCTGTGAAAAGCATCTAGCAAACATTATCTGGTTAATTATTGGAAGAATAATATGTTAAAATGCCATACTTTGCTCCATTATTATTTTATTCTTCTTTATCTGTAACTAATCCATCACCCTCTAGAGAATCTAAGTAGAGGTCTAAATCATAAAGATACAAGTGTTCCTTGAAAGACCAGCACTTAAGAATGAGAGTTATAAAGTTGGCATTTTAGAAGTAATTGGAGAAGCAGCTACTGCATTAAAAGTCTCCTGGAGATCTGGAAATCTGAAGATGTTTTTCTAAAACTAAGAAGTGATGTGCATTAGAAAAATCCAGCTCTGATACTTTTGTAGGCATCAGAACAGTTTTGTTTCCCGTGGGAAAGCTGACAAGCATCAGATACATGCTGTTAAAAAAAAAAGAAAAGGAAAATGCTGAGGGTTTCAAGCTTACCTAAAATACAAAAGTGTAACAAACAAAACCAAAACAAAACAAATAAGCAAACAAACAAATGAAAACACAAAAAGAAGGAACTGAACAAAAAATAACACTAATTAAAAATTCATAAAGAGCAATGTTTGAATGTATGTCAAAAACAGACCTAGAAAGGATACTGCTGTCCATGGCAGTGTATCACAGACTGCCAGACTTCAGAAATAAAAGCTGAACAGTGAGAAAATCAAGAGGAATGGGAGGCAACAAAATACAGGGGAGATGAACAAAACTGTGCAGCTGAGACAAGACAGAAAGTGGTGGAAATAACTTACTTGACCCACATCATTGCAGATAAACAGGTGGAAGAAAAAACCCCAACACTCATTAGAGAACAGCAGCTGTCACACTAAAGCAAAATTAAATAAGTCTTTGAGAAATTCAGGATATAATTTATCCCTGTTGAAAGAAAATTACCCTGAAGATGTTTTTTGCATTCCTTATGCCTCCTTGTTAATTCAGGACATTTAACTTCTGCCTTTGTAGCATTGCTCAGCAGGGCACTGGTGAGGAGTTGCAAGAATGTGTCACTGGTACTCGGCTCCTTGCAGCAGATGGCTTCTGACAGCAGCTTTGTTGGCTGAACTTTTCCCTCATTTTTGAAGAGAAAGTCTGTTGCTTGGTGCTTTGTGATCTGGATCCAAAGCTACTAAGTGACAGCAGGGATTCAGCTGCCGCTCCTACCATTCAGTGCTGTCTGCCTGGAATCTCTTTAATTTCCAGCAGCATGAAAGAGGGATTAAAAATGCATCACTTGTTATTGAACACAGGAATTTGCAAACCTCATGGCATCTTATCACATTGTTCCAAGCAGCTGAACTCATGTGTTAGCATAAAATCTATCTAGTATTTCGCAAAAATAGGTAACCAGACTTGAGTTTTGTGGACTTTTTTGAATGCTTTTCCATGCAGATGATCCTGTTTCTCCGTATACAAGCTGGCTGTTGAATATTGTTGAAACTAAACAGCCACATCCCCTGCCCATGCCTTACAATGGAGGATGTTGGGCACCCCTTGTGGACTATCTCCCAGAAACCATCACACCTCGGGGACCCCTTCACAGGTGAGCAGCTTCTCATTCTGACATTTCACACTGTGAGATGCTTCCTCTTAGTGGTTGACTAACACCAATCTAACTGTCCCACCATTCAGAACATCTGAAAATCATACATTCAATTTCTGCTGATTTCCAGTGCAAAAATCAACATGCAGTGAAAGCTCACAATTCTACCAGATTTCTACCAGAAAGCCTATTTACAATGTAGGACATCACTGATAAGTATGAGACTGATGAAACAATTGAAACAGAAAAGGAAAATTTCTTTTTCCCAGGCCTCTGTGCCTGTTATTCATAGCACTTTGATCTTTTATTCTAACTAGGCCATGCATATTCTGAAATTCCTCTTTTACATAATTTATATTGACAATAATAGGGTTTTTTTTCAGTAACTGATACTTGTTTGCTTGATACTGTAACTAAAGTGCTGCAGCATTAATTGTATTGAGAAGAAATGCTACAAATCTGAAAATTTATAGACTGTGTATTGCTTCAGAAGTAGGCATCCTGTTTGTGCTTTCCCATTTCCAAGAGGTTTGAAACTGATGCTGTGGTTTAACTTCCAGGTGCAATATTGCTGTTATCTTCATGACAGAGATGGTAGTGGATCACAGTGTGAGAGAAGATTGGGCTCTTCACCTCCCTTTATTGCTGCATGCTCTCTTTTTAGGTAAGACCAACAGAACAAGAAAGAAAGTATAAATTTGCTCCCTTCTTTTACCTGAGTTTTGCTAAAGCTATAGAGCTGTGTTTCTTACATGTTTTATGATTTCCTCCCTCCACCCTAAAAGAAAAATCCCAAGGCAACTTGTGGTCTGTACATTAGTCTCAAAACTTTGAAGTTTTTGAATATTTTGGTCAAATTCACCCAAGTTTGAGAAGTGTATAGAAACTTGATGATGAATTATTTCCTAAAATGGCTCTGTAAAAATGTGTGGCATGGTTCCTGCAAGAAAAGGAGGTGAAACTCTTGCTTTTGTCCAGCTTGATTAGTGATGACAGTCTACACATACCTTGGACCTGGACTACACACACCTGTGCTGTCTCTTGCCTTTGCAAAAATGATCTGTAAGAGAGCCAGGATAGCTGTACTGCAGAGGTAGTGGATTAGGACACAGACCAGTGGAAAGCAAAGCTTCATTAATTCCACTGCTGATGGAATACTTTCTCCTCAGTGTGTTCCCTTATGTACCTGGGCACTGAGGCAGTGCTTTTTCCCCACTGCTGTGTCTGTTCCTGACTGTAGCACAGTTCATCCGGAGGCTGTTAACCTTCCTTGTCCTGCCTTTCAACATCCCCAAAAGTGAGTGGCCTAATTTTTTAGCACACAAGGGTATTTAGCATTATAAAGCCATTCCCCTGCTTCCGTGGTTGATAAATAATAGTGTTCACAAATAAACACAGAGTTGTGAAATAAATTTATAATAGCTGAGATCACAGTTCCCTTCTCATTCAGTCACCATAGTTACCACTAAGTATTCAGGGTCAGTCTGGGAAGAGTCTGCTGATCAGCAGGCAAAAAGAGATTAAATTGGGATGTTACAGCACAGTGGTAAAATGAAGTGTATGTTGAAGAAGATACTTGTTCTCCTTTACTGCTACTCTGTTACCAACTGTTCTGCTCAAAAGTTTTTGATGAAGGAGGGTTTTGTATATCAGTGCGTTGATTTCACAAACTTCTAATGAAATGCAGGAGTAGCAAACGAGGACTGTGTTGGATGGGACTTCCAGAGTCAGTTTCAATACGATATTTCACATATATTCACTTAAAATTTAAATTTATTTTGTGGCTGCCCATAACAACTTTCTCATCTTTTTGTCTATTTCTGTGAACTTTCTAAGTGTAAGAGGGAGCTGAAAGAGATTTGGGTAATTTTATGGATCAAATCAATAACCATTAACTGATCAAACAATGCCTTTATTACGATTTGTAACAAGTGTGAAAAAACCAGATCTTACACTTAGAATTGTCACAAGAATAAATTAGAAACTTAAGAAGGAGTAGAGCAGTGTGACCACTTCAGTTAAGATGGCTTTAAGGAGCCAGCAGGGAGCTATGCAAATAAACATATGCAAAAACAGTTATGATACTAGTAATGAATTAGAAAATTATCTTTAGTTATTTGTTTGTGCAATAAGGCTTCAACATTACAGATTTTTTTATAAGGAATAAATAGAAATTTATTAATACCATATGAGACAGTCCCTTGGCTAAAAACTCTCAGTTCTGAAATGTGAAATTAAAATTAACTGGTAACTAAATATAACTGGTTTAGTGGTAACTAAAACGAGATCACAGCTTTCAGGCTTCAAGGTCAGTTTCTCTAGAGTTGTTATACCTCCTGTGGAAAATTTTTCCATTCTGTAGTAGAGCTCTTGTGATGTTGTAAGGAAGTTATGCCACACATTAGCCAAAGGTATGAATGTAATTAAAAATTAAGTATTGCTGTCCTGTTGGAATGTGATCAGGCAGATGCATCTGACTGAAAAGCAGACCAGAAACTAGTATGGTGGCTACCTGGAGAGCTGGTATCCTTTCATTTATTGCAAGGAGTGAGAAAATATTAAAGTGAAAGAATTTTGCAATGTTTGTGTGTTTAATAGGTTATTGAATGGTTTGTAGTACTATTGGTGAAGCAGGCAGGCAGACTGCTGGTTTGAACTTGCCTATCTCTGGTGCATGAAAATCACTGCTGTTTAAAATCTCTTTTGCAACCAGTGTGAAATTAGTTGAACAGCTAAACTCCTTTCCCATGGAAATGTGTCCATGTCACAGAAGCTTACCTTCCTTGGAGCTCTTACAGGTTAAAGAAGGGACCAGCACTGGGCAAGCACAAAGACTGAACTGTCCTCCTCAGTTCCTAGTTAGCAGATCTATGCCAATAATGAGCAGCTTCATTATTGCAGGCCAAACAAGAACCAGCATGACTGGAGTATGTTAGAAAACACCTGACTTGAAAGATCTGTTGGCTACTGCCACACAGAGTAATGAAGTAGCTGCTTTTTTTGAAGAGGGATATATCATGAGAAGAGAGGAGTTGAAGAAGAAAAAAGTTGAGTTTTTCAGCATTGAAACTACTCGTAAACAGAAGAAAGTATGTTTAAATATACTGCAAGAGAGTCAAAATGAGATTACTACAACAGAGCACAGAAATATCTGTTTCCTTTGCGTTTGTAATTTGTGAACTATTCTGGCTGTTTTAAAATCTTACAGACAGCAGTAGTGTAAACCAAATCAGTCTTTCAGCACTAGACATTCGATTTGAGTTGTGCATCCTGAGTTAGGGGCTAATTTCTCATGCTGCTCACTGGTAGTTGAAGTTCTTTTTCAAGTGATGTGTCTGTCAGTTCCGTTTTTAATACATCAGTACCTACCTCTACAGTTTGCACTCATTCTAAAACTGATGTCTGTGCTAGAAAGCCAGATACTGTGGTAAGCAATGTAATTACAACCACCATCAAGAATACCTCATCTTTAAAGGTTTTCCAGACCTGTCAACTTAACTGCAGTGGGACAAAATGCATAAAGCTGTATTGCCACTCACTCTTTGTACCTCCTCTGTGGGACCTCAGTCTGGAAACTAAACATACACATACTTTTAAGTAACAGCATGGGTAACTGTGTCTGGAAATACTACATCTTTTGTTTATTTGCACTGTTGTCATGAACTGCCTTGGAATTTTTGCTATTTGTGGAATGTGAACTTGTTTGTTATTACTTCATATTCAGATATTGCTGTAACCTTTTCTTTTTAGGTCTTGACCATTACCGCCCAGAGGTCTTTGAACACAGTAAAAAGTTACTGCTTCACCTTTTGATTGCATTGTCTTGCAATAACAACTATCAAGCCATTGCATCTGTGCTTCTTCAGACCAGAGAGATGAATGAGACCAAGACTCTGACAGTACAACCTGCATACTTACCTGAATATCTTTACACAGGTAATGAAGCAAAAGAAGAGCACTGTATCATACTGTCAGGTCTTGATAGGTCAAAGTAATAAAGTGGCAAATATGAACATTTCCCATTAATACTAATTCCACATGAACTACCCTAAGGATGCATGCAATTTATTATTAGACAACTTTTCGTGATAAGGAGAAAGTTATCTAATGTAAGGAAAAATATGTAATGAAGTATTTTAAAATTAATAGGGCTAATAACTTTCTGATTCACCCCTCAGGGATCCAGATCTACTTTAAATGAAGGCAATCATTCCTCAACCTTAAAAGAAATGAATAAATAATTCAAACACAGAAAGAGTAGCAAGAATGTGCAGCTCAGATTTTCCATTATTAAATTAAGTTTTACTTGATACACACCCTCCTTTTTATCACTGATACATTGCATTTCTGTCCTGAAATCTGTTCCTACATTAGGAGTCTTATTTCAGACCTCTGCTGAGGTCAGTGTTCTATTACTTTTAGCAATGTATCTGTTTTCAAGGAGTTGGTTGGAACCAATTTGTAGAAGGCTGCTTGTTAGATTTACTGTTGTCATATAATATTGCTAAAAGCAAATGTACTGTTCAGTTTTCAAGGAATCACAGAACCAACATAGGGTTGTGGATGTAGGATTAGTTGTCAGGAACAGGGTGAGGAACTTTACCATACAGTGAAAAATGAAGAGTAAAGATTCTCAAATCAGTGGCATTTCCATGGTTCTTTAGGAAGTAATAAGTAATTCGGCTTTATAAAAAATATTGCACAATAACTTATCACTTTTTCTGAGATACAACAAAATTATTTTAAAGTAATGAGCAGAAGGGATAGGTATTTTAGATTGATGAATTATTTTGGCCAAAGAAATTTCATTCGGAATAACTTCTGTGAAAAATTATCTCACATGGCTTCCCTGTATTCAGTTGGGTGGATTTCTTTCCCAGTGCACATCTATGAATTATTAAATACAGAATAAAATTCTTACATTAAAATTACATTACTGTTTTTCTGCCAAAATGAAAAACTGTTTTCATTCTTGTGTCTAAAAAATGTAATTGGTACCCTGAGTCTGTCCCTCTGGAGTTCAAGAAGTTACCAAGACTTGATATTTTGGACTGGTTTTTGAGAAGCTAATATAAAGAGTGAGAGTGTGGGTGAGTAGCTATAGCAAAAAGTCCTAACTGAAAATGCTTCAGTTCAGGTTTGTTCCACATAATGTCAGGCAACTAAATTAAGAGTCTTCTTGGTTTGCAATGGATTTTGTCCTGCTCCCATTTTTCTCTCAAGGCCATTTTTTTTCTGTTGTAGAGACAGCCTAAACATGACTAGAAGTCTAAACTTAAGAAAATAGGTCTTGGTTTCTAATCTTAGCTCTGAAACTGTGGCAAGCTTTTGATCTAGAACTCTTATTCAGGTGTTTTCATCCTCATGCTGAAAATATTTTGTATGACTAGTCCAGTGGGTACAGTTACTAAAGGTGTTGAACAGAAGCCTTTAACATTTGTGTCTTAATTTCCATTACATTTGTAAAATTGAGACAGCATAATTGTTCTAAAATTCCACCCTGCAGTTTTTTTCCATATCAGACTAGCCCAGAGAAGTGAACTTCGCATGCACTTTGCCAACTTCTAAATTCACTTCTAAAAAGTCTTACTTCTGAATTTAAAATGCCATGGAATATTTGTTTTCCAAGTACTGTTGTCCTTGTGCAGTAAAAAAAGAAATTTTTACTTGGATAGTTTTCATTTTATTCTGGATTCTAGACATTTAGAAACAAAATACCATTTTCACTCCCATCAGTATTTGAGGGTGGGTGCGTTCTGCAGGTTTTCCACATTTCCCAGTGGAAGGTTTCAGCTGCTGCTGACTCTGAAAGAGCTGCTTGGCAGACACTTTCATCTGCAAAGCTGGCCCAGCAGTGCATTCCATGTTTATCTCCCCCCTTTTGGCTGGCAGGTGGCTTTGACTTTCTGCGGGAATACCAGTCATCTCCAGTGCCAGACTCCGGCTTGAGCTCCAGCTCCACCTCCTCCAGTATCAGCCTGGGAGGCAGCAGTGGAAATCTCCCACAGATTACACAAGAAGTTGAGGACATGGACGCTGCTGCTGAATCAGATGAGAAAGCAAACAAGTTAATTGAGTTTCTAACAACCAGGTAATGCACATAAGCAGAGGATACATTTGTACTCAAAATGCATGCATACTTTCATGAAGCAATTTAAAGGAAAATAACTGAGCTTTAATAGTAATTACAGACCCCATTCCTCTTTTATTGATACTTATAGTACTAGGTAGGTACTTAAAAGCACTACAGTGTCAGAAAAAAAACAGAAAAAAAATCTTGCCTGACAGAAATAAAATATTTAATTGACTGATAATTTTATGTTCAGAAATTAACTTATAGAAGAAGCCAGTTTCATTATTATAAAATAAGATATAAAGTGTACAGTGCATAGTGAAAGGCCATAGTGAAACTATATTAACTACCAGCTACAGCCAGCAGATTCTAGGCACAGTGTTAAATGGTGAACAGGAATTTATTTATGCTGCTCTCTACACGGCATAGCTTATATTTTAAAATACAGCATAGGAATATTTATTTACTTTTATTTAAAATTCTGTTCGGTTGCATGTTTACCAGGTCACGGCCCTGTAAATATCTAAGTACCTGTACAGATTATACATTTTAACTGATTACATTTACTTCTGATAACTCAAAGAAATTTTGCACTTTGTTATGTATTTCTTTAAGGGCATTTGGTCCACTTTGGTGCCATGAAGATATCACTCCCAAAAATCAGAACACCAAGAGTGCTGAACAGCTCACTAATTTTCTGCGCCATGTCGTATCTGTATTTAAAGATTCAAAGTCAGGTAGTAAATATTTTCCTTTCATAACTAAAAAAATATTCTCTCACAGTCACACTTAATGTTTATCCTGTGACTTGGTAGATCTGCTTTTGCAGAAGCACAGTAAATACGTCTTAACAAGGATGTATGACATATGAAAGAATTGCTTTAAAACAGTCATGTTAGATTAAACTGTGGCTAAATGTTGAGTTGAATATTTCTTCAAAGCTGTTGGTAAAAAACCTTTTGATTGATTCTGTCAGATAAAATCTCCTCTGTGTCCTGTTAGTAATCACACCTACTAAGTAAATATACTTTGTTAATTTCTTCAGGCAATAGAAGTTTAGTTTTCATTTATTATGGTATTTAGAACATAGGGAATGTGATGATTGCATTTTGAAAACCAGCACAGTCACTAATTAAATAATTTCCAAGATCAAAGCAGAATGCAGCATCAGTATTTATATTAAAGATCTTATCCAAAGCCTTATGAAGCTAACAGAAAGACTCCTAATTCAATTTGGCTTCAGGTTTGGGAGTTTTCAGAAGTTACTGTTGCTGCCAGCAAGAATAGTGGATGGCTTGAAAGCTTGTCCAGCAATTGTAAGACAAAATAAATTAGATTATCAATTTCAGGCTCAGAATTTTGTTTTGCAGTTAATTCAGCTAATTTTCTTGCATTCTATGCAAAATAAATGTAAAATTCTCCAAAGCACAGACGTTTCTGCACCCCATTTCTCAGTGCTTGCAGCACATGCTAGCGAGCATATCCTCCTCACAAAGTATGTTCAGCCTGTTTATGACCCTCAGTAAAGTGTGTAATAAAAATGGGGGGAAAAAACTGACATCCTCTTCTTTTGCTCAGGTTTTCATTTGGAGCAGCATCTGAGTGAAGTTGCTTTACAAACAGCTCTTTCAAGCTCTTCCAGACATTACGCCGGTCGCTCTTTCCAGATATTCAGGGCCCTAAAGCAGCCCCTTTCTGCCCACGCATTGTCTGACCTCCTGTCAAGATTGGTGGAAGTTATTGGAGAGCACGGAGATGAGATTCAGGTATGCATGTGTAAATAATGCTTCTTAGAACTGCATACTTAATGCATACTTAATTTGAAATTACCATTTTAACAAGGTGGTCTAGACTCATGTGATGAAGAATAGAATGTGGCCTTAGAAGAGATTACTTCTGAGTTTGCTGAATTCATATGTAGTTTATTTAAGCCTTCATCAGGCTGTTACAGTCTTACATAGCACTAAAGAAAACAACAAGAAATTTTTAGTAATTGTCACTCAAAATTAAATTTTTGTGATGACCATTTTTTCCAAGTTAATTAATATCGGTTTAAGGAATCCATCATCTGTCTGGTGATGTAATCTCACAACATGAAGTAGACACTATCTCATTCCTCAAATGTTATCACGTTTAGGAGTAAACAAATCTGCACCATCCATAATAATACGAAGCTTAGACTGACTTAATTCAGTACAGACCTTTCGCAGCACTATCATGTTCACTCTGCTTAGCTAAACAGACTGAAATTTTACAATCAGAGATTATTTATTGCAAGATTCAAGACTTAATAAAGAGAAATACTGGCTCTTAGTAAGAAATAGACTGACATCACCTCCATATTTTACTTAGGTAATGAAACTGCCACAAGATGACAGTAATACTCTGTCATAACTGCTTGTGTAGAATTTAAATCAGTGACCTACAAGTCAGAGGTTCAGTGTGTCATTACCAGTCCCTTGATGAGATATGTGCCCTTCTTACATACCTTCATAGATCATTCAGAGGCAGAAAATAAAACACACTTGTGATGACATTTTAATGTTCAGGGCAGTGGCTTTGATGTGAATGTTGGGTTTTTTTCAGGAGAAATTATAGGTTTTCAGTAGGTCCCTGTTCCTTTTATGAGATGAAGATTTTTAAATGTTATTTTTTGAATGTCTTTGTTAAAATGCTTAACCTCCTGCATTGATAGGGGTATGTAATGGAGGCACTACTTACTTTGGAAGCTGCAGTGGATAATCTCTCTGACTGTTTGAAGAACAGTGATCTTTTGACGGTGTTATCACGGTAAGAATCTGTCTCCTAACTGTATTTTTTTCAATGTTTCATGACATTGAGTGTGCACTTCTGCAGTCTAACAGCAAAAAAATAATTTTGATAAGACTGAGCTCATTTGTAACCTTCCAAGGACCAGACTGTGAGCACATTTCAGCCAAATTTTGCCATAGTTGAAATAATGTTGATAGAACTAATAAAACTTTACAATGTGTTGTAAATTATACCTTGCTACCATTTTTGCTACCTACTTTAACATCCTTTAAAAATATTGTATTTTTTCACCTTTGTTTCATAAACTTGAAAATATGTCTAGGAAGAAACATGGGTTTTGTAGTACTGGTTTCATACAGCATGTCATTATCAGGTGAAGTATTCCCAAGGAATAAATGATCATGGTTTGTTCTCAATAAAACTAGGGAGAATTTTATCCCATATCTACATGGATTTTGCTTGATGTGTTGACCATCTTTATGAAACCCTTGGCCTGAAAGTAGACTTTTGTATATGGAGGGAAGTAACAGGCTCTCTCTGTAACATGACTGTTGATTGTACGGAGGGAGATGAATGTCTATCTGAATCCTAATAGTAACAACAGAATAGATAAATATTTTTTTTAAATATCCATAAGTTACCATGCTTTGCCTGCAGCACAAAAATACCAGTAATTTCTGAAGCTAGCAGGCAGGGTGGTGTGCCATGGCAGAACCCAAGTAGTGCCTTGGGGCCGAGCAGAGTGGGGTAAATACACTTCTACCTTCTAAACTAAGAGCTGTTTACCTTTCTTTAGTGCACATTTCAGCAAAGAGCAAGATGGAGCAGAGAGTAGGGAACACTCCAGAAAGCAGTGGGATGCAATATACTGTACCCTGACACTTGATTCTAGGATAAGATTCTCTTCAAGGACTACAGACAGTAGAAACTCATAGTGTATGAGGTAGGAATGGGATGAGAGTCAGGAATTAGCTGTTCCCCAGAATGAACTTCCCTCGCGTGTGTCAACACAGCATGTTCCTCTGTGCAGATAATTGATGGATATTGTCTGGATCATTGCATGGTAGTCCATGAGGAGGCATTAGTCATTGAAATTGAAACACCTACACTTTCTGTAAACCATCTTGAAGAGATCTTAGCATACAGGCAGGATAGGATGCAATGACAACAAATTTTCAGAAGGACCTGTGTTTGCAAGAGCCTGGGAAACTGCCTGACAGGCTTCTTGAGAATAATGGGGTATATTTGTGGTTCTGCTTAAGATATGCTGTTTTTTCTGCCCACTTTCTCACATTACCCAGCAAGCAATTGTGCATTTGCCTGTCAGCTGTGCCAAGTTTAGGGCTTGCTCCATTGATGAGCGCATTTTAAAGAGCAAAGCTGTTTCCAGTTCTGCCAGTGTCCCAATGGGAATTGCTATAAGTCACTTCACAGCTCCGTATTTCTTTTCCCCATGTCATTCTTGCCTGTGTAGACTGTAGGCTATCCTGCTGTGGTTTGGTGTGGTGCCATGTGAATCTCATCTCTGTCAGGTCTCTGGGCCTGAGTCTGTCTTCTGGAAAAAAGAAGGCAGGCTGCAATAGATGGTTTAGTGTTCTTCCATTTACATATTTTTATTTTACAGTCTGATAAATACTCAGCTTGTATCTAATACGTACCCTTTCAAGCTGTGCATTCACCCAATGTAATGGATGTTACAAATCTTGGTTTCAGTTCATCTTCACCAGATTTGACATCAAACACCAAACTGAACGCAAACCGGAAGAGCACAGGGCAGCTGAATATGAATCCTGCAAGTGGCAACACAGCCACTGCTGAGCGAAGCAGGCACCAGAGGAGCTTCTCTGTACCCAAAAAGTTTGGAGATGTGGACAAGTCCTCGGACCCACCACGCAGTGCCACACTAGACAGAATTCAAGCATGCACCCAGCAGGGCCTGTCCTCTAAAACAAGAAGTTCATCCTCTCTAAAGGACAGTCTCACCGATCCATCCCATATTAACAATCCAACCAACCTACTGGCCACCATCTTCTGGGTCGCTGTGGCTTTGATGGAATCAGATTTTGAGTTTGAGTACCTAATGGCACTGCGGTTGCTGAATAAACTTCTGGCTCATTTGCCACTAGACAAAGCTGAAAACCGGGAGAAGTTAGAGAAGCTGCAAGGGCAGCTGAAATGGGCAGACTTCTCAGGACTTCAGCAGCTACTCCTGAAAGGATTCACTTCCCTTACTACCACGGACCTCACACTCCAGCTCTTTAGTTTGCTGACACCAGTGTCTCGAATATCTATGGTGGATTCCTCTCAAGCTATAGGTAAAACCATTATGCTTTCCTCTCTTTCAGTTTCTGTTGCATTGACATTTGGTGACAGATCTCACTCAGCTACCTGAACAAAACCAAAAATAGTAATTTTTAGTTCTCTTTGAATATAGCATAATGTAATTTTGCTCTGAGCTGTGTCAGCTTTTTTTGAAATTTCATAGAAATAATGACCTGTTTCTAGAAAGTGAATCCATTTCACAATAAGGTTTTGGAGGAGACAAATCATGTATTATTTAGCATTTCATTTCTAGGGCTTTAGCAGCATATAAAGTTTCTGACTGGTGACAAAGTAAACATGTAAGGACATACTGTCAAAATTTCTATTACCTACTTTGGTCAGTTTTTCTGTTCAATTGTTTTCAGACTATGTCAAACTGCTTGATTTTAAATTAGTGGTTCATGGCATTTTCTCTAAAAATATAAATATCAAAAACTCCTATAGACTCTAGATAAGCTACAATAGCACAAGAGTGAGTGAGGAGAGAGGCCTAGGTTATAAGGAAATAAGATAGCATTTTGAAATTCCCCATTATTTAGCTGAAGTTGTGGCCACTTCTTAATTATATTTCTTGAAGAGACTTCCTGCGTTGTTCCAGATTTTTACTCCTTTCTTTTGGTCAGAAACACGGATACTAAGACAAATATCCAGGCCTTACAGCTAAGTCATAACAAGCCTAGACACAAAGTAAAGGGATGAATGCCATGAGAGCCTGCACATCTCTAAGCACCTGTGTGGTGCCTGTGTTCCAGGCTTTGATTGGGCAATTCACACATTGAGTTGCTGTGACAGTACCATCTGGAGGTATCTTGTCTTTTCCCTGAATACAGAAGGAGAGTAGGGAAACCATGATCCTAATTTCAGCAGCTTGCTTGATTGTGTAGAATGAGAGGGAATGAACCGTTAGAAAATTATTTTCATAGAAAAGTTCATTGTTTTCAAAAATCAGATTGTGTCCAGATACAATAAGTTGACTTCTGAGCTCCCACCTAAACTAGAGCAGTATTTGTTGTAGCTCTCTGTTACAGCTACTGCAGGTATTTCATCAACTACCTTGAGCTATGAGTTGGTGCAGAAGAGCTGAATCCCAGTTCCAGACAGCACTTAAGCTAATTACAGCACCCGGAATTTGGTGCATTATTATTACCTTGAATAGCATTAAAAAATGGAAGCTGTGCCTGGCAGCTGACCAGAACAGTTGTTTATTAATCAATACTCACTGAATTTCTTTTTATGTTTTAGCAGCTGTGGTGAAAATGCCACTGGTTAAGACTGTCAATAAGCCAGTTAAGTGGAAAAGATAAAAATTATCTCTAACAAGAATGTGCAGTAGTATTTGCTGAAATAGGCTTATGCTTTATAAGAGTATTGTTGCCTAAATGACATACTGGATTTTCAAATTAAGACCTCTTTAAGACAAATGTGGTATGACCAGTGGTGTGACCACCTTGACAGGGTCTGTATGAGTTTATGGCTAATGTAATATTGAAACCATGATCTCCCATGAAACACCAATTTAAAGATCACTGTCCAGAATATATGTTTTGTTCTGTATTTTCTTGTTCTAGGATTTCCACTGAATGTTTTGTGTCTCCTGCCCCATTTAATCCAGCATTTTGACAGCCCAAACCAGTTTTGTAAAGATATAGCTGAAAGGATTGCTCAGGTATTAAAATCATTTTCTGTTTTGTACATCTTCAAACCCTGTAAATGCAGTTGCCTTGTTCTTGATATGTTTTGATGTTTATATTTAATTAGGTTTGTTTGGAGGAGAAGAATCCCAAGCTATCAAATCTTGCACATGTCATGACCCTTTATAAAACACACAGCTATACAAGGGACTGTGCTACCTGGGTAAATGTGGTTTGCCGTTACCTTCATGAAGCATTTGCTGATATTACTTTGAGTATGGTTACATATTTGGCTGAGGTAAGTTTTCAAAAACTTTTTCATGTTCTAACTCTCTTGTTCCCAAACAGCCCAAAGTGATGAAGTGTGCCCGCAAATTTCTGGGAGCTCTGCTTCTGTTATTTATAATTAAAAAAAATAAAAAAGCAGAAATTGGCAGAAAAAAATAGAATTGTTTTTAAAGTCAATATCGAACATTAAAACAAAAGCTGATATATCTTAAAGCAGAATTCTTCATCTGCCAGTTGGTTTTTCCACTATGAAAGTGAGAGGAAACTGGACATTTATTTAGATCTCATTGAGGAAAATCAGAAGAGTAACTCCACAATGGGTTTTCCAGCATAGCAAGATACCATCTACTATATAAGGATCTGGTCCTTGATGCAAATTTGTATGTATTCCTCTAATACTGAATGATATCTTGCTGCAAAGGTTTTCCTGTGTTCATTGTTTACTCCTAACATTTTTCATGTGTGGAGTACAGTGCTGATGCAGTGTTGTTACTGTGGGTCCAAGGTTCAGTTCTGCTCTTTAGCATCAGGCTGCTTGGTATTCTGCCTCCCGTTGTCACATCACTGACAATGTCAGGACAGCATTTCTTACAGGGTTCTCAGATTTATCCCTTCCCTGCTGAGTTGCCTTCAGTCTTCTCTCTCATCCCGGGAGAAGAGAGTTCTCTATTCATGGAATCACAGAATCATTTTTAGGCTGGAAAAGACCTTTGAGATCATCAAGTCCCACCCCAAATCTAACACTGCCAAGTCCATCACTAAACCATTTCCCTCACTGCCACATTTACACATCTTTTAAATATCTTCAGGGATCTGAGTCCACCCTTTTCCTGTTCCAATGCTAGGCAAAACTGTTTTCATGAAGGAATTTTTCCAGTCAATCTAAACCTTCCCTGGCCTGACTTGAGACCATTTCCTCTTATACTATCCACTGGTACTCTGGAGAAGAGGTTGACACCCACTTCTCTACATAAATTAACTAGTGTCTGCCAAAGGATCTGTAAAAATCCCTCAGGCATCTCTGATACTGGCTATTCACAAATTTTCAAGAGCCTGAAAAGCCAGGTGCTGCTCCCACACTCACTTAAGGCTTCAGAGCAAATAAGCCCTGCTATGCCAGGCTGCAATTTCTCACCTTGCTTGCACATGGAGGCTCTAAGTAAACAATCACATATGATCTTAAGTGATGGAGAAAGCCATGGACTCTCCTGTAGGAACCTTAAACAGGACCTTGAGGTTTTTCATCTCTTTTCAAGTCCAAATACTCTGGAGAACTATTAGTTCTTCAAATGAGGAGCTCTTCATGACATTGAACCCTCCAGAGTCAAGTGTCTTCTTCACAGTGGAAGCTTGTATTCCTAATTAAAAAATGCTATTAAAGCTATATTTGTAATAAGGAAATGCTATAAAAATATAAGTGTTCGAATTCTTTCTCCTTTGTCTTCCCAGCCTTAGGAAAAGCAGTTGCCCCTCTGTTTTCCCTTCAGTGCTCTCTGTACAGTCAGTGGTGCTGCACCATCTCCACAAAGGCCATTGCTCATGATCCTGCCCCCCTTGAAATGGGTTCAGACCTGCATCTGGAGACTCTTTTGTGCAGGTTCTCTCTTGCTGTAGATTGGCACCACCTACTGTATCAACAGCAAGCCAGGCAGGTTTTTTACTGTAATTAAGACACATTCCTCACATAGCACCACCAGCAGCAGGATGACAGAGTTGTAAGCACTGACTTCCTTTCTCTATATTTACATTGAGTACAGCTCTGTTGAGTCATGTCTGGAGAATATTTATATGGGCATAGAGTAGCTGCCAGTCTGGTGGTGTAGCAAAAGACAAGAAACCATCTTATTCAGCTTGCTGTGGGCTTGAATTTTTTTTTCCCAGCTTTCAGAATGTTTCCTCTTTTCTTCTTAGTTAATCCCCAAGCCAGGATAAACAATGTGCCCCTGTCTCCTATAAACCAGCTGTGGGATATACTGTCAATTGGTAAAGCCAAATAGGTTAATAGCCCCACTGGGCAACCTGCACTTGAATGTTAAAGCCATACACAGCCTCGAGCTTTAACAACCCTGGTTCAGTCCCCAGCGCTTGGGACAGAGGGAAATTGTGAGACAGGCAGGGCTTAAGAATAACAAAGGAAATTGAATTGCAACAGTGACCCTTCCAAACACAGGTGTAGCATCAGAAGGAGACGCTGTACCACAAAATCAAGACTATAAAAACAAATGCTCTCAGGACAAGGTAGAAGTTTCAATTATTGCCATTCAGATTAAATTTTGAATTTAACTTATTCAATGGCAGGTCATTGCTTGTCACCAAGGGGTATGATTCTAGCACAAAATAAAACATTTGAGTTCTGTTATTATCCAAATCTTACAGTGACAAGTAGTGCTCCTTACTTAGTTTTACATATGCTCCATTCATGAAAAATTGTAATTTATTCTAGAAAACTACTGGGAGATCTCAGTCTACAGATGAGGAAAAATCACTATTCAGTTGTGCAATAGAACTCTTGACCTCCACAACCAAAATCAGATCAGCATACAAACATATTACTGAAAGCTTACTTTGGTATTATGCTAGATTTTTGCAAATTAATATTTAAAATTTAAACTTTCATCATGACAGCACATTCATCCTAGGAGCATATCTGAATTGGCATGGTGACTGGTGAGTCATTAAGTCCAGGGTCATGCTCGAACTTAAGTAGCTAATGCTATTAATAGACAAGAAGGGACAAGAATCCATAGTGCATAGTAATATGCTTATGGTAGATTTTTCCACCTCCTCCTTGTTAGATGGAGGATTGCTTGTGATAAAAACAGATGCATTTATAACCTTTTCAAAACCAAAGAATCAGTAGAAACTAAACCATCTGTATTGCAAGGGGAAGCACACCCTGGATAAGGCATTAACCCGAGTAATGGCTTGTCTATCAGACATGGCTTTTGAAATACCCTCTTTATTTCCTCAGAACATTTGTTTGACTGCATGGCATTGTCTCAGAGCCCAGTATCTCTTCACACCCCCTGCTAGATTGGGAGGGGCAAAGGGAACTGTCTCCTGTGGTAGCACCCCAGGCAGCCCTTGAAAGAGAAGGCTTCTTTCCACATAGTTCTGGCTTAGTTCTTGCTTCAGGAAGGGGGCAAATGTTGCTAATGCAATGTAGATTCCTGAGCCCAGATAAGACCCCAATAATTACCACACAGAACAAGAGAGGAATCCACAGTTCTTCAAAGCAGGTGATATGTACAAGAGTAAAAAAAAAAAATTAAATTCTGGGAATAGTTGTATTTCTTTTTACAAATACAGTGGAAACTCTTTGTCCTGGAATTCTCTTATCCAAATGATGTGTTACCACAACTCCATCTTGCTGCTATTTTTGTTACTTCTGGCAGCAACAGAATTCATATTGCACTAAAGGCATGTTAAGGTTGCTATTCTTTTTTTAAGCAGAAATATTCTTTCTTATTGCAAATTCGTTATGTATTTAAGAACACATTTGAACTACTAACTGCCACATATATTCATCTGAGCAAGTGAAAACTGACACAGTCTACAAATAAATATGTCAGGTTTCAGGGCCAAGAGCTGGTTCAGTCAGCAAATTCTTTTGACAACAAATTTATACAAACTGTAATGGAAATTACAAACTTTCAGAGATAAGGTTCCTACAGCAGCTTTCTAAAGAGCAGTCGAGACAAAATTCCCGTTATTTCCCTAGAATTTCTTTTCCTATCCCAAAAGAGATTGTCTGATGCAGTAGCCTCTGTCAGAGAACAAAACACTTCTTTCTGTCATTCAGATACTTTCTTCTAATTCTATACTGAAATGGCATACTCGCTGATGTGCTGAATCCCATAAACTATTTGCAAACAAGGAGTCAAACTTTCCATTGCATGATCCTAATAGAAGGCAAAAAAACCTCTCTGTAACCCCATTTTGAAGAAAAATTGCTAAGCACATTTTCTCTCCCAGTAAAGGTATCTGAGGGACTGAAGGAGTCTAAGGGCTGAAGCAGGTTGCCATATAGTACCTTTAATTTAAAAATTCTTCCTGTCTATTTGTAAAGGAATGGATAAGTACAATGAATTCCCTTTATTGTGCTGTTAATGGAATTTGCTTGCTTTGTTTTATGAATCACTAATTGCTACTCACTTTTTCTGATGAAAGAAATCAGAAGATATTATTGGGTAAATAGGTTCCATTTGCACTGGCATGAAACATTCTCATTCAATAAAAGGAGAAACCCTATCCTTCTATATCCTTAGAAAGATACATAAAAAATTACTAAAGTCTACTTGGATAAGAATTGAAATTTTTCTCTGATGGAAGGCAGGATGTAGCTTAGAGTTTTTATAAGCAATTTTTTTCTAGAATCCAATAACGCTAATACTAATAGCCAGTGTTAGAACTTTTTTGCCAGCCTGAATTGGGAGGATGGTGTCTAGTATTGAGGCTCTGATAACCTCCAGCAAAAACGTTTGATTGCCTCTGAAACTTGTGGGGTGGGGCAGTGCCTGTCACCAGTGAAAGAACATGCTGCCTGCCAGGAAATTTTCAGCTGAGATATTTCACACATATACAAACAAATTATGGCTGTCCATATGCCTCTGGAATTACTGTCATGCATATGTATGAGCACAGTTGCATTTCCAAGGTTCATCGTGGTATTCCAGGATCTACACTCAGGTGTCTGAAAATTCCAGGATTCAGATCAAGCCCTTCTTTGTATTACTCTCTACAGTAAGAGAGCCCAGGGACTCCACCTCCTCCTAAACAGAAAATGTTTCTTTGGCACTTACAGCCAGTGAGCACTGGCAATGAAATATATTTGATAAATATTTACTGATGTCTGAATAGTAGTAGTTTTGTTTCTTCAGCAAGTTTTCTTTTTTCTCACTGACTTCCAGCAAATGTAGGCATAAAAAGATCCTCCCCTGTTTTTATTGGATGTGCTTACCCAGTTATAGTGTAAATTTTGCCTACCAGTTTACTCAACTGCTGAATGTGTTTTCTGGATAAGTTAGGGCAGGCACATATAAAATAAAACATAGGCTGGCATTTGGCTCCCAGCTTAAGCTCTTTTTTACTTCATGCCTATATCATCATCAGTTGTGAAATTATTGTAAAATGGCATTGCAAAATCAATGAGTGACGAGAGATGAAGAGTTTGCTGTTTGTGAAACTAGAAGCTTTTTACTTAAGAAGAAATGTCTCAAAATATTGTTATATTCACTTTTCTTTCAACAGCTACTAGAAAAGGGCCTTCCTAGTATGCAGCAGTCCCTCTTACAGATGATCTACAGTCTTCTTAGTTATATGGACCTGTCAGCTATTCCTGTGAAACAGTTTAACATGGAAGTGCTAAAAACCATTGAAAAATATGTACAGGTAAATACCATATTGTTTTTATATTAATATAGGAACTTAGCAGCATTTACTATCCTAAGTTGATTTTCTATGTAAGAATTTAAGACTAGATTAGCAGGGAGGGCTGCAAGTGTCTGGTGTGGTACAATTACCATTTCTTACCTCTGAGCAGCCTTAATACCACTCAGAGCCTGAGTGACCATTCTTTAATTATTAGCACAAGGGAGATGTGGCATAAGCACTTCTCTTCAGACACCTCTGTACCTAAATCTTGACAAGTGAAAAATACATGGGAGTACTAGGAATTCACAGAGGTAAAAACCTGTGCCTTTTTTTATTAAATGGGGATTCTGCTATGGCTCTTATATTTACTAATACTGATTAAGACATTCAGGTAGGAGATTTTAAATCCTCTGCCAAGTTGGCTTTGTCCACAGATTTCCCAGCTTATGAGCCAGTTCCCTAATAGTGACACCTTAGGCAAGTCTTGGTCTTAGGCAAGTCTGGTTTCTTGGTTGAAATTATTTTGCAATTACACACCTTGTCACTGGCCAAAAGAGACAAAGAATATGGGTATTCCAATTCTACATTTTAATTATGTGGTAAAATATACAACTGTATTTACAAAATGTAAATAATCTTGATTGTATGTGAATCTCGCTTTATGTTTGCTGAGTAAATATATTATTTCTAGAGCATTCACTGGAGAGAAGCCTTGAATATCCTGAAATTGGTAGTTTCACGTTCTGCCAGTTTAGTTCTACCTTCCTATCAACATAGTGATCTTTCAAAAATGGAAATACATCGAGTGTGGAACAGTGCCTCCAAGGAGCTACCAGGGAAGACTTTGGAGTTTCATTTTGATATTTCAGAGGTATTTTTTGTAGTTTTGCTACTTAACACCTTAATTCTGACTTACGATTGGACTCTCTTACAGCAGTCATTATCCTGCAAACCCTTGTAACTTTATAGAACTGAATGGTCCAGTGACTTTAATGGGCAACTCACTTTATTGTTAGGAAGCTGAAGAATTGTTTGCAACATTATAGATTATTTCATATAGATAATAGTGAGCTATTGAGGTTAAAAGGAAATACAGGCATAAAAAGGAATATGGTACTGTTTGCTTTCCTGTCAGTACAGTTCTGGAAAATGATGAGCATCCTATTGTCAATCCAAGAAGGCATTTCAATACCTGTTGGAAAAGGGTCAAAATGTTCAGCAGTCTTAGGAAAAAAAATTAAAAATATGCAAGAAGTGCAGATTTGGAATTAACTTCGTAAGCTTTCATGGCTTTGTGCTGGTTCTTATGTCAGGAACTTGTGTGGCAGTTGCTTTGAGTATTATCTATCCGTGAACATAAGCTCTGGCTACTAAATATGGCAGTTACTACTCAGATATTCACAGTGGAAAATAAGAAACATACCAAGTGATGTGAAATTTGTTGCACTCCTTCTTTTATCCCTGTATATGATCTTCAAAATAATCTTTTCCTCCAACTGAGGCAATATGGCTCTTCTAAGTCCATCCTGAGGCAGGGTGCTACTGAATAATTTCTCTGTGTTTAAGACTCCAATTATTGGGAGACGGTATGACGAGCTGCAGAGTTCTTCTGGGCGGGACGGTAAACCCAGGGCTATGGCTGTCACCAGAAGCACTTCTTCAACCTCATCAGGATCTAACTCCAATGTCCTTGTTCCTGTGAGCTGGAAGAGACCCCAGTACTCTCAGGTAGGTAGCCCCACTATTCATTAGCGAGTTGCAGTCAGAGCAGGTGAATTAACACATGCTCGGGTCCTTAAAGGCTTGTGCCCTCTGTGCCCTGTGCAGTGCTCCTGCCTGCCTGGAGCAGTGGCAGCACATCTGACCCTGTGTGCTGAGTGTCTTTCTTGGACTCAAAAATGGACCTAGTTATGTCCATCTTCTATCCCAAAGCTGTTTTTCTTTCAACTTGCAGGAAATACATCTCTTTAAGGCCTCTTAAGTCTAGGTCAGATTTAAGCAAACACAACAGGTGATATTAGATATTCAGATATTAGCAAGGGGAGTAGGTAGATAGCTTGTGCAACTTCTAACGTTGTTTTCTTGGGAAATTCAATAAAAAGAACAATTTTCCTAGAAGTGAGATTTGATTACCTTAATGATTTTGGTTGTCTGCCAGTTAAAATAAAGCCATGCAGTATAAACTTATTTTTTGCTCTTTTCTCTTTTTTGATATAGCAGGTTATATAGCAGTGACTCAGGCCCAAATTCTTAAAAAAAAAAAAAAATTGCATGTGCTTAATTTTAGGCTTCTGAACTGTCTTTTTGAAGTGATGCAGATGATACAATGTTTCCTTAATATACTCAATGGAATTTACAGGCTAATTTAAATATAATAAACAGCAAAATCATTAACAGCGATTTTTATGTTCCTTGATATATAATTGCTCTGAAAGCAATCCTTTGAGCATTTGATGACTAATTCTTTGGTTGGTTCCTCCTAATTAAAAATTGCTAATGTATGTTTCTAGCCACAGGAAGAATGGGGTGGTTAAAAACATGCTCACTTGATAAAAATCTTGTTTTCTAGAAAAGGACAAAGGAAAAGCTGGTGCATGTCCTTTCCCTGTGTGGTCAGGAAGTTGGGCTGAGTAAAAACCCTTCAGTAAGTAGCCTTGTATTGACCAGTTTTTTGTTTCATCGTGTCCTAAGCATTGAAAGAGAAGAACTGTGTTTCCCAGAGTTGCTGACCAGATTTGCATAGTTTTGAAGTCACTACTGTTCATTATCCTTTGTACTGGCCCAGGCTGTGTTTCTCAGCATATGGACCAGGGAGTGAATGGCCCTTTCACTTAAAGAAGATTCACTTTGAGAGCTATGTGTGGTTTTCCTGTGAGAATCTGTGATGCTGTAGGTTTTATTTATGCCCTCTCAGTGGGTGGAGAGTAATGACTTCTCTATTACCAATCCAGAACCTTTATAAAGTAAAAAAATTAAATTACAGAAATAAAATGGGAAGGGAAAGGGTGTGTGGGTCTGATTTTTCCATTAGGCACTTGTTCTGATGTTACTCTTTAAAAATTAGTGTTATCTGGTGCCAGGAAAAGAATGATTGATCACCCAGGGTGGGAAGCTCTTGAAATATTTATTAAATATTTTCTATAGAAAAAAGAAAAATTTCTGAATGTTTTTGAACATGGTATATTTCACTTGTATTATGGAGAATAGATCCTTTGTTTCTGCAAGATGGAAAGTGTTTAATTTTTGCTATTTAAATTGCAGATAGTAACTCAGTAGGAAAGAAGAAATTACTGCTTGTTGTATTTTCTAATCTTGACATATTTTTAACGACTTTTTAACTGGAGGGTTTTTTAAAATTAACTGACTATATCATCCCCTTGACAGTATTTTCTCTGCTAAGTTCTCTGAATTTTGTTTCTATATATGTATACAAACATCCAGGCAACATCAGTCTGCAGCCATTAGGCGGTAGCTGTAATATTCTTGGATGTGTTCCCACAGTATGAAGTTGTTTCTTTGTACAAGTTTAATCTGAAGGCACCTGTCCAACATAAATAATAAAGAGTGTTCTAAAAATACTCAGTGAAGGAATTAGGTGTGTACTGGAAATACAGTCTTCTGAATAACCAATTACAGCTTTTAGGAAGAAACAACCAGAGGGAACAGTTTGTAACAAAAGAAATCCTTTGAACTGTAGGTGATTTTTTCTTCCTGTGGTGATTTGGATCTGATTGAGCACCAGACGAGCTTGGTCTCCTCAGAAGACGGAACAAGGGAGCAGGAGAACATGGATGATTCAAACAGTGAACAACAATTCAGAGTCTTTAGGGACTTTGATTTCCTAGATGTTGAGCTGGAAGATGGGGAGGTACAGTATATTTTCTTTGAAACAGCTTTTTATATTAAAACACTTTTATACTCCTTCTGCTAAACACTTCTCTTCCTGTAACATAAGACTTTAACTGTGTAACTATAAACGTACTTTTAAGTTCAGATTATTTATGATCTTCACTTAGTGTTCATTTCAGTAGCGTAACAGTAAAAAGACTACCACACCCTTCCTTTCTCAATCTACTTTAGGAAACACTGCAAAACTGGTAGTGGAAAATAAAGCCTCTGTTCTAGTAACTCTTTGGTAAATTTACTTTTAAGTGAACTTATTTTACATACGGTTTACAAATATCTAAATTGTTAAGAAAATGTATGTATTTCCTAATTAAAAACGTATAAAATGAAATTGTTCCAATCTGATGGTTCATAAGGAACCCTCTGGAACATTAATTCAGGCCTTCCGGCTGCTGTTATTCCTGCAACTGCCGATGAAATCACTTGGAGATGTACCTTCCACTCTGCTCAGGTGTCTGTGATTTCATCATTTCATGCAGGAGCCACACAAAATCCTGAGCACCCAGATCAAGTCTTGACAGGTGGAGCCTGTCAGCTCACCTTGAGCTCAAACTGCTGAAGGGAATAGTTTGAAGAACTGATAAATTTTTGGGGGCTACACCGTTTAACCTTGCTAATATCAAACTTGGAGTATTTCTTTCTATTTGATCAGAAAAGACCAAAAATTAATATCTGTTGCCAAACAAGTCTAACAATTTAGTTGCTGTTTAAAAGTTTAGAAATTGTTAGTTCTTTTGAAGGACTTAAGACTCAGATGTTCAGCAAACCTAGAGTTTAATAACTTGTCATAATATGGACTTGTTTTTAACATAAATTCTCTCAGTCATCACTCTTAGCCCTGAGAAGAACATGTGTACAGGAAGAAGTATTCATTTTTCTACCTATTTGTATTACAGTAATTAAATAATTTTAAGGTAAACAGAACACTCAGATGTGAACTCATGTACATCTGAATTTTTTTTTCCATTGAAGAGAAAGGATGAAGGAATGGGGAAAAAAATGTCCCAAAGTCCTTATTTTTCCAAGTCAGGAATTTCTGTATCAAAATTAGTAATCTTGGCTCACAGCTGCCTATGACTTTGCAAAGGAGAAAAAAAGCCTGAAAGGGTAGTTGGCAGCAATGGTTGAAAATACATTAGACAAATATTGAAGGAGCTTCAAGGTTCCAAACAAGGATGAATGATAAAACGATAATGCCAGGTTGTTTGGCAAAAATATGCTGGCTGGAGTAATTTCTGTGTCTTAAATGCTTTCAAGATATTACAAGGGTGTAGGACTGCAATTTTGACTGAAGATCACTTGATATTTTTTTGTGCACCAAAATTCAGGAATTTCTTTCTCTTCACCAGTTAAAACCATATAGAGAGTATATATAATTGTGTAGAACAATTCCTTTTAAAATAAATTTGCTTTCATGGACTGGGACTCTGCAATGACTTTTTTATACATGTGGCCAACTTCAAGACTGAGGCCTAAACTAATTGGTATCCAGTCTTAAGTTGGTCATGAAACAGATACCAAGCTTCTCTAGTTTTATGTGAAGTAAAATTTAAAATGTTGAGTTTCACTTAGTGGTTTTTAAATTGACCTGGATTGCGTTCCAAAGTTTAATTCAGACTCACTACTGTTCCAAAAACAAATTCAGACCTGGTGGAAAAGGCTCCTTCTCTAATGACTGAGTTGAAACTGTAACATTTACATCATATCTGAGTGTTGTATATTCATAAAAATGAAAAAAACAATGTTAGAAAACTTAAGCTAGCAAGAGCAACATCAGTCCAAAAGAGTGCATATAGTTTTAACAGGCCACTGATGCTTGGATCAGCCCCAGACACAAGATATACTTGTTTGAAGTTTCCTAAAGATGTGAAAGCAAGACATAGTTATTTTCAGATTTGAAAGGTAGCATTGAAGTTTCTGTGATAATATTTGTTAAAATTGTAGGCAAATGTTTGTCTATGATGTCTTTAATGCAGTGATTTTACATAGATTCTTTCTATTTGTTTTTCTATCTGTTATATCTGCTCCCCAGGAACTTCAGGTAAGAATGCTACTTGAACTCAGATGTGCCAGCATATGTTATGCCTTCTTGCAAATTTATATTGTAGAATAACATCATAGTTTTGCTGTTGCCTCCCCCCTTCAGTGTGTGCGTAGGTTGTGTGTGTGTATGCTTGCATTTTGACAGGTGTTTCATTTTTTTACTTGTATTAGAAATATTTTTGAGGTATTTTTCAAAAATTCTGCTTCATTTTGTTTGTTTTTGACATGTTCAACAGTCTTCACAAATTTTAATATATCTTCATTATAGTATCAGTGTTTTTCAAACTGAGCCCTTTCTCCTTGTGGTATCTTTGTGCATGGATAATGTGTAGAAACTTCATTATTTATTGAGTTTGGGCCATTTGTTTGTAGGGGAAAATAATGTATAATTTCTACCTTTTCTATTGTGCCATACTGTCTCCTATTCATATCTTGCTAAAGCTGATGTCTGAGACTTCTTAAGACAGATTACATTATTGCTGTCAAACTGAATTTGATTGAATAAATAATTTCTACAGCCTAATTTAATACAGCTGTATGGTCCTACCAACTTTGCTGGACTCATTTACCCTGTGAGGAAAGCTGAAAAGACATTATCAGTCATTGCCAGTTTGGGATCTAAATTTTAAGTTTGTCAATGTATAGAGAGAACTGAAATGGTAGAGATTTTAATGAGTTGTATAAACAACAAGCAACCACAGAATTTTGCATAACTGTTTTTGATGGTTTGTACATCAGTTATTATACAAACACAACCCCCAGAAATCTTTGTCTTAAAATGCCTATGCTGTAAGAGATACATCCATATGGAAACAGTGCCTTAAATGTAGTTCCACAATATTTCTGCCTATACCACACAATATTTGAGTGTTTCCATGAACTTAGCATATTTTGTCAACACAGTAAGGATGAAAACTTGTGTGAAAGAGGTTTTGCATGATTCTTACTGCCTCTGTGGAGGAGCTTTACTGCTGTCCCCCACACAGGATTACCTTCTTGTCTGTCTCTCCTTTCCCATGGGCTGTTGTAAAGTTTGAAGCAGCCACAAGGGCACATCTGCTCCTTTACCAGAGGATGGTGACTGTAGGAAGTTCTGTGTGATACCTGCTCACCAGACACACCTATAACATGACTGTTTTCCTCTGAATTGATGTTTATTACTGGTGGCTTTTCAGATGGGCAATGGCTTTGCTTCTGCTGTAGATAAAGATGAACAGCCTCTCAAATACATCTTCACTCTTTCTTCTTAACTATGAAAGAAAGATTGCTAAATAGACTACAAAAACAACTCCATCTTCATAGACCTGATGACCTCTTGTTGAAGCTTGATACAGCTCTGGGTGCCCCTGTAGCAAACTTATGCAAATCCAAATGCTATGGGTATTTGAGTTATAGTGTTTCATCTCTTTTACCCTTTTCCTTCACTTTTAATTCACTACCCCGTCTAACTGCATGCCCTGGAAGTGTCCCTTTTATTTTTCTTCTTTTTGCTGGCTTCCTTCTTTAACGCTTGCAGAATAAAACTGCAATAGGAAATATTCCCATAGACATGGGCTGCCAAATTTACTGATGGCTTTACTAGGCATCATGAGGATAAGGGTGTGATGACAGTCATCTTTGCTTGCTTGCTTGCTTATTTATGTCATTTTTGTCATTTGTTAGTTCAGTAATTGATGTGTTTGCGGAGGATGTCTCATTGCTGCCTGTGTCCTCCAGCCTTTGAGGGGGAGGATGGACAACCAAAGAATTTGTTAAAATAAATAGCTTGGAACTGAACAGTCATTTTTAAGACTTAAAGAGGCCTGACTTCTTAAGTCAGATATGTTCTGTTCTCTTTCCACACAAAACTACCATATGATACCGGTCCCAGGATGAAAAAACAGAGTTCTTTCAATAATGTGCCAGGCTTCATAAAAATTTCATCTTCATTTTCTGTTCATTATAGTGCATTTCTTAGTTTTAAATGTTCTTTTGAATTGCAAGGGTTGTCTTTTTCCTTAAAAATATTTTTTTCTATTTTCATCATATTTATTCATGAAACAGTGAGGTTAATGTCATGAAACTGAACTTTCCCTCCTATTCAAGTTCCACCGTCCATTTCATTAAATGGTAATCATGCAAAATAAGAACAATTTGTGCAATTTTGCTGATTGTTAAGGAGGTAAGATTGCAATTTAATTCATGGCACTTCATGCAGTTTGGTCCCCATTCAGTAAATGTCTGAGTAGTTCCAAAAGGGCATCACTCAAGTGTTTAAAATCACAACCCTGTTTAAGGGACCTTACTGAACTGAGACATTTTTCTCAGTGACTGCACATAATTTTGATCTGCATAAACCCAGGAAATAATCACAATCAGTTATTTGGTAGCAATATTATTTTTTATTTGATAGTAATATTATTTTCTAGGCAGAACTATTTTTTTTTAATTAATATTTAAAATATCACTGTCAGCTTGAATTTTCACCAATTGACTAGCTTGTTAAAGAGCATTGCAACTTAGAGAGTCTTATTTAAAACAGGAAGCCCTGAACCTTAAGAGGAAACATTTTTCTCTGTAAATTTCCTTCCCATGTTAATGCAGGATTGAGGGCTTTCACCTAGCTAAAGTACCCAAAACTGCATCTGAATTCTTCTGGGGAGACCTTTCTTGCTGTGTAAGGCCCCTTTTGCCTCTGGAGGTCCATGGCAGGAGCAGTTGTGGATGTGGTCCTGCCTGCATTTGCCATAGAGGAGCCTGGCTAGACTTAGGAAGGGAGCGAGAGATTATTGCAGTCAGGGAAAATGCATACAGTCCACTGGAAAATATATAAAGTAAATAAATGGAAAAATGGTGGGAAGCTAATTGTCATTTTCATACATGAAAGAAATAAAGTGCTCTTTTTATCAGTTCACCAGCCTAACAAACAGTTACACAAATTGCTTAATGCACTCAGCTTTATGTAATTGTGTGTGGGATCGGAACTGAAAGTCTGATAAATATAAATTGTTTGGTCCATTTGACTGTGACCTTTTCATAATGTGAGATCAGAGGCAATGCTTATCAGGCTATTCCAAAAATATAGTTTCAAATAATTCAAGTAGAATAAAAAATAAACAATATGGGCCTAGAATAAAAGTTTAAAAGATGTGCTGCTTAAGATGTTACATTTTTTGTGTAAAACAGAGGTTTGTTCAAATCTAGTCACCGTTATGGTTATGTATATAAAGCAAAGAATCTAAAATCTTTAACATAACTTTTGCAATTGAACCATTGGTATGAACTGTGCTTCTAATACTTTTAAACATCATGAAAAAATCTTTAAAAATTGCTTTCCAACTTTTTGTTTGCGTGTCACTGCTCTACTGGTATCGAGGAGTGTGTATATGTGGACTTACAAAAACAAATTCTTAAATTAGCAAATGCATGAAAAATATCTAATAACGAAAAGACTGAGTGTTCATTTAACTGCCATTTCCATGCTTCTGCTCTTATCTCCAGGTGAACAAGCAAGATAATGCTTATTTCAAGTTTTTACTATACTTTTACATAAAAATATTTCTGGAGCTAACTTTGATCGGTTGTTAGCATATGATTGGTTTTATATCAAGCAAGCTGACCCTCTGTCTGATTTCAGGGTGAGAGCATGGACAACTTCAACTGGGGGGTGCGCAGACGGTCCCTGGACAGCCTGGACAAGTGTGACATGCAGCTGATGGAAGAGAACCAGCTCTCAGGGAGCACACCCAGCCTGAACAAAATGAACCACGAGGACTCGGATGAGTCATCAGAGGAGGAGGACCTGACCACCAGCCAAATCTTGGAGAACTCAGATCTAGTAAGTTGCAAACTTGAAATTTAGGAAAAGATAGGGTAGTGGGTTTAAATGAGCTGGGCTTTTAATTTCCTCTACCAAGGTGCCATCTAAAGAGCTGAAATTGCTGGGTGCAGTTTCCCTTATTTGCAAAGGTAAATAGGAATTTTAATGCAAAGTTTGAAACACAGGAATCATCAGATCTTATTATTTGCCCTTTTTACTATGGGACAATTTTTTACAATAGGCCAGTGGTAAATCTTTCTGATGTATTTAATGTTTAAAGAAATAGAACAAGACTCCACGTTGGTAAATGGTGTCAGATTTTCATTGTTCACTTCTGGGATGCTTTTAATAAAATTTTTATGACAGAAATATTGAAATATACAGCTGTATATTCAGTTCTTTTGTGCTTTTATTGTCTTTTAAACAGATTATAAATCTTTCCCCGTCTGAGGATGCAAATCATATTGACTCACTTTCTACATCATGTGAGACAACCTCAGCAGACCCTCATCATTTCAACATGGGAACATCCAGCTTTGATGTGTCTTTGCCTGGTATGAATAATCTCCAGGTGTCTGAAGAACCCAAGGTGAATACATTTTTTTCTTTCTTTTCCAACTGGACTGTATTTTATGTAACACTGTTGAATTTTTTTTGCTTGCACTTTCATAAAGGGTTTGATCTGTGAAATCAAGTACATTCTGGCTTCCTCTGTCTAATGGCATAGTGCAATACATTCATGCACTAGTGCACTTTCATACCATTTCCTTTCTACTTACACTTTCTTTATTAAGAGGTTTTATTTGTTGTTTCTTAAATATGTTTCACTGCACTGCATGCACCAAAATACTACAAGCTTGTCAGAAGATAAGTTCATGAACTGGCTACAAGTTACAACTCCAAGGCAATATTCTTTTGTTCTTCATGCTGAATTAAAGAACGATATGCCAGCTCACATGGTGGGTGTATGCGTGTATTCTCTGAAATATTTTTTAATGTGGGGACCTATTGTACAGTTATGTGCCCTGGATTCAGTACTTGCCTTTTGGCAGACATGCAGAAATTTTAAGTTCATGACCACAATATTAAACCATCCTGGGGGTGGGGAGGCAGGATTTGCAAGGATACAACAACCATGTTCAGCACAGTGCATTTCAGAGAACTGTGTCAGAAGATGAAGACAGAGCAAGGTTGGTAAATCATTATCAATATGGGGATGGTTTCTTTATTTTTCTGTTTGACAATACTTGCTCATGAGAGATGAGGTGAACCTGCTCCTTTGAGTGTCTTTCCAGAAATATAATCTAGTTTTGCAGGGTATGTGTGAATTAGTGGCTTGATGATACTGTTGGCTTCTGTCAGTAAAGCTTCTCTAACATGTCTAAATTGTGAGACTTCTGCAGAAACAACAGTGTATGAGACTGGCAGAGGAAGAATATGTCTTCTGTAATCATTGGCTTTCCTTCTTGCCCTTGCCCCCTCCAAATGTAGCCACACAAAAAATTGATAGTGCTAGCACTGCTCGTTTCAGAAGTAATGGAAACTTGTACTGAAGAAGTCACAGAAAAGGAGGTTGGAATTGTGCTGAATAATGAACAAATTGTTTGTGTCAGAAGCTGCTGCAGTAGGAAGAAAGGACAGGAGGAGGGAAGTGTTTGTAAGGATAGGAAAGGAGGGGAGCCTCTCCAAACAGTGGCTGTGGAGAAGGTAAACTCATTATCATTTGTCAAAACAACTGTTGGTAGACAAGTAACCACATAACAACCATAAACAGCAGAAGTTGGCAGAATTTCAGTTCAGGAAGCAGCAGTCAGAACAGACACGTTTGCAGGTGGTAACTGCAGCTGATCTCATGCATCCAGCTGCAGTAGCTGTTGGTGTATACATCAAGAACTGGAAATCACAGCTTAGGAGCTCAATGTATATCTGAGGGTTTGTAATCTTTACTGTCAAAATCTCTTTAATGTCACACGTGCCAGTATTCATCAAAAATGACTACATAAGTAAGTAAAGAATGTAAAATCAGAGCAGTTTCTTGTGGAATTGACCTGCAAATTCAGCTAGTCCTGGTACAGGTTTGATATTGGTGTAAAATATAGCCCAGGTTACAACTGTTACAAAGATGATTGAATTGGTAAGCACAAAATGCTTTATTGGTGGGGGTTTTGCTTCAAAAGTATTTTCTTCTAGTGTGCATACTTCTGTATATTTACTCAGAATAATTTGGAATTAATGTAAAGAAGAATTTATCCAGTTTTGAGTCAGAAAAACTTGAAACTTTAACCTAAATAATTTTTACTTAATTTCATAACAGAAAATCTGAGCTCTTTATTGTTTCTCTTTTCCTCTGGATTCTTTTCAGAGAGCTGATGAGGCGTCATCCATGCAGAGTTTCTTTTGCTTCTTTAGTGATTTACAAAATGTTTAGTTGTTGCATTATAAACAAGCCCAAAAAATATCTCAGCCTTTAAATAGATACAGCAATTGAGAGAAACAGACTGATTGTGCAGCCTCTTCCTAGATGTTTCAATGCCAAAATCCAGATATTATTGTTAACAGTACTAAGTTAGTTAAACTTATTTTCTATTAAAGATAGTGGGATAATTCTGAGAGGATTATAAAAATTCTAATTATGCTATATTATGTATTTTTCAAGTTACCTAAATTCAGATATTTCTGGAAGTGTACTATGGTCCTCCATGAATATTCAAAGTTCATTTTTCTATTTTGCTTTTGGGGAATCATATTAGACTCCAGTGGGTGGGAGGTGTTTGCTTCCTCTTCCTTCCTCCCTTGCTCTATCCCATCAAAATGTGTTTTCCTCCTACAAACTCTATCATTGCAGTGAAGAAACCGCAGTGGTTCTTTCAAGCTAATATTTAATATTTGAAAGTGGTTACTACTAATTACTTCTTGAATAAGCATGAAAGATTTACACTTTTTACCAGGTGCTTTGGTTCCTATTCTGATAATTCAGCCATATAGCTTGCATTTCTCTTTTCAAGATGGTTTAGGCTCTGATTCATTTCATTCACCCTGAACTCAGGAATATTTCTATCTCTTTTGTTTAGAAAACAAAGAAAACCAAAAGATTATTGTACTTAACTTCTGATCCTGTTCCGTCTGTTACAAATACAAATTGCTGTAATTAATCTGTAGGATCCAAGCAGACTTAATAAACTGCAGAGGGCCACTTTTCTCATTTAATTCCACTTGCCACAGATTTCCCTCCCTATTAATTCCCAGCACATGCATGTACATGCACATGGGCCTATGTGCACAAAGGTTTGAGCAACCCACTGCAGTCATCCCTACAGGAGCTGCTTTGGCTGCCATCAATGAGGCAGACAGAAGCCAAAAGATTAAAGCTGAAACAAAACTTGTTCAGACTAAAAATGCGAGAGAAATTGGAATGTTTCAAAAAGAAATTATGAGCTTTAAGTGCTGATAGATGAAAAAGGAGGGAAATTAAGCATAATCCTTTTAATGGCCTGTTAGAATGCTTGGGTTCCTCTTGAATGTAAATGACATGTTAAAATTAATTCCCAATTCTAAATATGCATAGTCTTCCAGACAGTGATTGTTTTCAATATATTCTGAGAGGCTTTAGTACAGTCTAGGACACTATAAAGTGTTAAGGGACAAAGACAGACTGACAGTAACAAGAACCCTATTGTTTTTCCTGAAAAATTACTTCCTTCCTGTGTTGCCACCTGCATTGGAATCTGAAATTCTTTGCTAGACATGTTGAAAAAATGCCTTAAAAATAATATTTATCCAAGGCAGAAAGTTGAGCAAATGCAGTATTTTTGAAGAAGTGTGAGTTGATTCATGTCATTTATAACCTGTGGCTTTATATCTGTGCAGTTTAACATGTTCTCAAGTGGGTTTTTTCATTAAATGCTTTCTATTTATTAGAGGAATTAACTTACTAATTTGCTGTTTTCTAAGACATCATCATTCACTCCCCTAGGCTGAAGCTGTACCTGAAGAACAAGACATAGCAGTCCATGAAGATGACCTTTCAGGGTCTACAAATGAACTCCCTGGAGCATTTGAATGCAGTGATAGCCTTAGTCTGGATATGACAGAAACTGAAGAGAAAGCTGACAGACTGGAACAATTTGCTCTTGCTAGGTACTTTGATGCACTATTATTCACACAATGGATGTACAATGTACAGCAAAATGGTAGCAAGGTGGTAGTTAATGGAATGGATGTTTTAACCACAGGAGTTACAAAATTCTCATGGGTTTGGAGCAATGAGAAGACAATGCCCTAATTACCTGCATGATTATCACAGAAGTGATAAAAAAGTAAAACAAAACCAAGCTTTTCATTCTAGGAAAAATAAGATACAATATTTACGTACATCTATGCAGCTAGGCATTATGTAGATGCTTAATTAAAACAAAAAGGATTTTCAAAGATTTGCAGTAATGGAGATATTACTTTGGTACCTGTTCAGCAGATCAGATATGTATTCATCCTTCTGATTTCTCGTGAAACAAAGTCTCAGTATTGTTAAAAATCCCATTTATATGATCTTAAGACTGCTTGTGAGTGTGGCTGGACCCCAGTATATGTTATAAAAAGGCTTTAAGATTTTTTAATATGCCATTGGGAGCTCTTCTAGATTTTGGATGCTGAGTTAGACTGCAGTTAGCCTAGGGAGGGGGGAAGAGAAAGAGCTTTATTCTCCTGTAACATTTCAGCATTCTTCAGTGAAATGATGGTACAAGAAAACAATTCAAGTGTTCTGGGATGGAGGAAGATAGGTAATAATGGCCTGAAGATAGGGAATCTGATTTGGAGGTTTTTCTCATTGCAGTTAACATACAGTCAACCTTCAAAGTATTTTAAAAATTCATTAATATTTTTAGGAAGTAGCTGTAATTGGTCCTGTGATTTTATCTCCCTGTTATAGCATATTTTATCTGCCACTTTCTTGGTATTCTCTTTTCATCACCTTTTTTTCTGTTTCCTCCTTCAGCTTTGGAGATGTTGATCGAAATGCCTCCCCTCCTCCCTCACCATTTTTTTCCGCCATCCTTGCTGCATTTCAGCCAGCAGCATGTGATGATGCAGAAGAAGCCTGGCGTAGTCATATCAACCAGCTCATGTGTGACTCTGATGGTTCCTGTGCAGTTTATACATTTCATGTGTTCTCTTCCCTGTTTAAGGTGAGAAAATAAGTTTAAGATACAAAATCATAATTTCTGTGTGTGGCAATTAGTATTTCTTGATAGATGCCCCAGTAATGAACTACTAGATATATAACCCGTGTAATTTTGCATACTGCAGAATCACTGTACTGCGTTTTCATGCATCACTGTCTTCTGTGACTAGTTTTGTTAGGAAAATACCATGTATCTCAATACTTGCAGGTTTGGAGGTCATGTTGCAAAATACAGATCCACTTTAAAGAGTGTTTTCTTCAGTACATTACAAACAGACTGCAGGTACAGTTACTGCAAGAGACAAGAAAATAACCTTTTTAATCTTTAACTGTTGTTAATCTGTTCTTTTATCGCAAACTCTTGAAATCTGAGCATGTCCATGTAAATGTCAGCAAAATTAAATGGTTTGTACCTACTCATCTGAATAGAAATACCCATCTGCCACCATGTAACATAAATTCCAAAGACTGAGTCTGAAGACTAGAAATACATTTCTCTTTCCTAAAACTGTATGCTTGCAAAGATAAGAATCTTGCAAAAAGATGAGAAAAGAAAGAGTCAGATGTACATGTTGTTCTAAGGAATGATTGTCTGGTTTTACCTGTAATTATTTTTTAATTGTTTCTCCTGCAGCTGCAGGATGTTTAGCATGCTCCAGCAGTGCAAACAGTAGCCAGGTAGCTTAAGTACCTAGGATTTCAGAGTACACAACGTTTTATTAACAAGGAGTACTCTGTTAATAAATACACAATTTCAGTCTTTTTGTATGTCTAAAACTAACTTGTTATGAAAGAAGCATCCTATAGTAAGAATCTCTTCTTCATCATTTTTCCTCTGTGCTCCACTGGAGTTGTATGTCTTATCTACCTGCACATTGTCCTCCTTTAAACATTATGCCACTGTAAATATGGGTGTCTTGTAGGCATTCTTTTAAACACTGATAAATAACCATTTGGAAGAAAAAAAAACACAGTGTTGACTTGAGTGTTAATCCTGTGTTTATTCATTGTGTCGGCTTTTCTGTCTTAACCTCAGTCCTAGAGGTTAATAGCCCGGTCTGAGTGTTTAGAGACTTACTTGTCCTTGATTGTCCTCTTTGAAGACGTGGAAAGGAACTGGTGTTACAGTTCTGAAGACTAAATAAATTATACTGTGTAATGAAAGACCTAAACATTACCTGTAAAGTACCTGTTTAACTTCAAATCCTAAGTAGGCACGTATTTCATGCCCAATTTTCAGAAGATACCCTACTCATTTTCTTCAGCTGATACTGAAGGAGAAAGAAAAAGGTGTTAATAATAGCATCAAGTCACAATTTTTAGCTGAAGTCACTGCCATATTTTTAGTTTATAACAATAACTTTTTTCTCTTTTTCAGTGTTAAAGCATTGAAGTATTATTTCCCTTATTTTTTTTCATAAGATCCCAGCTAGTTTGGAATTGTATTTTGTTTGCACTGTTAAACTTTACTACTCATCTGCCAACTTGGACTTTTGACCCTCATTAACAGGAAATGTCAGAAGCAAGTTGTGTATGTGCTAAGCTTGCAATGCAAAGTACTGCCAAAATATTGACTGTGAAACAAAATCCTTCTTTGGAGGAGCTTGTCAACTAAATACTTGGTGAAGTGAAAGAAGTGCATTTTCCAGGGCACCTACATTTCATTCCTGTATTAAGTTAATGGTATCTTGGATGTTTGCCCACAACACACTAAACTTGTTTAAAGTTCCTGAAATTATTGAAGTACTTTTCCTGTAAATGAGTCAGAGATCTCTGGATTATCTTTACTGCTGCCTCTTAGTATTCCCTCAAATTTAATGTCTTTCAGCAGACCAGGCAGCTGCAAGACAGGTAGATTTCAGATCTTGCAAGTGTCTTCCACAGTCAAGCCCTTTTCTTATATAAAAGTCCTCTTCCCTGGAGAGGAAACATGAGGTCAAGAAGAAAACTTTCTGAGAATATTTTTTTATTATTTACATGGACACAAAGCACAGTGACTATATGCAGGTATATATCTATTCATAATATGCTGACAGCTGGCATTACTATTCACAGTAATCCCATTTCATTCAATCCCATTGCATTCAGACCTTGCTTGATAGATTTCAGCCCCTGTAGTCTGCACCCAGAAGAACATAGCTGAGATGATAATTTATTATAGAACTGTTAGTCCATGTAATGGCAAAATAAATATATTTACTGAAGTATTATACATAGATAGCAAAGTACAGTCTCTCACTGTTTCACACTTAATAATTTAAAACACTCTTCAAGACCATTATCATCTTACCTGTAGATTGATTGTTGCTTTTATGAATATCTGAAAAGGAAAGGAGTAGAGGAAGAATATTCTATAATCTGTCTCCTTCATTGCCTCAGATTTACAAACTCAATTGTTGCTCCCCAAGAACGCATTGCAGCAACTAAACAGGTTACCCAAAGCCTTGAAGACCCTTAGAGATTTTAAGACTCATCTAGTAAAAAGCAAGTTTGACACAATCTAGTGTCAGCAATAGTCCCACTTGGAGTTGAAGGTTGCATCAGATGTTCCCCAGAGGTCCTTTTCAACCAATGTTACTTGAATTCTCTTTCATAATCTGTTGTTTTAAATTTCCTTCCACTTCTTATTTCTCAGCTAGGTCTTTTCTGTTGATTAAGATCAAACCTAGATCTCTTTGCTTTGCCAGGAGAGTTAGCAGCAGCAGTTTCACAAAGAACTTTTCTTTCCAGAAGACATCACAGTAGTAAATCTCCAGTCATCACCAAGCCCTATGATTCAGATGATTCTACTGTTTGCTTATAAAAATAATAATTTATCTGGTGTGGTGGTAATTAGTGATAACCCCTTGCCTCTAACAGACTCAGTGCAGCAGAGAATCTATACCATGTGCTGAGTGAGGTGTGAAGCACTTTATTTCTGTGTTGAAGTAAGATGGTGGAAACAGTAAGACCAGTATCAGTCTGCCTGGTCCTGTCTGTGCTCAGATGGGCAGTTGAGATGCTTTCAAGAGAGATTCACAGATAAGTAGTTATGATATTGATTAGTACAGGAACTCTGACCATTTTATAAATTATTGATAGTGTATAAGCTATGTACAGTGTAAGGGCCTATTTAGCATTTAAAGAGCCAATCCAACAGCTTCCACTATCAATAAAGTCTGAATTCAACTCACTTGATTTTAGGTACTTAACTTCCATGCACCAGTGCAGGAGCAGTAACAGGCTACTTCTATATCTACCATCCAGACTGGCATTTGGGAAGTGCTTCTCTCCAGTGAGGAATTCTTATGTTACAGGTCCTAACCTACTTTCCTCAGAAAAAGGCCTTTGGTATCCTGGAATGAATCATATAAAAATGTTGCATGCATTTATTTTTTAAAATATTCTCATGTTGCTCCCAACTGCTGAGCACTAGGCCTTAGTGAGATATATTTAGGCAGTGAAAACTGATGGGTATTTATCAAAATCATTGTTTCAGTGAGTGCAAGTTTAATATATTATTTTTATTCATTATTCACTTTATATATTAGTCACTGAAAATCACTAGAATGTTTCTGGAAGGCTAGACTGGTTTAGGACTCAAAACATTAAAAAAATCTGCTGAGAAGAATAATTCCTGGATGCAGTGCAGTATTTCTGGAATCTTCCCAAGCAGCAGTAAAGTTTTAGTAAGAAGGTTCTTCCTACAGGGGAAAGCACAAGGTTTTTTCTGATTTTTTCCGTGCTGCTGTTTGGCATTAGTATGTCCATTATATTATGTGATTAGCCATTTGACAGGAATATTAACAGAACAATGCCCGGAATGGGCAGAAAAAGTCATGTGCTGATCAACTCTGTTAACCCTGTAGAGACAAGGAAAAAAAAGCTACCTGTGGCTAAAAGGCTTGTAAAGATTGATTTGTCTTTACAGGATGTAAAGAATGTATTTCAGTAGTAGGTTGTGATGAATTCTGTAATTAGTTTCACAGCTGCCCAGCTGTACTGTCTCCAGTATAATGACTCTTATTCAGTATCCTAGAGCAGACATTCAGTTCTCCACAGGGAGATGGTCTCTTTTGCACTTTATAATGCAAAGAAAAACAACCATGCCATTTGTTTACAAATGAAAGCAGCTCATGCTTGAGTAAATAATGCAATAAACTGTATTTTGCTTTCCAGAATATTCAGAAAAGATTCTGCTTCCTAACCTGTGATGCAGCTAGTTACTTGGGAGACAACTTGAGAGGAATAGGCTCCAAGTTTGTGAGGTCTTCTCAGATGCTAACATCCTGCTCAGAATGTCCCACCCTCTTTGTAGATGCAGAAACAGTGAGTATATTCCTTTCAAAAGGCATGTACTTCATTGCAGTGCATTATTTTACTGGCTGTTTCACTTTTGAGCAACTCCTGAACAGATACGTCAAAAAGGAATTCTCCTCCTATCTTATATTTTTTATCTCCTGTTCGGAACCGTATTTCCATTCATTTTCTGTATTGTTTTATCAGGTAAGTAGTGACAGGCAGTATAAAATCACAGACTCATACAACAGTTATGATGTGCTGAGCCTGTGTGCCAAACCCCAATACAAAACAGATGCCTACTAGACCCAGCTGGCTCCACAAATGAAAAAGAAGCAGCTATTTTTTACTTAGTTCAGCAGGAAAGATGTAATATGTGTCGTGGTTTCATTTGAGTCAACTGTGGTGTGAGCTGGGTGATGCTGGCTGAACATGAGCCAGCTGTGCCCAGGTGGCCAGCAGGACCAATGGCATCTTGGCCTGTATCAGCAATGGTGTGGCCAGCAGGACCAGGGTAGGGATTGTCCCCCTGTCCTTGGCACTGGTGAGGCCACACCTTGAATCCTGTATCCAGTTCTTGGCCCCTCACTGCAAGAAGGACATTTGAGGGGCTGGAGCGTGTCCAGAGAAGGGCAACAGAGCTGGGGAAGGGTCTGGAGTGCAAGTGCTGTGAGGAGCAGCTGAGGGAGCTGGGGATGTTTAATCTGGATGAAAGGAGGCTCAGAGGAGACCTCATCACTCTACAACTGACTGAAAGAAGCGGGGGGCAGGGTGGGGGGCAGCCTTTCCTCCCTGACAACCAGCGACAGGACAAGAAGGAACAGCATCAGTGCCAGAGAAGGTTCAGGTTAGATATTAGGAAAAGTTTCTTCACTGAAAGAGTGTTAAATATTGGAACAGGATGCCCAGGGAAGCAGTAGAGTTACCATACCTGGAAGTGTTTAAAAAACAAGATGATGTGGCACTTTGTGATATGGTTTAGTGGGCATTATGGTATTTGTCAAAGTTGGACTTGATCTGTATAGTATCCTAGTTATGTAGATTTTTCCATAAATGTAATTTTTCAGTGTTAGTATATGTAAATCTAAGTATTCTTTTTCAATATCTTTCCTATACTGTCTACCAGTATTTGCATTCTTTTATAGTGACATTTACAGACCCTTTGATTTCATTTCTCCAGCTGCTCTCTTGTGGCCTTCTTGAAAAGCTGAAGTTCAGTGTTCTAGAGCTGCAGGAGTACCTGGACACATACAACAACAGGAAAGAGGCAACACTCTCGGTATGCTGAATTGTGCTTTTGATCTTGACTGTATACTTAGGCTATGTCAGGAAACTGCACATCCACTCATCTGTTTAAATTAATATTCAGTAGAAAAACATGTTTCAGATACTGGATTCATTGAATGTTTCTTCCTGGACATATGAGCCAGTACTAAAAAGTAATTATTATATCCCTTAATATTAGAAACAATGGTATCTTTAATATCACTGGTCTGTCTCCTATTTATTCATTAATTAATTTTCTTAGTTCATGCAATTGAAATACTGATAGGAATCAAGACTACACTTTTTAAATTATAGTCAAAGCAAATTGTCATAGTCCATGGAAATAAATGCAATTGCAAAATTTTATTTACATGATGTGCTATGAAACTAAAATACTGCTTATCTTTCTTTGAATCAAACCATAGATCTTGTTCATATTTTCTTTAATTTCTTGCTGAAAACAGTGGCTTGCAAACTGCAAAGCAACATTTGCTGGAGGCTCACGAGATGGAGTTATTACCTGCCAGCCAGGGGACTCCGAAGAGAAGGTAATGAATGCCCAGTATTATTTCTCTCCCATAAAGTGACATGTGTGTGATATATCTTGTTCTTGAACCCATAAGAGCCTGCTCTTCTTCCTCCTTGATTCTCTGCTGGGCTTGGACATAATCCAGTTTTCATACTTAAGGCTTGAAGGTATTGTTGTTGCCTCAGTCCCGGCCACAGGAAATGGGAAGTATTCACAGGAGGCACTTCTGCTGCCCTACTCCAGACAAAGAAGCAGATCTGACCCTAACCCTGTGCTCTCCCTTTTAGAAAGATGTTGCAGCAGCAGTTTTCCACAGTGTCTCTGAAAATCGTTCCTGCTGTACTCTCCTTCCATGTTACTCCCATTTTATCTTCACCTGTTACAGTCTCCATCTGCCCAACGGCAAAAATTGCCTGGTTGAAATACACTTAGATCAGTAGTTACAAAACAATAACTGTAAAATGGCCAGGAAATTTATTTATGCTGTAGATAAGCATTTACAGCTAAGATAATCTTTTTATCAATTTTTAAGAAAAAATTAACACATACATGTACATGTATATTTATTTCTTTGTTTATGTTTCTTGATTCCAGTTAAGGAATCGTTTTTTCAGATATCAATATCATCAGCAGTTAATACTGTTACTTGATATACTAAGTATATGTTATTTGATATACTAAGTGTAGAAAACAGATGTATAATGGCTTAAGGACTGTTATTTTCTTGGGCTGTTTCCTTTTTGAAGAAAAACGATGGAGGGATGGAAAAAAGAGAGGGCTGGACAGAATTAGCCGAAATTGGGAAGCAACAGCATGTAGAAAAAAAGTGACATTTCCTCTTCCCATGTATTTTCACTTTTGAACGAAAATTGTGACATATTCAGAACACAGACTTGCTTGTTAAACCATTTTTTTCAAATACCTTGTTTTATTTTTATGTTGGTTTTAGTTTGTCTGACTTCTCCAGTCACTTTATTTTCTTCTGTCTTTATCTTAACCTCTCTTTCCCATCTCTATGTATTTGTCTTCTTGTCTTTGAACTCCCTTGACTTTTGTTTTTTTATGCCATTTTCCAAGAATCCCAAATCCCTGCCACTCCTGCATTTTGGCTTCCTTGACCTTATTAGCAAATCTGATTTTCTAATAAATCCTCTGGCTGCAATCACAGGTGGTGGGAAAATTGTTCAATCTTCCCTCACCTAGTACTGGCACGAGGAAAAGTTAGGCACTTTCCAGTGCATTTAAATAAGATCCTGTCTCTTTTGTAATTGTGATGGTGTGCAAGGAGGTTACAAGTGAGCTATTCTCAGGTCTAAAAAGAGAGACCTGGAATACATAGCACTGCCTCTCCTGTGAGAGGGAGCTGGAGTATATGGCACTACAGGGATGTGCACGGGCATTCTGTTCCCTCTGATGTACAAACACCCTGAACAGTGACTTCAGACTTCAGTGTTATATACCTTGCTGGAGGCAGCTTAACTGATCCTCTTCATCTCTCTTTTGGAAATGCATAGAATGGGATGGAGAATGACACATCTTGCTGATCAACTGCATTGTTTCTTTTTTGAAAAAGTAAAGAAATAATGCTAAGGAGAAGGAATAACCTGTGAACTGAACTCATATAGCTGGCCTAAATACATCTGAAAGTCAGTAAATGTTACATTCCACTTGTGTGGGTTTTTATAACTAGGTATTCTCTGTTAGGGAATTAAATGTGTGTTTTGTGAAGCCAGGGTTGCTATTTACACTTCTTATCAGACAGACGGAAAAGAAGGGTTTCTCATTCCTTCAGGAGTCCCTGGTTTCTCCTCAGCGTTATTCATTCAGGCCAAAATGCATTATTCCTTGGAAGTTGACAGGATGAACAGGCATATTTCTTTTCTTCCCCTACTCATTCTCCTCAACTGAAGCAGCTTTTCCCAAAGGAGAAATCTGTTTATTCAATGAAAGTGTAATGGGAGGAAGAGACCAGGGAAACTGAGGAAATGCAATTAGGAAGGGACAAGGAAAAATTACTCCTAGACTGGCAAGTATTTGTTTTCTTATCTTTCCTCTCCACTTCTCCCTCAGCATGAAAGGCTAAATAATCTAATAATTGTAGGGGGAAGAAAATCTGTCTTACAGTGACAGTTACAAGGGAACCTGCCTAAACTCACAAACTCATTGAGGTTTAGTCTAGGGCCCGAGATCCTGCTGAAAACTTCTGTCCTAAAAAAATTGTTTAGCCAAGCACAAAACCAGGGTACTCCTGGAAAAGGAAAATTAATTGTAAGGAAGAAAAAGCAACAGCTTGCTCTACAAAAGGCAGAAATCTAAGATTCTTAGAACTCCCCACCTGGTAAAAAAGCTTGAGGGGAAAACCGACCCCTTTACAGATGAGACAGATGTGAGACCAAATTCATCATTGTCACAAGTGGTTGTGTCACAAATGCCTCCTGATGCTGGTAACTAATTTGGCACAGTCTCTCTAATCAGAGCTTATTTCAAAATAATTGCACATGATTTGTTGACTATTGTTACTGTTACTGAAAATGGGCAAAGGCAAAAATTGCTTATTCTGACATTAAAGAAGCTTGAAATAGAAGTTGTCTAGGTCAGCTGCTAGAGCTAGCAGCTTTTCTGAAATCGGGTAAAAGCTTCATATTCCAGAATGTCTTTCCCCTGCCTTACTATTGCAACAGATTACGTGATTTCACTGTGCGTGATCTGCAAGCTTTGATGCTACTTTGAGCAACAGTCTCAATAACATAGGAGTCAATTTGTAGACAAAAGATAACTTCACATGCCATTGTGCTGTTTGTCAAGGTGTTAGTCTTAGATGAGTACAGCTCTCAGTACATTCTTCAGCCTTATTAAGAAAAGGTTTTCTTAATCTAGTCAAAGACTGGGTTGGTTTGTTTCTTGTTTACTCTTCTGGAAAAACTGTATTTGGAAGATCCCCTTTTTCTTGTCAATTAACACTGCTAATTCAAATAAGTATTTATTTCCCAATGGGACATTCAGTTTACTCTAGAAGTCCAAAGTCAGTATACAACTTTCTCAAACCTTCCTTACCACAAGCTAATGAACGTGGGCTTTGCAAACTCAGACTGTTAATGGATATTTAAAACATGCTGCACTCCATAAAAATTTGCCCCCCAAAATCAGAATATACCTGTGAGTTTCCCTGTGGCTAAAGGTACAATCACTCTAGGCCACCAAAAAGACTGGAGATGTACCCATTGGGACCACAGTGATCTGGAGCTGAGTTGAGATATGGTAAAGCTTAAGGCACAGTGAGACCACTGCTAAGCTTGAAATTCTTGATAGTCAATGATCTGACTGTTGTTTGAAAGATCCATGGTTCGACAGTGATGTAAAATTGGCCCAAGCAGGCAGCTTTCCTAAAGGAGGAGCACAGTTGTGTGTAGATTTCCCTATGCAGAGCAGTTTCTACTATCCTTCAAGACCAGTGGATATTCATGAATGCATAGCATATGCTGTTCTCTTTATCTCTGGTGTATATACAAGTTTGTGTATATACTCAGCTTGCTAGATAATGGAAAAAGGTTCTGTCTGCTGACATGTTAAGGCAAATAGAATACCTTAATAAAATGCTCTTGCATTTTATAAACCCTTGCATGCAATGGTTATTTTCTTATGCTGGGACTCTCCTGTGCCAGTAAATCACTGAAGTAGTTATGTAACTGTCATCTCTTTTCAGTATGTAAAAATGATTCCTTATAAAAGCAAGAAAATCTGAGGTCTAAAAATTAGTGTCTTGATGTCTTCCTGTTCTGCTAACAATACAAAATAGTAATTCTAGGAATAAAAAAAAAAATCAAAAGTGTTGCTGCTAGGGAGTGTGTCCTTCTTAGATGCTGCATTTACTGGCTGCTTAAATAATTGTGCAAATGATCCAAGTACTCTAAACATTTGGTATTTTCAGCTGCCAAATCCACTGTTTGTGTAGTGTCTATCAACTAATCTAAAACACTTTCCTTACGCTAAGAATTCAACCAGAAATTGAAAAGTATGAAGGCTATGATCATTCCACCTGAGCCCTTGATGCTGTGGAGTAAAAGAAATATCACTTAAGCCAGTAATTAATCTCTTTTCAACTTCCAAGGAATCTTTCATTTTATGCTGAAAGAGAGAGGAAGTTACAGTCAGGATATTGGAGAGCAATATGGAGCTGAGCATCAGTGGCTTAGGGAAATTTTGTATCCAGTATATTTTCTTCCAGTAAAGAAGGGTTTTTCATGTGATATGAAACCCCTTCCTCATCCCCACCCCTTTTTTTTTTTTTTTTTTTTTTTGCTTTCCCTGGTTTTGGAAGTAGTACAGAGAAGACAGTGTTTTCTGGCAAAAAAGACCATGGAATTCACTTATTTGCTGCTTCCGCCTCCCTGTTCCCCCTTCTTTAAAGTAAATTCCATGGCAAATTAGAAATTATATATGGATTCCAGTACTTCTGAAAGTCTAAGTCAAACTTGGTGGCATGCTAAACTTCAGAGTAGCTTAGGAGAGACAACAAGATCTGAAAAACACAAGCCAGCACACCTGTGGGTTTACTGGAACAGAGTGATCTGTCTGCTCTTGTCCTTCTCTTATCTTGAATTTAGCTTTATAAAGCTTCATTTATGTGCATGGAAGCCAAGATATAGAGGGTTTTTTTGAAGAGTACTGAATAGAAGAAGAAACTATTCAAGTAATGTTAAAGGAAAAAAATTAAGCATCACAAGAGCTTAAAGTTTAGTTTGTCATGGTTTTGTAGAAAAGTAGTGCAGGGTTTGGGGCAACACTTTTCACATATATATTTTAATAGTAAGGCAAATGTAAAGAAAACAATACTCTGTTAGGCTCATCAAAGTTAATATTATTTCACATTTCTGCATTTTCTGCGTTTGTATTGATGGTAAGGTAAATAATTTTAATAAGAATTCCATATGCTTATTAACACTGTGCATATGCACTGACATCAGGCTATAACTGGGCAGATGTAGTTAATGTTTTTTACTTACAGAATTTACATGATGACTCTCTTCATGTAAAATATAATGAGATTGTAATATTTATAAAATAAGAAAAGCTGCATTAAGCAAACACAGAGTACAAATGTTAGTTCTTGGCAAAGAAAAGAGGAACACTTATGCTTCGAAGAGAGCACTTAGTTCCCTAATCTTTGAAATGCTAATGTAAGTCAATTAGAAGTTTTATTATTACTGCAACAAGACTTAAACTGACATTTTAATAGCTTCAGAATTATAAACCAGTGAATCATTACCAGTCAGAGGAAGGGATACAAGGCTGTCTGAAGTTGTGACATTGCCATGTAGTTAAACAAAACTGGCATTTTTAATGCATTTTTTTATGATAGTCATAACTTGAAAGTTATTTGCAAAACGTTTCCATTGTAATGTGCCAAGTAATAAGCCCAGCAGCCATAAAACTTATCCTGCCAATTTCATTAGATCTATTCATCAAAAAAAAAGTACTTTTAAACAAGAAAATGTTTAGAAATAGCAAAGTTCAGTTTTGGTCATCACTTGAAAATCATTTCTAATTGTTTTAGTACTTTGCAATATGAGCTCTTTTTAATAAGAAAGAAAGAAAATTTAAATAAAAGTGTTACTTCAAGAGTTTTCTAACACTACTTCACTGTAAGTTCTTGAGTTACTGGGTGGGATAAATCTAAACTAATAAATCTGAAGATCTAACTGAGGATATTTAGACTGGAATTTACCATTAGAATTAAAGCTTGATTTTATTAAGAATGCTGTGCATGTTGAATGTGATATTCCAACCAGTTATCAGGTTGAGGCAAGCATTGCTAATACTGCTGACGAGTTATGCTATTACAGATGGGCTGTGCTTCCTACTGCATGCATTACACTGACACTATACTTTCTTTCCTTTCCTTTTCTCCTGTGCCATGCTTGCTGTGTAGCAAATGGAATCTCTTGCAGTAAGTTGAAGTTCTTTCATATTTTTTGTCCATCTCTGGATGGGCTAATACACCCCAATTCTACTGTTTTACTTCTAAGCATGTTTCCCTTCTTTGTTATAATTTTCCTATACAATATGTGGTTCCAAATGCAGTGACTAAAATAATCTACTAACATATGTTTTGTGAAATCAAAAAATACTGTGCCAAAATTTTGACACTTTCATATGCTGTTTCAAATGATCATTTACATACATTTTTACAGATCAAGCTTTTGAATGGATGTAATATGCTGGGGCAGGAAATACTGTTATTTTATAATTAATAGTTTTCCATTTGTCCTAGTGAAAAACTACAATTTATGGTTGGCAGTTACATTTCAAATATGTTACATTCAAATATGTTGATGAGCAGTGTCACCACTATTAGTTTCTAATACTTACTCTGGAAGAACAAAAATTGAGTTTCTTGACAGAGTAACTAAATACTAAGTGAGTCAAACTAGAACCATTAGTTTGACCTTAGTTTATTTTCATTCAGGTTAGCAATTTCACCAGAAGGGTGAAACTGAATTACTGAATTCTCCGAGGACTAAAAAAAAAATCCAGTGTTACATGCCAAGCTATCATGAGATGTTTTGTTGGTTTTTTTAATGATGTTATGCTTGTTTTCAATTAATAATTAACTCCCTGACAGCTCCAGCTATATGTGTATGCAATTGCTATGTCATGTTGCCAGGTCTCCAAAATTTGAATAGAGTGAATTTGATCCTTGCTGGGGAACCTCGGGCTGTGCCCCTACTTGCAAGCTGAGCAGGACCAGGGAGGAAGAGAATGTCCCTAGCCTGGCACTCACTCGGGTCAGCACCTTCCTTGTCTGGGCCACCAGCCAGCCCCTGGCATGCCTGAGCATGGTTTGAGAGAAGACAGAAGCCAGAGACATCTCCAGGAGACTGTATCTAAACAGTCAGTCTTTATTTTGGGATGAGAATGGTTAGCCACCCGATCACAAATTTGGCAGTGCTCTGTGCCCTTGGTTACAGAGAACAGCCCCTGGGCAGGTTTATTTCCCTGGCAGTGTTCCTCATGCTCTACCTCTTTGTTCTGATGGGCTTTGTCCCTGTCCACAAGTCAGTTCTGCCCTAGCACATCTCCTCCCCACCACGGATCTGCTGGGCCTTCTTTCTGCATTTGTGGGTCTTTGCTGTCATATCCAGTCTGGTGGGGTCATAGAATGGTTTGAGTTGGAAAGCGCCTTAAAGATCATACAGTCCCAATCTCCCTGCCATAAGCAGGGACACCTTCCACTAGACCAGGTTGCTGAAAACCTCATCCAGCCTGGTCTTGAAAACTTACAGAGGTGGGGCATCCACAGCTTCTCCAGACAATCTGTTCCAGTGTCTCACTACCCTCCACACAAATTCTTCCTAACATCTAATCTAAATCTCTCCTCTTTTAGTTTAAAGCTATTGTCCCTTGTCCTACCATGATCTGCTTTTGTAAAAAGTTGCTCTCCAAGTTTTTTATATGCCCCTTTAAGTTTATTATTAGATCTTCCTGGAGCCTTCTCTTCTCTAGGCTAAACCCTCTCAGTCTGTCTTCACAGGAGAGGTGCTCCTGATGCTGCCCAGGATGTGGTTTGTCTTCTGGGCTGTGAGCATACACTGCTGGCTCATGTTCAGCTCTTCATCCACGAGAATTCCACAGGGCTGCTCTCAATGAGTTCCCTTCCCAGTCTGTGCTCATGTCTGGGATTGCCCCAACGCAGGTGCAGCCCCTTGCACTTGGGCTTGTTGAACCTCATTAGTTTCTCATAGGCCCGCTTCTCAGGTTTGTCCATGTCCTCCTGGATGGCATCCCGTTCTTCTGTGTCATCTGCAAACTTGCTGAAGGACTCCTCCTTGCTGAAATTCCTCCTTTCCATTTGGGACAGGGGTACTCCAATGCTGCCCACCAGTTACAGGCATTAAGCATAACAATGCAGGTACCAGATCCAGAATGGCACAGAGCTCAGACCAGGCAGATTGACAGTGCTGAGCTCTGCTGCTGTGCTGGTGCTGAGGTGTGAGCAGCCCTGTCTGCCTGCCCTTCAGCAGGACAAACCCTGCAAGGCTGACACCTGCTGGCTTGGCACTATCCTCCTGCTCCCACTTTCTTCCATAAAGCCCCTTTAGAAGGAGACTAACTCTGCCTCATTTTGGCAGTGCCCTTGGCTGTCTGTTCATAGAGGGGTAGTTGGTGTCCACCTCACCCTGATGAACAGAGATGAAATTTGCTTTTGACCTTTGCCCCTCAGCCTTGTGAGGCTGGTACAGAAATTTGGGGAACTGGAATGCTAAACTGGTTCTAATTTTGGCTTGTTAATAAAAAATGTGGCAGTTAAATGTTGAACCATATGTAAATAAAACACTTCAGCCAAATTAACATTTATAATGTACTTAAAGTACATTAAAGTACTTTCTGTTAGTGTTTGTGCTGACATTTGCACAGTCACATATTCAGCAAAGAGCTGCAGCATGTGCTGGTAACTAAGCATATATAAGAAGCAAACATTAATAGCTTCTTCTTTTCTGCCAGTTTTGGCATGAAACTCTGCTTTAGTTCCTCCAAACAGATGGAAATACCACTGAGCCCACCCTTGGTCATGGTGTCTGTCACAGTAGGCAAATCAAATACAGTTAGAAGTCTGTAAGGCTTTCCTGCCAAAGGGTCAGTACAAGGTCAAGACTTGAACTTGCAGGATTTTCACTTTTTATATAATTAGCTGAAGATTATATATTCCTCCCTCCTTCACCACGATCCAGCTGTGGAACTACGAGATTCCCCTTCTGTTAGACACAAGAATACCAGGAACCATAAGCACATTAACTTGACCTCTCTAGCAGCCGTGCCCATCACCCAGTATTTCAATGTGTCTGACATCTTTTATGTCATGCTGCACTTCACACTGGAAGAAACAAGTGAGTATTCATAGAGCAGTATGTACTTAATCTGGGAGAATAATTCACAGAAGTCAAATACCCTCTTATACATTAAACTCCATCCATCTGTTGTATAGTTTCTTTAAGATGGTGGAAAATTCATGAGCAGTGTTTAAAGTTCCAGGTTGGCATTTCCTCCTTCACGCTCCCAGACAGAATTATTACCTCTGTTTCTGTCCCCTCAGAGGAGCAGGCAGGAGCCTTGACCATCTTGGACAACTATTTCAAGGCTTTTCTCTTAGATTTCCATCCCTTAGAAGAGGTCTTCGACCATATCTGAAAGGAGTTTCATGTTCTGTGCAGGAAAGTCACTTCCTCCATATTCTGTCTCTGCTTTCCTGCTGCAAACTTAGTGAAGCTAACCAAAACAGAATGTTTTGAGGCTGATGCTTATATGTGCTATGTGAGAGCTAGACGTCATAATTTTCAGTGTCATATATGACTTAGCTGCAGAAGAAAAATTATTACTTACTTTCTGAAATAGTATATGATCATACTTCAGTAAAATAATGTTTTTGAGAACAAACTATCTCAATGTGTTTTGTTAGTTATCAAAAATTATCTGAACTCACTAATATTTATTAATTACTTCTTCTCCTACAAATCTTTCCATAGCAATTGGAACTCTGTCAGAGATTATATAAACTGCACTTCCAGCTGCTGTTGCTTTTTCAGTCCTACTGTAAACTTATTGGACAAGTGCACGAAGTGAGTTCCATGCCAGAGGTATGTAACAAAATACTAAGTCCTGTACTGAAAATTCCACTTTATTTTCATGTTCTTATTTTTTTCTTTCTATGGGCTTAACAAGAAGGATCACATTATTTCACCCTAACTATAAATCTGCAGGCATATATAACTAAATATATTAATGTCCTGTATTTTTAATTCTGTAATGTTTACAAGCCTTTTTCTTTAAATACTTTTGAAATGGCACACTCTCACTTTTTATCCAAACAGCTTTTTGTTTTTAGATAAATCCATGCATCTTACTTAAAAAAAACTTCACAAGAACAGTACTGTTAGTCAAGTTTATTTTCAGCAGTTGCTTAAAATATATAATTCTTTGAAACATCTTTGAGGTGATCACTTTAAGCTGAATGATTATCGTTTAAAGGTAGATTTAGTTTACTATTGCATGCGAAGAAAAATGTATATGTTTTAAACTATTGATGAAAAGAAGTTGTACTCTGCTTTATAAAATAAAATTTGAAGCTATTACCTGTATTTTTGACATACTCTAGTAGTTTAGAGATGGCCTATAAACAGAAATTGTTTTATCAGATGTGCTGTGAGAGTAAAAAGAGTTTGAGTATTTATTGTGTCTTAAGAATACAATAAATTGTATGTTGTGAAGGCTGGCTCACAATGTGACTGCACTGTTCACTTTTAAGAGAAGACAGGACAATAGGCATCTACTACTACTTGAGCAGTCTAAGTTTTAGAACTATTTTGTATTCCTTACTGATTTCTGTATGTGTATTTCACAGTTACAACTTTGTTAAATTGTTATAAATAATACAGCCCATTGTACAAAGGTGAGCTATTTCACCATGACATTTGCCTGTTTTGCTGGAGCCATAAGCTCCAGGAAATTGAAGGAAATTCCATTGTTACTTCATTTGACAGTGGTTATTTTTAGCATGTAGGAGCATGAAAAAGTAGATACTTGGAAATTATTAACTTACTAATTATTTATTAATCTTGTGCCATATTAACTTTTCAGCCTGAGAAAGGGTTATACATTTCCTGTCCATCTGTTAATCATGTCAGATGCTGCATGTGTTTTATAAATAAATATCAACATCTTGCTTGGAGAAGTACATGTTCTCTTCAGCTCGTCCACTATGATGTGAAAAAAAGTAGCAAGGGTGAAAAATAAAAGCTTGTTTAGATATACTAGTGCATTTTAGCAAGACAAAACTACAGCATAATGTTGAAGGATGCCCAAAGGTAAAAAAACCTGTAGTTTGCATTTTCTCTGTTTTGTACAGAGATTAAGAAATGTCCGTGTATTAAATTGGGGTCTTTTCCATAATGTGTACGTCCAATGTAGTAGTAAGGACAAACTTGAAGTACCTGCTCTGTGTGGGGCCTATGGAGAATGAAAATACCCATCTCTCATTTTTCTCCTTGGAACAGCTGTTAAATATGTCAAGAGAACTGAGTGAGCTGAAGAAAAATCTGAAGGAAGCTACTGCTGCAATCGCAGCTGAGCCTCTGACGACAGAATCTGAGCCCACATTCAACTCTACTGAAGCAGCTATTCAGTCCATGCTGGAGTGTTTGAAAAACAATGAACTTGTTAAAGCCGTCAGACAAATAAGAGAATGCAGGCAAGTTTTTCTACATGGTTCATATTAGACTTCTGTGTTATTAGAAAAGTATGCATTTATTATCTTCCTGTAATGCACAGGATCAGCATAATTAATTAATTGTTTCAACAAAGTACATGGGGGCATTGATATTGACTTTTGGAGAGATGTGCCACAAGCAACTATCAAACATATGCTTGCAACAATATGTTTAATTACATTTTGTAGATCAAAAGTCCTGTGAGGCTCTTCAGAATCTTTTTATTGAGTTAATTCCTTACAGGTGCATGTCATTGCCATGAGCTAACATTCAGCCCGGTTTCACTTACACGTATTTAAATGAGTTTTCTTAAGCATTTTTTTTAGATAATGGAAATTGCATGTGTATTCAGTTCCTGATACCAGAATATGAGTAACAAATGAATGGTGTCAAACAGAGAGTTGCTTCAGGCTTATAAGCATGTGCAAGTTCTTTTAGAGATCTCTGTCATATAGCTTCTGTTTCTGCCAATAAAGCCATAATGAAATGCCTGTTCTTTTCCTGTTTCATTGCAGGATTTTGTGGCCCAACGATATCTTTGGAAGCAGCTCTGATGACGAAGTCCAGACACTACTGAATATTTACTTCCGCCACCAAACCCTGGGTCAGACGGGCACCTATGCACTGGTGGGCTCCAACCAGAGCCTGACTGAAATCTGCACCAAATTAATGGAACTGAACATAGAGATCCGCGACATGATCCGCCGGGCTCAGAGCTACCGGGTCATCAATACTTTTCTTCCAGACTCCAGCGTTTCCGGCACAAGTCTCTGACAGGACCCTTGGGCCTCCTTTCAAGCTGGGAGTGCTGCCCTGTGGGAGTGAGGTGGCTCGATGTCTTCTCAGCCTTACAAAGGTTTGGTCAAACTGTACTCACTCTTGTAACGTTTAGGATTTCCTCCAAAAAGCGGTGGGCTGAACTTCAAACACGTAGCAATACTGTAAGGACAGAGGTAGCATAGAGCACCTGGGACAGCATCCTTTGTTCTGTGTTGCACAAAAACCAGTTAGCATTTCACTGAGCAACTGCAACTCACTACTGAAGAAGTGACTTCCATTGCATACCAAAGCCTACTACACTGAACAATACTTCCTTTATAGCAAATTAATTTTCAGTTGGCAAAAGTGCAATGTTTCCTTCACAAAATAGTATTTTTTGTTAAAAAAAAACCTTGTACATTTTTTCCTTTTTTTTCCTTATTTAGTGGAGTGAAAGATGGGCAGAATGAAGCTGGCCACGGAATCTCACAAACTTGTTGGTCAAAAGCTGAGAGCCTGTGTATATGAAACAAACTGTAAACAGACTATAATTTAATGTACACTGTATCAAATATGATTACTGTATCTTAAAACAATGAGCTGCTATGAAGTACATTTCCTAATATTACTAGGCTACTGTCTCTGAAGGTACTGGATCATATTGCAGAGGTCTGTTCTTAGGCCCCCCCCAAGGATCATGAAAGGTCTTGGCAGATTTTCTTTTTTTTTTATTAAGGACCTTGGCTGCTTTTTACTAGAGGTTTGCTTTTATGAATATATTTATACTATTAAAGGGTGGTTGATCTAATTTAACTTGCCATTTTGTAGGAGAAAGTCCCATCAGAGTCAAATCTTTTGAACTGTTAAGCATGCATATTTTTATTTAATATAAATTTTGAGTATAAAAAGTAAAAATATTAACGTGAAATGCGAGTTCTCATGTTAAGTTTCTTCAAAGAGATGTCTTATTTTATTTGTAATGTATATATAAAAGTCATAACTATATTGTTTTTTCTTACATTTAACTGCTGTCCAGTGTTAAATGTATGCATGTAAATCTGTTGCACATCTGAGACACTTTTATTCTGACAACTATGTAACTTATTCACATTGTAAATACACTTAACTGTTTTTGTGAAGTAACTTTGAAATTTGGATTAGTACAGCCATTTAACTAAAGTATAAAAGTCATATATAGTCACAACTCAGTATGTGCTTGTTGTGAAAATTGTGTTCTTGTCTAAATCAGTACTGTTACACATAGTCTCCATGACCAGCAGTGCCCCAAGGATCCTTGGCTCCTGGTTTATGCTGAAGTCATACAGAGAAAATAGTGAGAAATATAACTACAGCCTGACAAAAAAAAAAAAAAAAAATCCTTACAACTCAGCATGAAACTACAACATCAAAAACAATTAAATTGGTTTTCCACTGACACTGAAAACCTCCCCACTTCCCTGTACCCTAAAGAGTTGGGTTTTTGTTTTTTTTTTTTTTTTTACACTGGCACAGATACTGCCATTCAAAAGGTTTTCCCCTCCTCCTTTCAAATATGGGCAGCTTACACCCCTTTTTCCTCCTACTTTACAGTCAGTCTCTTCAGGCAGATAGTCTTTGATTACCAAGCAGCTGAGGTTTTTTTATACAGACATTTGACAGAAGCAAGGGGAAGACATTTGCATTTACACCAGACTTTATGTTCCAGAATATTTGCATCTTCTACCTTAGTTCAGTTTGAGTGACTGAAGGAAAAACCTGCTATCATAGCTTGAATCTTAGTATTCTCTGAAGACCTCAAAACAAAGTCCACTATCTCTAGAAAATCAAATAGATTGCTTTCATACATATATACTTTCCTCTTTCATCCAAGGAAGATGAAACTAAGGGGTATCAAACTACTGCAAACGTTTATTGAACTTTATTTACAGCATACATACAGTGAAATTACATACTTGAGGTTATTATACTTTACAATAATATTTAAGTCTTCATCCATATTCCAATGCCAGGTCAAAAGCCTTAAGTCAAAACATTGCAAAAGACAAAGTGCAAAGCACAAAACAGAAGGAGGGCTGGTGGATCAGACAACATATTTGAAGCTGTAAGTGCTGTCACAGGACAGCCTTTTGCCTCTGCAGCGGCAACAGAGTTCTTGGCGATGAGGTCTCTTGAGATCAATGTGTCTCTTCCTCTGAGGGCAAGAACAACGAGTCTGGGAACAGATCTTAAGAAACAAAGACATATTAGTAGTAGAGCAAAGAGGATGCACTCTGTGTTAGACTAACATTTGGTTTTCCTTAATCACAGCAACACATTGGAGCTGATACACTTAAGAGATAAAAACCTTGTGGATTTAAGGTGCAAGAGCTTTCTCACCTAGAAGCACAAAACCCCAGCATACATGTAGCAAGCCATAATGCTGTATGAAAACTGTTTAAGCCATCCACAGGAGGAGGAATACCTACCCCAAGACACAATTCCCAAATTACATTTCCTAGTATTTCAATAAAATGAAGTTCTCTTGCAGGTAAAGTCAATATCAAGTTCAACAATAGTGCAAGTGTATATGATGACATTTGACAATCTTATTGGAGTACAGTTAACTTACCTGGCACTGGATTGCTTCCACTCGATAGGGATTGAAGCCCTTTTGGCATTTGCGACAGAGCTGCTTGAAGTACACCTGAAAAAGGCAAGTTCTGTTATTGAGTATTTTGTACAAGTATCTAAACTTGTGACAAAACATCTGATTTATCAGAGGTTTTATGCCATTCTTGCAAGTCTCAGGAGAAAAGAAATTACTTGTTAACTACCTTGTTGCTTCCAGAAATGCACCACACATAAGCACTCTCCCATCTGGTCTTGCAGTCTTTGCAGTGGAAATAGCCATACTTCTGCTCCAAGAACTGCAGAGACAAGAGTTCACTGAGCATCCTCCAGCAGTGAGAGAACACCCAGCCCAGCTTCCCTCACTACTAGTCCCTGAGGATGGTGAGACACTGAAAAAGGTTGCCCAGGAGGCCATGTAGAAATATTTGAAGCATATTGAATGGGGCTCTGAGCAATATGGCCTAGGTGGCATCCCTGCCCACGGAAGGGAGGTTGCAACTGGGGGATCTCCAAGGTCCCTTCCAACCCAAACCATTCTGCCATGCTCTGATCCACACGTGTGGGTTTTCACAGGCTGGAGGCTCTTTTGCTCTAGAATGAGACGGAGCCAGCCCAGGGCAGGGCAGGGACCACCGTGCTGCTCAGGAGGTGATTGCTGGCGGCCCTGCTTGAGGGTTCGCCCCATCCCGGCGCACCTGGAAGGCAGCTCTCTGCCCGGGAGCCGCGGTCTCGTCCCGCCGCGTCCCCATGGGCTCCTGGCGCGGCGGCAGCGCGGCCCCCACCGGGCCCTCCTGCTGCTGCTCGCCGCCGTCCGCCGTCGGGGTCTCCTCGGTCGACGCTGCCTTCTCCGGGAGCGGCGCGGCGTTGGGCAGCGCGAAGAGGCGGCGGTCGGGCGCCGGTGAGTAGATGGCGAGGCGTCCCGGGGAGCGCAGGGCGGCGTAGCTGAAGGGACGGGCGAGCGGCAGCGTGCGCGGCCCCAGCGAGCACTGCACGGCCGCGTCGGCCCGCAGGCTCACCTGCACCGCCACCTCCTTCGTGCTGGCCCGGCGCGGCCGCGGCGCCAGCGCGGGGCCCACCTGCGATAGCAGCGCCTGGAGCTGCGCCCGCCGGTAGCTGTCCAGGTAATCAGAGGGCAGCGGCGTGAAGGGACCCCCGAGGAAGGGGCTGATGCCGCCACTCTTGTTCTGCTTCCAGCTGGGCTGCTTGGCCGCAGTGTCCCAGCCGCGGCCGAGCGCGGGGCTGCTCCGGACGTTCTGGTACGTGCTGAAAGGGGAGCAGACAAAGCTGTCCATGGTTATTGCCGCTGAAGGGTCAGCTCTACCTGTGCCCCTGCCCTGCTTTTATCTTACCTGGGCAGCTAATTGTTGCTAATTGATGGGGAAAGTGAGGCCAGCTGATGGCTAGGGAAGGCCGGCCGGCCTGCCTTCCTTCCTTCTCTGCCAGACTAATGATGAAGAGATGTCATTCAGCCACAGCTGGGAAAAACACGGCCTGCATAGCGAGAAGAAGGCTGCTTGCTCACAGTGCCTTCTGCTCATGGCCTTAAAAGCAGGAAAACGGGGTTTGGGAAACTAACAAAGCCTAGATAAACTAGGTGTCCCCCGGAGAGCTGAGCAAAGAATTCAAGAAATTGCGTCTCTGAAAATAAGTCTTTACAGGTGTTAAAAGGTTAGAGCATCCCCATTGTTCCATTACTTGGGGATTATCTACCTGGAACTTTTTCTGTCAACTGAACTGCGGTAGGAAAAGATGGAATATACTTGTGTGTACAAACTGACATAAGGGAAAGCAATGGCTTGATACCTCTATAATGAAATAAGTGTTAGTAGTACAAGCAAGTAATAAAAGTATGTGCATATTAGACTAATAGTCCTCCTTCCATGATTATACCACTTTAGTTCAATTTTAAGGTAATATAGGTAAAATAATGTAATTAAATCATCCAAACTGTGTATGTAAGCCTTTAGAGACTGGAGAACCCTTAAATCCCTGGGACTCATGTGATATGAAATCCTTGCTTTGTATGACTCCTCACCATCTTTATAAATGCATTGCTTTATAAAATCCAATGGGCCAGCAAGAGAGAAGCTACAGAAGACCTGATAGGGATGATGTCTTTAAACATTCATAGTGTATCTGACACTTTGAAGTGTCTGAGATAAATCAGTAAGAAGCAGCATTTTTACAGGGCAGAAGGAGGTTCAGATTCAGGAAACTCATTCATCATAATTAAAAGAAATATGGCTTAAGGCTGTTGTGCTTACGTTTTCAAAGCACTGTCAGTATCAACTCAGAGCAAAAATAGGGTATTGAGGTGGCCAAGTTAAAACTTAATGATGGCAGTGTGACTGAAAAAAGAGTAAGTTTTTAAGATGCTTTGGGAATGGGGATGGAAATCTAATTGGAAACTACATGCCATCATTTAAACCAACAGTTTGAGTTCCTTTAAAATGCATTGGGAAGAAAGTTACTGCCTATCCTCAGAACACAGCAGGGTTAGAAGTTAAAGTTTCTTGAAAGGAGGAGGGATATGGAAAATTATTGTATGACAAGAAATTGACAAAAGTGATAGATGACTAAGGAAGTGATGTGATGAAACTGTGCAACATACGCACTGGTGTGGAGAGGTAGGAAGAAACCTCTTTATGGCACAAGAGTAGATGAACATCCCACTAAAATGAAGATGGTAAACTCAAAGTTGGTGGTGATGAGTGTTCTACCCATCTTGAAGTTGTTGCATCACCAAAGCCAAGAATTTAATCGAGACAAAGCGGGAATGGACATGCATGTGGAGGAAAGTAACATTCTCTTTATTGGAACATCAACAACCATTTCATGTGCCAAGGCCTACAAAACCCCCGGAGAAGCAGAGGCTGAGGCTTTGCACAGGCCGTGGCATTTGCCCGCTGGGAGCTTGCCAGAGTCTTTCCCGGCAGGTCGGTGTTTGCTGTTGCCCAGCGACGCGGGTCATGTCAGCCGCGGATGTGGTACTTCATCCCCTCGCCTCTACACGCGTGAGGGAGGCTGCTGGCGGCCATCCCGGCTCGGGGCACGCTCCCTTTCTGTACTGTGCGGAGTCAGCCACGGGGGTACAGCCCTTACAGCGGGCACCACGCGTCCCCCGGCCGCAGTGCCGGGCCCCGAGCAGGGCAGGCCGAGGCGGGGCGGGCTCGCAGCCTCCTTGCCGGGAGGTGCCGCGGCGGAGGGCGGGAGCGGCGGATGCTCCGGCTGCGCAGGCGCGGGGCTGTGTTGGCGCCAAGCTTCGAACGGGGCGGCCGGGCTGGGGGTCTGCGCTGCCCCCTGATCCCCCGCCGCCTTCCCTGCCCTCCCCGCCCGCCCCCTCCCCTGCGTGAGGCGATGCTGCGGCCGCCGCCCCGCCCGAGGCGCCGCCGGCAGGTAACGGCGCCGCGTGTGGCTCGGCCCTGCGCCGGGGCTGCGCTGTGCCCTGGGGGTGCCCCTGCCGCCCCTCGGGGGGGTGTCCCTGCCGCCCCTCGGGGGACTCTCCCTCTTCTCACAGCCCGCCGGGGCTCTGCAGTCACTGGGTGTAGGGAAGGGGGATTTGGGGCTGACCCCGCGGTGACCCCGCGGTGACCCGGCGGGGCTGCGCAGGCCGCGCTCCGTGCGCGGTCATTGCCCGGGAGGAGCTTCCCCTCACGGAAAGCAGCGCGGACTGGTCAAATCGCACTTTTAAAATGTGCTTCTTAGGCAATGTTAAGTTCCTCGGTATTCTCTCTTATTGCAGCTCGTACGCTATTTTAAAGCCCCCGTTTTTCCCATGGTTTTGGTAAGGCAGCATGTGTAACACGGCCATCGTGTAGGAAACTGCCATGACTGTGGAAGAGATAAACGTGTTAAATGGTGAAGTCTCACTGTGGGCTTATTTATACATGTTTTTTAATAGAACTGTGAAACTGACAGTGTCTGCTCCAGTTGAAAGCAACTTTGAATCAAATTCTTGAGGTGTAAATTGTAATGGTTGAAAGAGTATATATGTGATGTACATATTTCATCCTAACACGTTGTAGTGAGTGTGGGGTTTTGATTTTTGTTTAAAATACCTCAGAAGTGTTCTGCCAATTCCATATTGGTTTTCTCCTGTGTTTGCTGAGTGTTTTCATTATCTCTGGTACAATTCCCCGTGCTCTTTGTCTGTTGTTTTCCCACCATGTTCATCAGTGTGGTGTTTGAATGCTCACATCACAGTCAAATCTAAACAAGCTGGGCTGTGGAACACCACAAAATGCAGAAAAGCAGGCCTAAGACTTTCAAGCAGCAGTGCATGAAAGTGTGTTCTTTTTCTTCTCAGGCTTTTCAACTGTTCTGGTAATGTAATGGATAAGAAAATGGCTTGCAAACCTGTGGAAAGACCAAGTTTCTTTGAAATATTTAAGGCACACTGCAGTGAATCAGGTACACCTTATCTACAGTAAATAATTCTTACTAGGATTGCTTTCAATATTTTGAACACATTTGCTGTATGTTCCACAGGAAAGCTTTATGCAAGTTTTTAGCTGCTGTTCTTACCCTGAGCCTGTATTTCCTAATACCTAGATTTCTTCACATTTTTATTTGTAGTTTTTTTCCATGATGTATGCTTAGTTACTTTTTGTACTTGCTTTTTTAGAGTTGTCACCTGTATACATATCCACATGCAGACCAAGCTTAATCTTTTGCTAAAGGCACCTGTGGTAGTTAGTAATTTTAAAGGGAACCTGTTTAACTTGCCAGTCTGAGCAAAACCAAGAGAGACTCTAAAAGCCAGGGTATACTTGTAATTTTAAACAAACTGGACATTTTTCTGCTCCTTTGGTTATTTTGTTAATGGTCTGAGAATTTTGGGCAGACATCCATTTATGTTTTGTGGCTATCAGAGTTCAAAGCCATCTAGAAACCAGAAGTATGGCAGTGGAAGGAGCAATGTGGTTTGCTGTTAGCATTTAAATGCCTGCTGTATTTTCACATCCTCCATGGAGGAACCTTTTTCCTTTTCATGAGGTTTTCTGTATGTTTTCCTTCGTAGATTTAGGGCCTATCAGTCTTAATTGGTTTGAAGAGCTCAGTGCAGAAGCACCTCCATATGAGCCCAAATCGTTCGGAGAGGTTGATGGGCCCTCTGGCTGGCTTCATCAAACAGCTTTTAAAACTCCAAGGACAAAACCCTCTACATACAGTCAGCTGGCATCAACCCCACTGCTCTTTAAAGAACAAAATGCAGTATTGCCACCTTCTCCTGAAAAAGAGCCAGATCAGAAAAAAATAGGAACAAGTGAGTAACTTTTTTTTTTAACCTTTTGTTGCATCTCTTGATCATTAATGTAATAGATAATGCTACTGCAGGAATTGTGTGACTAAGAAGCTTATTTTAGTAGTCTTCTGAAGATCATCTATAAAAATGAAGAATTAATCTTAATAGTGAATTCAGCTTATGATAAATGGTGATATATAAGCAATGTAAAATATACTGTTGTGGTCCAAACATTCAAAATAAAATAATCAAAAAATTCATGTTGTGGTCCAAACTATTAATATGAAGGGATATGAACTTATTAGTATAAACTGTTGACTGCAAATCAGAGTGAATTTTTATAGCAGTCTCATTTTTGTTTTATGCAAAAGTTTTGAAGGTTTTCAAGGGAGAGAATCATCCTTATCATGATGAAGTGTGAGGTAATCTGTAGGGGACTCCTTAACCTTTCTTGGAAAGTTTTAGAAGCATGATCTCTTTGAGTTACTAAGATTGTAAGTTATAGAAAAACTTCCATTTGGAAAAAAAAAAAGTAATTTTATGAGGTACTTCTCATACATTATTTCCAAATCCCAAGTACGTCATGGGAGTACATATCACTCTGCTCCTTTCTGTCACACTTTTGCCTTTCTGTACAGAAAGGACAGCAAGAAAAATCTTTTCTATAAAGAATGTATGCCAGATTGTATGTAAGAATCTCTTTTATGGAAGAGTATTTAATCCCACTCCTGAAGTATGTGATTGGTACAACTGCTGCGTCTGTGTCCTTCTGATAAGCTTTTCTAACCAGGTTACAGACAAACACTCCCTTTATTACCAGAATTGTTCTTAGATCCTGAGCAAATTCTGTGAAGGGTTAGAGTTGTGCGGCAGTTCAGGTATACTTTATAGCAGTACTTCCATGGAATATTGTAACTCTGTTTTTCTGAAGTTCCCTGCTGAACTTATATGTAGCTATTTGTATTTTACAGTGTTAAGTCCCTAGAGAATTACTGGTTTCAGGAGTTTCATTTGGCAGTTTCATAAATGGCAAAGAAAGGAACCTTACGGTTGTTCATTTCAAAATGGTCAGTTTTGCTCTGCATGTTCACATGTGACTGCCTGAAATATTCTGTTTTCTTTCAAATGGCTCTTGTTTTCACAAGAGCCTGGATGGGAGCTGTTGAATTTCATACCTTGTTATGGTACTGGGATGCACCTGTGCTGTGCATATGAGCTCAGGAACTCAGAAGCAGAGAGAGAAATGCACAAACTAAAGTGTGATTTCTGATACTGAGGTTGTTTGGAAACTTCAGAGTAGAAATTCTCTTTGGTAGATGATTGTCCGTGTAGGGGTCTCACTGTTCAGAGGATTCTGCTACTTTGGTGGGAACACTGTCTTGTGCCTGGAGATGCTTTGCAAATAAATAGATGCAGCTGACAGTGACAGTGACGAAATAATTTTTGCTTTTTGGTGCTTATTTGAATCAATAAGTGTATGACTTATTTGTAATTTTGAGGGGAAGCTGCACAAACCTGTGTTTCGATGTATTGAATTTTTACTAAGAATTACTTCTGCAATGACAAGAAAGGCACAATGCAGTACATTGAAACTGAAATGGAATATGTGACTTGATTAATACCAAGTGAATAAAGTGACATAAGAAGGGTCTTCTTGGCTGTGCATTTGAAACAAGTTTAGCATTGTTTGGATATAAAATTTGAACATATTTAAAATACAGAAGAGAAATTAGGATTGGGGTTTTTGTTTGTTGTTGGTTGATTGGGTTTTTGTTGTTTTGTTTGTTGTTTTGTTTTTGTTTGGGGTTTTTTTGAAAGCTTGGCTTTAAGCTCCAAATCTGAAACTGTTACCTGGAGTTCTGCAGATATGTGCTGATTATTATATTCTGTGTTGCAGATAGAGAGAATTTGATAAGCCCAAGTGACACAAGAAGAAAAATAGACCAAGAAAATGAAATACTTGCTTCTCCTCCTGGTACCTTCCACAACTGCCTCGCTGCTAGGTATGCTAAATATGTCAACACATATAGAAAATAAGCTGGACCTTAAGCAAAAAGCAATATTTAACCCACCATATTTGACTGTTGAACTTTCAGAGTAGTGAATAATATTGTATGTCTGATATGTTTATGATACTTGTAGGTTGCTAAATGAGTTGAAAATAAAACACTGGTTAAATTTGAAAATTTATTGCTTTTAGGTGATCTTTCTTCCTATTTTTTCTACTCTTTCACAGCGGGAATACATAGCTTTTTAACATTATTTCATCTTTCCAAGTCCAAACATCCAAAGAAAGAGTAGTAGTGATGTATCATGTACTTCTCAAGTAGTAAAGAGTAACTGAGATTTTTTTAATAATAGCCTTGATTTTAAAACTTAAATGTCTTAAATGTATTTCAGATAAATTTTATCAAAGTACTCATGTTGATTATAAGAAGAGTTAAAGTAGTTAATTGCAATGAGTTAAGCCAATTTCCCTAGTTTCATACAGCGTATTATAAAATGTGTGATTACATTGAAATTTATCACTTGTCAGACAATTCATCACTGAAAATATTTCTTGAAATAAATATTTTACAGTTTATAGTAGACTTATGGTAATGTCTAAAATACTGACTGATGGTTAGGAGGATTCTGCGTTTTATCTAGTCAGGGAAGTAACCAGGTGCAAAGAAAAGAAATAATGGAGATGGTAATATATGTAATGTTTTAAATATTCAATTATTTTAAGAAATTGAGAAGTTAAATTAATATTTTGGTTTTAATTTTGTTTTGCAGTCCAGCTATTTTAAGGAATACTTACAGAACACCTCAGAGAAAAAATATGCCTGGTTTGTACTTTTGCTTTTTGGTTCTATGAAATATTTTACATCTCTAGATAAAAATGTTCTTTTTTTAGTTACTGTTTAATGTTCTTTTTACATAATGTTTTTTAGGACCAGATGGAAGCTTGTTTTGCACACCAAAGCTTTCAGAGGTATGTATTTTATTCATGCGTTTTGTTTCCTTTTCCTGAGTTATACATTTAGAATTTGGCATAGAAATTATATATATGATTGTTAAATGTATTTCTAGGTCAGAACTCCAAAATGTATTTCTGAAAGTCTGGGAGCAGAAGTGGATCCAGATATGTCGTGGTCAAGTTCATTAGCCACACCTCCTACCCTTGGTGAAACAGTGATAATAGGTATTTCTAAAAATGAGCAATTGCTAAGGGTTTAAAACTTCTGGTTTTGATACTGGAAGTTCACTCAGTATGAACTGCTTGCTTTTTAACTAAACAAAGACAAAATTCTTATAGTGATTATTAGTGGATGCCTTTAGATAATGCAGCCCTAAACAGAAATTTTCTTCCTTTGTCTGAGGGGTTAGGAAATACAAATTTGGAAATAACATAGCAAAGCATAGAAGGAGGATTAGATAAATTTGCTTTGCCCTACCACAAAACTAGAAACTATTGGGCTAAGTTAAATGGGTTTGTTTATGAAGTGTAAGAAGGTGGCCTGCTGAGTAATCCTCCCTGCAGCCATGTTGTCTTCAGCATTCTTAACCACTCTCACTGTGCCTGCCATCGTAGCAATGCAATGAGACTGACTGGGATACTCATCCAATTTAAGACTCGAGCTCCTGGGTTCATATTTCCTGGGTTGTTTGGACGGGGCAATGCCTGGAGCTGATTTACTGCACAGCTGTACAAACAGCTGTGTCAGCAGAGCTGTGAATGAGAATGAGTGAGTGATAATTGCTGCAGTGGTAATCAACAGTGATGATAAACATCAAGCCTCAACCTAAGGTGTTGGTGAAAGTGAGATTTCATTAGCGTATGATAAGCAAAATGAAATCTGACTGTATGATTTGAGATGAAAATCAATTTGTTGATGAAAATTCTTAAGAAAATGGGAAGACCTGGGTGTGTCTCCTTATCTTCTGATATTGCTCTTTTTCATGTTGTAAAACTACCACTGTGTAGAGCATATAACGCATATTAGGAATGAACCTAGGTCTGGGAATCTCTTTTGGGATGTAGGGCTATTGAGTTGTGCCATTTTGGGTGTTCTTTGATCCAGAAAGGTGTGAGCTGAAAAGAAGGCCTGGGAGAAGTATCCGGACCTTAATGATAATGTTCTGGGAGATGAGCTGTGGCTTGAGCTCTCATTCTCCCATGTCCTGGATAAGCCTAGTATTTTATAATAGTGATATTATACTCTGCCTTCTGACACCTGTGAAAAGAAAGAGCTGCTACACAGAACCTAGATGCCACATCTATAGAACATTTTAATATACTGCTCTTCAGGCATTTTATAAAGAGGGTTCACTTTCTCCTTTTGTGACAAAAGTGAAGATAGTATTGCTGTTTTGGGAGGAAGTGGGGAAAAACCCCAAATTCCTGAAAAGCTTGAGGATCTCATCCAGGTCTTTGGACAGAAAAAAATTAATAATTGCTTGAAAGAGGAATGACATTGCTGTTTAAAGGTGGTAACTGGTGGTCACTGGAAACGTAGCAGAAACCATAACCTGTGAATTGGGGTGGTTTGTGCTGTTACAAAACTGCTTTTGTACACTGTCTTTCAGCCTGATCTGTATGACTTTTTATTTAAAACTTTTAATTTTTAGTAGTTTATTTACATATTTGAGTGGAATTTAAAATAATCCAATGAAAACCCTTCCAAAACACAGCTGTATTTGAACACACTCAGTAGAACACTTAGGAGAAAATAAATTGACTTGTCTGTCTTTCTTCTAAAGCTAGGGAGAATGATTCTATTTCTGAAGCAAGGCGACAGGATGGAGGGGCTGATACAGTAAGTAGTTTTAAGAGCCCTGCTGTTCCTTAATTTCAGTTAAGCTATTTGGTTACATGTTTATATTCATTGAGCCAAGAATAAAAAATTCGGTCGTTTTCATTTTAAGCGCTCCTGTTTTTAAAAAAGTTACTGCTTACGAGACTAAATTTGCAATACATGATTGTAGAATGTGTTCTCACAAATAACCCTCTCGGAGGTTTATTAAAAAAACCCAAAGCAGTCCCTGCCCCCCAAACCACTTGGCTTCAGCAGCACTCAGTATTACTCAGAGAGAAATCAAACCAAGGAATTATGTTACTTGGTTTGTCTCTTTTTTTCACACTTCCATCAAACTTTTGAAAGTTATTCTTTGGGAATAACTTCTTGCTCTCAACCGCTTCAATCTAGAGTTTAAATTGAGTATTAATTTCAGTCCTTTGATAGTGATAGGGAGAGTTCTTGCATATTTGGAATTTGACTCTGTGTAAATGAAAGCTGAAACATTGAGACTGAAAACCAAGGACGGTACTAAAAAGATTCAATTACAAATTTAAGTTTGATCCTTAACGACCTGAAACTTCACAGTTAACAAACCGTTACAAGTGAAAATAAGCAAAATGTCTTTGTCCTTCCTCGTATCTCCTTTGTTCCCTTTTTGAGGAGATTACAGTGAACTGCTGAACCCATTTACTGCCCTTAAGGTGACTTGAGAGCAGAACCTGATTTGCATCAAAAATGGGGATTATCTGCTTGCTTGTTTTTCACCTAAACCTGTGAAAATGTTACCTTTCATTTTGGGAGATGGAGCATTAGTCAGGCACTGCAGTAGATGTTTAGAGTTCTGTCCTTGATTGTTAAAGTGACACTTACTAGTACCTAATATAACAGCTTTTGTCTTTGGTTTACAGATTTTGCACAACTGTTTTTCCAAGCGTGATAAATGTCCTGGAATAAGTCACGCAAGTATGCTGTCTGTACCAGAGACAGTAAAGCTAAATGCTGAAGATGACATCAAAGATTTGGGTACGCATTGATGCTTTACCTAATGAGCATTTGGTGAAGCAAGACTGAGGATAAAACTACATTCTATGTTTTGGGCTGTTGTTATGGCTGGATTGTTCTGCCAGCTGTGTACTCTCAGTCCCTGAATTGATTCAATTTTGTAAAATTATTCTAGCCTTAAAAGCGGGAGTGTCTGTTATGTCAGTGAGAATTAGATCAGTGTCCTGGTTAAGCCAGGAAAGTCAGGTTATGTTGTCACTGGACAACACCCATGTTAGTACTGTGAAGTGTGTTCACTGCAGCTGGAGAGGTGGGACTGTGTGAGAGCTGAGACAGAAAAATGGTACAGGCTCAAGGGGGAGCAAGACTACTGCTTCTAGCTATTGAACAGCCTTGACTTTTTAATGAAATTTCATTCCAACACTCACTATTCTATGGTGAGCTTGTTTTTTGATCTTGCTGTGTTGTTTCTTCACTTATTTCACCTGTTCATAATAGGTAGCTCTAAATGTGACAAATCCTTTTGGAAAAATAATGGTTTGGATATTTTTTTAATGAATGCAGAAAATACACAAGACAAGGGGAAGAATGTTTTTATTCTGTGTTTTTAGATCATGTTAGTGAACAAGCAAAAGTGTAAATTCCGGTGAGAGGTTTTTTGATTTTAGTTGAGAAATGATGGCAGAAGGGGAGATTATTACCCGAAATTCGTTCAGCATACATGGGTGTAAAAGGGTGTTGTAGGGATTCACTCTGGCAAGACAGGACAGTATATCCTTAGCATTTTATGTCTCCTTATCTGAATTTAATGGCCTGCCCTAAAAATAATGTTTGGTGCTACATGTAAGAATTGTGAAAGCATCATTTTAGAAAAGGAGGACTGAGAATGCTAGTATCAGGAAGCATTGTTCCTTGCAGTGATACAGGCCTGCTGTTTTGATACTGTAGGTTCAAATGTGCTGAAATAATGTGTTTAGTAGTAAATGTATTCAAGTAATCTGTAATTAACAAAATACTTTTAGAAATTAAGGACAAATTAGTTGGTCTTGGTCTGTGTTCCAGTAGGTCCTATTGCATTGCATACTACAGTAGAGAAGATCAGTTAAAACAATAAGAGGGAGAAGATGACCGTTTGTCTTAGAGTTCAAAATTACTTGCAAATGTTTCCCTTTTCCTATGTCTTCCTTTTTTAGTAATAGTTAATTCGGCATCTGAAGATGCCATGTAAAAAAAGGACAGCTCCACATTTGTAGCTTTCAGATGTTGGTTTTCTCTGCTATATGATCATAAGTACAATAAGTTTTACTAGGTACACATTTTGTTTCAGTAAAGAAAATAAGATCATAAGATATCAAATCATCAAATAATATCACCCCCCAGTGAGTTTAGAAGTCAAAATTAATTCCCCTGATTTTTTTTTCCCTGGCATGAGATTATTAAGTTTACAGACTATATCTGTACAGTCTTTCAGATAATCCTTGTTTTCTTTAATCCTAAAAAGTAATATCTCTTGATTAAGTAAAGACAAATAAGCTGTGTCTTTTTAGAAGGCTCTACTGATAAGTTACCACAGGTTGAAAGGATGTGGACACAGAAGTTGCTGCAGAGGAGCCTACTTTAGTAAAGTGCCTGTACGCTCAATCTGTAATGTTACAGTTTCTTTTTTTTGATATCTCATTTATCACTCAGGCAAAAAATAGAAAGTAAAGAGAATGAGTAACTTTCTATGCCTACAACATGAGCATGAGTCTACAGTGGATGTATTGCATATAATTGGTTGTGTGTGACCAAGTACTGAGAAATCTTCTATGGACTTCCAAATGGAAAATCTTTTGGATATTACACTATTTAAAAGTTCTAGTAGGGAAAGTTATAGGGTTGTGTCTTGGTTTGAAAGACAGGTATGGTCTAAGGAAAGGCAGGAGCCCCTTTTCTGCGATGCAGAGTGCAACCCCCCTCCCTTTTAATTATTTTAGGTCCAATTCAGACACCTTCAGGCAGGAGATATGGGGATGAGAATAACAGTTCTTTACTGGTATTTAACAAAGCAGAAAAAACAACAACAGCTATAAAAATTGGCAACAGAACAGAACAGTCTAGCTCCGCTCCAGTCCCTTCTGGCCGCAGGCCGTCTCCCTGTGCTGTTACCGGTGCTGTGGGGGCAGGGCAGGTCCCGCGCAGTTGAAGAGGGCTGGGTGATGGCGGCCGCGGCCCAGGGGTGAGCGGGGATGGGGAAAGTTACTCCCCCCTCACGGTGTCGGTCGTGGTGCTCAGCAGAGTGTCCGGAGGTAGTAGGGTGAGCTAGGAGAGCAGCAGAGCGATGTCCAAAGGCAAGGAGCGTGGATCTCAGCGCTGGGATGGCAGGGGAAGATGCCAGAGCAGAGCCCAGGTTGTCTTCCCACTCCAGGGGCCAAGCGAGAGAGCGAGTTCCCCGCTCCAGACCCCCCTATCCCACCTTTCCTTTTCCGATTCCCCCCCCCTCCCCCTCCAGCCACCCCCCTACGAGAGAACATTATCTGTCGTTTTAAGGTGTAGCCACAATTACTTAGCATAACAATGGGAGAAATTCCACAGAAAGAAAAGCGAAGCATTCAACCCCCAACAGGTTGTAAGTTAAGAAATTGTACCTAAAAAAAGTTAATGGATAAAGCTGTTTTTAGAGGAAGGGCCTAAGGAAAACAGAGGACTGTGATGTTTTCTAGATACTTTTATTTATTTATTATTAATCATTTATTATGATTTCTGTGATATGAAAAAGCCTTAAAAAGTACTCTGTAAATGAAACCTATTTTTTAATGTGGATGGTTCTGATAAGTGGGTCTCATTTCATAATTTCTGTTTCACTTCAGAAGGTAATATTTTTATTTGATATGTATAAGCTCTACAAAGTAGAGTTTGGGTTATTTTTCTCCCATTGTATGTTATTTCTAAGCACAAAAAATTCTTGTTATTTTTCCTAATATTTGTGCCAATCATGGAACTACTTAAAAGCTTCCTAATCAATTAAAAGATTGAAAATATTTCTAAATCTTTGTAGATGCTAAACTATTCTATATTATAGTAGAAGACAATTTTAAAAATTAGTCTTTATGTAACAGTTTCTTTAGGTGCCAGTTATAGATATAAATAGGCAGCTTCTTAATGTGTCCACCATCAGGTATAAGTTTTGGAAAATAAAATATTTATCTTGTCAAATTTACTACTCATTCTCTGTAGAGGGAAAGAATACTCTTTTAAGACAGACAAGTTGCATCTTGGCAGCTTTAACCACTACAGAGCTTAGGAGGCCCGAGCATTTACATGTATTTCCTTTGCCTCCTGTTTCCTCTAACAGCTACTTACATTTTTCTTTACCAACTCCCGAGTAAAGGTAATAAGTAAAAGTAACTACAAAATTGAAAGCTCTATTTACCAATACTGTTCCCAAGTTATTTCCTAAATCTTATTTTCTTACTTCTTTTCCTCTCTCCATCTTCTCTAAACTCTTTAGAGTCGGAGGTGTTAGATGGCTTACTGGGTGAGATGGATAGCTTTGAGGACATCATGCCAGCTGAGTCCAGTGGAACTCTTCTGCTGATGCCACATGCTCTGGATGCAGTAGAGAAATATGAGATAAATCCAGATAAAACACAAAAAAAGGGGGATGTTCCCTCTCAGCAGCCTAATGGAAGAAAGAATGGTATTTCACAGGAAGTCAAAACAAATAGCTGGACTGAAAACAGCCACTGTACTCAGGTGAACGGTTCTTTACTCCAAAACACCAGTGAAGATACAGGGGATGGTAAAGATGGCTGTTTAATAGGACATGAAAAAGAGCTGGAGTCTCTTACGAAGGCAGGAGATGTGCTTGATTATAGAAAACACAAGTCCTTTGAGAACGAGAGACCTGTGGAAGAAGGTGTGCAGTCTCCATCAAGCCAGTGGTCTCAACTGAACTTATCTGATCTTGACGTAACTCACCGGGACATGTCTGTATATAGCTCTCCACCCTCCAACTTACATAGGGAGGAAAATTTAGAAGAAAAGACATTACTAGTAGCCAAGGATGATGCTGTGGAGACATCTTTACTGAACTCTTCAGGCTTGATAAAAGCACAAAAGCTTTTCGGTGTTGATTTGTCAGAAAAGTGCTGTGAAATGGAAAACAATCCAACATCGGAAATAACTCCAGAAAAATCTGTGTCATTGAGCGTTCAAGATCCAGAGTTAGTAAAAGGATGTACAGCTGAGGTTTCCAAAATGAGCTCCTTAAACTGTAATTCTTTTTTAACTGAACATGCAAATGTCACAGAGTATTCTGTAGTTGACAGTGGCAACCTTTCCAAGCATTTAAAAGCAACTTCTAAGTCTGTCGTAACTGATGTTCTGTCTCACCCACTTGGGTGTAGTGCCACATCTCCAGATAACTGTGATGACCTACATTTAATAAATAGTGAAAATACTCTTATAAAGTCTGGCTTTAAAAAACTGAAGATGTTACCCAGCTTGAGAAAGAGATCTAAGAAATTTATTTATAGAATAAATAATACTTTACCATATCAAGAAGAAAAAATACAGAAAGAAGTAACCTCTGAATCACCTATTCACACTGAATTTCCACATTTGGAATCTGATTCATACGAATTTAGAGGCTGTCTGGTGGCCAGTAATGTTGAGCAAGGTATATTATTAAGCTTTTCATCATTTGTGGAGGATTCATTATTTGTTATGAGCCTTTCATGTAAATGTTTCAGATAAAATTATGTAAAATCTTGTGTTTGTGAAAAAGTAGCTGGGCAATTTGGAATCAACATATGGGATTGGTCTGTTATACAGTGATAAGGATAGCATCATTTTCAAGTAATCTTGTGCTAACTTTTTTTCCTAACAGGTTAGTTTCTGGAATAGAAACTTCCACCCTGAGCCATTATTCTATTCTAATTGACAAGCTTAGTTACCTTTGTCAAGGCTGCTTTTACATCCATAGTGTCAAGGGCCATTTTGTCTGAGTTGGTGACTTCTAAGTGATCATAAAGAATGTTAAAGTTGTATACTTATTTTTATAGAATTAGGTGCTTTGAGACTGTACGTCTCTTTCTTCTAAAAGCACAAAGTATTGTAAAAAACAATATAATTAAAGCAAGCACATGCTTCTATTTTTAGAGGATGTTGTTCTTGCTAGAAGAATTACTTTATATTAGGAGTTGAAGTACTTTAAATTTGAAACAAATCCTTATGTGGAGACACAAGGAGTTGAAGCACATTTTTGAAATTTCATTACAACTAAAAATTTATTTACTGATTCTTACTTGGTAGCATTAACTGCAGCCAAATCTTTTGTTTCTGGCTGTTAGAATATAATTAGGTTAAACAGAACTCCAGCCTTGTCAAGGCATTTGCATTTGAAAACAAAAGTGATACTTTGGATTCCGCTGTTAAGCTAGTGTAGAAATTATCTAATCAACCAAAAAATTATTAAAATCTGAACTACATTTATTTGAATAAATTTATTCACTTTTTCTCTGTAATGTCTTGTCTTGTAGACCGCTTTCTTCCTGTTGAGGGAAATCATTTGGAATCAAATATCAGGACAGAGAACTTCAGCACTTCTACTTTAAAAATGGATATAATGGATAACTCACCCAATAATTCCTTCAGTGATAGGCTGAAACAACAAGACCTGAGAGACTTGGGAGAAAATGCAAGAGAGGATCAACCTGCTACGTCAGTAAAATGCTTAGCAGTATCTAATACACTGAAAGAAGACACAACAAATTCTTTAAATAGTGAGATTATTTCAAATATAAAACGTAAAGTTCTGACTTCAGCATGCCTAATGGCAAGAAAGCGTTCCAGATTTCTCCCTAAAACAACCTGTGCTTTAGAGAAAGGTAAAGAAGATAAGAACGTGAGTGCTAACGTGAATGATGGAGCTGCTGTACCTCAGAGCCTGAAAGAGCTTGACTCTTCTCACAGGGACAGGGAAGTCTTGGTTGATATTCAGGGTGACTCTACATCTGTGACAAACATCAGTTCCCATTTTGCATTGTGTCAGATCAACTTGGGCATAACTGGAGTCAATAGTGATTGTTGCAATAAATTATCACCCAGTAAAAGGCATGCTACAGACCAGAGGTCAGGAATTGACCGTAGAGAATTACACAGAACCTTGGGAATAAACTGCTCAGAATATGACAATACTGCATTAAAACAAGGGGAGAAAACAGATGCAGGTGCCTTTTCAGAGGATGTAGCCAACAATGAAGACTCAAAGCCAGCTGGAAACAGCAAAAGCCCTCAAGCAGCTGCATTCAGTAATGTAGCTGCCGACATTTCTAAAGAATTATTAGATTGTGTAGATAATAGTTCTTTAAATGAAGTCATTTCTGTGGAAGATAAACAAGTAGCACCCACGTGTTCCAGCAAAAAGCCAAACAAGAACCTAAAGCATAAAGGGGAATCATCAATGAATCTTAATGCGTGCAATTTGAATCTGGGCTTCAGTGGCTTTCAGACTGCTTCCAATAAGCAGATTAAATTCTCTGAAGCTAGTATAGCAAAAGGCAGAATGCTGTTCAAGGATATTGAAAATGAATGCTTTGAAGCCTCTTCCATGGAAAGAGTCAGTAACTTTCCACATCAGGTTAAAAAGGAAAATATGTTATTCTCAGGTTCAAAAAGCAAGTTGGGAAGTAATTTATCTGATTCTTCAGATTCACAGGCAAGTTTTCTTGAGCCCAAGCATACACAGTTTCCTCCACATAAAGTTGGCTTGTGTAAAATCTTTCCTACAACTCCACAAGCCTTTCAAGAAGCAAATCAAACCTTGACAGCAAGCCAGGAAGCTGAAATTGCTGAACTTTCTAGTATCTTGGAAGAAACAGGTAGTCAGTTTGAATTTACACAGTTTAGAAAGCAAAATAACACAATACAAAGTCACTGCTTGGAAAAATTAGGAACTGTAGAAACACATGTAACAAAGAATGTAGACAACATTTCTGAAATAAGGAAAGATGTGGGGGTTTGTAGCACTTTTAAATCAGAAAATCAAGTAAAAAATGACAAGTATCGTACTCAGGAGGAGGACACAAATGAAGACTCTGAATTCGTGGAAAATGAAAAAGAAAATGCAGTGTTTTTCCACAAAAATGACAAAAAGGTTACTTTTACTGACTTAGACATAAATGAAAGTAGAAGATCTGATGAGGGCTTTCCCACAGCTAAGCAGGACAGCTTTTCTAATTTCATAGGCTTTACTTCAGCTGGAGGTAAAAAAATTAATATTTCGAAGGCAGCTTTGAGTAGATCTGCAGAGCTCTTCAGAGACTTGGATGATGATAACTATTTGTTCAAATCTTCTGAAACTGGTACTAGATGTCACAATTCAAATGGATCTATGTCTTCTAACAGTATTTTTTCCAGATGCCTGACAAAAGAAAGCAAAGAAAAAACTGTTCGTGTTTCAGATTTCCAAAGTGTGAATGGTGCTTCCCACACAGGTTCTGTTTCCTGCCATGCACAGAATAAAAATGAGGAAAATACTAGTACAGCATTCAAGGAAAATAGGGAAAATAAGACAAAAATATCGGTAAATAATACTGATAATGTTAACTTCACTAGTGTTAACATTCTCAACAGCCTATTGTCCACTAAAGATCGTAAGCAGAATTACAAAACTTCCAAACAAATTTTAAATCAAGGAGATGGTGAAGGCAATTTGCAAGACCACTCATTAGATGTAACATGTCTAGAAGATGCTGTTATGACTGCAGAAGAACACAGTTTAATTATGTCATATGAAATGGAAAACCAGTCTCCTAGGCAGAAAGGAGAAGACAGAAAGGAAGGTGAATGTTTGTCACCAAAGCTTCAGATTCCAGCTGTTGGTGATATTTCCATTCCTGATGCAGCTTTGGATCATTCTCTGCCCTTGTTCAGTGTACAGTGTGGAGAAGGAGATGTAAGTGTTTCGGAGAACTCTGATAAAGAAAAAACAAATTGTAAAAATATGGAAGAAGACACCACTCATGATAAGGATCTGCTAGTGAATGAAAGCAGAGTAGAAATAGGTTCTCACCATCATTTTCAAATACCTCTCAAACAAGAGGTAAATGTGGGGAAAAATGAAGTGGAAGGGAGTTACCTGACTGGTTTTCATACTGCTAGTGGCAAGAAAATAGCAATTGCAGATGGATTTTTGGCTAAAGCAGAACAGTTTTTCGCAGATGTTGATGTAGGAAAGGAACATAATGACAATTTTGAGAACCTCATCAAGAAAAGGAAATATGGCAAGAACTGTGTTAAAGACTATGATTTATGTATTGAAAGTATTGCTCAGAGTGACTCAGAAAAACTCAATTTTGATGAAAAGCTTGTTCCTGAAGAGCTTGGAGATCAGTTTAATCAGGCAATAGAGAGCAGTCCTATTAAACATGTTGTGATTCTTGATCCTGCTAAAGTAGATACATTTGTTGATCTAGGTGAAACTTGTGAAGGGAGTTTGGTGACTTCACATGAACATAAAAAAGCTGATGTCAGACCTGGAATTCCAGCATTGGAATCCCTTACAGGACAGAAGAGTGATGCTTTAAGTACAACTCATTTGTCTGAAGGTGGAAGATTCCTTGCAAAGAAAAAGGTGGACTACTCACCCAGAAAGAGGGATGATTCAGAAAACACGGATGATTTTCCTGTGCACTCTGCTGCATCTCCACACTTAATGAAGGTACCACATGGCCTCGAAGATAACTGTGTGCCTGGAGATAAAAAAAATGGTTTATTTGTTGAGGAGAGCAATAATAACGCTGATCAATCACTCCTCTTAGATTCAAAAAGCAGCTGCTCTTACATGAATGGTGACAGTAAGGAATTCAGTTTAGAGCATTTAAATGAACCTGCTGCTGATAAAAATTGCTTCACAGACACCATAGCTAGTGCTTGCCAAAACCAATCACTTGTCAGTCTTCCTGAAGAGGAAACTAATTTGAAAAGGTTAAAAGAAATAACACTTAAGGCTGAAAAACAAAGGGGTGATCTGAAACAAACTGTGTTTAGCACAGCAAAAGGGAGAGCTGTGTCTGTTTCAGAAAGTGCATTAGCAAGAGTCAGACAAATATTTCAAGACTGCAGTGAAGCTGTAAAATATGAAATTGAGCCTGACTCAGGAATGAATCAAACAGAAATTGCTAGAAATTCATCTGTAGTCCTTCACACTGAGTGTCCTAATTCTGATGAATTTTTTAATGCTATAACAAGTGAAGAGGTTAATTCAGCCACATCCCAATTTATTAAAGTAAATGCAAGTGCTGATGAAGACAGTCACCAAGAAAGAAACACATCTGCAGATGCAAAGTCTATTTCAAATTCTCAGAAACAATCTTTTGAGCAGAATATTAAGCTTTTAGGGCACTTTGTTCCAAATAAGCAGATAAAGCCATCAGATGCTTCTACAAGCAATTTTGGATTTTTTAGTACGGCAAGTGGAAAGTCTGTACAGCTTTCAGAAGAGTCACTCAGGAAAGCTAGACAACTCTTTTCTGAAATGGAAGGTAATCATTCACCATGTGTACAAGAAGCATTTTTAGTTGAGAAAGATGTTGAAAAGTCTAAAATGCACACTGAAGTACTTGCTACGAAAATGCAGGTAGAGTCATCAAAAGGGGAAGAAAATACCAGTCCTGAATTGATTCCAGATTCTGCTTTTGGCTTCAGCACTGCTAGTGGAAAGCGGGTAAGAGTTTCTAAAGATGCCTATGAAAAAGCAAAGGCAATTTTAGAAGAATCTGATTGTTTTTTGAATAGTGGGCTTTGCACTACAGATCAGCTTAGTTCAATTAAAGACAGTGGTCAACATTTAAAATCTTTAACAGATAAAGTGATCTCAGAATTCAAAACTGAAAAAAGCTGCAATCAAGACTCTGACTTTAAAAGCATCTGCTCTCAGGAAATGAAGTATTTTCCAAGCACTTACGATGTCAAAATTCCTGAGCACACACCATACAATCAGAAAAGCAAGCGGTTAACATCATTTAAAAATAACTTTGAACAAGAGGAAACTGAGTCTTTTGGAAGAGGGCAGCTGAATCTGGGGTCAAAACCAGAGTCTGAAGCAATTTCATGCAGTGCTACTGCTAAAGCAGAAATTAATACTAACCTTCTCCAAAGTCAAAAAAATTACTTGGAAGCAGAGGCTGTAGCAAGTGCAAGAGCTTTCATGGAAGACAGTTTTTCGAGTTCTGGAGTACAGATTAATGCTGCACAGACCTTCAGTGGCAGACTGGATAAAAACTTCCAAAATAAGACCTTTGGGAAGAGGCACTTTGAAGAAAACAACTCACTTGGTAGGTGTCTTATTTTACATATGTTCAACTCTGTATTTCTGCATAGTGATTGGTTTATGTTTTGGGGTTTTTTTTGCATGTCATGCTGATTTTTAGGTCATAGAGACTTCAGTTTCTTTCTCTAGGTGTCAATGACAAAAACTCTTCTTGCTGCAGGGTGCTTCATCTACTCTTTCCAGGCTTAAGTATGCACAGTAGAAGCTAAATTTGTGATTAGTAATTTTGAAGGTGTACAGGTTTGCTGTTTTACCATAAACTTACAGAAGAAAGCTGCTGCTTCTTTTCTCCCTGAGCAGACTTCCTTCTTTTTTTCCGCTCTGTACAAATCTAGTGTTTATTTCACTGAAAAATAAGTAGCAGTATTTCCATTTTCACCTTCTTGTGCATTGTAGGTGAGGACAATGTTTTGCTTGTATCAAGATTGCTAGTCTGATATGAAAAATATTTGTTGGTCTAAAAGCAGTTTCTTGCCTTCTGAAACTGATCTGTCTGGAGCTGAAGTGTAGTTACTTGATGCTTGCACAGGCACCCAGACCAGTTCAGGCACCTGGGCTAGCTGGAAACTCCTTGCAGAAGGGGAGATTGCAGCAGAGTCCCTGCCTGGCTGCACAGGTCGATGCTGGAAAGTTTGGCTAGGTGGCAAAAGCCAGGGCAGGACTCTTACCAATGCAACTTGAAACAGCTGTGCCACAGCTGAGCCCTGACCTTAGTTACACCTTCTGTAAAAGATGAGCTGCTCTTAGAAGTTTGGAGGGACTCTTTAGTTACTGGAAGTTCAAAGAGAGATGCAGGTGAAGTGCACTGTGAGAGCTGTGCTGCTGGAGTGCACTGTGATGCACTTTGTGAGGCAGGCTGAGGGTGTTTGGTAGCTTCAGACTTACAGACTTTAATTTTGGGTGGAAAAGAATTGCTGGTCACGAAAGTTTAATAACTTCATCATGCGGGGTTTTGTTGTCACTCTTGGTAACACACTATGCAGTCATTCTGTACAGCAGAAACTTCTGCAATTTGTGTTGAAGTGGCTCTCTGTCTGAAAGTTAAGACATGTGACCTGAAAACTTGCTAATTCTGCTTGCTCTGACCTCAGTGTTTTATTTAGAAATTACAGTTACATTGTACCAATTGATAAGAGACTGAACTTGAAAGGAACATCACTTTTAAAACTCTGTGGTTTTATTCTAGGTGAACCTCCAATTAAGAGGCAACTTCTGCTTGAATTTAATAGAACAAAGAATTCCCCCAGGTCTTTGAAAGCTTCAAAAAGCACCCCTGATGGTAATTTTAGTAATCTTGTATTCTAAGCAGTAATCCAGTGTCGGCTGTTATCTTGAGAATTCTTCCATTTCCAATAACCTAACATTTAATAAGTTTGCTTAACTACTGCATATATAAATGTCGTCATGGAAATTCAGGAAAGCTGCTGTGGTAATGTCTCTGCAGACTTGAAATCGTGTTTATGCCTTATTGCATCGACTATAAATATATTCCTTCTGCAAGAATTCTAGTTTAACTTCCAGTTCAGGAGGAACTTACTCACTCTCTCAAAATCCTAAATCTCACAAATTCTAGTCTCAATAGGAAGAATGTGTCTTATTGATTAATATACAGAATATATTTTACTGATTAACTTTGAGTAGATACTTACTGGTAATATACTTACTATATAATTACTTCTCATATGAAACTTCCTCTTTGCAGCCTAAGGGCATAGCACAAATGGGTTTATATTCCAGGCAGATACGATTTACTTATGTCAGTAATTCCAAGATGTCCTTCAATAACGGAAGGAGAAGTTTGTGCAAATGTGCCTTTTTCTGTTGTTACTTCAAATAAAAGAATAAAAGTTGCTGAAAGTTCTGAATGTAATGGTGAGCCTACCTGGAGTTAAATATATGATATACGTTTCCCTTTCAGGAGCCTAAAAATATCTTGCTGCTCACAAACACAAACTCTTGAGAGCTCAGCACTGTGAGCACTTATCCTTTAGATCTCTTTAGAAAGATGTTTAAACAAACATATTTGGGGGCAGGAAGGAATAAGATGTTTAAATCCACTCTGAAAACTTTTCTGCATATCATTAATATAGATAAAACATGCTGTAAATTTCTATTTTCTATGTAATGTGCCATTTCAAACATTTTTTTTCTAATTATCTTACAGGCATTTTTAAAGACAGAAGGAAATTTATGTATCATGTGCCTTTAAAACCCATAACTTGTCAGCCTTTTGGGTGAGAAATTTTAGAGTTCTTCTTTGTAACTGTCTAAAATATACAGTAATAATTTACCAATCAACTTTATAAAAGACTAATAATTTTATGACAATATAAATATTAAATTACTATATATAACACACGCTGCTGCAATAGATCAGTGAGATGCTAAACAAACTATACCCTGTTACACTGTCTTTTCTCAATACATAGAAGTTAAGTATTCTGGTTTTAAAATATCAGAGACTTTGTCTTTTTATTGGTTCAGAATAGAAATTTGCATTATTAAATTAAGAATACAAAACTCCTGACAAGGATTTTTGTCAGGAAGATGAGACTTGTATGCTTAAATGTTTTCATTTCTGTAGGTCAACTAAAGAACGACAAGAAGTCAAGAATCCTACTCTTACTCTGCCAGATCAAGACTTCAGAGGATTCCAATCTAAACCTGCCATTTTTCAGCACTGTGCTCACAGGCGCTCTTCAGACAGTGCTGCAGAGGTTTCCACTCCCTGTAAGGCCTCGACAAAAGAGAGTGAAGAAACAAGAAGTTTTTGCAAACCTGCCAAAGCTGCTAAAACTTTTATTCCACCCTTCAAAACCAAACTGACATTTTCTACATGTGAGCACAACATCAGCAAAAATATGACCAAGGAGGTAGAACTAAATCAGATCAGAACTGAACAAAATACTGCTGACCCTCAAGATCACCAGTCTGATATCCAGCAGGCAGCAGACACTGACCTAGAAAATGGCAATTTAGGTATTTTCAGATTTTACTCACTTAACTATTGTAAATACTGTCAGTGTTGATTCTTTAAGGGGTTTTTGCATAATTTGTCGGACTTTTTTAATGAAAAAAGCTTATTTTTAAGGCTTTTTTTATTTTGGTGGGAAAATTAGGAAATTACTACTTTCCTAATATTTTATATTGTACTCCTAGAAGAGTATATCCTGTTTCTCTCCAAAGTTAATTGGGAAGATGAAAAGTATTTCACACAGTGCTTAGAAACAAGATAGCTTATGTTTCATTTGATATTTGATTATTTTTATATTCCTCATAAGTAAAATAATCTAGGAACCTTAGATTAGTCTTGCTGTACTTCATTCACTTTTACAGAAGCTAGTTTTCATTCTGTTCTCTAATTAAAATGTAGACTTAGCCATATAAATGGTTGATTGTATCATTTTCAAAGAGACAGACTTCAAATGCTCAACTGTTCTACTTAAGAATGTGGGTTTATGCCTTCTAAGCTCTCTTGAATGTTCTGGTGTGTGTTATTTCTATAATTTACAACCAAATAATCTGGGTGGGTTTTTTTAAGGACTTGTGTATATTTGAGCAGGTGTATGAACATTTACAGAATTAGATCCTGCAGTAACAGGCCAAAATCTCAGGATTATAGATTCTGTAGTCATCAACTAATTTTTTTTTTCCATTTGGAGTTTTCTGTGAAGATTGAGTTCAGTCTGATGAGAAAAATACGTGGATGGAAGTTTAGTTCAGGGACTTATATAAAATTAATACGGATATGTAATTCATTTCATATAAATATTCAAATGCCTTCAGTAAACCCTACTTTCTAAATGCATTAAACTTTTAATATTTAGACTTGCAGTTTCTAAAAATCTGCATATTGGCACAGAAAAAACGCTGCTCTGAATCTGCTACAGTGTATGTATCTTTATTTGATAATGCTTTTTAAAGGTTTTGATGTTTTGGGGTTTTTTATTTTGCAGCTATGGCCTGGATGGTGACAAATCTCCGCTGTGCTAGAGATCTGCAGGAAATGAGAATTAAAAAGAAATGTAGGCAAAATATTCGTTCACAGCCAGGCACTCTTTATGCCATTAAAACATCTGCGAGCAATAGAATCTCTCTGAAAACTGCAGTAGAAGAGAAATCTCCTAGCTTTTATTCTACAGAACAGGTATATTGATATCTTTTTATTTTCTGTCTCACATCTGTTTCTCAAGACTGGCAAATTTAAAAACACAGTAGCTTTTGAATAGATACATTCTTCAGTTTTTAGGTAAGTACTTACAGTACCTGTTACACCAGTTGCTACAGTACTTAAGTAGCATATATCCAGTTTTTGAGGCTATTCCAAATAATAAAGTTCATAAATCTCTAGTGTTATAATTAAATAGGAAAAAATCCACCAATTATAATGCATATGAAGAGCTGGTTTAAAAGAACAGTTAAAATTTAAGCTTAGGTAAATCTACATGAAAATGCTCTTGCTTTTGGTACAGTGAAAGTACAAAACTTACTGAATTTTTTTAAATACTTTCAAAGAACACTGTGAATCTGTTCTGCTAAAACGGTTGTTGGGAATCCTCCATTCTCCATGGTTTACATATGAAATGGCAAGGTCGGACAAAAGCCATCTCAACCTTAAGGAAATATTTAAAAGATTTATAAGATTGGATATTTAAACTCTTGAATTCTTACTGTATTGTCATTATTTTGTCTTTTCCGTCTGATTTTTTTCAGCTATACACATATGGTGTTTCAAAAGAGTGTGTACAAGTTAACAGCACAAATGCAGAATCTTTCCAGTTTCTCATCAAAGACTTTTTCAATAAGGAGTATTTGTTAGCTGGAAATGGAATGCAGCTTGCTGATGGAGGATGGCTAATACCTACAGATGAGGGAAGAGCTGGGAAAAAGGAGTTTTACAGGTGCCCTTACTTATGAACTTGGGACAACTATGTTATTTGTTAGCAATTCTCTTGTCTCCTAGAATAAATCCAACACAGTGGTATTTTAAAGCTTCTGACTACTGTTTTTTTTGCTATGCATTTTAGTACACCTCTGTTAGTGTAAATAAAGATATTATAGGATTGTAAATTTGCTATGTAGATTAATGTTGCTAATGATTGATCTTCACTGACCACTAAAGAAAGAAAAGCCAGTTCGGAAAATTTATGGAAATTCTTCAGTGGTGTCAATAGTCTAAAAAATAGGCAATTTAAAATTTGCAGTGGATTTGTGGATTTCAGGTTAATTTATTTACAATTTATCTGCAGAGCCCTTTGTGACACTCCTGGTGTGGATCCCAATCTAATAACAGAGGCCTGGGTTTACAATCACTACAGATGGATTGTATGGAAATTGGCAGCCATGGAAGTGTCTTTCCCACATGAATTTGCTAACAGATGTTTGACACCAGAAATGGTCCTGTTGCAGTTGAAATATAGGTATGTGTTTAGCAATATATTAGGAGCTGTAATTTGTGTTACTGTGTGCTTTCTGGTTTGTCAGTATTACAAAATAAGCACATCTATCTTGCATTCACTACTTAGCAGAATACTTCTAATGTTAAACTTAGACATAGCAGTATTAAAAACATAGTGTGTGTTACTTGCAAAAATGTAGAAAACATCTGCTTTACTACAGTAGTGCTTAATCATGTAGATTGAGTAACCAACATTTTGCTAAATGATGTTTAAAGAAAAACAATGTGATGGATTTTGTTTGCTGTAACAAATTCTTTTTTGTAGGTATGATTTGGAAGTTGATAAAAGTAAACGATCAGCAATCAAAAAAATAATGGAAAGAGATGATGCAGCAGGTAAAACACTTGTACTGTGTATTTCCAAAATCATATCGCTGAATGCAGTTGCATCTCCTAGCAGTAGCAATAAGAACATGGAAAGTAAAAAAGCAGCAGCTTTAATTGAAGTTACTGATGGCTGGTATGGGATCAGAGCTCTTCTGGATCCACCTCTCAAAGCTTTCTTAGATAAAAGAAGGCTGACTGTTGGTCAGAAGATCATAGTGCATGGAGCAGAACTTGTTGGTCCTCAAAATGGATGTACACCACTGGAAGCCCCAGATTCCCTTATGTTAAAGGTAAATAAAAAGTATTAGTTCAGCTTGATTGGATGCTACTTAGTGAGCCACATTTTGTAAACAGAAAAAGTTATTGGGGCTTTACGAACAGATGGAGCTTTGCTGAAGTTTAATAACCAGATTTGTAAGACATGATACAAGGATGTTATTCAATATGGTTGGAAGAGAAGTTTGTAGTATAAAATTCTGGCAAGTTGTGCTATGTGTTTTGGCAGTTCCAGCTCCTTACTTTGCTTAAACACCAAGTTGCAAAGACAATATGGAAGTTGGAGGAAGAATTGGTGGGGGTGGGGAGTGGAAAAACCAAGTCGTGAGAGGGTGAACTGGTGGGAGAGGGCTTTGACTCATTTGAGGTTAGTTAAAAAGCTTTAACTTTAAAGAGGGCTTTCAGCATAATACTGAAATTGCTCCTCCAGTACAAAGCAATACAAAGCAATCATAGATTCTCATTTCCCAGAGAATTTTAATTCATCACATTTTTAGATTCTGTTTAAAATACATTCTTCAATGTGAAAGGAAACCTTTAAATTAAAATGTGATCTGCTCAGGTGCAAAAGTGATATATTCTTAGTGAGGTCAGTGTGAAAATAGATATGTAGATATTCCTGTAGATAAACTAAGTTGGATGTAACTTTGACGTAGCAGTGACAGTTTCTCATTCAGCATTTCCCTTGCTCAGATCTCAGCGAACAGCACTCGCCGTGTGCGATGGCACACAAAACTAGGATTTCATCGGGATCCCAGACCTTTCCCTTTGCCTTTAACATCACTCTACAGTGAGGGTGGTGCTGTGGGGTGTATTGATGTGGTTATTCAAAGAACTTACCCTGTTCAGGTATGGTGTAAGTATATTATGAATCTAACAGGATTATATGAGAGATCTCAATTATATTAACTAATTGCTATATCATTCCTCAAATCAGACACAATATAGAGAGCTAAATTATTTTTTAAGATACCATTATTATGTATGCAATAAACAGGAGTGGTTCCTGCATTGTGCATGTATTTAGTATTTCAGGACTGCAGTATCCTGCTATAAGAAGGATTTGAGTTTGTGTTCAGTATCTTTTAGTTGGCTTTGCTTTCAGCTTCAAAAAGCCAGAAATAATTGAATTCCAATTCTGTACTCTAAAAATTACAGCACATATTTTATTATTAACTTATTAACTAAAAATTACATATTTCTAAGCACTGGTAGGATTCATTTTTCTTACTTGTAGCTGACTGTATTGTGTAAGTTCTGTATTACTGAAAATATAGTGTGTAATTGTGGTGTAAAATAGAGTTAAGATCTTTTAAATACCACTTGATATCCAGACTTTTTAAATACTGTAGTCAGACTTCTCTGCAACTACTTGGTTTTATAACAATACCAGACACAAAAAGAAACAATATTTCTGTTAGTAATCAATCCTTTTGATGTAAACAGTTTAACCAGGACATAACTTGCATATTTTATTAACTTTTCTCAGAGCAGGTTATACTTGGCATGTATATCTAGGATTCTTTTTTCATTGCCTTCTTTCTAAGGTATTATATTATTGTTGGTGGATGTAGAATGAATTCTGCAAAGGTACTAGCAACATTTGGTTTGGATCATTACTTTGCTGTTTAGATCATTATTTTAATGGAGGAAATTGCAGCACTTATGCAAACTGTCTGGTAGAACAAACATTTATTTAGGTCTCAGAAAGGGGACTGTAACCTATAACTGTATCGCAGTAAATGGTTTCCAGGCTGGGGAGGAAAGTGCTTCTTTGTATCTTGCTATGTCAAGAGATTGATGTACTTTTTTCTTTTTTAAACACTGAGACTCTTGCTTAAATATACCAGAAGTAGGTATGGGCTACCAAAAAGAAGATTTGGGCTGTCTGTCTCTTTTTAACCTCAAGAGTCAAGGAGTGTAGGAATCACACTAGCCTTAATTAAAGGAGTCAAAATGTGAGTAATGCAGGAAATACATGGTGTGCAATTAATGAGGTAGGCAGAGCCTATTTCAACAATTCACTGCCTCATAAGGATTAGTCCTGCAACTTTTCTTTTATCTGCTTTCACTGTACACTTCTGCTTCTTCCCTGTTCTAAACCCAGAGCTCACCTGGTCCTGTTCCTTAGGTGACTTAATCCATTAAACTAGGAAAAATAACTAATAATAATATTAAAAACACACAATGTACTGCTGTCTATTGAATTACCAAACTGATACAGTCTGCTGAGGTCTGATATGTGCTAGAGCCAGTGCAAGGAAGAAGACAGAATTGTGCAGAAAATAGGAAGGGAAGGGAAGGAAAGGGACCACTTTTGGCAGCCATGGATCTCCTTGTTTAGCTCACTGATCTCTTCAAATCAGGCAAGCCAGTTCTGGCAGGGTTGTGGACAAGGCTCTAGTCCTATGGAACCATCTCAGGCAGGAAAGGTTTAGGAGCATCTGCAGAACTGCATCATAGTTATTCTACAGTATCTAATCTAGGATGTTAAAACCGAGAGTACAGCAGATGTGGAAAGACAGCTTGGGTAGAATGCAGTCCTGGTGTATTTTTAAGCATTGAGTTTGGTGGTTTGTATCTTAATGTATCTACCAGTGGATCCATTCATCATCTAAATTACAACACTGATACCCACTACTTGAAGCTGTGTTTTCTTCAGCTGTTAAATCATCTGGTTTTGGATACTGCTCCATTCTGTGTGTCTTTGACAAGTTACCAACCAATGCTGTGGAGTTTTGCCTTTTATCTGTTATACTGGAAGAACTTATGGTCTGCTGCCTGTTCATTTTTAAAGCATTTTTGCTCAACAGTGAGTATGAAAGAGAAGCTAGATAATATTAAAAATAATTTTTTAAAAAACTGGGTTTAGTTTTAGTCTTTTTATTTCAGTGGATGGAAAAGACGTCAGCTGGTTCCTACGTTTTTCGTAACAGCCGAGCTGAAGAAAGGGAAGCTGCCAAGCATGCAGAGAATCAGCAAAAGAAACTGGAAGCTCTGTTTGCAAAAATCCAAGCAGAATATGAAAAGCATGAAGGTAAAGCTTTCATTCTTTCAGAACACATATTAAAAACAGAAAAACATTTTGATGTTTTCAGAAAAATCTAAAGAAATTGTCAAAAATCTTCTCTGGTGATAGAGAAGCGTAAATGGGATTTGGGGTTGCTTTCCTTGTTGTTGTTTTTGCTTTGTATTGTGACAGGTTTTTGCTTCCTGTGTATCAAGACATTTTAGTACAAAATGATTACATGCTTATTTGCATGTCTTTGCAGCTATCTAGGAAACACCTCTTGAACATATTGGTAGCCAGGCCACTAGAAAATTATCCTTGAGATGATTCTCAGGGAAATGCTACAAAATTGTAGAATTCATAATTTCATTCCCTTCAGGGACGTGACACTGTGAGATTTCACCCAGAGGTAGGCACTGCTAGGATGTATCTCAGTAGAACTGAACACCAAAACCAAGCACTAAGCATCTTTCCTCATGAGTAATTGCATGACTCTGCAGATACTGAGGTCAGTGGAGCTGCTCAACGGGACAGGGACTCTGGTGACACAGGCCATGGACAATGCTGAGTACTGAAAGCCCTTGGTTGGCAATCCCAGGCCACAGAGACCAGGGGAAATTCTGAAGCAAGGAAGACATACCCTTGGTGGAAGAGGGTCAAGGTAGAGAACACTCAGGCGACCTGGACATATCTAAGTCCCTGGCTGATGATGGGATTAACTCAAAAGTGCTGAAGGAGCTGACTGATATCTGTGGGGCTGCTTTTGATCCTCTTTGAATGATCATTAGTTGATTGGTAGAGGTGCCTGGAGGCTGGAAGAAACCAAATGTGCCTGCTGTATTCAGAAAAGACAGGAAGAGCAGAAAACAGCAAGCCAGTCAGCCTTACCCTGATCTCTGAGAAGGTGATGGAACAAATAATCCTGGAAACTGTTAACAGGCACATGAAGGAAAATAAGTGATTTGGAGTATTCAGCAAGGATTCACTCAGGGGAAGTCATATTTGACCAACCTGACAGCATTCTGTGATGAAATCGCTGGCTTGGGCAGTTGAGGTTAGAGCAGTACCATTGTCTACCTGGGCTTCAGAAAGGCTTTTGACACTGTGTCCCTTAATATCTGCAGAGAGAAGCTGATGATGGGCTGGATGAGGAGGCAGGCAGGTGGATTGAAAACTGTCTGAACAGTAGGGCCCAGAGGGTGGTGATCAGTGGCACGAAGTCTGTTTGGAGACCAGTAACTCCTGGTGTATGTCAGGGATGAGTACTGGGCCTAGTCCTGTTTTAACAAATTTGTAAATGATCTGGCGAATGGGGCGGTGTACTTACTTCAGCAGGTTTCATGCTGAAAATTAGGACAAGTGATGGATACACAAGAGGATTATGCTGCCATCCAGAGGGATCTTGGCAGCTGGAGAAATAGGCTGACAAGAACCTCACAAAGTTCAACAAAGCAAATTGGAAATCTTGCACCTGGGGAGGAGCAGTGCCATGCACCAGTACGTCTGGGGGCCACAAATCTGGAAAGCAGCATGACAGAAAGAGCCCTGGGGGTTCTGGAGGACAAGCTGAGAATTGTTGCCAGAAGGTCTAAGAAGGTGATCCCTCCCTTTTGTTTAGTCCTGGTAAGGCCACATGCAGAATGCCGTGTCCAGTTCTGGGCTCCTCACTACAAAAGAGATATGGACCCACTGGAGATACTACAACAAAGGGCCATGAATGTATTTAAGGATTTGTAGCATCTGACATGGGAAATGCTGAGAGATCTGGGACCATTGAGCTTGGAGAAGGCTCAGGGACATATGATCAATGTACTTAAATACCTGAAAGGACAGTGCAGAGAAGATGGAAGTAGGCTTCTGTCAGTGGTGTCCAGTGACAGGTTCACAGCCAAGTGGGCACAAACTGGAGCACAGGAAGTTCCCTCTGGACATCAGGAAACAGTTTTTCACTATGATGGTTGACTGAGAGTGTTGGCTAGAGAGGCTGTGAAATCTCCATCCTTGGACATAATGAAAAGCTGACTGGACGTGGTCTTGGTCAGCCTTCTGTAGGGTGGCCCTGCTTGAGCAGGGGGGTTGGACCAATGACCTCCAGAGGTCCCTTCCACTTCAACTATATTCTGATTCTGTAATGGCTGACACTGTCCACCTCTGCCAGTGGTTTCTAACAGTAGTTCTAGCATGGAATTCTTAGTTGAAATCAGAGATGGCCTTGGAATTCTTAACTTCACTGCTATTACACCCCATATGTTGTTTTATGTTTGGTACGCCTGTGTACACGGGAGTCTGCTATGCTGAAGGAATTCATCAGAATTCTGGCAGCAAAGTGACTTACCTAAGGAGAGGGTAATAGTTTAATGTAAGTTAACTTGGCGTTTAGCTGATGTCCTGAGGAGGCTTCGTGTGCAGGCCTTTGGTACCTGCTGTCCCACATCTTGGTGTCTTTAAGACTTTTCTGCTGCATAAGAGGAAGTGATGGACATAAAGAAAATGTAGTCAAGTTATCTATGAAGGTTCTTGGCAACCCATCAAATCTCTCACCTTCTCCTAAGTGCAGACACTGATACTGGTTTCCCCAAAGTTTATATAATATTCTAATCTATGTTGTATTTAAATGATTAAGATTTTTTTTTCTGCTTGTATTTTCCTGATATGTATACATACACACACATATATACATCAATTCCTATACATGTTTTGTATTTTTATTCTGGTAAGGCCTAAGTACTACTGTGCTTCTTACATAATTATTTCTTCCTTCACTTTAAAGTGTATTGATTGTACTCCACATAAAGCCTTTTTCTCAACAGAGAGAACCAGTAGAACACCAAGATCACGGATAGTCACAAGACAGCAAATCCGTAATTTGCAAGATGGTGCAGAACTTTATGAAGCAATTCAGAATGCATCTGATCCTGGTTATATGGAGGTAACTTGTAGATCCTACTGGGCTAATTTTGAAAAGCTTGTGGAATAAATCAAAATTTAATAACTCCTGCTAAAATTGACCATTAAATTACTGTTTGGTTTTGCTGCCTTTTGGTATTTCCTACAGCATGCTTATTGCTAAATAAATTAACATTAAAAATTTTGAAAAAAACTTAATGAAGGCTTGTCGTAATTGATTAATATTATCTTGGATGGCAATTTCTCTTGGTATAAAAATCCAGGATATAGCACAATTAAAAGTTAACGTTACTTGTAATTTTATTACATCGCTTTGTCCTGCATATATGAAAACTTAATGCATCTCATCAGTCTAGAGCTTCATACACATATTCTTGCATGTTCACTGAACTGTTTGAATAATTATATTGTCTTTGTTGTCTTCATTCCCTGTTCCAGTTAAATCATAACTTTTAAGTGTTTATGCCTTTACTAATACAGATGCAGGTGATTTCCAGTTGTTAAAAATTAAATATGTGCCTTGCTTATTGCAAGTGAGGATCCTTGACTGTCATAAAGCCATATGATCTCTTTTTTTGATATGATACCTTTATTTGATAAAGTGGTATCCATGTCTCTGGAGCTGCATGTACAGGCATCTAGGTCTTGAAGGCTTGGTCAGAAAAATGATGGGCTTTACGCATTTTAGTGTAAATCACTGTGTCAGCTCAGAGACAGCAGCCTGAGGAGAAGTGCAACTCCTCCTTTATTCTTACAGAAATTTTTCCTAGCATATCTTCATATGAAACAGGCAAGCCTGCCTGTTATATTAAATATTCACCTTAGTTGTGCACTTTCAAGCAGGCTTCTCACTAATTGTCATATAAGAACAGCGTGTAGTGTAATGCTCTGCACAGACCAGAGAGCACCAGATGAGTGCCAGGTAGGACTGCTGCCTCCTGTTGTTTTAATATACCTCATTTCAAGTCCTAGTAGTGTATCAGCTGGAAATAAATTGTTTCTAACCGTTGAACACTCAAGAAAGAGGCTGTCTAAAAATCTTGACAGTGTTTTTTTGATTAATAAAAAAGATACTGAGTTCATTTTCTCTCGGTTGCAGGGATATCTCAGTGATGACCAGTTAAAAGCCTTGAAGGCTTACAGGCAGCTGATGAATGACAAAAAACAAACTCAGATACAGGAACAATTCAAGAAGGCTTTAGAGTCAGCAGAACAGGAAGCAAATGGTTGTTACAAAAGGGACGTGTCTGCAGTATGGAGATTATATGTGGTGGACTACAGAAAGCAAGAAAAACATAAAGGTTAGTTCTTGAAAAATTATAAATAGTTTTTAACTAAATGTGGTATCTGGCCAGCATAGGTAGATTTGAAGACTTTCCCAACAGTATTTTAGCTTGCATGTTAATATTTCCAGTTTGATTCTTGGTTTAGGGCTTTTGGATAGGAGGGAGCATTGTAGATTTATTTTCTTTAAAAGCCTTCACATTATTACTGAGCAGGTAACTGAGCTTACTGTGCTGTTGTCAGGAGCAGTACTGAGTATCTGGCGCCCACTGCCTGACGTGTGTTCCTTGCTGAAGGAAGGCGCTCGCTACAGGATCTTCCAGCTGTCAGCATCCCAGTCCAGGGGCAGGGCAGACTCCACCAACATCCAGTTAACAGCCACCAAGAAAACGCAGTATCTACAGCTATCAGTAAGTGCTTTAAGTGCATAAAATCATTGAAACACATCACATTGTGTAAGTGTGGTAAATACTGACGTTTTGTGTTTTACCAGGTATCACAGGAGATGCTGGTACAGATTTTCTTTCCAAGAAAGGCTCTAGAATTCACCAGTTTGTTGGATCCTTCTTTTCAGCCACCATGTGCTGAAGTGGATTTAGTCGGAGTTGTAATTTCTGTTAGCAGAACCGGTATGTTGTGGACCACATTCATGTCCTCCCATTGAATAAGCACTGAATTCTTTATTTCAAAAGTCAGTTACCTTGGTGTTGTACCTGCATCTCAGGCCTGTGCAAACCTTCTAATACAGCCTGTCATGGTGACATGCTGGCAGATAAATCTGTATTTCTGAAGAAAAACTGTCTCTGCTTATTAGCTCAGGGAGTTAGTAAGGCAGGATCTAAGCTCAAAAGCAGCTTATATTTAATTTTTTTTTTTTCCCATAAATGGTGGGCATAAGTTCTCACATCTGTGCTCAGCATCTGCAGAAACACCATCATGCATGTACATGAACTCCCTCTTTTGCGTACAGTGTCATGGAATGAGTGGAATTCAGGCACTGGAGCTCATGGATAGGGAGAGGTGGATAACCTTCTGGATGAAAAGGATAAGTTCCATAGGAGTACTGTTTCTAAAGACACAGACTTTGAGTTGTTTTCTGTAATCAGTAGGGGGCTGGTGTAGAATATGAAAGAAGCATGAGAAACCTGTCACAAGGCAGATGGGCTGCCATGTAGCTCTTGCAAGATGTGTGTGACTTTTTTTTAATAGATCCAAATCACAGCGCCTTTACTTAAAGAGATGTAAAGGTTTAATTCAGACTTTTTTCCTGCTTTTAGGTTTCACTACTGTGGTGTACTTATCTGATGAAAGCTATAATTTAGTGGCAATAAAGATCTGGACAGATCTCAGACACTTGGCTATTGAAGATGTAGTTGTGCGCTGCTCACTCATCTCAGCAAGCAACCTTCAGTGGCAGTCTGAATTCAGATCAGAAATTCCTGTGCTGTTGGCTGGAGATCTTTCTTTATTCTCAGCCAGTCCAAAGGAATGCTATCTTCAAGAGAAGGTTAATGAACTAAGAAGTGTGATAGAGGTAAACCTGTACAAGTGTCATTTGATGTTTAGTTTTAGTTACTGCTGTGTTACATCCTTCACCAAAAAGTCTGTTAGTATTGATAACTCTTTAAAACAAGTAATGCACTTGTTTATTAACAAGTAATGCACTTGTTATTTAATGCAAATAATGCTGACTTTGAGAGGGATTTTCTGGGAGATGGAGTAAGATGTTAATGCAGTTTTCCTGGAGGATTGAATATCTTGATTTTTGTTCGTTAGTTTGTTTATTTTTGTTTTTCAACTCATCCAGCAATGTCTTTAGGATGTGCTACAGAATCTCTGGCTGGCAAAAGATCTTGTTGCTGTCAATAGGGAATCTGCCATGGACAGAAAGTGCAGCAATCTTCTCTGTTGTTGGTTTGATATAAAATAAAAATCCAGTAGGATAATGATGAGAAAAGAAAGTCATAAATGTAGTGTATACAGTCCTTACATAGTTTGAAAGCCACCTATTCTGCATTGCAAACTCAGTTCTCCCTTACAGAATGTGGCCTCCTTTTGCTCTGATGCGGAAAGTAAATTGATGAATTTGCTACGAAGAAATCTCTTGCTTACACCCAGTTTAACTAAAAGATGTGGCTTGGAAAGCCCCTCTCCTTCCCGCAGCTTTGCAGAGGATAAAAGTTCGGTAAGCTTCTGGTAATTAATGCTGTGTTTGTACTGGCAGTACATGCAGTAAGGATTTAAACAAGTGTTATAGCTGTGGTGAATGGTCTCACTTCTCAGTCTACTTCATCCAGTCTTTTCAGGGCAATGCAAGCTGATTAGAAGCTTTCTCTATGTGTATGGGTTTAGGATTATTCCCCAGGAGGAGCCATGAGATAGATAATCCTTCCTCCAAACAGTGCATAAAAACTTCCCTTGTGCCCTGTGTTTCCACAACATACTTTAAGTATTTTGAATTTGATGTGAGTAAAATGAATCATTCTTTCTTTATAGATGATTTAGTGCTTCTTTGGTCCCACTGTGAAGATTATCCAATGTGAATGTCACAGAAGGAAAAATCTTGATTTGTACATATTTATTTCAAGGCATTTTGCAGCTCCCACCTTTGTTGAGAGAATTTACTTCCTGGTCTTTTGATAGATATTTCTAGGATTTAAAAGGGAAGAGGTATCAATCACCTAGTAAATGTATTTTAGCATTCATAACAAAAATTTATTTAAATAGTACTCAAGTTTTCCATGAAGGTTGCTGGTGGTGAGTTGTTTCTGATGTGCAGTACTGAGCACAGTCAAAACAAAAATTTTTCCTGCCATGAATTGCAAGGGAGGTGGAAAGACCCTGGTGTGATATCAGTTCCTGGGGACTAAGTTTAAGGTTATAAGGCATCCTTTTCCATTTCAGAAGGAGGGTTAATGCTTAATTCTGAAGGTTTAGTTTATTTATTTTATAGACTAACTGGTTTATATCTTTATAGTTTATTAAACTGTCCTGGGGTACAATGCAAAAATGTGTATTCTATCACCATCTGTTAAAATGTGGGAGGGGTGGTGATCCTTATCTCTGTGGGAGATATCCTCTGCTGATGTGCCATCTGATAAGATGGGGGGATGATCATCGTTATCTATTCACAACCCATCCCTCCTCCAGAAGATATATTCTGTTAATGGGCCATTAAGTCCTATTGTGTGACTGATAAGATTACATCACCCCATTGGGAGATGCCCCAACCAGGGGCAGGAGCCAAGCCTTTCCTACCTAGATAAAAAACTGGGGTTTGGGACCCGAGGGCAGACCTTTCTACTGGATCCCAGAGGAAAGTCGGACCTTTTTCCACATCATCGCTGGATCTTCGGAGGAAAACTGCACCTTCTACAGGAGCACTGCTTCAACAGAACCACATCTGTCATCCAGGAGGACTGCAGCCACCATTTATACGGACTGCTACCAACACCCTGACTGACAGGGTGTCAGGTTGTATTTCTGACTGTGTTGGTGGTTGTTTCTTTTATATTATTGCATGTATTTTATTTTTTTTCTCTTTTCTCCTATTAAATTGTATTACTGACTTGGAGTCTCGCACTGGTTTTACTTTCAAACCAACACATTAATTGGCGCCCAACGTGGGGCACGAAGGGTGCTGAGGAAAGTCAGTATTACAATTTTGTTTTCACCATGATTCTCAACATGCTTACATGGGTTTTATATCTTGCTCTCTATATTTTTCCACACATGGGGAACTATCTGCCAGCTGTAATGCTCCTGTGTAGACCAGGATATGGTATAAAAATTGCTTTATTGGCCTATTATGTCTACTGCATGATAACCTCTGAGGCAATGAACATAATCCGGAATATATACTCGACTTTGTTTGCTTGTCCTAGTCTAGGTTGCTACATCCGGGGTTTTAACAATCACACCCAGCCCTTGGGGGGAGGGGTAAAGGATGATTTTTTCCAATCTTTCCGGCCTGATACAGTAGTTTTTGGAAATGTTGAGTTCCCGCTGGATGCTAAGGACAGCACAATATTGTTGTTAGTTCTGCTTTGTCTCCTCTGCACAGCCTTTACAGCCTACAACATGCTTAGAAACAGAACACTACATGGCGTATTGATGCGTATTCTTGAGGAAGAGGAAAAAAGAAACAAATCAACTTCGTCCACGACTGCACAGAATGTCACAAAGAGGAGAAGAACCAAACAAAAAGCAACAGTGCCCGTGTCTATGCAGACTGCCACAAAGGAGGAAAAAGCCAAAAGCGAAGCAACAGTGTCCGTGTCTACGCAGACTGCCACAGAGGAGGAAAAAGCCAAAAGCAAAGCAACGGTGTCCGTGTCTATGCAGTCTGCCACAGAGGAGAAAAAAGCCAGAAGCACCATCAGCATCTCCACACAAACCATCACTGAGCCAGAACAGCCTAGACCAGTAGCAGTTGCGCCCGTTCAGAAGAAGAAATCAAAGAGCAAATCAGTTCGCATAGTGACTGACGAGGACGTGGCAGGACCTTCGCACCCAGCAGAAGTGACAGAGCCAGAGATCATCACTCGCTCTCTATCCCTGGGTGAGCTGCGTGACCTGCGGAGGGAATTCACCCGCCAGACAAATGAGTCCATCTTGACCTGGCTGCTCCGCATCTGGGACGCTGCAGCCAATGACACCATTCTGGATGGATGTGAGGCCAGGCAACTGGGATCTCTGTCCCGGGATGTGGTCATTGACCAGGGGATTGGGAGAACCCAAGAAACTCTCAGCCTCTGGCGGCGACTGCTGACAAGTGTGAAGGACAGATACCTTTGTAAAGAAGATCTTCAGGTGCACCAAGGAAAATGGAGCACAATAGAACAAGGTATCCGATGCCTGAGGGAATTGGCCGTGCTGGAGATCATTTTCTCAGAAGATGAGAGATTTCCTAAGAGCCCAGACTGTGTCCGGTGCACGTCACAGATGTGGTTGAGATTTGCACGACTTGGACCAGAGATGTATTCCCGTTACCTGGCAACGCTGCAGTGGAGGGAAGGTGAGGACATGGTAGGCGTCTTGGCCAATAAACTAAGAATTTATGAGGACACTGTCACAGCCCCATTTCGTACCCATGTCTCATCCGTGGAAACACGGCTGGTGGAGCAAGTCCGAAGCCTGATTGAAGAGGGCCATCAGAAACTAAAAAAAAGAACTTAAGGAAAACAACTACCAGATCTCTCCTGAACCAACAAGAGTTTCTGCCATTAGGAGCCGGCGTTCCTCAGGCAGGGAGAGAGGACACACTCCACGAGGTAACCTCTGGTTTTTCCTTCAGGAGCATGGAGAAGACATGAGGAAGTGGGATGGAAAACCCACCTCCTCCTTAGCAGCCCGGGTACGGGAGCTGAAAAGAGGGACACCTACCCCAAGAAGTTCATCTAGAGTCAATGCTGCTCCAGTCTCTCGTGTACAGAACTCCAGACAGTATCAGAATGATGATATGACTGATCCTCTTGAAGGAACCTCAAGAACCTATTTACAGGGAGAGAGCAACGTGTACCAGGATCAGGAATAGAGGAGCCCTGCCTCTAGCCAGGTAGAGGAGAGGGATAATCGGATCTATTGGACTGTGTGGATCCGATGGCCTGGCACATCCGACCCACAAAAACATAAGGCTTTGGTTGACACCGGCGCCCAGTGTACTCTGATGCCATCAAAGTATGTAGGAGAAGAATCCATCTCTATTTCTGGGGTAACAGGAGGATCCCAGCAGCTGACTGTAGTGGAGGCCGAAGTGAGTTTAACTGGGAACAGGTGGCAGAAACACCCCATCGTGACTGGCCCAGAGGCCCCATGCATCCTTGGCATAGACTATCTTAGAAATGGATACTTCAAAGACCCAAAAGGATATCGCTGGGCTTTCGGGATAGCTGCTGTAGAGACAGACGGCATTAGAAAACTGAGCACCTTGCCTGGTCTTGCAGATGACCCCTCTGCTGTGGGACTACTGAGAGTTGAAGAGCAACGGGTACCAATCGCCAGAACAACAGTACACCGCCGGCAATACCGTACTGACAGAGACTCAGTGATTCCCATCCATGAAATGATCCGTAAACTGGAGAGCCAAGGGGTGGTCAGCAAAACCCACTCACCCTTCAACAGCCCCATCTGGCCTGTGCGTAAATCTGAAGGAGAATGGAGATTGACCGTAGACTATTGTGCATTGAATGAGGTGACTCCACCGCTGAGCGCTGCTGTGCCGGACATGCTGGAACTGCAGTACGAGCTGGAGTCCAAGGCAGCAAAGTGGTATGCCACTATCGATATCGCCAATGCATTTTTCTCCATTCCTCTGGCAGCAGAATGCAGGCCTCAGTTTGCTTTCACCTGGAGGGGTGTGCAGTACACCTGGAATCGTCTGCCCCAGGGGTGGAAGCACAGTCCCACCATCTGTCATGGGCTGATCCAGGCTGCACTGGAGAAGGGTGAGGCCCCCGAACATCTACAGTATATCGATGACATCATTGTATGGGGCAGCACAGCAGGGGAAGTCTTCGAGAAAGGAGAGAAGATTATCCAGATTCTGCTGAAAGCTGGTTTTGCCATTAAGCGAAGTAAAGTTAAGGGACCAGCTCAGGAAATTCAGTTTCTAGGAGTCAAGTGGCAAGATGGACGTCGTCAGATCCCAACAGAGGTAATTAATAAGATCACTGCTATGTCTCCACCTACCAACAAGAAGGAAACACAAGCCTTCCTAGGTGCCATAGGCTTTTGGAGAATGCACATTCCTGAGTACAGTCAGATTGTGAGCCCTCTCTACCTGGTTACCCGCAAGAAGAACGATTTCCACTGGGGCCCTGAGCAGCAGCAAGCCTTCGCCCAGATCAAGCAGGAGATTGCTCATGCAGTAGCCCTTGGCCCAGTCAGGACGGGACCAGATGTGAAGAACGTGCTCTACTCTGCAGCCGGGAACCATGGTTTGTCTTGGAGCCTGTGGCAGAAGGTGCCTGGTGAGACTCGGGGTCGACCACTGGGATTCTGGAGCAGAAGCTACAAAGGATCTGAAGCCAACTACACTCCCACAGAGAAGGAGATCTTGGCCGCCTATGAAGGAGTTCAAGCTGCCTCAGAGGTGATTGGCACAGAAACACAACTCCTCCTGGCACCCCGACTACCAGTGCTGGGCTGGATGTTCAAGGGAAAGGTGCCTTCCACACATCACGCCACTGACACCACATGGAGCAAGTGGATTGCCCTCATCACTCAGCGCGCCCGTATTGGGAATCCAAATCGCCCTGGGATTCTGGAAATAATTACAAACTGGCCTGAAGGTGAGACTTTTGGATTGTCTTCTGAAGAAGAAGAGGAACAAGTGGCACGTGCTGAGGAAGCCCCACCATATAATGAGCTACCGGAGGCTGAAAGACGATATGCCCTCTTCACTGATGGTTCCTGCCGAATTGTAGGCACTAACCGGAAATGGAAAGCTGCAGTATGGAGCCCCACACGACAAGTTGCACAAGCTACCGAGGGACAAGGTGGATCGAGTCAGGTCGCAGAGCTAAAAGCCGTCCAGTTGGCTTTGGATATTGCTGAACGAGAGAAGTGGCCAAGGCTCTATCTCTACACTGACTCATGGATGGTAGCTAATGCTCTGTGGGGTTGGCTGGATCGCTGGAAAAAGGCCAACTGGCAACGCAGAGGGAAACCCATATGGGCAGCTGAGATTTGGCAGGACATTGCTGCCCGAATAGAGAAACTGACCATAAAGGTTCGACACGTGGATGCACATGTACCCAAAAGCCGGGCTAATGAAGAACATCACAACAACGAGCAGGTGGACCGAGCTGCCAAAGTGAAAGTATCACAGGTGGATCTAGACTGGCAGCACAAGGGAGAATCATTCCTAGCTCGTTGGGCCCATGATGCCTCTGGTCATCAGGGGAGAGATGCGACGTACCGATGGGCCCGTGACCGAGGGGTGGACCTTACCATGGACAGCATCTCACAGGTCATCCACGACTGCGAGACCTGTGCCGCAATCAAACAGGCCAAGCGGGTAAAGCCTCTGTGGTATGGTGGACGATGGTCAAAGTACAGGTATGGGGAAGCCTGGCAAATTGACTACATCACCCTTCCCCAAACCCGCCAGGGCAAACGCTACGTACTGACCATGGTGGAAGCAACCACAGGATGGTTAGAGACCTACCCTGTGCCTCATGCCACTGCCCGGAACACCATCTTGGGCCTAGAAAAACAAGTCCTTTGGAGGCATGGTACCCCTGAGAGAATTGAATCAGACAATGGAACCCATTTCAAGAACGGTCTTATCAACACGTGGGCCAAAGAACATGGCATTGAATGGATATATCATATTCCTTACCATGCGCCAGCTGCCGGGAAAGTTGAACGGTGTAATGGACTCCTTAAGACTACTTTGAAAGCACTTGGTGGTGGAACCTTCAGAAATTGGGAAATGAACTTGGCCAAAGCCACCTGGATGGTTAACACTCGAGGGTCCATCAATCGAGCCGGTCCTGCCCACTCTGAACCCCTGCACACAGTGGATGGGGACAAGGTCCCAGTGGTACACATGAAAGGTATTTTAGGAAAGACTGTTTGGATTAATCCCACCACAGGCAAAGGCAAACCAATCCGTGGGATTGTTTTTGCTCAAGGACCTGGTTACACTTGGTGGGTAATGCAGAAAGATGGGGAAACCCGTTGTGTACCGCAAAGAGACCTAATTTTTAGTGAGAACTGTATGTAAGGTTTCATTTTGTATTATATATCTGTAAGAGGGTATTGGTTTGGGTGTGATGTAGATGGTAATAGAATAAGGGGTGGATTATGTCCTGGGGTACAATGCAAAAATGTGTATTCTATCACCATCTGTTAAAATGTGGGAGGGGTGGTGATCCTTATCTCTGTGGGAGATATCCTCTGCTGATGTGCCATCTGATAAGATGGGGGGATGATCATCGTTATCTATTCACAACCCATCCCTCCTCCAGAAGATATATTCTGTTAATGGGCCATTAAGTCCTATTGTGTGACTGATAAGATTACATCACCCCATTGGGAGATGCCCCAACCAGGGGCAGGAGCCAAGCCTTTCCTACCTAGATAAAAAACTGGGGTTTGGGACCCGAGGGCAGACCTTTCTACTGGATCCCAGAGGAAAGTCGGACCTTTTTCCACATCATCGCTGGATCTTCGGAGGAAAACTGCACCTTCTACAGGAGCACTGCTTCAACAGAACCACATCTGTCATCCAGGAGGACTGCAGCCACCATTTATACGGACTGCTACCAACACCCTGACTGACAGGGTGTCAGGTTGTATTTCTGACTGTGTTGGTGGTTGTTTCTTTTATATTATTGCATGTATTTTATTTTTTTTCTCTTTTCTCCTATTAAATTGTATTACTGACTTGGAGTCTCGCACTGGTTTTACTTTCAAACCAACACATAAACACATTAATCATCTTTTTAAAAAGGGGGCATTAAGTGCATTCTCAAGCCTGTGTTTGAAAGATTTGCTATGCTATGATAGCTATTGCTATTTGTGTAATGTTATCTTCAAGTTTTTTGGTCTATGTTCTATCCTGGTTTTTCTTAAATGTTTTCCTCCTTTTTACGTATTTAACCAACCACATGTGGAGGACATAGCCAAGGCAGTAGAGGACTTATGAGTGCTTTGATTTCTTACCATCTGGCATAGAAAAATTCTCATACATTTTGCTTAGCTCTTAGAAACAAAATGTAAATGTACAGGTAAACAGTGATTTATCAATCATCAGCACTTGAAGGAATAATATGAATCACCATCAGGAGATACCAAACTAACCTTAAATGGGATATGAATGATGATGTAGTGTTTTTATATCGGGGGGGTTCCCCCATTTTTTGGAAGTCATTGAGGAAGTTCATGAAACAGAACATTCTATTAAACATAAAACTTCTCTTTTTACCCAGATGTCTTCTAGAATTGAAATGAAGCATCCAAGCCCTTTGTCAACTAGCACACCGTGTGTGAAACTTGTCACACCAGGGTCAGCAAAAACACCTTCACCTGCTACAGTTAATGAAGACTATCTCAAAACCAGCAAAAAGAGAAAAGCTATGGATTTCCTCAGCTGCATACCTGCCCCTCCACCACTGACACCAATATGTTCAGTAATTTCCCCATCTGTTAAAAGAGCATTTCAGCCTCCACGAAGTTTGGGTTTACAGCACAGCAAGTCACCTAAAGAGACAGATCAGAATATTGGACATGTCCCCCCTTGCAGAAAAGTGAGAGAAACTGTCCATCTGCCTGAGAATGACCTGGTTGCTGATGAGGAACTGGCGATGATTAATACACAAGCGCTCATGAATAATTTACCAGAAGAAAAGAAGATTGATTATGTAAATGAAAACAGCAAAGCAACAGCTACTACTTTATCTGATGATCTTTCATCCAGAAATAGTTCCAGGTCTACTGGGGAAGCAAATAACTCATCAAAAGCAGTTCTGAAGTAGCTGAGGCTCTTCAGAAGAACCCAAAGGAACCTAAGGACTCATTACCACCCAACAGAATCTACAAAGACTGAAAATGCTGCTAATGCACATGTACAGTATTGTATATATTTCAAATTCAAATTATTTTTACACTTTGTACATTAAAACTTGATTGTATTTAATAAAGTTCTATTGCAAAAACAGACTCATTAAATACCACTTCATTTGCAAAATAGTTTGAAGTTTAGTTTGTAAACACTTCTCACAAAGATGTATTGTACAATAGCATCAGTGTGGCTGAGGGTTTGATGACATTTTGTAAGCCATTGATTCTGTGTTCTTACATTACAGCAGGATCTTTGTTTCAGTCTAAAGCCATCGGTTTTGTTACCCTCTGCAACATTAGAATCGTTGTTTGGCTGTCCAAAGTGGCACAGGGCATAATAAAAAGTTCTCTTATTTTCACCAAACAGAACACTTCAATTCTGAAATGTTGCTCGCTATTCTGGCACAGTTCTTGTACTTTTCTCCTCAGACTTTCATATAGCAGTAAAAGAGCTTTAAAGAACAGCTATGATTATTTGATTCAGAGCAAAATGCCATGCAGAGTTATTATTCAGTAGTTCCTTGGTCTGTGTTTCTGCTTCAGCTGTTCAGAGCTGCTCCTGTAGCCCTGTTCCCACTTAGGAGTTAACATGCACAAGCCTAACACTAATGTTTCAGTTTTGGAGCCTCTCCGTCTTGGGATCAATGAACTCCTATGTCTTGGCAGGTGAAGAGCTAAGTTTGCTATTTTGAAGTGTTTTGCTTCAAGGCTGGAGAAGCTGTATGTAAGGTAAGACCAGCATGAATCCAGTCAGTGAAAAGGGAACAGCATCGAATCTTGCTACAATCTGTTGAGCTACTTTTGCCGTAATTCACTTTGCCGGTGAAAGTTACAATAATGCTGTAGGCAAGCCAGTAGATACAAAAAGTTTATACAGTCAGATATAAAGCAATAAAATGGCAAGAAATGCCAATTGTGTGGGGGAAGAATTGGCCAAAATGGCCTTAAGACAGAAATAAGTTAGGAATGTTTATTGCTAGCATCAGACTGTGATGTAGAAAAAAACCACCAAAAAGTGGCACGTGGTAGAGCCAGTACATCTCACATATGCCTGAATGGATTTTCCTGGAGGAAGAGAGATGAGAGGGAATAGAGTTTGTACTGGGTACAGTGCTCTTACAGTGGTCCTGTAGAGCTGTGAGATCACAGTCCAATGCCATTTAAAGGTAGTAAGAAATAAAAGTAATTTAGAACTGTAGTAGAAAAACACAAGAATAAAAAACAGTTTAGAAAAAAAATGTCAAACTAGAGAGCCTTGTACCCTGATAATTAAAACACCAAGGAATGCATATCTTCAGTTAAATGTCACATTTGTACGTGCTGTGCCAGGTCTCCTCCTTGGCAAGGCAGAATGGTGGGTGGGATGGGAACCTGTGCCATAAGCTGCACTTGCTCCACTGCAGCTTCCCTCATCCCTGCTTGGTTTTTCGGACTGGAGAACACTGTGAAAGGTAACATTGTGCTCGTATTGTTCTTTCATCCGTTGTATCTTTTCCCGGGGGACATGATGAATATTCCTTCTGTAGAGTCAACAGTAACAGAAATTACAAGTATTTAGCTGCCTGTGTATGAGAAGTTTCAGTTTGCTAAAGTTCCTGATAGGTTCAGCGTAACAGTTCAGGTCTCCATTGATCTCTTTCTGGCCTTTTTTTTTCAAATTACTGCTCACTTCCACCTACTTCTTAGTAATATTATTGTGACTGCTGAAAAACATAACACTATTGTTTTGGGGAGGCAGACAGGACAAAGGAAGTTGACAAATGTCCAAAAATAAGAGTCATGTAGAACTGACCTGTGTGGTATTTTATACAAGTGTTGCTGTGTTTTAGCAGTAACAGCTTGTTGGCTTCAGTGAGCTTTTGTACAGCTGGAGATACGCAGCCAAGGGCTGCAGCCAGCCCAGACACTGAGGTAGCAGCAAGGACAGAGGTCACAGACTGCTGTTGCTTTGAGAGCAAATAGGGAAGCACCACACATGATGTAGCTCAGGCTCCAGGGTAGACTCGTAAATTACAAGTTTGAGAGGGAAGGGAACACAATGCTCAAACATGCAGGGCTTTCTGGTTAGAGTAGCCAGAGTGGCACCAGCCACGATCCCTCCACAATTTAGCAGGAATTGTCTTCCCAAAGACCACCAGGGATTTCTGTTCGTGAGTTTGCAAACCCCGAATATCATGGGTCTGCTATTTAGTGCTACTAAGGCACAGCTAATGAGTGTATGTGAATGAGCTTTACAATGCTGCTGTGAAAAGTCAATGTATGTCAAATGTTTAATTAATGTTTAATTAATGTTTAATTAAATATATTGCAAGTTTGCTGAGTATCTCTGCCTACAACGAATGATCAGATTGTGCCCCTGCAGTGCTCCCCTACCAATGGCTGGTGCTGCTGAGGCCAGAGCTGGCTGACAGCTCAGGCTGGTGGTGTCCTCACCTGTCCCCAGCCCTGAGCCATCATCTGCCATGTCCCGCCTCCCCCTGCAGCTACTATTGCTCTGGGCCTTGGCCCTCTGCCGTTCATGTCCGTCACACACAGACAGGAGCAGCATTAATTTCTGACTAGAGCTCCTGGCTGGTAGAAAACAAATCCATCCATTGCAATGAAGTGCCCATGCCTTGTTTTCTTGCACTAACAAGTTAGCATGTGTTACCTTCTGGATTTGGTAGCTGGGAGAGCACTGTCCCCTGTAACTCATTTCACATCGGGCTGGCTAAAGGCTAGGAAAAGGCTAGGAAAGGCTAACTAAAGGCTAGGAAGCCTGCATGAATTTTTTCTGTGACTACAGCCATTAACCCTGCAGCCACTGGTCAACATAACATTCTTTAGAGCCGCTATATGTGCAGAGTGGATACATTCTTTATATCCTTTTTGTGTGTGTATTAAGACCTTTACAAAGACCCTCTAGAGCCCCATTTCTTACCCACACTTGATGTACCATGCCTCCCTGCTGCAGCAGGACAGCATCTGTTATGGTTAGATTCTTAAGGACAGAAGTCTGAATATTGTCTGTAGTGCTTAGATTCGGGTCTGTGCCCAAACAAAAGACACTGCTGCTCAAAATACACAATGAAAATCAGGACTCCTGCCCCATCAAGCTTGCAGCACAAAAACAGGGCTTCAGGGCTTGTTGCTTTTTCTACTGCCTGACTCACTTCGAGCTCTTTTCAGCTTTCTTTACTACAGACCAGGTACTCAGTAATGGGAATTTTCCACAACAATCCTTCTATTGTCATTTACCAGGTTACATTCTTCCTTAAATGAAGAGAGAGAAGGCCGACCTTCTCAGAGCATGTCAACAAAAGGAGAAGCTGTCTTCTCCAGCAAAGAGAAAACTATGTACCTTGTTAGTTCTTGAACATTGAACTTCCAGGGTGTGTCCGGTTCTTGGAATGTAACTTCATATCTATTTTCACGTGCCTAAAGGACACGAAGGTGACATTATGAAACTGCACTAAAAGAATTGCCACCTCAGCCAGAACTCCTGACAAGAGACACCAATGCGTCTTCAAAGACTGTATGGTACGTTTTTCACAAGTCATGAACTACAATTAATAAATTAATAACAAAATAATATTTTGATATATTTGTCAACAAATAGTTAAGGGATTGTTCAATTCATGTCACTACTGGGGAAGGGTATGATGCCCTCATTACCAAGAAGTAGCAGGGCAGGTTCAAAGGCCATTAATCTTTTCAAGTTGTTTTGCCTTCACTGAGTTACCAAGTTGACCAGCTGAACAACTACATTGGCACCTCTGCCCCTACTTCATCACAATATCCATCGTTAACTATAATTAGAGAACTATGGGAAAACTGAAGTAAATATTTTTAGCCATGTAAAGAATCTTTTCAGTCAAATCTCCTTGTAAATGTCATAGCTAGGCATACAAAAGCAATAAATAGGAGCTTTCCCTACCATCATCACATACGGCTTCATTTCCCAAGCATGGATGTTGGTATTATCAATAATAACCGGGCTTTTCCCATTCTTCATTGCTTTGCGTGCTGCAATGTAACACATTAAGTAAAGCTAAAATATATTCAATAACAGAGCCAAGCCCTACTAGCCCTAAAGCGTCCTTTCTCTGCCCACTGCTCGCATGCTTGGTTCCCCACCAAACCTGGGTTTGCAGTTACCACTCAAAAGGGAGCCGAGGTCAGAGCCTAGCAGCTCCCATGGAAGAGGAGATGCAGCCTCTGGCTGATCTGAAGCTCTTATAGAACACAAAACAGCCAAAAATTCCTGTCATTTGCAGGAGATCCCTGTTACATTGATCTCAAAGTATGTTCGCCATCGCTACAGATTCCTCCAGAGCACACCCACAAAAGCAGGGTACACTGAGGTGAATTAAACAACCTGGGTTGTTTAATTCTCAAACTTAAACTCAGCCTGTAAGTTTTCTTCCTATCATTACATTCCCACCCCCTTCCAGGTCAGGACAGACACCTAACAAGTTAGAGGCAAAGGCTGCAATGCCTATGCTGCAGGGAGCAGCTGCTGGGCTGATGTCTGAAAGGTATCAAGATTCAGTAGTGCTTCCTCTAAAATAACATTAACCAACCTCCAAAATGTTTTCATTTTCAATTTTCCCTTTCGTAAGTCAGAAGAAATTAAATCAGAAGTGACAAATGTATTTTTTTAGCCAATGGCCCATGAACTGTAATCTTTGACACCACCTCGAGATATTTTATTCTGGGGACTAAGTTTAAAGACAGCCTGAAATCCAAACTATTTTGCACAGTCCCTGCATCAAGTTTGGTCACCTCTTTTCTGGTTCCACTTGTGTGCATCCTCTAAGAAGTCAGGCTCAAAGATGTAGACACCATTTTCAACAAAGAAGTCATCAGTACTAAGGACTACAGCACTGGGGTGCTCACGTTTCAGCTGTCTGCAGGGAAGAAAAAAAAAAAGAAAAACAAAAGATGAAAGAAGGATTAGTACCTGGTAACACCCTTTAACAGAGACCATTACATCACTATTTGAGTGCTGTGCAAATACACACAGTGCTTCATTTGAAAAATCCCAATTTAAAGGATCTGGAAGTACTGCAATCATTAGATGGACACATAGGAAGAAAGGAATGGAGCTCGAAGGCATGGCCTTGATTTCTTTAATTCAGCAGAGAAATCTACACTGGACCAACAACATCGAAGTCTTTAATTAATATATTCAGCTCTCCTTCTGAGTTATCTGAGAAAGCAGGATTATAAAGAGAAGGGAAAAAAAAAAAAAACAAACCAGCAACCCAAACCTGCTTTTCCAGGCATGAAAGTTGGTGTCAGAAGACAATCTGACAATGGGAATTTTGCTACAGAGATTTCTGAAGATAACCAGGAAGAAGGATTTGTCATTTAGTAAAGATGGTCCAGACAACCATCAGTTTGGTTTGGGGGGCTTTTTTGGTTGTAAAGTAGGTAGCACTTTTTAAAAATTCTAATTTGCAAACAAGTATCTGAGTGATAAGCCAATATTTTCTATTATTTTATGGAATTTTGTCCTTGTTCCACTTAATCCTCTTCTTGTAGGGTTGAGTAATTTTTATACCTTCAGCTTTTAAACAAATTTCACAAACAAATCTGAGTTTATAAAACATATTTTATAGACAAATTTGCAGATCCGTAGAGCAGACTGCTGTGGTGAGTGACTCTGGGCAATCCCACTTCCCTTCACAGGTGTGTCCCCCAGCAATGCTCCTGCAGGCCGGGGATGCCATGGGGAGTGGATGTGTGTCCTGCTGGACACTGAGCAGCTGCCTCACAGGCAGCCACTGCCTCTTGGAGGTAGAAGGAAGTGCTGCCTTGTGTGGAGGTTTAAATATGAAGCATTCCTCTGCCAGTCCTTAGAGACCACAAAAAAAACCAAAACAACCCTTAATATATGATTGTGTTCCCATATGTGTATAATCCAGATTTTTTTGTGTCCATAGACAGAATTGTCCTTTTTTTTTTTCAATCAGAGAAGTGCTGGGGGAGGAGGCAGTCTCTGCAAGAATTCAGGGAAAGCCCATGGCATCCTCCCTCTACTTCCTGTCTTCCTAAGGCCTGGAATGTCTTGGGAAAAGAAAGAAAGGTCAGTCAAGAAACCCTGTGTCTCTCAGACATGAATGCTGCTGCCCTGCTGTCTCACACCACACATGGTCTCCAGCCCCTGTGACTCATTTCAGCTTTCCTCATAAAACACTTCTTCCATCCCCACAAGCTGCAAAATAACAATTTCTCAGTGTCTTATCTATGTGGGCAAGAGCAAGGGAAAAGGTGTCTCCAGGTTATCAGCAGAAGAACAGGCACACATAACAACCTTAATTCTGTCATCCAGCTCTGTTCCAACCATTTACTTACCAGTGGTACCCCAATCTGCCTGCAAGCAGCACCTCTTCACTAGGACTGCAGGGTGCATTTAGCTGAATAGAGGTCAGCTTCTGACTTTGCTCTGTCTCCACTGTAACTTCTACCATCTGCTGATTAATTAATATTATTTTGTGTGGAGTTCACCCCAGTGAGCAGAGACTCGGTGCTGATGGAGCCAGGACTGGGCTTCACCCCCTGTACATCATTCAGCACCCACCTGTCCTTGTCTTCCAGCTCCAAAGGGATGCTTTATTCACAAAATTACTGCTGGGCAAACTGATTTAAGAAAAGTCATGTTTTAAACTGTTAGCAAACAGTAAAATGTTGTTGCTTTAAATTTGGCCTCAGGCAAAAAATTCTTATAATTAAAATCACAGCAACACCTAATGCTTATCTGGTTACTGCTGTGGATAACCTGATATATTCAGGTCTCACTATGATTCAGCACCTCACCTTTCTCACTGCTTTATTCATTGCAATTTCTTCTCTAAAAAATTGACTGCTGAAATATGTGTTGACCCTTTAGGTACAGATAGGCACACAAAATTGTATACATTAATAAAATATCTTAATACCTTTTTTTCTTGTTTAGTATTTCTTTTTAAAATGTTCTTAACCAGGGCAAATTTTAAAATCCATTTTCTTAGTACTTACCTTACTGAATTTTCAACACTGAGACCTTGGATACTAACCCTTAAGAAATCTAAACTGTAGGTGAATAGCTGCAAGCTCAGTCCACTGTCCTCACATCAATAATTAAAGTAGGCAAAACTTGTATTTCAAAGGAGGAAAAATATGGGACAAAATCGGCTGAGAGCCACGAAATACTGTCACATTTGCTATATTCATACCAAATGAGCTCCTGCTAACAGCAACATAAGAAAACATGAAGTAGGAAAAAGATGGTTTACCTTCTGTTTATTTTGCTGGTTTTAACTTTTAGCAAAACAACCAAACTGTAGCTGAAGTTTACAGCTGTTTTCTGCAATTCCTTCCATATTGTCCACAAAGCTGGCAAAACTCCTATTTCTTCTCTTCCTTATCATTCCAAAGGGCACCAAGAACCTTTTTGTGTGTTCTTTATGAAATGAGCCTTCCACAGATCTTCACAGGACCTCAGGTTGGTTTAGAAGAAAGGTCCTGCATAATCACACAAGGCTCTTAAATCACTGTAAGCAATTAAAATGCATGTATTCTAGAAAAATACACACCAGCTATGCAGAATGGGATGGCTTGTGACCATGGTTATTTATGAATAAATCTTGAACTGCCCTGCAAAAAGGAAATTACCCACTGCCGGTAGATCACTAAGTAAAGCTTACTAAGGAGGACAAGAAAATTGCAATCTCTTTGCAAGACCAAAAGAGATATTGGATCTATGTTTGCATTTTTTTAAGGAGTCAGTGAACTGGAAGCATCCATGAAAGGTTCAGCATTAATTTGCTTTGGACACATAATTGTACAGTTCTGCATCTCTTCCTCTTGCAGTGGGTATGATACCTCCTTCAGTTTGTAGAGGGGCGAGGAGAAAAGGGTTTGAGGAGATTTATTTTAAGCTGAGGAAACATCCCCCATTCTCTTCTTACTTTCTTATTCTTTGTAGTTTCTGAAACAGCAGCAAACCTTTCTTTAGCAAAGGATAGAGCATCATGCACTTTGTATCCATAGGTTATCACACTTTTCCATGAGAAAACTTTAAAATAAACTGATTTCTGATAGCAGATTGGAAGAAACCTTTTCAGTTCTCAGAAGGCCACAGAATGGTGCATCAGAGACCAGAACACCTATGAACCAGCACCACGTGCAACCACTTGCTCTGGCCACTCTTCCCAACAGTTGACTGTTCTGTGGCATTTAAAAGGCACCTAAATCCATTCTGTTTCAGCAAGAAAGCAGGACGGTGAGATCTGGGGCACATGCCCAGCACTTGAAACTGTCTATTGTGTTTGAACAACTCCTGGTGCCCTGAGGACTTTGCTTGGCTGAGCTTCCTGGTGCTGCTGGCAGAACACAGCCGTGCCTTTATGTCTCTTTGAGGGGGTCCGACCATGTAAAGCACCAGGCTCGTGTGGTATTCGGTCAAAGCACTCAGGAGACTCACCTGAAGTGGTTTCATTCTACTTTTCTCACCTTCACAAAGGTAAATGTTTACAGGGCATTGCTGCCTGGAGGCAGGAGCTGCAGAGATGAAGTCCATGAACCATCAGAGCTGCAGTTCTGCAGTGGGGTCAGGTGCTGGTAATGCTGGGAACAGCTGGCCCAGGACCAGAGGTGCTGGGATAAACCAGGCAACAGCAGCAGAGAGAACTGGAGAAGACACAAATTGTGCCAAGCAGTGATGCCTCAGTGCCAGTGCATTTTTGCATTCAAAAAACCAGACCTGAACTGATCCGTGCCAGTGTAGGGCTGCTCTGAGCTGGGAGCAACCAGGATGAGGAAATAATTTTAACAAAAATAACTAAAGCTTACAAAGCTGTATCCAAACTCTGCTGCATGACACTGAAAAGTCAGTGAAACAAGCCATGGATCCAAGGTTGTTCCTAGGACTGTGTGACAAATGGGAAAGGGGCCTTTTGACTGGAGTTATCACTGGGTTGCTGTATCACCAGTGATAACATTCATGGCTTGAGACTCATGAGCACCATAAAGATGTAGAGGTTGTGATAGAAATACAGAAATACTGGCTGATATGCAGAATGAATGAATGTAGATGTGTGTGAAAGCACTAGAAGAAAGAGCAGAGCAAAGGCTAAAACAATGGTAGCCACCAACAGCCAAGATCATTAACAGCAATAAAACTGGGACAGATGTTGTTTACACCCCCCACGGCCAGCACTCAGCTGAGGTCCAGGACTGGTGACCTGCCACAGGAAAACCTGTGCTCTGACAGCTGGAAGAAGGTCAGTAGGACACACCAGCCTCTCCACACCTGCCTCCTTCCCCTTGTTCCAAGAGGGGCAGAGGATGAAGACACCCAAAATGGGAAAATGCATATAACAGGGGGAAAACCCACCTAAGATTCACAGAGCACCAAGTTAGCAGAATTCACAGGCAACAAAATGCTAGTATAGGAGCTGTTGGCTGGAGATGGCACAGCAGACCTGGCCAAAACCCACCCTGTCACCACCAACTGAGAGCAACCCAGCAGAGAAAGCCAGGAGGGGAGAGCTGATGGTCCTTGTGTGCTCTGATTTTGGGCAGACCACCTGTGCACATGTATCTTGATGCTTGCAAGTATTAAGTTGTGATATTGTGAGTGAATAAAATCTGAGAAAATGAACTTGAATTTAAAAAATGAGTTTATAGAGTGCTTTTGCAAATAAACAACCACCTTCCTCCTCCAGTGGGATCTTGCACCGAGATCTGTTGCAGTCATTTTTTGCAAGCTTTCCCTTGTGCAGCACATAGCATTTACCAATACTAAAAGGTATGCAGTGTGAGAACAGCAAAAGAATTCTCTTAGTACAGTCCTTCACAATCTGGAGTGTTAAGAAGAGGTACTAAATGCTGCTTTTTGATCTGTGTGCTGCTGAACAGCTAAACACGCTACAATTAACAGGGGCTAGAAACAGTAAGATACTCAAATGTTCATCTCACAGAGGACTACTACAACAATACTTACAACTGATTTTGTGAATATGTCATTAGCAATTAACCTTACATTTTGATCTCAATAGTACAGGTAAGTACAGTTACTTGCACTGCCTGAGAATATGCCCCCAAACTTTTATGCTCTTACTGTGCTTTGAGATGACCCAAATCCCCCTGAAGGAGCAGGCCCACACTTACACAGCCTCTTAAGGGAGAGGTGTGTATTTTGGATGTGAGCAAAACACAGCATTTGGTAATTCATAAAAGAACTTCGTTTGCCAAAGGGCAGTGAGGCAGAGGGCCCGGTGGGACAGGGAAGTGTTGCACTGAGAAGAGGAAACTGGCTATGAATCCAGGGTATCACACAGCTTCATGCTGCCACCTCTCACAGCAGAGCCCTTCCTGCGGCAGCCCGTGATCCCAGCACGGGTTCCTCAGCCCAGCAGAGGAAGAAGACAAGGAACCTGTTCCTCTTTTGATAGAGCAGTGGCACTGGAAGCTGTGTGATACCAGACTGTGAGATTTTGTGATATCAAACTACAGCTGCACAGTCACACCGATTGCAGTGCTGCTTCCCAGCACTCCCCACCGTGTTTTTCCACTTATTTACAATCAGCCTTTGGGCTGTTGGAGGGTGGAGTGGTCCCCTCTACTCATTTTATACACCGCTAAAGCTCTGACCAGGAGTGGGAAAACAGAAGTCAGAGTTGTCAGTTTTCAGCCAGAGAGAAGGAGCGTTTTACCATGTTCGTGATTAAACACAAAAAAACCAACCCAACAAAACCAAACCAATCAATATTAAAATAAATAAATAAATAAATAAATAAATCACCAATCTGGAACCCTTGAGAAAAGGAACAAGTACCGCCTTGGTCGGGGTGTTAAGTCCATCTCACCAGAAGCATCCTCGTAGGTACCGTTCGCTCGGAACGGGAGCTGGCACAGTCCCACGGGCAGGACACTCAGACACGGCCACAGGTGCCCGGGACAGCGCAGCCTGGAGCGGGCCTGGAGCCGGGGGAGTTCCGTGCGGCTGCCCCCGGCCGAGGCTCCCCCGCTTCCCCCCGACCCCAGCCCGGCGGGTCTGCAGCGACTGCCGGGCGGGCACACGAAGCGCTGCCCCTCCCCGGAGCCGGGACACGCTTACCTGGCCAGGGTGCTCTTGCCGGAGCCCGGCAGCCCCCGCAGCAGCACCAGCCTCCCTCCGGCCCGCGGGGCTCCCAGGCTCAGCCCCGCCAGGGCCTGGAGCAGCCGCTCCTCCGCGGCCGCGGGGCCGGGCCCGGCGGGGCGAGGGGTCGGGGGCGGCCCGGGATGGGGGGCCCGGGGCAGCCGCTCCGCAGCCCGGCCCCGGCCCCGGCCCCCGCCCCGGCCCCGGCCCCGCGTCCCTCGGCCGCCGCGGGCGGGGCCGGGCGGGAGAGCGCGTCCCTCCATGTCCCGGGCGGCCGAGACTTTGCCCCGCGAAAGCGAAAGCTGCCGGCAGCAGAGACACGGGCAAGGACGGGCGGCTGCACTGCCAGAGCGCTCGGCTACGGCACTCGCTTCAGAGCCGGAACTTTGGCCCGAGATACCATCTCCAGTTATTGAAAGTCAGGGTTATTCCCCAACTTCTCAAAGGCAGGAAAACACAAGGCAGCGCTGACAGCGTTCCAGTCACATGTGCCTCTCTGTATTGCGAACTACAGGGCAGGCTCGAAAGGGAATGAATCATCATCAAAGCCCGAAAGAGAAGTAGGGCTGGTTTCAGGACACCACCAGGTATGCACAGACTTCTTCGCCGCCCGCCCCTTCCCTAGTAACGAGCTATCGGAATCCTCTTCAACCACAGAAGCAACAAGGATACCAAGGGGATGTAGCTAAACAACCGCCCAGCACGGAACAAATGACCCCGTGCATCACGGTCACTACACTATCCTCTTTTTTTTTTAAAACATATTATCGTAAGAGAAAGTAAAGGAGCTTTTAAAGATTTCTGTCCTCTAAAGAAAGCCTGATTTCCGTTAACTTGATCACCAAAGAAGTCAAAGAAATTACAGTTTTCAGTAAAACCAAAAACCAAAAATAGTTGGAGTGGCATCACACCCTCCCTCTCAGAGCTACACACAGCATCCTGCCCAGCTTGGTTAGGAGCCAGCCCCAGGTATGCCCCAAGCACACACCACCACCAAACCTCCATGCTGGAGCTTAAGGTTCTGAGGTTCCAAACAGTGCTAAAGAGAGTGTTCACATCCAGGGAGAAAGCTTAGCTCCCCAGGGACATGGCACGCCAATGCTGACTGAAGCAAGTGGGGAAAATGTGACAGGAAAGAAGAGACAGAATATTTGAAATTCACAGATACTGGGGAAAGGGGTTAAAGTAAATTTAACTGGCAACACTCTACTAAGAGATGAAACATGACTTGCCCATACAAGACTATTGTGAGATTTTGAAAACTGTTTTTATTTCAAGCATTCTGGAAGGCCAGGATTCAGTAACAGAAAATAGAGGCGTTCAGATTTCTTGCTCAATAAACAGAAATAGGAAGACAGTATTAATTCTTGAGTGACATTTTCCTGAAATCAAACTAACTTGTCTGCTGCCACTAGTAAAACACAGAAGTCTGAAGCTGTAGTTATGGCGGTATGAACTCCCTTCCTCCTCTCCTTTACATTTTGTGTAATCTGCTGGTGGGAGAGCAGGACATTTTCAGCCGAGGAAGACACGCACACGGGAGATGCATTCAAACAGTGCAGCCAGAAAAATTTTGCCAGTGATACAACATTAATTTAGAAATACATACATTGTTAACTGCTTTCATGTAGATGCAGTATTTAAGTGGAGACACATCAGCAAATTCAACCATGGTGAAGCTTCAGCACACGCTCAGTCAAGCCCTGGCGCTTCAGCTGATGTATAAACACATGCAGGAAAAGGTGAGGAAGAGGAGATGAAAGAATAAATGGAGAAATATTCTGGATCTGCAAGCTGCACAAGTGGGAAATATTATTTCTCACAAGTAGACACAACCAAGTTTCCTGCTTCTCCTCAATCATTTCTCACACTTTTATTAAGTGAGGTGACAGTTGTCTTTCCTGTCACTCTCTCTCCCTACAAGGAAGTGTCCAGTCTTATGCATGCCTCATAATTGACAGTGGTTGCTCTTCATAATTAATTGTAATTTGTCTATCTCTACATACATAAATATTTCCAACACCACTAACAGAAACATCAAATCACTGGATACCAGTGCTAGTTATACATCTTCTCAGTCTACCAAAACCCTTCCTCCAGCATGTATGAGTCAGTTCTATAGTGAAATATTCTTGTTTCTATAGTCCCAAATCCCCAAATGAGTCTAGCTGAGGGGAAGCATAAAACCTGGTTTCAGGAGAAAAGAAGGGAAGTTGTGCACCCCTAGATAAGTGAATAGGAACGATGGATGAAGATTTTTACCATTTGAGATTGTAAAGGGACTGGGTGCAATTATGACTGAGGGTGAAGGCAGAAGGAGGCTAAGACACATAAGAAGCACCATTCCCTGCAGGTGAGCATCACTGCCTGCTTCTGTGACAATATCCTGCATCCTCATACAGGTGAATTAAATACCACAGCCTGAAGCTCACAGCCCATAATGACAGATGCCTCTGGTCTCCACTCTCAATCTCTTTATACCACACTTGAGGATGTACTGAGAAAATGTAAATCCCAAATAGCTTCAGAAAATTACCTTTTGCCATGCACAAATTTATCTCAATTTTGATCATTATTACATGGACAGAGAGGTTGATATAAGGGAGCAGTGTTGGGGGGAAGTGGCCAAAGATGTACACCAAGAAATCTACAGTGGTTTCTTTCTTCAAGGTTGTCCCTCACGTTTAAAATCCTTGGTGGCCAACTGAAGTCCTCCCATGGTGGAATCAAAGCGAGAAGTTTCTGAAATAAAAAAAGAAGAATGTTTACTGAAGTTCCACAACAGCACAGGCAGCAAAAAGACTTAACTGATAATCCAGCCTTCAGACTGAGAAGAGTCTGCCCAATGTTTTTTACAGTTTCTAACACTCAGCCGTTGCTTATTTCTTTAAAAAGTAAAAAAGAATGGAGAGGAAGCAGGCAATGGAAAGCAAAGGAAAAATAAAAGAATGCAAGTAGAGTGGAAAAGGAAGATAAGAACTTGAATGTCAAAACTAGAGGCGTAAGGACCTTACCACCTCAAAGCTGAAAAATAAGGAGAAGAGTAACACAGTGGATTATTTTTTTCTCTACAAGTCACAAACCCTATGTAAGGAACAGCTGTTCAACCAATACCACCATAGTACAGCTACATCTCAATTTTTTTGTTACAATGTGAATTGTTTCCCCTGTTACATGCACTCAGGACCTCAGGCTTTCATCTTACAGAGTTTGTGTGAGGTACCTGCACAACTCAATTGTTGCTCTTTCCTGAGAGCTCCAGAAACACTGCTGTGGTCAGCTCTTATTCCCCCAGGTAATTAGACTCTCTGCTTAAGTGATTTTTTGAGCCAGGTTTTCCTGGCATACACTGTAAAAGGCAGGCGAGGTTTTCTGGTCACAATTCTGTGCACTTTTTCATGCTTCATTTTGTTTAATATTAGTGGTTAAATGTCAAAGGACAGATAAGTTTTTTCACTATTATCTGTGTATCAAAGTAGCAACTGGAAGAGGTTTGACCATGGGATGATATTTTCTGTGGCAATACTGGAGGACTGCTTTAGTCTGCTTTGTATCCTTCAGACAGAAATCAGACTATCCTTTTTTCATTTTAGACAAAAACCAAACCTGCCTGTCCCAGCTATAACCGCCTGCTTTTTTGCCCATGTCCTGCTGATCTCATGGACTCTAGGACAATTTGCTTCATTTCCATAGGCCAGACCAAAAACTTTTTGGATGTCTTTGTGCATTAGATGTTAGAGCTGAACTGCCTCACTCAGAAGCATCACAGCCAGCAAAAGGAAGTGCCGGGAATAGCACAGCCAGGGAAAGGAGGAATGATAACACAAGGTTATCAAGAGATTTGTCCCATCAAAACCGCACCCTTCAGGGCTGCTGTGGAATAAGTATTCCTGCAGGGAATTACTGACTGCTGTACTTCAAAAAGAAATACGCCAGCTTCTGCTTTGCAGTAGTCCTGCAGATAAATGCTTGAACAGACACATTTGTATTGCACTGGCATCTGTGAGTCCTGGTCTAAGGAGAATTTCTATGCACCTAAATAATGCTGTTTTCACTGATCTCGACATTTCTCAAACTGGGAACTCTTGCTTAATCTCCAGAACAAATACTGATGTGCTGCCAAAGTGCAATAAGGAGCTCTCACTAAAACTTGAGATTAACCCTGTATTTTCACAGAGAAACACTGCTCATCCTCCCATTGGAATAACAACACCCTTACACAACATGAATACAAAAGCATGTTCATCTGGCTAACAGATTAAGTTGCACTTGGCCAGTAATGCTCAGTTTGCTTTCCAATCTAAAGGGATCAAAGTGATCATATTAGCTCTCCCTTGATTTCCTATGATTTTAAAATCTTTTGGTGGGAATGTCTCAATTTTCCTAGTTTTTTATTCCCTCCCTGACCTTTGAAGGAATGAAATCAATTTCAGCGTTTACAGTTGTTCACTTGAGCAGTTTCACAACCACTCTGGGACATCATTCTTGGCAAGTCTGCTTTAATCAGCAACCAGAGGGGGATTATTTTGTGGTGAGGCAAGACAACCTTATCCCTCAAAGCCAGGGCACTATCGATCAGGAAAACTCACCTGTCTTTTACAATACCTGCATGCAGACATTGTGGAAGCACTGGAATACTCAAAGTATCCTGTGCCTGACCGTGAGCATGAGCCGACTGAAAACCCTAAGACATGCTTCTTCCTTTCCACATACTTTTCTTGGTTTAATTATTTAACATTCTACACATGTAAAAGCTTAAAAGAGTCCTCCACCTGAAGGTTTGGTTGCAGAATACACGGCCGCTGATATCAGAGCTGACTGCTGCCCAGACAGGACACCCTGCACGTCCTCCCCTCATATCTGCAGCAGCACGACCTCATCTGCTCCCTTGCCCCAACCTTGGCACTTAGCTGGACCTTACAGCAGCTTATCTAAATGCCTCAGTCCAGCAGAAAAGTATTGATTTGTTTGCTGTGGGGTTGGTAAGTTAAATGATAGCCTGTCAGCCAGCAAGTGCTGGAGCTGCTATCTGCAGCAGGGCTGGGAGGAAGGGCACTTCACACTTTGGGCAGCAGTTACCCATTGCATCAGCCTGCTCTGAGATGGCAGATCCCAACTCCAGAGCAGCCTAAACCCATCTGACCTCTGGTGTCTCATCCTCTCCCTCCAACAGCCTTCACGACTTTCCTTGACTCATTTCAGATGCTGAACTAAAACAAAGGAAAACAAAAACCCCCAACATTAAACTCCAGCTGTATCACCCCATTCCAGCATAGATCTCAATGACCAAGCTCTGCAGAGACAGTGCAAGGCTTTTGGTAAGATGGGGAGTCTTCCTTCATGGCAAAGTCTTCATTGCTCTCATTCTATATTCCACAGAACTAACACAGGCTGACACAGTAGAGCTTTAGACTGCAACACAACATAACAAATGGGGGTTTCCTGGCAGCAGACAGTGGCTGGGTCACAAACACGGCTATGGGTCATTTCTGCTGTGCTTGTGACAAGCAGGAGAGGAAGACTGAAACAATTCTGGGAGCAGCAGAGCAGACAGACAAAGGAAGTAAATCTGATGTGGAAAAAACAGTTTGTTGGAATTCAGCAACCACATAAAGGTACAGACAATAAGGAAGGATAATCTGCTAGCATGTGCCTTTACTTTCTTGAAGCACAAAAGGAAAAAGTTTCATATTTCACAATTTTCTCCCAGGAAGATGGCAAAGCTCTTCACATCTGTTTCTTTAGCATATAAACATTTAATCAATATCCTGGACATTTCTGGATAATACTTTAGGATACAGACCCACATAGACATCCAGTTAGGACCATAAGCCAAAATCCTGCCTCAAGAGTGTTCATATTTGCAATATTATAAACAAGTAGCATCTAGAAATTGGCAGCAAGTGTAGGCCTAAGTATTTCGTGAAAATAATTTTAATTGCTTACCCAATATTGTATTATTTGATTATATAAGAGGAAAATACTGTTACCAGATGTTATTAATGATCTGTGCTGAGAGCATCTTGTGAGACTGGTGCCCTCTGGGCCACACGGTTCACAGAGATCTCCCTCATCCTCCTACATTGGTAGCTGGTTCCAGCTAATCAGCCTGCAATGTCATTTTTGTCATCAATGACATATAATCAAATCAAACCTCATTCAAGAGGTTTCAATTCCAACCCAAACCATTCAACTTCTTCTCTTCTGACATGAACATCCATTGTGAAAATTTCCATGTTTGTAACAGTCCCAACACAGCGTACATCCACCTCCTTGACTCCTGCTCCAGCCATTGACTGGAGGCGTGGTCAGCTCAGGCACAGGGCACCAGGTGACAAAGACCCCCTGACCAGACCCCATGTGGATGATATTCCAGCAGTCCTGTGATGTCTGGATGGGAACAATTTAAGCCTCAGAATATGCAATCTTCTCTGGCTCAGTTTGCTCATGGTTCAAGTTATTCTTTTTCCATGTACCTCAGTTTATTTGTTTAAAAACTCCAGATTAATCCATTTTCCATTTTGGAAAGAACAACTGGTAGCAAATGATAGAGAAATTAAACTAGCATTTTCCTGCTGGAACTCATAATCCTTCCTTCTTATCTCAACCTTCCCAGAATATCTCTCATAAGCAAACCAAAGAAACTTTGCCAAGTTACCAAAGGGCTCAAAAATTCATGAGACAAGCAAGAACACGATAGCACACTTTGTCACACTAAATGAAAACATCAATGAAAACTTAAAACTTCAATATATGGAGTCTTACTGCAACCTCCTGCCACTGTTTCTCCACTGCCACTTTTTCATAAATTGGTGAAATACTGTTTTATTATTCATAGAGTTCTTTTCATAATTAGACCCTTAATGGAGCCAGCATTACTCTCCATGCTGAAAAGACAAGGAAAGTAGGACTGTTATGACTCACAACAGATTTCCACAGCAACCAAAATGGGAATAAATTCCAGCTCTTAGGCATCCTACCCTGCTGCATTTGCTTCACCATGCACGTTCTAGATTTCTGAGAAAAAAACCACAAACATATGGTTTTAATAACAAAATACTGCCTTCTCTTTTCCCCATTCAGGCTTGAAAGAAACAAAGTCCGAAAAACCCTCAACCCTAACTCAAATAAAACCCAAATAAATTGGGGGATACTAAATGCACCTTAAAAATTCTAACAAGCAGTATTCTTTAAATATTTGGTCAAATATAATAAAAGAGTGAAACATTCAAAAGGTGACTGATTACCTGTTTGTTCATGCAGAATTTAAGACAGTCATGACTGATGAAATGCAGCATCCAGACAGCCAGTGTAGGTTATGATGTTCTCCTCTATCACATCTTGACATAGCTCCATGTCTGATAGTGTTTCAGAAGAGTCTTGATTCTCTTGGTTATTTTTATTTAGACCTTCAAGACTAATAATATCATCTAAAAAAATAAAGAAATTACAAACTGTAACAAAAACCACCTGAAATTACCTTACATAACCTGTCATTTCTGTTGTGTGAGGACAGAGTATTTCTAGAACAAGCTTTTATTTTACCAGAATCCTCTTGATTTTTGCCTCCTAAATGGCCTATAAAATAAATGAAATATTTAACTTTTGTCTCTCATAGGGGGTGGGGAGTCAGAGCCAAAACCCATGCATGTGTGTGTCTATTCCCACTCTTAACACTGCCTCTCCAAAAGCAGCCTTTCTTCTAAAACAGAGAAGCTTCTCTCTTATTTTAGACAGCAAATTCTACCAGCTTTCAGGGAATTACTGTTATGTATTTTTAAACTTGTTACAGAACCTGTGAAACTGTACTGCATTAATATAGAAATCACGGAAAAAGACCAGCAACCTTATCCCATAACCTCCACACTACAGGAATTAATGCATGCAGAAGTCCAGAGCTTCACATGAACCCTGATATCTCTTACTGCTCAGGTGTGAGTCCTCAAGTGCTGTTTGACAGCAGCTGAACATGAGCCAGCTGCACTCAGCTGGCCAAGAAGGCCAAAGGAACCCTGGCCTGGATCAGGTGTAGTGTGGCCAGCAGGACCAGGGCAGTGATTGTCCCCCTGTGCTCAGCACTGATGAGGCCACACCTCAAGTTCTGGGTTCAGTTTTGGGCCCCTCATTATAAAAAGACATTGGAATGCTGGAGCATGTCCAGAGAAGGGCAACAGAGCTGGGGAAGGGTCTGGAGCACACGTCTGATGAGGAGCAGCTGGGGGAGCTGGGGGTGTTTAACCTGGAGGAAAGGGGCTCAGGGGAGACCTCATTGATCTCTACAACTACTTGAAAAGAGAGTGTAGGCAGGTGGGGATTGGTCTCTTCTCCCATGGAACAAGACAAAATGGCCTCAAGTTGCACTGGGGAGGTTTAGATTGGATATTAGGGAAAATTTCTTCACTGAAAGGGTGGCTGGGCATTGAAACAGGCTGGCCAGGAAGTAGTGAAATCATCGTCTCTGAAAGTGTTCAAAAAGCAGATGTGGCACTGAGGGACACGGTTTAGTGGTGGACTTGGGCAGTGCTGGGTTAATGCTTGGACTCAATGATCTTACAGGCTTTTTCCAACCTAAATAATTCCATGATTCTATGATTATGCTGCCAACATTTAGTGCTAATGAAGTTTAACTTGAAGATACTCAACCTTTCAGGGAAGTAAAATCTGAAGAAAGACTATGTCATGCTAAATACCATTTTGATCTAGAATGGATAAACTTGAGCTAATTACTGGAATATTTCCATGTGGGAAACTTTAAGGCAATTTTAGCACTCAGATGAGGAAAAGTGAAGTGATGATAGCAACCACAAGTCTGGGGACCACAGACACCATCAACGGCAGCAAAAATTCATTATCACGTGATCATTCTTTTGCACAGAGGAGTGTTATCACTCATTTTTAATGAAAAACCCTTTGATAAGTATTTTATACGGTTTTTGTATCACAGAATAGACTTACCAGTCAAGCCATCTCCATTCTGCAATCCATTTGTTTTCTGTTTTTCCTAAAACAGATAACAAGAGTCCAGCAAAAAGAAAGTATGTGACAAGGGATGTTATTTTGGGCAAGAACAAAGTCCATGCTCTGTTTCATAATTACTAGTTAATTGTAATCAGAATTTTCCTGATTTTCACTACCAGACAAGGAAAGAAGGTAATTTGTAAGTTAACACTTTCCAGCTAGACAAGGAGAATTAATTTGCCCACAGTTTTGCAGAATAACTTCTCTGCTGCAGCTCTAGCAGAGGTGATGGAATATGAGATTTGCTCAGATGATGAGAGAAAACTATAAAAAGGAAACCATCTGAATGATAGTACCTTGTACATAACATAGGTCAGGCCAAGACACAGGTATCAAAGCTTTTTCTCCCTTTTTAAAGTACTTTGCACACCCTTCTGAAGTTGATCTTTCAAAACCTGAATCCTACCATGCCAATGAGCTGGTTTTAGAAATATTCAGAGGAGGACAGAAAAGATCCATCTCCTCATTGTGGATATTAAAGCAAATTTACTAACAAAGAACTGAAGAATTCCCCTTTGCACCTGAAATGTTGGAAAGCCTTCCAAAATCCCCTAAAATTCATACCTCCACAGAGGTCTTCCACAGTAAATAGATCATCTTTGAAACTTTCCAGTCAAGGGGAACTACATAATCATCTGGCAACAAGGATTCTGCAGAAGAAAATATTTTTTGCAGTTGAGTGTTCAGATCTCTCCACAGCCAAAATAAATCACTGAACTACAATTTTTGCACACATGTTATATATATATATATGGTTTTTTTAAGAGCAGATATTTAGATGAGCCAGCAGCAAAATCAGAATTTGGAATTTCTAGAATCTAAGGCCAGTGCACAAAAGGGGAAAGAAGGGGAAGGAGATTTGGGTTTGGCTTCGGCTTCCTTATTTAGACAAAAGCTTTCCTACCATACTTTCATTTCCCCCACATGCTCCCCTAAAAATAGGCACACACAAGAAAAACAAAGTTTTCAGCCAATAAATTAAAAGAAATGGAAATTAAATAACAACCTTCAAATTTTAAAATGCTTGATTGTAAGAATTGGTGCACTATCAGTAGAGAAGCTGCTTCCTAAAATGTTTTAACTCTAACACTGTTTAAGAAGCTGAAAAGAGGTTCTTTATAGGAAATATATTTACACTTATTTAAGAACCATACAAGAAGACAGGCAATTAAATCTCTCATTAATAAATAACTAAAGACATTTATTTACCAAAAATTTCCCCTCCAAAATAATTGCAATAAAGATTGACTGCAATCCCCAGTGTTGGAAAATAACACCACTCAAATGGAGAACAGGGCCAGCCAGGCACAATTCTGATGGGAAAACCCCAGCAGTCAGCAATCACAAGCTGGCAGAGCTTCAGGGAAATGTCAGGGTGGATTTGTATTTCTTAAAGGTTATTTCCAAAGGAAACTCACCTAAACTCCAGAAATGCCACCTGTTACTGACTCAGAGAAGGACATTTGGTTCACTAACCTACTGAGTGTTTCTGAATGCCTGGTTATTCTTCTTTCTTGGAAGATGCCTGCTCTCAACTCCCTCTAAGATTATGAAATTTAAGATCACAAATATGAAGATTCACCAAGTTTAGAGAAGAAAAATGTTTTATATGTAGCAGTTGAGGACATCAGCAGTATTTCCTTGCTGAATTTCAGCTCTATATGGCAAGTTCTTTGGTGTGTGGTGCCAGATTGAGGTAAAGCAGCACTACAGGTCCTTTAGGGACCAAGCCAAGTAAAGCTTCCTATGATTTGCATCACTGTTCTGGCAGGTGGCATTGCCATCAACTTCTAATAAACAACAAAGAATCCTGAGGTCAGTTTGAGCAGATAAAAAGACATAAGCTGCTCCTGAGTTGTCAGATCAAAATTTTCATATGAAAATTTATGCTTAACTTTAAATCCTGCTGAAACAAGCAAATGTAAAGGTATAGTGAAAAGCTGGTCTGTGTTTTTAAATCCTATTTGTTGGCTAAACGAAAGTTACAGTTTCTCCACTAAATTTAGACCCAAGAAGCTGAAAAACATTATGCCCAGGGAATATGGCTCTTTCAGCAGGTGTTCGAGGGTGACTTCCAAGCAAAACTGTGTTGTAGTCACCAGCTACATTAGCCTGCAGCATACTGGGAAGTTGGCACACTCAATTCCTTTGAGGATGGATCTTCTTTTACCTGCTAACTTAAAATTATTAAACTGAAAGTACAAAAAAGACATCTGCAAGGCAAGTATATAACACTAGGACACTTACTAATCAGGCACACTTAAAAAGAAGACATTCACTATCAGAAGACATCTTGTAAGTCTGATGTTCAATTTCAGACTTAATCAGATTTTGGGAAATATTTTCAACAGCATCTAAGCTACATAAGAGTGTATGAAAACTATTAAAAATAAATACAATTTTACTAACTGGAATATAGAATCAAATATGCAGCCTTTATATAAGAGCACACATTTTGTACCATATTTTCATTTAGTTCCATAATCATGACAGTAAAGTCTTACTCAGTAGGATGCATGAAAGCATCATTTAGTTCTGTAATCAACACAGCAAAGTCTTACTAGGATATATTAAAATGTCAGCAAGCGTTTCATGTTTAGATTTAAAGTTAGCAAATTTTTTTTACTAAAAAGACTGCAAGTACAAGGCCAAACCAAAAGCCCTTTTGACAGAGACTGAAGATTTTAGGTAAAAAAACTAAAAACTATCACCAAAACAGAAGTAATTTGTTTCAACAGCATTAATGTTTAACTAAGAACTGCAATAAAAATTAATTTTTTAACCATAGTATTTACATTGTTTTTTGGTTTAGAGGGAGTGTTTGTTTTTTGTTTTGTGGTTTTGAGGGGGTTGTGAGTTTTTTTAATTTTATATAGGAGTAGTAAGAAAAGCATTATACCCAGTGGAAGACCTGGAGAACCAAAGAGCTGCACAAGTTGAAAGGCAAATCCTAATGACAAGGGAAGTCCCAGAAAACTACATTTCGTATCTGCATCTTGATAATCTTCAAGTTGTGATGCCTTTGTGGGCTCAGAGTCATCTGCTCCATTTACACTTTCACTGCAGCTTGCCAACGTATTAGAATCTTCTAGACATTCAGAAACAATTTGAGCAGAAGACAAAATATCTGGTTGGCCATTTGTAACCTCTGAAGAAATGTGTTCACCCTCGTCCTCTTTTTTATTAACTACCTGTTGTGGCTGAAGAGTTGTAGCTTGCTCCTCCTTTGTTTTGGAATCTACACAAACCCTGCAGGCATATTTTGATGTAGGAGAACATTGTCCTGAATGAATGCAAGAAATATTATGTAACAGAGCATCTGCATCCGGAGTGGGTAAGGAATATTCCTGCAATGCATGGTCCTGTTCATGTGTTTCTTCACAGTCCTTGCTTAAAAAGTGTTTTTGCCCCACTTCCAAAACACTATCCTGGGGAATATCTTCTCTTATTGGGACATCCTTCCCTCCCTCTGTATGACCAAAGATCTGTCTTGGGAGGTTAAACTTTGGTGCTAAGTTGACAATTCTCTTGTATCTCTTCCTCTTCAATGTAACTGGTGTAGCATCATTTATTGGCACATTTATTTCACTGGAGCCCTGCATGAAGGTAGTCCTGGCTTCCACTAGGGAATCAAAATGCACTTTACCAGTTGGAGATGTAGACAGATCATTGCTTATTACATTGCCAGCTTCCTCTGTTTCTGTTTCATGATGGTTTTCCTTTGCCAATCCCTTATTTGACTGATAGCAGTTTAGCTCTGCTGAACTGTTTGTGTGAGTCTGTTCAGGTTTCCTCACTTTTTGAGATCTTTGTTCACTTACAAATTTATCCTCAGAGCAAGGAGAAAGAGAAACTTGAGTATTGAAGTCCATCTGCAACTCCTCAGTAGATAAATTAGTTGAAAAAATAGCCCGGGCATTGGATCTAGGCTCTTCTGCTTTTAATGGACATTTGCCCTCTGCGTTATCAGGCACGTTATCAAGTATATTTGAATTGTTACACTGAGAGATCTCTTTTTCTTCACTGTTTAAACTTACCAGCTTGGCTTCCAAGTCAGATTCACATGTAATTTGACATGATCCCAGTTTGTTTTCTGTACTTAACAATGACATATCATAGTCTTGAGAAATGCCTTCTGTTTCCTGGATGGAATTTTTATCATTGGTTATTGTCAGGAAACTGCAGAGATTGTCTTTGTGCCTTGGCTTTGCTTCCTCATCATCTAATGCATTTTTGGTTAGGTTTTCGGTACAAAAAGGTTTTATCTCTCTCAAAAGCAAACTGTCACTTTCTACAGGCGATTCATTTCTCCATGCACTATTTGACATCACTGAGACCTCAGGCACAGTGACCACTAAACTCTCTCTTGAAACCCCTGCAGCTTCTTTTAGGCTTTCCTCACTACTCTTAGGCTGCTCTTCACAAACTGTTGCTGGATCCTCTGGGCCTTCACTGAATGCACACAATGATTTTGTGTTTTCTTCTTCCAAGTCATCCTCTTCACTTTCTGATCCATTATGGTCACCTGGAACTGGATGATGAGCTACTCCACATAACATTTTCTTTGTAATTTCTGTACGATTACTTTTCATTGCTCTGTTTCTTTTTCTCTTTTTCTTCTGCTTTGCTTTTGTTAACAGGTATCCAGGGTTCTTGCTTAAAATTGTCTCCCTATGTGAAAACAAAGAAGATCAAATGTAAAACCCCAAACAAATTTAAAAACCAAACCCCCACTTAATTGGAGCAATATTGTATTCGTGGTGATCAATTTGAAGAATAGGCACTTTATGTTACTATGACGATCAAGCACAGACCATCTGATTTTTTCAATAGATAAGATCTCAGATAACACCTTCTATTGATTAAACAAGTGCTTCATCTATACAATTCAGGACAATCTTAAACATTTAAATCCGTTTAAGTAAATCCAGCTGCCATCTCAATAACTTCGCTTTACAGAAATTATCACAAATAATCATTAGACCAAACATTGTGTTTCTGGATGGCTTTCTAGCATGATGTTTGAATAATAGATCCTGAAGAGCTGATGCTATTCTGAAATTTCATTAGATGCCATGTGGAGCAGAAAGGCACTTAGTAGAGGACAATGTCATCTATTAAGATCAAATACTCAAATTCAAAACATACTAATCAAAATCCAAATAATGTAAAGTTACAGTGACTGCAGCAACTCTGATATTTACTCTTCAGTATATTAAGTGTTGACTCATACATATTTGGAAGAAATATTTCATACTTTATTACCAACAAAATAATACACTGGGGAAAAATTAAGATGCTGTAAGAAAAAGAACATGTTTATTTACAGTTAATTTTATAGCTTTTTTCAGAATGTCTTATTTATTTTGTCTGAATTTCTCATCAAACTTAACAGAAAGCTACCCTGATTCTCTGAAATCTTGACATTGGCCCATCAGCCAGCTAACTCTGAAATGAAAACTTGCAAGAAAAACCCAGTCCAACATTCTATCCAGGAACCTAACATCTCCCTTTACAATTCTTCAGAGATGAGATTTTCAGAGCTAAGTTTGATCGATAAATCTTTGTACCAAAGAGCTGCTCCTTTTCTGTAATTCTTCAGTTTTCTGAAACTGTTTGGGATGGTACTTCACACTAAAGCCAAGCAGCAGCTAGAATTACAGAGCAAAATTAGTTGATTTTGGGGAATGCTTCTGTAAAATCACCTGCTTTATTAAGTGCTATATTCTGAAATTCTTGAGAAACAATACAAAACAAACCATAAAAGGGTGGCTGTCAATGTAGAGTGAAAGCTGATCACTAGGAGGCAGCCTGGGAACTAATGGGAATCCTATGAGAATCTATCCTTACCCTTTGCTCATTCTTAAATTTATTCACTGTTAATCTCTGACAAGTTCTTCCTTCGTTTGAACTCTACAAAGCAAAGCCTCCTAATTCTCTGAGTGCAAAGGAGAGCAGCAGCCTTCTCAGCATAGCAAAGAAGTTTGCCGACAGGTGCCTTGATACTGCTGCAAAGGGCACTACAGATCCCCACAATGATCTTATTGGAAAGCACACGAAATTTATTTCCCTATAATAGTGTCCAGATAAGAAATCCTACTAAGAAAGGAGATTTCTTTCAAATGTTGGCATTTAGAGTCCAAAGGGTGCTTTTCTCCAAGTAATGAAAACTGACTTCTCCTTTTCTGAATCTGTGTATTTTCGATACACTGCCCTATAGTTTAAGTGGAAATGTCCACACCACTGATGACTGAAATTAGCCAAGACAAATTTCATGTTGAATTCTGTTCACAATACACTCTATAGTCAGCAATATGCCTCCTATCTCTCCAGAAAAAGAGACATAGGGTGCCAAAGTTTTAGGACTGAGTAGATCTTATTTGTCTATTGAAATAAGTGATATCAAAGTGAAGTACCTACAATAGCAGCTGGAGAGATTACTTTCTTACATATATCCCCCATATGCAGAAATCATATACTAATCCAAGATTGTATCTTAAATCTTGACGTTAACTTTCTTCTTTGGTGAAGAAAATTCATAACATGAAAGTGGTTTTAGACAAGGAAATTCTCTGGAGTTTTCAGATTCATAAACTCCCTTACCAGTGAAATAATATCCCAATTTTAACTGGTTTTAATGTAGTGGGGAATAAAACATCAGACCTGTGCACCAATTCCAAGAAGAATTTATTGTTGCACATAAAAGTCCTTATACTGCCAGAACAACTGCAGAAATGACAACCAAATTATCCATGTCAGCACTGGCACAGGAAAGGAATTAACTTCTCCAGCCTTGATATTATTGCAGCTAAACTTTGCTTATCACTCACTTCTCCCAGACGTGAATTTGCACTGCTGCTGCTGGAAATGAACTTCCCTAACACTGGTGCAAGCATGTTTCTGATGTCTAACCCCCTTACACATCTGACAAGAAGCTCAGGACAATGCTTACAGAAACTTTCTTAGGCTGGCATGTTGCATCAAAGGTTATTGCAGAAATGAGGGAAAAAGTCTTAAAGGTCTGCACTCTTTCTTAGTCTCCTTACTATTAATTCTGAATCAGGAAGGAAAACCACACTGGATGGGATTCACTTTAGAATGCACGAACAGAAAGAAAACCACATCCACCAAATAAAGAATCCCCCAAAAATTAAAATCCCCCAAAGAATCCCCCAAATGATCCAGAAAAACTAACAGCTATTACTGTTGTAATGTAATACTGCATTGAAATTGTTGCATGTTAAAATAATAACAAATGCAAATGTTGATCCAGGATGATGATTTAGCATATCTAGATATGACTGTGAATAGTGACATTCAACAGTTCATCATAAATACAACTATGTAATTTCAGTGCTTTGGAAATATGGAGGTTTTATAACAGTTCAAGGAAACTAGTTTTCTAATGATTTGAATTTCCTAAAGGAAGGACTAAAGCAAAAAGGAAAATGATGAACTATGAAGTGTAGAATAACAAAATATATTATTCTTCATGGTTCCAGGTAGCTTTAGTTTTTCAATTGATTCAAAGAAAATACTACTCCAAGGAAATATTCTAATGCATTGTGAAGGCATAGCTAAAATTTCCTGCTTGAGTTATAACCCTGTATCATGTTAAAGTTTCTGCATTCAATCAAGCAAATTGTCTACTAGTTTTAATAAGATTTGTCTTTGTTCCTTCTCTTTTAGTCCACCTACATGTTTTTTGAGAGTTTATTTTATTGTAAAACCATACGGCACACAACCACTGGGAAAACATAAGAACCAGCATGGAGAAAGACTTCTCTTCCTTACAGGGATATTTGCTAGTGAGCTATTATTAAATCCATACAACACATACAAAAGGGAAAAGAAAAAGGGGCTATTTCAGCTGGTTAGTAATAAAAAGACCTGAAAAAATAGCAACAGTATCTTTGTTGAAATAGGATTTCCCCTTCTGCAACACTTTTAAATTTCTCAGCCTACTGTGTAGACAATACTAAAAGGTTTTTGCCATAACTCTGTTACATATGACTTTTAGGTTGTGCCCAACTGCTCGAAGTAACACTGGCCAGCTTGATTGAGTCAGTGCTCAGACACCACTTTCAACTGGAGAAACAAATGCACTTTTACTGAAGCAGAACATATTTACTAATCTAAAGCAATTAGTCACATTTTGCTGGAAAATGACAAAACCAAAAGTTACTTATTTGCAGTTGTACTGACTTCAGTTCCAGCATGCATCTAAGCTCATGTCTGCTTGATATAGAAAAATGCCTACAGTCACTGCTGTAATGAAATACAGGACAGAATCACAGAGTCATTTAGGTTGGAAAAGATCTCTGAGATCATTGAGTCCAACCATTAACTCAGCGTTTCCAAGTCCATCACTAAATCATGTCCCCAAGCGCCACATCTACATGTCTGTTAAATACCTCCCGGGATGGTGACTCCACCATTTCCCTGGGCAACCTGTTCCAATGCCTGACCACCAGTAAAGAAATGTTTCCTAATCATCAGACAAGATAGAGGAACAGATAAATTTAAAATTAAATTCTATATGACATTTAGCAATGAGGTACATGGTCTTTCAGAAATGTATGCCACCATTCATCTCCAAAGTCTCCGGACTGTGTTTTCAACATAAAAATTACAGCAAAGCAGCCTGCCTAAGATGGCATTTACTGGGATACACTTCACTTTCCCCATCTGGTAAGTCCAAGTACATTCTTGAATTCCTTGTGACCTAATTTTGCTTCAGAAACAACTAAAAATTTAAGTTACAATTTTGGAATTAAAACAAAACAAAACACCAAAGTATCAGCCTTTTTGTTACACATCTTGTCTTTAACACTGAAATGAGTGACAAAGATTTAGTTCCACAAAATCAAAGGTTTTATCAGGTGGTCAAGCACCTAGAAAAAACCACAAAACTTGCGAGCATTACTGGGTTTCCTGAAAGTTGAAATTCCATTAGACAGCTGAGTATTCAACTTAGCACTTTGCTGCTGAAGAAACTGTCTTTGTCACCCTTTGCTACTTTCTTCCAGATGTCACCCTTGCACTTGGCACTACAGTCTTTTGCTGGCTCTACCACTCTGCTTGTGAGTGGATTCACCAGCCTGACCCTGCATCAGAAGAAGTACATACTTCATTGTTATGCTCATTTAACTCTCCAAAGCAAGAAGTAAGAAAAGTGTCTAGCTAAGACAAAGAAGAGGTTGGTGGAAGCAAGTGAATACCTTCAGCAGCAACATGTCAGGTTGCCTCACAGCAAGAAAATTCACCACAAATGATTTGTAAGAAATGTTTACACATTACAATGTTGCAAATTAATTCTCTCTGCCCCAAATCAGTAAAGATCCTATTAGCTGAATTGAATCTGAAGTAACTCAGAATTTATTATTCTTTTGTCTCTCAACAGCATTGCCACTGGTGGTGAGATCTAAGCAGCTTTATAAAATAAACTAATCTATTACAATGCTCAAAGAGCTGGTCCAATCTTTGTATTTTCTACAGGAGTGATGTATATAGAGTTCTGTGCAATGTATAATCAGTCATCAGACTGCTGTCCTCTTATAGTCCAGACACAAAAGACCTTGATCTAGAGAGTACACACAGAATAGCATACAACTGGTGTGATTAAAGCGTGCCTTTAGTAGCTGTACATTTACTCAAATACATGGCAAAGTGCAAGCACTTTACTTTCCAATGTTAAAAACTCAAACAACCCATCCACCAAAACCCTCACATTCCTGAGGTAACAGCAATTCACTTTCAAATGACAGTCCATTTACTTCATAGAAATTTCAGGTGGAGTGACTTACTGATCTTTGTCCAGCCCACCTCATGAAAGTCATCAATATCTCATTATTTAAATGTCCTATTTTGCTCCTTGGTCATAAAATATGCTGATCAAGATTAAAGAAATCAGTCCTGAATATACTGTTTGATACCTATGTTTATGTGTACAGAATATACTTGTGCCTAGTATGAAACATCTACTTCCTGAACAAGTGAAAAAAAAACCTGCTTCAACTTCCTCTAGATGCCATAAATATCTCACATGACATAATTCAAAACTGAGAAGAGAAACAAAACTCTTCCAGCAATAGATGGACTGAAGGATGCCAACAGATAGAGAAGAGGTGCCATTTTTTTCTTTGACTGAATTTTTATGCACTATTAAGTATGACTTGGTGTTAAAAAGCAGGTTAAGGCAAAAAAAAAAAAAAAAAAAAAAAAAAAAGGACAGCCTGAAACACTCCAAGGGATCTGATTACATCTTAAGGTGATGTACTTACAATACAGAGAAAAAACCCTGCAGTTTCATCATCAGCCTTTCCCCCATGAAGGCTCAGAGGTTCAATTTTAAGTTCTGGCAACATTTAGTCCTTTGAAGAGAACTTGATGGGCACCAATGCAAACATTATGCACTGCAAGTACAGTACCAATCATCTTGTCATGCACTCTAAAGTTACTGTTCAAATAAATAAATATTTTAACCAGAAAATAAAAAGACTCACATACGGTGATACATCATCCTAGCACCTGAACACAGACGACAGACATCATAACAGGATGCAAAGATAAGCAAGTACAACAAAAAGATTTTAAAAGTAAAAATGAGATTTAAAGGGGGAAGTGTTGACCTTTCTTACCAACGCACATTCACAGCAGAAACAAATGTAAAATGAAATTTGAGATGAGACACAGGCAAAATCAAGTATAAGAAAAATACAGGTGTGAGACTAAGGAAGCAACAGGGGCATAATGGAAGCAGAAGTAAATACCTGGAGATAAGTAATAAACTATTCCCTGTTAGAAATCATCAATGAAGGATGACAGATTTTAGCTGCATTTAAAATAACTTCAATTTGCAAAATTATAGCAAAGACCTACCTACCAAAGCACTGACTGTAGTTCTGGAACAAAAGCATGAGTTTTAGAAACATAAGAAGATACTGCAAACTTAAGGAGGGGAAAAAAGTATGAAGACAAATATACTGTATGACACAAAATACTACTTTTAACAGAACAAGAAAAAAATTCAAAAGCACAGCTTAGGGGATGGGGTACGATATGCTCAGCTTTTAAATCAGCAAGGGTTTAGACTGAGGCATTTAAAAATTTAGAGAATAAGGTGTTGCTCTCCACACAAGTTTATAATGAAGGGAAAAAATGAGGAGGAGATGGATCCAGAATTATAAAGACAACAGGAATAACAAACACACAGGAATCAGTTGAGAAAAAAGCAGTTCAAGAATAAACAAAAAAGAGGGGAGAAGTTACAACAGGAAAATAGTAAAAGAAAACGGTATCAGCAAATATTAAGTAACCAGCCTGTAATCTAGATTATAGCAACATTAACATTCAGATACTGGTAACTGCAGCAATGTTACTATTCAGAACATCTGCTCTACTTGTTGCACTTATTCTGGGCATCTCAAACGCTCTATGAAATAGTGAGAACTACAGAGCATTCAGATAAAATTCACATTCTGTGCATGTTATAATACCTTTTTCAACAAATCTCCATACTTTGTCATGCCAGCATCCAAATTTTACTTACTATTTCCGCATGCTACACTTGGGTATTCACTCATTTCCATTTTCAAGTATCTTTTACCAAAGGACTGGAGATATACAAAAGACAAGATGAATTACCCCCTTAAAGATGATCACTTTTTACAAAACAGTCCCGTATTATTCCTAGATTGTTGGGTATGAACAGATGCAGAAAACTGTCTTTAAATTCAGCAATTTAGTGAGCATCAACAGAAATTTGTCTTTGGAAAGAAAAAAAAATTACTTTAGATAAACACTAATAGATGCTACTATTTTCTAGTTCTGGAAAGACAATACAGCTAACAAATGGACACTAAGGGACAGAAAAGGGGAGCAGCTAAAGGTGTTGTCAGGAACCTGAGAGCAATTCTGCCAACACAGCTATGAAACAACATAACCAGGATAAAGGGTACAGCCAGTTTGGCTGCTAGTTAAAGCCTGAAACAGTGTCCATCTGAGAATGAGAACAGCATCCAATACCCTGAGACCAGGCAGCACTTCCATTAGTGATTTAAAACTCTGCTCTGATATTCTGGACTCTGCTGTCACTCAATCACTTATAATAGAATAACTTCTGTCAGAAAGGGCCTCTGGAGATCATGTGGTCCAACCTCTGCTCAAAGCAATATTGTGACCTCATTGATCAGTGCCTTGCCCATAAAAGTTTTGAATATTTTAAGGATGACATTACACAAGCCACTATCCAGTACACAATTCCTGTGTTGTAATCTCCACTCATTGCTTCTCATCTAAGAGGAGCTAGACCTAGGAGCAAGAAAGACACCCAAGTATTAATTATTAGAAGCAGGAACTCAGTTTAGACTGCAGCAACAAAGCAGTAACAATGAAACACAATGCTCTGCTGTCCACATATTACATGCAAAGAATTCAATTTACAACCAAAGGGAATTTTTGCTGCACTGCCATAAGCAGTCTCCAAAAAGTAAAGAATAATGCTAAATATTCACTGAATATCTAGCAAATGTAGCAAATTGCTACAAAGAGCCACAAATGCAGCTCAGACATACAGACATGACCTGCTTCAGGGAGACCATTCCATGTCTATACTTTTGTTGTCAAGGTCCCTGTAAAGCACTGTATCCATCCTACAAGCTTTCAGGAAAAATGCTAAATGGGGGAAAATAATATAATCCATCTACTCCTAAGCCAGATTCATGAGCCCTCAGAAACTATTAATGGTTAAGAGCAAGATGTGGGATAAGCTGCTCAGTAACTTCTCATAGACTATTATAACCTGTAACACAGGCTACCAGACCTAAGGCTAGTGAATAAAGAAAATTATTAAAAGTATCATGAATAATATAACAGCCACACAGGATTATGGGCCTATGCCTATGACTGATTTTATATGATACAATACATCCCTTAAAAATAAGCAAATGTTTACTCAGTAAGTTAAAGCAGCACTTCTTAGTCTGTTAGCAATTTAGAAAGAGGTTAAAAAATATTACCAACAGAACTCAACCGTTTCAAAATCACTAGTTAAAAAACATGCAACTACATGGTCCAAAAGAAAAGTTAGATTGGATTAACACACACAAAACTAAATAAAACAAAAAAACTACCACTAGAAAGACTGCAAGTACAACTTTTTTTTTAAATTTTTTTGTTTTGTTTTCAGTTTTCATGGATATAGTATATTCTGGTTTGGCACAACATGATACTGTTACAAGAACACTATAAATCAGTAAGGTACACATGACATGGTCAAGGACTGCCTGACTATCAGAGAAACGAAGTAGCAGCATTATCAGCTAAAAGGAAACTGCAAAGACCAATTCCAGACAAAATACTTCAATGCTTTTATTATCCTTGATCTAGAATTACACTGACAGTCTACCTCAAGCAAAAACCACCATTTGCAGCTTCTCCATCACTACAGAAATAAATTAAGACAAATTTGAGATGATCAAACCTTGACGAACTGTTACTTTTTTTTTTTCAAAAGACCAATTATATTTTCACACATTTTTCTGTGAACTCAAAATAAGCAGATTTACAGCTAATTTCAACCAATTAGCCTATAAAAAGCAAAAAAAACCCCTACAACAAATTTATTGATGTACAAGATTTTCACCTAGGATATTAATAGAGAACTTTAATCTGCTCTTGCTTTTTCTTTTTTTTTTCAAAAGGACGAGAACATAGATTAAAATGAAACAAGCATCACTCTAGAAACACTGAAGAGAAGCATTTCTACATCTGATCCACATTAAATATCTGATCACTTAAAACGAGGGCTTACTTTCAATTTCATTTCAACACTGTCTTTTTAATGCTTTACAGGGAATTGTAATATGTCTGTTCTTTTGAAGTCTCCACATATACCTAGTCACCTCATCTCCACGATGTACCAGCAATGAGCAAAAACATTTCCTCCAGAAAATATGATTGCTAGAAGAAAGCAGCAGTTAAAACTACGTGTCACATATGAATGTGAGAATTCTTCTAATTCACTGAATTAGAGAATAAAACTTACTGTTCAGCTAAAAGAAGAAAATACCAACAGGGAAGACACACAAAAAAATAAATATAAATGTTAGGGGTTGTATCTCAGAGAAAGCCTTGTTTCCAGTTACCTATTAGCAGAGAAACCACCATCTCTGCAAAAGGTTTCAAGAGACAGATGACAAGAGACAAAATCTCTCCTGGTGGAATGAAGAGGATCAGAAGGGTAACAGTGAGAAAACTCATAGATTAAGACAGTTTAACAGGTAAAGCAAGAGCTGCACATGCAAGCAAAACAAAACAAGGAATTCATTCACCACTTCCCACAGGCAGGCAGGTGTTCAGCCATCTCCCAGGAAAGCCAGGCTCCATCACATGGAACTGCTACTTCAGAAGACTACCATCACAATACTGAACCCCCTCACTCCTTCCTCCAGCTTTATGTACCTGGTGTGATGCCGTAAGTTCTGGGATATCCCTTTGGTCAGCTGTCCCAGCTGTGTCCCCTCCCAGCTCCCTGTGAGGAGCAGAAAGGCCTTGATACTGTGTAAGCACTGCTCAGCAGTAACAAAAACACCCCTGTGTTATCAATACTGTTTCCAGAGCAAATCTAAAACACAGTCCCACAGCAGCTATTCTGATGACAACTAACTTGATCCTACAAAAAACCAGCAAACAGGTTTTTTAGGGTTTGGTCTTGGGGTGCTGATTTTTTTTTTTGTCCATACAAAATTAAAATAAGAAAACTAAATCACCCAAAGAATGCCGACGAAAACTTTTGATAATTCTTGAAGTAAGCCGATAAACCATGAAACAGCAGCTCAGATGAAGCAGTAAAACTAGAACCACTTTTCCCCATACAGCTGATTCTAAGTGGTCTGCTATAGGAACCAATTTATGTATGTTCTACAAATTAATTTTCATTTAAATTTCATGCTTAGAAAAGTTAAGTCTTAAATTTACTTACCAAACATCCCACTAGTTTCAAGTATGCAGGAGAAACTCAGGATTTGTATTTATAATACTATGGTTCTATGCATTAGTTAAATAATAAAACCCTCAACCTGACATTGTTATTTAATGAAATATGATGAACTAGCAGTTTATTTAAAAAGTGAATAATGGGAAACCTTCATTCTAGGTACATTATCATCACCAACAGAAGTACTGTATACAAAACATAGACAGTAAGAATTTTCAGATCCCCTGTCTAGCTGAGCAGCAAGTTCTTACATTTCTTGGCACGTACATTTTGACCGAAAAACTAATTTTCCTTGGTTTCGAGGGCATGAGAAATTCAGTACCTGCAACATGTACTTCACATATTTTTTTATTTTTACCTATAGTGTAGTGTAAAATCAACCTCTGAGATACATGTCTGCCTGTGATCCGTGACTGTCGTTTCCTCATCAAGTATGATTACACCATGAAACAGAAAAGCATTATACCAACAGTAATTCCAGTGGGTTTTCACCTACCATGTCACTGTACTTACCTTAGAACACAGCTGTACAGATGAAGCAATTTACAAATGTTTGATACACAAATTGCAAAGTTTCCCTTTCCTAAGTGTCCTTTTCGAATTGCAGGCCTATTGATCAGCATGCTTTGCACAGCAAAAACACTCCCATGCATCAATAATTAAAAAGGTAACACAAGAAAAGCCAAACCATCTAAAAACAGTACGAATTAGTACCTATTCAATTCAATACTGCTAAGTAACCTCATTTCAATCTTCAGTAATCAGCTCTTTTTTGCCATGTCTTAGCACGATGTATGAATATTACAAAAGCCTCAGTAAATTTTATCATGTTATAGCTTACAGTAAAATAGAGTAAATGAGTCTAAAACATTTTTATCTCCCCCACACTTGAAATGTGCTTTCATGTTTAAATATAAAAACTGTGGTATAATTAGTGAGCATTTACAATGATATCCACGAATCTTTTGATACATGGAAAAAGATAACAATGAAAATTAAAATGGAGTAAAGATACTTGATATTAATAATAGATAAAGAAGGAATATAGCTGGGGAGCCTCTTTTCTACCCATACACATAATTCAATATATTAGTAATACCTATGTTAGTGAAACATTTTAAATTCTGTTTCAGATAATTAAAACATAAATTTGCACAATAGGTGTAGAAAACCAGAGAAAGATACTTCATTATATACCTAGATTTTCAGCTCTCATGGTATTCATACTTTATTGATGAAGTAAATTTTTAGGGCCTATTCAAAAATTGTCTACAATTAAAATTAAGCTGGCTTTGCAATTCTCAAAATTCTGATACTGTGATATGAAATGAGTAATAGATAACCATCAAAATTCTTTCAGTTACATACTCATGTTCTTGACAAAATCTCTTCGACAACATTTGGTCATTCAGTGTATAAGGAAGTCAAGTGTGGTTAGGTTATTTCAGCTAATAGGTTAGCAATAATGCTCATCTGTATAAAATCCTACAAGCCTGAAAATATAAACTGTTGCATTGAACTACTTCAACAATACTCAACACAAATATATTTTATTAATACAGCAAGTTGTTAGAAAAAAGCCAAAGTGAACACTTACAAATTCATCATTTTTTTAAGGGAAAAAGAGCAGTAAGTTAGTCTCCATTCTGGCTCATTTTTTGTTATGTGCTACACAGATTACATTGGCTATGCCAAAATCAGGACTGCAAGATGGCTTTACAGAATTATATCCACTATTTATACTGAATTGATTCATCCCAACTGTGGACTGGGAATTGACAGCCTAATTCTTTAAAATTTCATTTTTATCACAAAGAAAAGAAACTGACTTAGAAAGACACAGTTGTGAAATTTCAGTGGTTTAGTGATAAAATTTAGGGTTTTTTTCAGTCAGCACAGAAGTTGGTGGTGTTCTAACGTCATCATAGTTTATATACTACCAATGAGAATAAATAAAAAATAATCCAGATTGCACAGTTTATGGCTGGTGAATACTGTACTGGCAGAATGGTGCTTCAGCTGCCACATGAACTTCTTAGATCAAAAAAAGAAAGGAAAAAAAACCTCAAAAACCAACAAAACAACACGGAAAAAAAATCAAACCTCTTAACTGAAATCCAAAAACACACGTGAAAATGTTGCCAATGGGCAATACATGCCAAACAGAACTAAAGGACAATCCAGAACGTAGTTGCTTTCAAAAAAATCTCCAAAATGGTAAGTAGTCTAAATAACAATCATTAAAATTGATTACTATGTAAATAAACTCTTCTCTTTTAAAAGACCCTTAATATTACCCCTTCTTAAAAAAAACCTGCTCAAAAGTTACCTAATGTATGACAGACATCATTGTCTTAGATTTATGTAGAAAGACTCTGCTATATACCATACTATATTTAATATTTTACTAAAATCCAAGGTCTTACAACTTTAATAAATATAGCTTTAAAAATCATGAAATGTACAATTTTATTTACATACAAGTCCATTAAAAAGAACAACCTCTAGAAGAAAATGGTCTTGAAATAGTCATATTTAAAACACAGAAGATCACTACTTCATTGGAGGTGATGATGTGTTTTAAAAGGGCAAATAATAAAATCTTATTAACTGACTGCAACTGTGTTACTGGCTACTGGAAATACTGAAAGAATTCCATGAGTCTGTATTGTCTCCCCACCTATGTCTTCTCTGCAGAGGTAGTCTTTGAGTGCTTTTGTGGGGAGGTACCATTGAATTCATGACAATAGGGATGGATATTTGATACTCGTATCGTTCCAACATCTGAGCAATCTTCTCACGGGTGACCCCATGCTTATTCCTCCTACAAAAAAAAAAAAAAAAATCAATAAATTGTCTGGTATGTTTATAGTCATATGTAAGTATTATATATAATTGCATGTTACAGTCTTTAAGGAAAAACCTTCTAAATTGTCAATTTTTTCTGCTTGCTTTTATTACTCTATAACCTCATCTCTAAGCATTCAACTTGCGTTATTTTAACAATTCATAGCTGCACATATTGAGTAGCAGTAAACAATACAGTTACTCTTCTTTATACACAAACTTGATGTTATTCACTGCAACTATGCACCCGAATTACCTTAGAAGGATTTTACTATTTATTCATCAGATTTTACATAGTATACTAGCTAATGAGTAGAGGGATGAATAATAGCACAGACTATTCCTTATGAAAGAAATGTTCAAACTAGCATAAAATATGCAGCTACATTGTTTCAAGACTTAATGACAGAATATTTTCTCATCAAGAAGCCTCTCTACAGAATAAGAAACAACTTCAGTTCTGAACCAGAATGACATGCTCACAACACTTTCACCTACTAGTTTTAACTGACACTTGTAAATTTAGAAATGTACTAAAACACATGTAAGGGAAAAGGTACCAGAAGTGCTGTTCTATTCTTGCAGCGCTCAGTGACCAGCTACGTTCAGGGAGAACTTGGTCTATTAAGAACCTGAACTGTCACACGTTACATTAAGAGTATATACATCTCCTCGGTATCTATGGATTAGGACCTTAAAATTCACGTTAGCAGAGAATTTCAGTCTCTGCCAGAAGAAAACCATAAGCCTCATTCACAAACAATGTCAGAGAATTGACAGAATTGTAACAGAAATTAATCTGAAAGAGACACAAAACAGAAACAAAATGTATTGATAGCATCGAATAGCATTTATCATAAGCCAATACTTCTTATTGCCAAGAAACCTTGTCCAAGCTACATTATGTCCACAACAAAGCAACAGGGAATATATTTCTACACCTTTGTGCTTTCTGCCAGGGACAGAAGAGGTATGGCCTTACCAACTTGCTCAGTTCTACAGAGAAGAAATCAACACTGGGAACAAACAGGCTATACTGGAAAGATGATATTCCATACAGAAATATTTTAGAAGATTGATTTCTCACCACCCACGTCCCCTCAGGACTTTGTAAGTTTTATTACAACAAAGAAGTAAGTATTAAGTTGACAAGGATTCAAAGCACACTGCAGGTTGCACACTAGTTTCATATTCAGAATGGAACAGAATTTGTGATCTCAGAACCATTCAAAATTACATTGGCTCTTTAAATGTGTATTTTTTCAGCTTTTTTTCTACAAAGAAAACGCTTAAGCAGAGCATTTCTCTCACAGACACTCTTCCCGTAGACAACACCAGAAACCGGAGTGATCATTGCATGCGGCTCATTGTTTAAATCCTTCTAATTTCTACGTTGTGCTAAAGCAGCCCAAGAGCAGCTGCATATTGAACTAATCACTTGGTGAGTCTTAGCAGTTTTGATTTTATTCACAAATATGAACAAGGTTAATGGTAGAGGAAAAGGTCAACCCTCTAGAAATACGTGGACTTTATAAAGCACTTGACATTCATGACAGACAAAAAATGAGAAGAGCAAGTCTAAATCTTTTAATGCCAAATGCTGGAGAAGCATAAAGTTATTCAATATTTTCCCTGTCTTAGTACTCCTAGGAAAAGATTACTGCTCAAGTGCTCTGAACATAAAGTGCACACTCATCCACAATTGAATGGACTTGAGCATAATCACTTCATAAAAGAGGAAGTACTTTTCCTTGCAGAGGAAGGCAGGATAATAAAATCACCCACAGCAAAATTGCATCAAGCATAGAAACTGATTTAAAAAAGGAAATCAATTTGCTGTATAGTGTCATTTAATACTGGTATCTCCTCTTCAGGCATGTCTTCACTCATTCTTTGGCAGCTTGGCTATACTGAGAGAGCATAAAGTCATCTATCTGAACCAAAGCAGACACAGCAGCAGAAGCTCCTAACAGATGGGAGGAGGAACATTGTTTTGTGTGGAGGAACACAGAACCTACTGATAAAAGCAAAGTTCTGCCACTATTAAATGCTTTCCTACTACCCTCCACAACTGCACCCTCAGCAAGCTTGCTGATGAAACAAAACTCAGGAGCCCACTCCCAAAGTAACTAAAGAACAACATGAAAACTTACATCACCACCTTACTTAAACTCCCCAAAAAATAGTTTCCAGGAAATAGGCCTCTGCTTAAATATTTAAAGCAACAAGAACTGCTAAAATAGTTCTAAGAATCTTCTAAAAAAATGGTAACAGCACTTCACAGTTCAAGGGTTTTGCTCTGGGAAAGACACCAACTTTAGTCCAAGAATTATTACTTGAACAATAAAATTCAACAGTAACAACACAACAGTTTACTCTGTTACCTGTTAAGATCATGTGGAAACATGAATTTTCCTGGAAAATGAGTCTGTTTCATGTAATGGAAACCTCATGCTGAGTATCTTTGACGTGCTTGATTACTAAGATTCCCAACTTGTCTATGCAGCATGCCAAACTAGAAAAACTTGCTACCATTCTACAGAGAGAGAACTCCATCTCTAGATACAAGTGAGTGGTAGCTTACGAGCAAAAGGTGAAAACTTTAGAACATTTAAACACAATAAAGTCCAAGTCAGTAATGCAAGCATTATACACACATACTTTGTGCACTGTAGGGGTTACTTTACAAAGCCGAAACAATTAGAGGCAAAGTCAGCTGGATGCATACAGAACAAAATAAGTGAGAGAACTCTGTCATCAGCTGGGAAAATATTACACTACTTTTCAAACACAGAAATATCCCTGAGCTGGTTTGATACCTTATATATTCCTAAAGCAGATATATCTAAGACAAAAGGACATTATCCAGGAAGAATAAGCAACTTCCCAAGCACTCTCAGAACCCAGAAGTTCAATGACCCATGTTCAACAGTACTCTAAGTACTCTAAGTCACATGTCCAATAAAATTTTAATATTGACATTTTGGGCCAATAGGATGGAGCTGGTATTTATTTGTCTACTTGTTTATCCATGGAACTTTTTTTACAGTAAGAGAAACCTTACTTTTCTAATTCTTCAGGATCAAACTTCCACCAAGTATTTGGCTCATGGAATTCCACTCTGTATCCTTTTTCTAGAGCCTGCAGCAAGCAAAGAAATACGTGTGATGTGTATCATGATCACATAGAACATAAGAAAAAAATAAAAGACATGCATAATAAACAGATGCAGATGTGGTACTATGCTGAATTTCACTTACTCCCAATCTGTCTTAGCTTTTGTTGCAGGCTAAGCAAATTGAATCAAGCCAATCCTTGAATTGATCTAAACATTACCAATAAGCAGCCTCTCTCTTTAAAAACTTGAGTAAAAATGTTTCTGGACAAAACACATGAACTTATCACATGTGAGGTTAAGTTTGAAAAACTGTTACAGGTGATAATCATGCAACAAAACCTACCACTTCCACATATGGCTTCATTTCCCAGGCTTGAGTATTAGTGTTGTCTATTATAACTGGAGATTTTCCCTGCTCCATTGCTTGCTTTGCTGCAATGAAAAATTGTGCAAGTTAATAAACCACATGTAACTCAAACAACAAAAAAAATAAACTGGCCCAGATTTTCTTTCACTAATCTATTCCGACTGAAGCACTCTGTTCTAAGAGAAAGAATAAAAGGTACAGGCAGGAACGAAAAGAAGTAGAACCAAGAACCTAATGCCCAAAGAAATAAGGTTATCTATTTTAAACTCTGAACCTTGTATAAGTTCAAGATTCAATGCATATATTCAATGCATAATACATGAATTAAAGTAAAATAAATATTTGAAATACTTCTATATATGCTTTGCTAAAATATATATACTCCTTTTCTTATAGACTCGTAATAATCATACATGTTATGCTACACTTTTATTTCCTCTATGTAACACAGCTTAACAGGATGCCTTTTATTCATTCCAACCTCTTTTCCGGTTCCACTCATGGGCATCACCAAGCTGAGCAGCATTATAGGAGTATCCATACTGCTGACGAAAATAATCATCGGTGCTGAGCACAACGCCGTCACAACTCTGACCAAGCAGAACACTGTTAAGGGGAAATATAGAAATATATTCAATTTTAATTTTCAGAGAGATAAACACATCAAAAAATATGAACTGTGACCTATTTCTGAACTTCTTGCAAACTTCAAACAGATTTATAAAAAGACACTCATATATATTACTAATAATTCTAATCCAAATCAAAGCAATATTTCCTCCCTCTACTATTTCTGTATTTGTTGTTTCTTCTCCACTCCCAAGAGATGTTTATATCCATCTAATTTTATGACTATACTACAGCAAGTTCCAAGTACCTCATAATAACTGAACGTATTTGCTAACATTTTCCATCTCAATCTTCACTTGGAAATACGTCTAGAAAGCAATCTGATCATGAGAACTCCCCATTCTGCCAAATGTAAACCTAGTTTCAGAAAGTCCTTGGAAATCAGTGTTTAAAGGAAAACCTTACGTAACTGAGACAACATTACAATTCTGTTTAAAGTCCAGCCTACAGAACAGGAGTAGATTGGACTTGAAGCCACCATGTCTCTTTTTAATTCTATGGCATATTTAAATCTGAAAACAGAAAACAGCCAGTTAGTGCCACAGAGCATGTAGTGCCCACTGCAACACTCAGATATCACTGTCCTATAGAAATTTAGGGAACTATTCTAGTTTAGAAATAGGCAACATACCCACTGGCTACAAAAGCTGAACTGTACTAGCAGTATGTGGGACTGCACTACTGCTGAGGTGCAGGAACAAAGAAAGAATTGGCAGATTCCAAATAACTTAGGGGAATAAAGATATGTTAATTCTAAGTTAGCAAGTCTTCCCATACATATCTGCATGAAGAGCCACTTAAATGTAATCCCTACACAAGAAATTAGCTATGTTTTGCCACCTGTCACCAAGAGCCCGTTATGAATCACAGTTTAACGACTGGGACACTCTATCACGCGCTGGTTTATACTCCTACAGGTTTACTGTTCCACAACTGCACTGCTGGTTATGTTTGCTTTTCAGATACAGACATACGTACAACAAAATTCAGATTACTAAAGACCAGAAGAAACTACTAATGGTGCAATGTCAAATAATGTGATCAAAGCTGCATACAAACTGTTATTTCCTCTTTGTTCTTCCTTTTCCAGAGCTTTAAGGTTGCTTCAGGACAAATAGCAATGCTATTTGAGAAGTGCACTCACTTTATTGAACACTGATAAATAATTGGTTTTGTTAGAGCCTAGATCTTTCAATAGTGTGTATTACACTGGTTTAGAAGAGGGTGGGAGGATTAATCATCTATTTTTGTTCTGAATAGATCAAATGGCACCAGTAAATCTTACACCACACACAGCACCAATTTTTTTATCCGTCTTCCTCTCTTGTATAAAATATTTAACAAATTTATATTCATTAAGTTACTTGGCTGTGATTTTTCACACATGGCTTCATTCTCTTATTTACAGTATGCTACGTTTGCCAATTAATAATGCCAGAAAAACTGGATCCATCTTCCACACTCACTCCTTGTGTGCTGACTGTATATACACATATCCTAAAGAATCATCTGCCTTAATAAATAAAGATAGCAAATAATATCTGGGATTCTTATATTGGCTGAGTAGGTGGACACACCCCTATTGTTCCTAGGAGCCTGAGCATCAGGTCTCTATAGGAATATATCAACTGACAAATCAACACTCATGAGACATTGATTTTCATTTTTATTTCTAAGAACTGACTCTATTTGCTCATGTTCTGGAGAATAAATCACTTACTCGAATTCTTTCGTTGTAACTTCCAAACATCATTAGTAGCAATAAGACAAGGACTCAGAAATCTTGCAAACCCACCAACAAAGTGTATTCTTGAAATAGTTTGTTAGTATTCCTTGAAGTTCAGAATACACCACAATTATTAATTAACCAATATAAATGAAAAAACAGATTTAATATCCTAAGCTCATAAAATTTGAGAAGGCAAAGTAGTTACCAAAGAGGCCAGGGTAACAGAGCCCTTAGCCCATCTGCAACACACAAGCTATCACAAAGTCACAAGTTTATGAATTGAAACTTTAAATATTACAGTAATGACTGGAACCTCTTTCTAAATTGTGAAATTAAATCATAAAACCTAACATTTTAAAAGCCTGACAATTACTTCTTTCAGAATTCACAGTACTTAAATTTTTAAAATTCAAAGCAGAAAACTACTGGGTGACATCATATGGAAAAATTCATTTACCTCTAACACGTGCTTGGAAATAAAAATTTATCCCAGGCCCATGAACTAAAGAACAGAAAAAACAAAAAGCATACCTATAGAACAAAAGCATCATTACTATCTAAACCCACAGGGATAATATTCCACTTTTAAGAGATGAAAAAAGAAAAAAAAACACACGTATTTCTAATGAGAGTCAAATGATAGATTAGTCAGCACCCGTATGCACCCATGCTTGGTATGAGTAGCATATTATCCAGCTGCTGTAATACATCTTCACTATAAACCTTCCCTCCAAGCAAAAACACACCTTTGAACACAGTAGGACATTGAAATTAAAGCAGCTCACCTATTTTTTCCAGAAATGCTATCTGATCTAATACAAGCTATTATCCTGACATACAAAAATCTCATGTTGAAATAAAAATATTAACGAGTCAGCAAACCAACACACATTTTTTCCAATGCATGTGTGCATGCATGCATGCACACACACAAACTCTTTTTCTTCAAAACTAATGCAGTCCCCTAATCTGTAACCTGTTTAGCCTACTTTGATAAGTTATTTTATAATAAAAAAGGTATCTCAATTTAATAATTAACCTATTTAAAACTGCTAGCATATAGTGGATGAAGAAAAAAGTAGGCAATAACTAAATACAGTTTCAAAATATGCAGCATTGAGCCATGTAAATGATCCTCTAAAGGCGCTGTTTAAATAAACACTGTAACAATGTTTAAATAAATACATAATTAGAAACAATAGCACACCACTGTTTCTACATTCAGCTATAAACACCAACTCTAACTCTTCCCTTCAGAAGATTTTGCTCTGAAGAAGAATGGCCCCAGAGAAAGACAACTGTTCTTATATATTACTGAGTTTAATTAAAAATGGACTTGTTAAATGACACCAGTATTTCTTCTTTCAATTTCATTAAGCTCCCTTTCATTCAAATTAATGCTTAGATATTTATGGAGAAAAGGCAAATTGCAATTGCTGCCAACTTCAGTAGCAAAATGTTTTAAAAATACAAGTCTCTTTTCCTGTAACTTTTCCCAGGACTGTAACATCACATGATCATCTATTTCTAATTGTAGCAGACTTTGGTTACTTGGGCTAAAGCTAACACTGCTGGGTATCTGTCTGGCCAAACTGTTTCCAAACATTTTTAACTAAATGCTCAATCTCTTCCAAAACCAAGGAAAAAACAAAGCATTTGTATAACATTCTGTTATTCTAAGCTTTTCTCTGAAAAGCTTTGGAGTGAAGAGGTGAAATCTGACAAAGTCCATGTGCTTGTTTGCGCTGCAAAAACTTTTCATAAATCTGCCCAAGGTATACAGCTTTAAAATGCCATGTTCACAGCAAATAGTAGTGAAAAGAACTCGTGATTCTCACTGCAGTAAAACCAATCCTGAACAGAGCAATTGGGCAGTGGCAGGAAGCTGATTCAGGACCAATACTGCATCATAAGAACAAATTTCTCCCAACACAAGAATGGCAATACAAGGAACAAAATTGGCCTAAAATAGGAGGACGCACGAAGCATCGTGGTATAAACATTGGAACATGCAACTTGGTATTGGCAGCAGAGCCAGGAAACAGAGCCAAGGCAAAGAGTGAAGCAGAGGGAAGACACTGGGTATAATGAAGTTGGGAGGGAGATAATACCACTGTCTGAAACAGGGAGAAAATGAATCTGGGTAGAAATAAGACGGCTATAATTGAAGAAATCACCCTAGAATTCAGAAGCAGACATGGAGTTAGTGAGCACAGACCAAAACCCATGATTGGAAATGAACAGGAAAACAAAAATGGAAATGGATGGTTAAGAAACAGGATTTCATATGAGTCTCAGGGGCTAGGATTGTCTAAGTCAAGTGGACACAAGAAATAAATCCATGAGATGAGTGGAGCTCCCCAATGAGCCAAAAATGGCTGATGTTATGCTCATATTTAAGGCAAGTAAAGACAAAGACACAAAGAACTAATGGCTGGCTGCTCAACCTCATCTAAGCTCTATTCTTGAAACAATGGAGTGCATCCTCAAAAATCTATTTCCAAACACGTTAAGGAAATTAAGGTAACCAGGAAGAGTCAATGTGGGGTTTGCAACAGATAAAGCATCCTTTACTGACCAGAATGCACTCTCTGATGAAACAAGTGCCTTTGTCAATAAGGACTGAGCGATGAATGCAGCATATTCAGAAATTATCAAAGCTTCCAACATCATCTCCCAGCCAGTAACAAGCAGAGAACAAAGGATATAGCAAGAACCACTTTTTCAGTATCTTCATCATTAACCTGGACAATGAGCCAGAGAACTTGCAGGCGACACCCAATCAGCAGCGGTGCTCAACACTGAGCTGAACAGTGAAACTTCTATCCAGAAAACCACAGAGAAACCTGAGAACTGGGCTAAGCAAAACACCAGGAAGCTCAACAAGGAAAAGTAAAGTTCTACAACTGATGAAACATAAGCCTCAGCACAGGCAGGAAAGTGAGTGGTAGAGCAGCTATGTTGAAAAGAGTCTGAGGACAGCGGACATCAAATGAGATGAGTGATTCAAAGGTGGGGCAAATCACCACCTGAGCTTCAGCAGAGGAAGCTTACCCAGGAGATGACGTGAGCAGGTATCATTCACTCCGCCTAGCTCTTGTGTGGTCAATTCTGAAATATTGTCTCCAGTGTGGGACTTCCCAGTTCAAAAGACATGCTGAAAAACATGGGAGGGCTGAACAGATGGCTACAAAGATGGCTACAGGCATACAACCTCCAAGGGGAGACGAACAGCAGCTGGGTTTGTCTAGTCTGGCAGTGGAGACAGTAAAAGGTCTGATGTCAGCCTACTACAGTGAATAAACCTCTCCCTTATCAGAAGGGAAGCTGCAAAGAAGATGAGCCATATTCTACTACATAACAACACATGTTATTAGACAGGACATGCAAATTACAGCTCGAGAACTTCAGTTTGGAGATTAGGAAGAAATTACTTACCTAGGTGGTTTGCACTGCACTAGAGAAGTTTGGTGAGACCACAGGAATCTCTGTGGTGTTTTTGAGATCAGGCCTGACAATGACATACCTGACCTGATCCAGTGATGGTGACAGACCTCCTCCAAGCAGAACAGTGGACTAGTTCACATCCACTACTTTTCCAAAAAATGTGCCCGTAATTCCAACTGCTTAGTTGGAATGGAAGAGTCAAAACAAAAAACCAAACTTTGGTGGAAGATTCAAGACACACACAAGTAAAGTTTGTGAGCGGGAAGAAAAGTGTCTGTACATAAGAACCTTTACTTAGCACAAAACACAAATAGAAATTTTAGCTTCCAAGGTCTCACTACTAGCTCTGCTGCCACTTCCTGCTTGGGAAAGCCACTTGCAAGATACACTTCATTCCCCGCTAGTGCTGATCCATATATGCAACGTCTGTTTTCCGCTTTTCCTTCACAGTTATTTTACCAGCACAAAGGGTAGAGGTTTGTCTGCAGGTGCCAAAAATGCTGCATCTGCAAAGATACCTGTGGGTATTAATATGACCTCAGGTGTAACATCATTGCTGTCCTAGTCCACGCTGCAGAATTCTATGATGTTACACAGAAAAACATGTTCAAAATATGTTTATTAAGACTTATCTAATAATAAAGGTATTTTTCCCATCGGCACCCATTAATTCTGGGATGTTTTTTCCCTAAGGTATCCAAGATCCATGATTTAATGGGAATTAATAATTGCAACCAAGCATTAAACACATAAAACTGCATGTAATTGAATACACTGAAAAACAAGCCCCATGCCTTCAAATTCTGCACTCACTTTTGGTAACTATTCTTAACCTTGATCTCACAGTGCCCACTTTACCATCTGCTAAATAAAATTAGGAACTGATCTCACTAATGAGAGATGAAAAAAAGCACAAATACATGTTCTTAAAAACCTGAAAATACTTAAATTTTTTCAGAAAATAGGAGTCATACATTTGGAGAAAGATTTTGAGATTATTTAGAACATCAAACATGGAAAACAAGTTTATTTGGTACCTTCATGTTAAGTATTATCCAATCTCTGGACTGAATGAGGCAAGATTTTTTCCATAGGGCTATTTAAAAATTTTTTTAAGTTGCCTTCACATATTAAAGGAATTATTGCAGTAATACCAACTGGGGACATGCAGCTTCAAAAATGCAGATTTGCAAAATACAGCAATCAGTAACTACAAAAAAATTATAGCGAAAATTACTGAAACATGTAAGACAAATCTATTAGAGATTTCTAGCTGTACTATGAAGATGACTGTCTCCTAAATATCAGGAAAAATCTACTAATACAATATTTCTCCTTGACATAGAAAAATAAGTAAGGACATGATCACTTTATCTATTCCACAGGCTCCTCACATACAATAGATGATAACCACAGAAGATAACTACGTCCCATCCGTGATGTAGTTTCTGGATGAAACTCAATCAGTAAGCACTGATTTAACAACTTTTTTTTATATACACAAGAGAAACTTATTTTCACTTAATACAGGTAGCATCTGTGCTCTGTCACTTTTTGTGCTTTTTAAAATACGCCAAAAAAAGACGAAAGGGGAAATCTAAGTTGGAGGTGGTACCTTGCTTTTTTAACCCTGTCAGACTTTAACAAGTACATTTTGAAGAAAAAAATACTACTTTTCTTGTGCGTTGTTCACAAATAAGGAAGAGCAATTGACAGACCATACTGTGAAAAAAGCGAATGAGATAATGCTTAGTTTCATTAATACACCAAAACCAATTATTTTCAATTTTGAATTTTGAATAAACTTCTCAAGCTTTAATTCTTTACTTACCGAGAAAGGGTTGATTTCCCCGAACCTGGTAGGCCTCTTAAGATTAAAAGCAATTTCTGTGAACAACTGAATCTTTCTTCAGATAACTGCAATGAAGAAAAGCTGTGCATTCCTTCTGTACTGTCAGATTTTGGATCCTTCCAACACTCTTCTCTGGTTTCACAGAAACCACTACTTTGGAGTCGGGTCTGATCATTGTTTCCATTTCTTAAGACCTGAGTAGTACGCATGTCAGTATGACCAGAATAGTTGGTATTTTGATCAAGCAATGGACCATGACTGTTGGCATCACTACTTCCATGGTAATGATGGTAACTTTCATAAGGAAGTCGCCCATTCTGAGAAGGGGGAACATTTGGGATTCGTAGCGGGGGATCAAATATCTGAAAATGGGAATAATGGTTTAATCTAGGAGGAAAAGATCCCTGAGGTTTTTTGAAAGATGCTCTGGTCTGCCAAGCAGGTCTGAATTCAGGCACTGAGCAGTTCCAAGTATCTACTTGGCCATTAAAGGTATTTTCAGTTTTCCAGCCATCTGTTTCCACAACTAACTGCTGCTCGTTGTTTGTTTTCTGATTGTGCTGCTCCCCCAAACAACACTGTCCATTCTCGTAAAACGGCTGTGGATTGCCCAAAAGTATAGGTTGATAATTCTCTTGCGAGCTTTGACTAGAGTTAAAAGCAGAGTGCTGCTCTTGAGAAACTTCTGTTTCTTTTTCCTGAACATTAGTATCTAAATTTTCATTTTCCAGCTGGTGAATTTCTTTATAGAACTGATCCAGTTCATCATCTATTTCTGGTACAGTGGCAGAAACAGCCTGCATATTCTTCACCTCCTTTCCTTTACATCTGTTTTCATGTAATTCATTCCCATCTCCTTCAGCACTCCATTCATTGCAATTGCCAGATTTGTCCTGTTTGTTACTTTTGGGAGGCTTGTAAATAGGCCCTATAAAATCTTTGCTTGTAAAAAAGTCTTCGTCTGATTCATTTCTATTTACTAAGAATGATGTACTGCTTTTCTCAATATTATCTTGATCAGCATTACTTGAAATAGAGGGGTCCTTCTCTTCTTCAACTTTGGAGTCATTTATTGATGCAAATGGAGGATTTATATTCTGCACAGTTTCTAAATCAACTGTCTGACTAAGCACTGGATTACTTTCAGGGAGAACTTCATTCAAGGATCCCAAGGCACCAGTAGGTATTTTCTCTTGCTTCTGCATTTCATGCTGCCCTTGGTTATCTAAGGCACATGTAGGTATCCAACCATCTGATTTTCTCTCAATATCCATTTTCTTCTGAGTACCTTTGTTATCATCCTCAGGGAGTTTCTCACAAGCCCCTTCTGTTGACTTCATTCTTTTAGAATATGGTCCAATTCTGATTTCGTCCTGACACTCCAAGAGCCTTACTGTATTTTCAGCATGAAGAATCTTAGAAAAAAGAATTAATACTTTATCAGCATGCACATTTTTAAAGTAAAGTATAAAAAAGCTGAAGTTATTCAGGCCTATGACATCACACTCTCCATGGTCATAACTAGAATGTACTCACCCATAAGAAAAACAGACATCCTCTACCACAAGTACAGTATAAACGAGATTGCTATATTACTTACGGCTCATCTTTAATAAAAAATAACATTAGTGCTGTATCAATCCAGCAGTCACATTTTATGATATGCCTTAAATAATTTGCAAATCATGCTTTTAAAATGTGACTATTTGAAAAATTAATTACTTCAGCAATCTCTGATGTACGTTACTAACGTTCTCTAACTAGCTGTTATTCAACAAGTGTTTGAAATCTCCTTTACACATAAGTATGTGCCAACTTCCAATGCACAAACTGATGCTTGATATCACTAATAATAAGAACAATAAAAATGCAACTACTTCAACCATGAGGATTGTCTTCTGTGACATGAACCAAACTCAACTAATTCATTTAACACCAACCAAACAGGTGCTGATTGCCATTTGTAATTTCGAACTAGTCAAATAAGACTTAAAAGCAAAGCTGCAATCTGTTACTGTGGTTCTGGTTTTGGAACTACTAAAGACTTTTGTTAGGGACCAAGACCATTTGCTTACATGTCTTCTAAAATTAAACACACAAAAAAATTCCACTCTCAAACAGATTTAATTCTAAGAATTAAACCACTAAGTTCCAGACAGGTTCAGAGACAAGCTATTACAAAGCAAGATGGCACTAACCACTATGGCATGCCATTATCCATCTATTAGTCTGGATTTCTTGGATTTTGAAGTCTACACAGTATGCAAAAAAGAGCAAGTTCTTTCCCTCCAAACAAATGCAGTTTCAAACAAGAAAGAAATGTTTTCTGAAACATTTCAGCTTTCTACAACTAAATATTAACAAAGTGTCACATGCCCTTCATCCTGGATAAGAAAATAATTTTTTTCTTCATCTGAAAAGGATCTGTAGGAAGTGTTATGGGAAGATTTGTAAGTAACCATTACCCCCACTTCATGTTCACTTGCAAAACTGACAAGAAAAGCTGTTACTCTAGGCACTTTCTCACTTACCATCCAAAGGAAGAGAAACTCGCCATTCTCAGTCTCAAACTGGCTAAACCAAGGAGATTTTACTGTCCACAGTTGACTTTAGTACCTGGAAGAAAGCATTACTGTCAGAAGGGGAAGAAACATGGCCATGCAACTCTCTCTCTTCCTCAATATTGGTACTATGCTCTCTCCTCTTCTCAAGACTTATGTGTTTTATGCCTATCTCCAGCTTCCTAACGCTTCCTTTTGGCACATAAGAAAGCAAGCATGACATTACTACTAATCATTGAGTCTATCTCCATCTAAAAAAAAAAAAGTTACTCTGCCTCCACTCAAAAACAGTATTGGGGTAAAAAAAGGTAACCTTATTAGCTTCTATGTCCTCATCTTCTTCTGGGATGGTGTTTGAGCAGACCCCATTTCCTGAAGTGGAATTAAAACAGCAACCATGTGAACGCTTGCTGCATGACAAGCTCTCCAATCACACCAAATGCTGCTCTGTGACTGTCCCACATATAAATATCCTTTCTTGCTAATCTCTAAAAGACTTTCCCTCACTAACCTTGGAGAGAGTGAAGCTGCATGCAAAAGCATAATCACCTACGTCCTTGGCGAGGACAGAGCAAGCATGCTCAAAAAAAGTGCAGTCTCTCTGACACTCTCACCTCTGGAATGGGGCAAGTTCGGGTCCATATAATTTCTGTAAAGAACTGGCTGTAAGGACTGAACCATGCCAGACTTATTTACCACTTTAAATGACCTGTGAAACACCCAGAAGGTTCAATTAACTAACTCAAGGCCTTGGACTCCACCTGTACAGTACCTTTCCTAAATGGAAAAATAAGGCCTATTTGGCAGAATCTACAGACATGGGAACTGTCTGGCTTTCCTTGCACGGTGGGTACGGCAGCCACAAGGCGCACAGCCCTGTGCCCCTCATATGGCACCAGGATACACCTGGGAGCCGGGGGAAACAGGCGCTGCTGCCACACCGGGCTGGCAGCGGCGTGTCCGAGGTGAAGGCGCGGCCGCCGGCCCCATGCCTCCGGGAGGTGTATCAGCCGCCCCATCCCTCCCTTCCCCAAGGAACAAAGCCCACTCCTCTCCCCCACACACAAACACTTCCCTCAGCGCGGCGCCCACGTCACACAACCTCAGCAGCCACCGGCTCCTGCGCGCTGACACCGCCATCCCCACGCTGCCCCTTCCCCGCCCGGTGGTGGCACAGCTCGGTGGTGGCGGACGAGAAGCAGCTTCCCTTCGCGGCCCAGCCGAGCAGCAGCGGGGAACACGAACCTCAAGGCAGCGACTCCCGGCCGGGAGGCTCAGCGCCAACGACCCCCGCTCCCAAAATGGCGCCGCCTCCCTCCGCCCCCTCGGCCCGCGCGTGGCGCCGTGAGGGGCGGGAGTGGGCGGAGCTTTCCCCCAGGCGCCGCGCGCTCTGCCCGGTGGGAAGTGCCCGGAGCCAGCACCGGGGGTGGGATTTAGGCTGCCCTGCCCTTCCTCGGGGCTGGCTTCTCTGCGTGTCGGGGCGTCTGCTTTAGGTGGCGTTCTGGTCTGTGGGAGGGGACATCAACAGAGTTCCGGTGAGGAATGTCGATCGTGTAAAAGCTGCCCAAGTTTCTTAGACGTGTGTAGTATACTTAAAATGGATTTGCAACTTTCCCTCCTGCATGTATAAAGAAAAATTTTAACATGACGTAGCTATTTTTTTTTCAAGTCTTGTGATACTATGCAGGGCAAACCACATTCATTTTTTCCTATAGAACGCCTCAGTCCTGTAACAGTAATTCCCCAAATTTCATAAGGGCACACAAGAGGTCCACTAAGCGATTCGGCTATTCTAAATACCTACAACGTTTATTCTTTCACATCACCCAATGGATTATGGAGGTTTTAAAGTATGTGATTTGTAAAGTCACTGAAATCAGTTTATTTGCTATAAATGGTAGAAAGAAAACTGGTCAAATCCGCTGGCCAGGCATTTCTTCCAGTTAACCCTGCAACCAAAGGATAATCTCCTTTCCTGTGCCAGGTGATAGCCTTGTTTTGTTGGAAAGTATGGATGTGTCTTCGGTAGCATTTTAATCTAGATCAGAAGTGAGCTATTGAAGTGAATCTCCCTGTTTGCCACTATTTTTCATCTATAGTAGCAGTAATTACATGCTTCCCTACTAAGTCATGCAACACCCAAGCTAACCATTTAGAAAGAGTGAGAGTGCTGCACTTGGACATTTTGCAAGTAATATGTGGAGATCAGAGCTCTCAAGCATTCATATTGTATGTAGTAATTGTCTCAGATGAATTTAATTTGGGGAGTTCTCCTATTACTTGTACCTAATTAAATAAGCCACATGTTACAACTGGCAGTACCCTAATGTCATTTTTTCAACCTCATTGAGTATAATGAAATACACTTTCCCTGATGATCCTGTTATAGCTGCTACTGCTCCTATGTGGGAATTATGCAGCACATGGGAAGTCTCTTGCTTGAGACAAAGCTGCAAATAATTCCCCCATATTTCTTGTCCTGTACTAGATTATAAAAAAGTCTGAAACATTGTTAGGAGAAGCTGATAGGGTAGGAAAAAGCAACCAAGAGGTTAAACACTGTAATAGTGAAAATATTTACAAAGAAGAATTAAGAGATCACATTTTTTCTTTGTTTTCAGTGGAGTCCGAATTTTATAATTTCATTTTTGCATATGTTTATAAAGTTACTCAGAATGCTACCATGTGGCACTACTATGGGGCACCCAAACCACACTTCCTGTATGTAATACGCATCTATGATTGTGGTGGAAGTGATAGTGTCTCACAAAGGTAAAAATCTAAAAGTGAGGTAGTGCTATTGCATAGATAACAAATTAGGAAAAATTATCTATTCCTGCGTACCTAGACACTTATTACACCACCTTCATATTAGTTGATGAATTGTAGGCTTTAACTGATTTAAGAGAAGAGTGAAAGGAAAATTTTCCACCTTTTAAATCAGATTTTGATTCCGTTTTCCAAGTAAGTTTAAGTTGATTTGAACCTTAGAGATCACACCAATTTATATGTATATGAGAAGTGAGTAATGTTCTTTTTAAAAAATAAAGAGTTTTGATGTTATGTAAATTGAGTGTTCGAACATGCAAATGGAGCATTTTCTCAGAGTAGTTATTACATTTGATTTCCTGCATTAAAAAGGGAAGATGGCAACTGACCACTTTGGAAGATCATCCTGATTCCATTATGGTTCACTAGTGTAGTTGATCTTTAAATGCAATGCAGAGATCTCTGATACTTGTACCAAACAAAGTTGTTGCACTGCATTCTTCTGCATGGGCCAAATCTCAGGCTCTGTAGAAAAAAAAAAAAGCTTTAAGGTGCAATTTCAAATTACAGGTAAACCACACTAAAATGAAACTACTGCCAGAGAAAGTGCTTCTGCTACTCTTTCCCGTCCATGATGTTGCCTAATTGCTGTCCTGCCTCTTCAAAACTGCTTTTGTTCTTGTTTGAGAACTGGGTATTTTTAATAAAAACATCACACTATTCTTTTGTGTATGGAAAGGCTTCCATTAAAATTACTTTCAGAAACATTTTAGATAAAAGTTTCCAAAATAACTCAGCGTAAAGAAGGTAGCTGAAATGAAAATATTAACGCAGAAAATTAAATATTTGTTAGTGAAACAATAAATGCCTGTATTATGCCTTTTATTAGAAAAGATCAGGCAAATTTAAGGGACAGAATGATGAGACTCCATCTGTTATTAAAAGGGGAAAAAATAAAATTATCCAATGGACACTACTTGAGATTGGCTTTTATGTTTAAGGGTTAATATGGAATGATAACTCAATCATTTAGATCTTGTAATCTCATTATCAGATGACATAGCAGAGTGATCTGTCTTCTCCTCATAACACTGTTCTAATAGTATTTAAATATAGCACCTCTTTGAGTTCAAGATGACTAGTTACAGACTTGGATTTAATGATGCCTCTTTCTAAAGGGTCTTGGGTCATAGTTTGTCTTGTCACTCTACTAAATCTTGTTTGAAAATGTGAGGCTTCAAAATGACTTAAGACATTCCATTGCATAATTTTTGACTTTAAATCGAACTATCTCTAGGGAGAAATGCTGGTGAACTTTAAAAGAACTGGTTTACTCAAAAAAACAGGAATGTCACTTGTGAAATTGTTTTTCTGAAGCTTTTATATGGCTAAGAGAAATCCTGGTATGTAAATGTCACATCAAAATTTGCGTGGTAAAAAATACAGTAAGAGCTTTTTACTTATTAATTTCCACAGATAATATGGAGGCTTTTCTTTTTAAACTTCAACTTGAAAATTAATTCAAGTATTAGAGTTTCGATAAAGTTATTTATTGTTACAAATTAAAAAAATCCAAGTAGCTTGCTGATTATGTGAGATAGGAGTGTTATTTTATATATTCAACAGATTGTAGCAAGTGATGTTTAAGCCATGGCTAGATTAGTATTTCTTTTTCATATGATATAACTAGTTTGTAATTTAAATATTGTTAATTTAATTCCCTTCTGGTACTGGATGAATACTTTCAGAGCTAAAAATAGTGGGGCAAAAAGAAAAGTAACACCTAGTTAGTTTATTTTGGAGGTTCTTAAAATCTTTAATTATTTTTATCTGAAATCTGCATGATACATAGATTTCTTTCTTGACAGTAAGGCACCTGTTCTGTGATTTACGTCTCAAGTGCTACAGCAAAACAGAACTAAAAGAATGGTGAGATTTAACTTTTAAGACTCTAGACAATATAACAACTGCTGGCCCACAACAAAGCTGAGCTTTTGGGTAGTGAAAGCCAGCCAAGGAAACAGGATTCTGAACAATTCATGTCTTTCAAAGTAGAGCACGGGGAGTTTCTAGGAAGCTGACACTCAAGGTGAAGGTCCAGTTACTGCTTAGTCTGTGGGACTCTCTAAATAGCATCTTCCATTTACATAAAAATGAAGGAGGCTGAGTGTAATGCCCTCAGTGGACTGAAATTCAATGGGACATTAAAGTAAATCGCTTTAAACTGAGGCCAGACAGTGGAATGATAAAAGCAAAAAGTGTGAGTAGAAGAAAGAAAGCAACAGATAGAGCAACTAAAAAATACTCAGCATTTTACGGATCACAATATGTTCAAGTATTTAATGCTTAATATACTAATGTTTAAGTGAAAGGAAAGAAGTTGATCAAATACTACGAAAGTTTAGTGCAATGTGCTTAGTTATGTCCATATTGACATCTGTTTCGTCAAATATTTGTTCATTTTAGCCAGTTTTTACCTGAAATTACTTTTATTTGATTTCTTGAAGCTGAACAACTAAGATGCTCACTTTACAGATACAACTTACAGTAGAAAGTTCTTAATTTTTTCCCATTTTGTTATGCTAATGGCATTGCTTAAGAATATGCAAGTTGTGTACTATCCTCTCCCACCTCCTATCCTACATCTCAATTAAGGATGGAGAGCACTTAAATCAATTATAGGTAACTCAGAGGAGAAACTAATTTAATTCACTAACTGAGCTAGTCACCAGGGAAAGAAAGACTGCTGGTACAGGCTCCCAAAATACTGATTCACTACTATTAAAATGTTTTACATTTAATGTCCTAAACCAGAATGTTTTAGGATATTAAAAATCTAAATTATGTTTTTGCTTCTGTGATTACTGTAACATTAAGCATTTTATTGTTCTCTTCCCATGCATGCCTCCAAATAGGCAATGACCTCTTTAGGAAGAAGTCAGAGATAAAGATAAGTCTACAGCTGACAAACAAGGACATGTTTTGTGAGGGGGTAATGCTTCTTGCTTTAATAGACTGACTTACTTTAGTAGGTCATTTAATGGTGTCCCAGTGTAGCTATTAACTATTTAATGGAGAAAGCAGATGAGTAGGTGGAGTGAAAGGCTTTCTGCAGTCCTTGCCTTGAAAAATAACATAATATCCTCATATCCTCTCTAGTTTTGTTCTTGTTGGTTTTTGTTTGGTTTGGTTTGCTTGTTTTTGTGAAATATCGTATAGTACTTAATGACTCTTGTGTTCCTATTAGAAAACATCCACAAGACAGGCACAAATAGATATTTCTGGTAAAATCAGACTTGTTAGCACTAAGACGAAAGTTGTACTTTTAAACTTCAGAATTTATATTGCACATATATTGAAGCCAGTAGATTCTGAGCATCTCTGTTTTATTCAGCTGTTTGATTTTTGTTTACAAGGAGACAGTGTTGGAAACAGCACACACACAGACAATAAGAATCTAAAAATTCCAGTCATCTAAAGTCACTGTTTCCATGCAGCTTCCTTTCAAATTACTTAAGAGACATATGAGATACTAAAATTAGTTGCAAAGTTAACTCATGTTCATGATAGCATCAGCTAATTAGTTGAAGAGGAACACCAATAAATGAACACATTTTACTTTCTCTGAGACAAATCATTACACATGCAAATAGGAAGCCTCCCTCCTACATATCAAAAGTCCCTTCTAGTGTGAAGGGCTCAGTATAAAATTACATATATTTAACGTGAATTGTTTTGCTAGTAAAATACTTTTGATGTAGTTGTTTTAGAGTCACAATTAAAAGAGAAACAAAGAGAAGTGTTTTATCTATGTTGGAAATAAAAGTTTCATTTTCACAAACCTGATATTACCTTGACAGTTGTTCCTACTTACACTGAGAGGCCAATACCATAAAAGAGTATTATCACAGGGTCAATGGATGAAGACAATGTGCTGGGAAAGGGCAATGTAGTTTCTGTGAAGGGAGATAGTGACACAATCATGGACTTCCAGCAGGTTTGTGACTCAGGAAGTGCATGGACAAGGACAAACCAGGGAACATACTTGTATTTTCAAAGAGCATTTGTGCAGCTTTCTTACTAAAAGCTGTCAAACAAAACTGTCATGGAATTGGAGTAAATATCCTATGGTGAGTTGGAAATATGGTTGAAGGATGGAAGCAGAAAGTACTTTTGGTTGCTTTCTTGGGTGGAGAAAAGTCAGCAAATCTCTCTCCCAGAAATGTTTGGGCTTACTTATGTTGCTTTATGAAACAATCTTTAATTTTCATCAGTGACTCAGGAAAGGGAATGCACACAGAATGATACTTGCATGATGTTAAACTCTTTCAGGTAATCAGACCCTGTGCTGGTGTAAAGAACTCCAGAAGACCTCACAAAAGGAGATGGGTAAAAAGATAGGCTTTGAGAAGTAGATCAGTGTAAAGTAAGAAAAAGTAAGTAAAGTAAATAAAGCATAGAATTACCTGTAAAACCTGGAAGTCTAAGTTCATGGAATCTTGAAGTTGCTGATGTCACCTCTCTGAAATCTTTGACTGAAACTGCAACAGAGACCAAAAGAAAAAAACAACAAAAACCCAAAACGAAACAAACAAAAAAAACCCCCAAAAAACAAACCCTAAACCACAAAGACGTAAGGTGTCATCAGGAATAGCACTGAGAGCAAGACAGAAGGCAGTTCACTGCACTGAGGGAAATCTCAATGTATTCCTATCTTGAGTACAGTGCACAATTGTGGTCTGCAAGGACATAACAAATTTAAAGAATTAATTGAGAGAGATAACTAAAATGATCCAAGGGGAGAGATTGTCGATCTGATAAAGTACAGACTAAAAGGCCTTTGTCTGTGCAGTCTTCTGTTTTCACACAATGTTTTTACAGACAGAAAGATGTGAGAATAATACTGCTGTGTAAGGGTGTTCTTTGACTATGTTCATCATTGTCATTCGAACACTGAGATGTGGAAAGTGTCTTCAACACACACAGTCTGGAGCACAAGTCTTATGGGGAGTGACTGAAGGAGCTGGGATTATTTAGCCTGGGCAAAAGGAGGCAGCAGGGGTCTTATTGCTCTCCACAATTGCGTAAAAGGAGGTTGTATAGTAAGGAGGGGATCACTCTCTTCTTCCAAGTAACAAGTGGCAGGACAAGAGGAAATGGCCTCAAGTTGTGCCAGTAAAGGTTTAGGATATTAGGAAAAATTTCTTCACTGAAAGGGTGGTCAAGCACTGGAACAGGCTGTCCAGAGAAGTGGTGGTGTCACCATCCCTAGAGGTATTTAGGAGACATGTAAATATGGCATTTGGGGACATGGTTTAGTGGTGGATTCGGCAGTGCTGGGTCAATGGTTGGGCACAGGGATATTAAAGGTTTTCTTCAACCTTAAATGAGTCTATGATTCACTGTAAAAGATCTGGCCTTGGAAGTTCTGTGACACTGACATTCCCTATATGTCCTACTGCAAGCAAAATATTTATTTTGCACAAATATTTTTAATCTTTCTCAAGTCTACAGTTTCTGTAAGTAACACAACTTGCCTACACTTCAAGGAAGTGGCAAATCTCCTAAAATTTAGCATTTAGCAAGGCTGCTTAGAGTCACCAGCTCCATGAAAGACGCAACATTTCTCGAGGGGAAGGCTGAGCCTGCCCTCGAGATACAGCCAGGGCTGGCCCGGCGTGCGCTGTGCATCTCTTTCCTGGTGGCACCGCATGGAGAAGGGAGTGGGTGCGCTCCCGTAGGCAGAGCGTTGGTTCCCGGCACTTTCCAAGGCGGTGAGCGCGGGTGAGCGAGCAGCGGTGGCGGACGGGCTCCCTCCGCAGGGCCGAGCGCGCTACTGCGGAACCGAGACGGGGCTGGAAAGGGCGAGTGAAAAGTCACCTAAAATGCCGATTCCCAAAATCCTGACCGGGTCTCGGTGCCGGCGGGAAGCAAGGGCGGAGCGTGCCTGGGGAAGGTCCCGTTATTCAGCGCCCCGTTCCGCTCCGAGGGGCGTCCGGCGCTCCTGGCGTCCTGTTCAGGCGATGGAAGTGGTGCTGCTGTGATCTGCTCCATCAGAAAAACAGAGAAAATCTTTGCGTACGGAGCTTATCAGCGCACTGGTTACCTTCACAGTCATGCTCTGGGTTTTGCAATTTCAATAGCTGTGTTAAGAGAGCTCAAAGAGTGTTTCAGTTTTCTGCTGCTTGGTAAGTATCCCTGCACACATCTGCAAGTGCTCCACGGGGAAAGGATGTGTTCCCCAACCTAAGGCTTTATACTCAGTGAGCCCAGATAGACTGCAGTGGGGGAACTGAGGGGAAATGGTTCACAAAAAGTTGTATCTTGACTCCAAGTCCAGGATCCTTCCCAACAGAAAATTGTCAGACAAACCTTCCTCTCTTTTATGTCTCTAGAAAAAAAAAAAATACAAACAAGGGGAGTTTGGGGGCCTGAAAAGGGATTTGTATGTAATAATTCTGGTTGGGCTGATGTAATCTGTATTAGACAATGAGGTAGTTTAGCACTGAATGAAGATAAGGCATGCTGGGTACAATGTATTAGCAAGTTCAGAAAGCTTGAGGGGACTTTCTGAAAGATTTAAACCACCAGTTAAAATGTCTTAGCTAACAGTCTGTCCAAGTGTGTTTCTCACACTAGACAAAGCCGTGGGTATATTTCAGGAGATCAGTTAAGTGTGATTTGTGCTTTTTAAACCGTAATCCTCGAAACATTTACATGCTGTTCTGATGCATCAAGAGAAAGTTCTTCTCCCAGAGGATAGTTAGGCCGTGGAAGAAGCTCCCCAGGGAAGTGGTCACACTTTGGACAGTGCTTTCTGGAACATGGTGTGTGACTCTTGGGGATGGTGCTGTGAAGGGCCAGGTGTTGGACTTGATTATTCTCATAGGTCCCTTCCAACTTATTTTATGATTCTACAATTAATGAAGCCTTTTAGCTGCAGCGGCGAGAAGAAACCCCATTGCTTTTCTGTTTGCGTCTTCCTGACAGGGCACCCCTCAAACTCTTGCACTTGCTGAAGCAAGAGCAAAGGGCTAGATGAGTGACCCATGCTACTTTTTCTGCTCTTTCTCCGCAGTTAAGCGACTTTATTCCTCATTTTTTTTTTCACAACAATCCTTTAATAATTCGTCGTTTTGGGGAAGTGCTTGCCCCAGTGGCCCAAAGAGCGCACACCAGCGGGAGCCGGCCCGGGCCCACCCTCAGCCCCTCTCGGGCCGGGCCGGGCCGAGCCGCGGGCTGTGGGTGCTGCCCGCGCGGGCCGGCAGGGGGCGCTGCTGCCCCGCGCTGGCCGCGCTCGCTCCCCTCGGCGGTTCCATTGGAGCAGCCGGAGACGAGTTGGCGCCATTTTGAAGCCGGCAGGGGGACCGGGGCGAGCTGCGGAAGGGGAGGGGGCTGGCGGCGATTGGCTGCGGCGGCAGCGGCGGCAGCGCCTCTCCGAGCCCGGAGCGGCGGCAGCGCGGAGCGGACCCGCCTGCGACCAGCGAGGCGAGGCGGCTGCGGCGGGGTAAGGAGCGCGGCACCTCGGCCGCGGATACCCCCACCCCGTCCCCACTCCATTTTCTCTTCCCGGGGGCGTGGGGGGCGCCCGCCCGGACCGAGCTCCGTGGCCAGCGCTGGAGGAGGACGGGGAGTGGAAGGGGAGCGGGAGGGCAGAGCTCCCCTTGGCCCATGGTGGAGCTCCCCCTTCCCATCCCCCTCGCCCCTCCGCGGGGCTGCTCCCCTCCCCCCTTTTCCGTGGCCGCCGTCAAATACTAAATTTTTCCCCCCTCCCGCGCAGCACTCCGGGCGATGGGGTGACCTTGGCTGGGGTGCGCGGGTCCCGGGGGTCACCCCCTCGCCCCGGTGGCCCGGCGGGCGGTGTCGCGCCCAGCGCCGGTGGCTCCTCGCGGCGCGAAGTGGCCGGGGAGGGGGGGGGCGGGGAGGCTGCTCGCCCGTGGCTGTGAGTGAGTGATCGCGGCTTCCCGGGTGTCCCTTTCCTTCCTGCCCCGGGCGTCCCCTCCTTCCATGCATGCCCCGGGCAGCCGGCCTGGTCCCCGCTCCGCGGGGCAGCGCGGGGCTCCCGCCTCCCCGCGCGGCTGCTGCCCGGGCTGAGCGCGGGGACATCCCCGTCCCCTCCCCGCCCGGCTCGGTCTCCGCGCCGCACTTCGCAGTGCTTCTCAGCGGGAAGAGCTGCCAGGGACCGCGGTTTGGTAGGTCCCTACTTGTGTGCGAGCCCGGTTCTTTCATGCTGGCTTAGCTTTTTTTTTTTTTCCCCCCTTCCTTTCCTCCTCTTTCTTTTTCCCTCCCACTTTGCATCAGGCTCTGTTAGAAAGCGCTCGAGAAGGGAGGACGGGGGGGAGCTGGGGGGGGCGGTTGCTGCCGCCTGGTAGATGGAAAACTATGAATTTTACATCTGAATTGCCAGATGGAGAATGCTTAATTTATAGGTTATGCATTGTTTACGTTGAGAGCCTCCGGTCAGGAATTTAGGTCCGTAACTTCATCCCGCTGCAAATAAATCACTATCTGTTCTTCAAAACAAATCAACAATTAATGACGGTGAACAGTCCTAGAAAATTAGACTGCAGCAGACCAGCTCCTACAGAGCTGGATTTTGTCTTGCCAGCCTTATTCTGACTTTTATGCTTGCTTGCTGCGCGGTTGCTTTCTGAGAGCTATGATTATTTAGTTAGGCGTTGTGTTTTCCCATTTAACACAACTGCTGAAGCGTTCTCGTGTTGGTCTTTGTTTTGTGCTTGCCGGGTAGATGCTTTGGCAGTAATTGATTTCTCTTCTCTGGAGAGAGAGTAGAAGGAGCGTTGAAAATTTGAGTGGCTTCATAGTTGAAAACAAGTGTCAAATCACGTTTTGGGAAGGAAGTAAGACGACGTACATTCTTTCAGGTTTTCCTCTTCCAAACTAGTGGAGTTTTTCAGTTTTCAGGTGGTAGAAATTTTGCCTGATATGTTTTGTATGTACTATAGATATGCTAGATATTATACTGTGTAAAGTAACTTCTCAAAAAGAAGTGAAAGAGCTGAATGTATGCCACGCTCAGACCTCCTGAAAGAAGACTGACAGTGAAAGGCCATCAGGTAAGGTGCTTTAGCAGAGGTGTGTGTATTGTGTTCATCGCAGCGTCTGAAAGGGTGCACTGCTGTAGAAAGTAGTTTAGTTTAGCACTTGCATGACATCTTGTGTCTATGTCTGAAGCAAGGTTGAACTTAATTACTGTAGGGTTGGAGGGGTATGATGTGTCTGGGTGTGGTGTTTTGTATGGGATTTTTTATATAGATGCTATGCTGGAGTATTTGACTATGCGTTTCTTGCATCCTTTTTACTAGTTAGTTTTACTAGCTAGTCTGTATACTATAGTTCAGTTTTTGATGAAATAACTAAATAAATTAAAATGGAAAATCATATGTTTAACACTTGTATGCAACTTTTTTTCTCTTGTAAATGTTGAATTTAGACTTTATCTAACCTGCTTACTTACGGACTGAAATTGAGCAAGTCACCTAAGTCGTTATTAAGCTGTAATTAACCATATAAAAGCCAACAGTCATTGCTGGCATTTGGAAAAGCACAGTAATGAAATATGGGCATAACCTCAGGCATTATCCATTTTTGTCTGTAGAACAGGAGGCCCTGTTACCTCCTGTAGATTGGGAGAGATGCATTTTCTTTTGGAGTATGTTACTCTCTACCAGGCTTTCAGATTATGCCTTTTTTCCTCTCTTTCTTTCTTTAGTCACGCAATTTATAGTCATACAGAAGAGTAAGAGGATGTATCCATATATATATGTATGGGTATGAGTCTTCTGGTTTAGTAAAGGATTTTCATTTGAAGATGTTTGGAGTTAATGTTGTTTGGTTTTTTCTTTAAACCTGAATTGGAAGAGGTGATAAAGACTACTTGTTGCACAAGGAGAATTTTCATGGGAGCAACAAATAATAAAATATGAAGCTGAACAGTAAAAGCATGCAAAAGTGGAGATGGAAGGAAAATGTGATACTGCAACTCATTATTTTTCTCTATTAGTTTCACTTTAATATCCCTATCCATTTATATTGATTGCCCCAAATATTATGCCAAGAAAGAGGAAGGCATGTCTTTCCTGCTGCCTTCAGAGAAGTTCCTTTTTGAGAATCAAAAAGTAGTTCTGATATGTGGAGCATTATCTTACCACTTGTCAGTATCATTCTCCTTTTAACAGATATCTAAAGTAATGGTATTCTTAGCTCAAAATGTTAATACTGCAACCTGAAATAATCTTTGGATAAACTGAGAGAATATTGGAGGCTTTCAGTCAGTTCTGAAACTAGGTGGTAAGCTAAAGCTGAGGAAACTTTTAAAAGGTGTGTTAGTGTAATAGTCTTTAGTGGTGAAGTGTGTTAATTTTCCAGATTTGCAGACCCTCTGGACTGTCTGACAGTCTGACAGATCCTTGACGGAATCAAGGGTTTTAAAGAATTGTAAAATATATGCTTTTTAAAAAAAAATCTTTTCTTTTCCTCAGAGATTGAACATCTAAAAGTCAAGCTGCACACGTATATAAATTACATACCTATTGCTTTTCCATTGGTAGCCTCTTCAGTTAAATGTAGTCTTGTAGAAAAGCTGAGATGTTTTTTATCTGCTTTGCTCTGTTACTAAGAAAAGAACTTAGTATAGTCCTGTAAAATAAAAATAAGAAAAAAAAATATGAAAAGTCAAGTGTGTGAATGAAAATTAACTTTGTTATTTTAAGTAGTTAGTGGTTTGTTTCAAAACCTCTTTGGAACACTAAGGATTCCACAATAAAAAAAGCTGTTTATGTGAATATTTGCTGTAACAAATCCAACTTGAAAGAATTGAATTAAATACAAGTCATATTTTCATTTCATTTCTAAGAATCAAAATGTTAGCACCTCCATTTTTTTTGAAGGTTATTACTGTCTGTCTCAGTGGATACTGCTTTTCAGTCCTTTCTAAAGTGTGAGGAAGTCCTTGAAGTAGGTTCTGGAGGATTAAGACCTCTATTACTTTGTCCCCATCTGTGGAATTCAGTCTTTTGCATCTCACCCCAAGCACTGGAAAAACATTCCGCTTGTTTAATACTGCCTGATCTTCAGTTCTGTTTTTTTAGCTCACAGAAACTTAGATATTAATATGCTTCAAGAAATAATGATTTAAAAAGTGCCATACCTCATTGGGAACAGATGGGAGTGTTTGTACTAATCATCTTGTGTCTGTCACCATTTATACGGGAGTACCGTAACCAGGGATCAGGACCCCATCTGGGGTTTCCTAATTCAGACCCTGTTCTTTAAAGATCAGTTCCAGACAATACTGTGTGTACTTTTTCTCTGACTTAATTAGGAATCCTGGTGAATGTTTCTGCTGCAGAAATGATGTGCTTCACTTTCATGCTTTTTAATGGACAAAAAAAAGACATGAAGTTAGCAGTCAAAAATATTACTGTCTTAATTGCTTCCATTCTAGTCACCTAAACTACATTTTCATGGAACATAGAATGGTCTGGGTTGGAAGGGACCTTAAAGATTATCTAATTACAACTGCCTTGCCATGGACAGAGAACCTTCCACAGGTTGCTCAGGGCCTCATCCAACCTGTCCTTAAACACATCCAGGGATAGGACATCCACAACCTCTGTGGGGAACCTTTTCCACTGTCTTCCTACCCTCAGAGTAAAGAACTTTCCCCCAATATCTAATCTTAACCTACTCTCACTTTGAAGCCAATCCCTCTTGTCCTGTCACCACATGCAGTTGTGAAAAGTCCATCCATCTTTCTTGTAGGCTCCCATCATGTACAGGAAGGTCACAGTTAGGTCAGCCTGAAGTCTTCTCTTCAGGCTGAACAATACCAATTCTCTCAGCCTTTCCTCATAGGAGAGGTGGTCCGTACCTCTTATCAACTTTGTGGCTCTCCTCTGGACTTGCTGTCTGATGTCCTTCATGTGCTGGGGATAGGAGTCTGTAGCTCTTTTAAAGAGTATTTGATTCTGCTAAAATGTGATAACTTAGGAAGTGACTCTTTAGAAGCTGATTGTCCACAACTTCTGCCAAAGCAGCCTTTGGTTCTCTCTGAGACATCCCAGAATATCCACATTGTAGCTCACTTCGATGTCAGAAACCTTCATCCTGAAAGTCTTATAAAGAAGGGGAACAAATAAAGATCTACTAAAAGGATAGAAACCAACCTACCAAAAATCTAAATTACCCACAATAAGTAGAAATATACTTCTCGTGAGGAAGTCCTGAAAAAAATTTACATCAAAACTTCCTATATGTAATCTTTGGGCCACTTTGAGTTTTAATGGTCACTTCTGTTAGTACTGCTTTTTTACTTAGATGTACATTCCAATGAAGACAATCAGATTTGTAGGAAATCTTTGTCACTGCATATGTTAGGTTTTTGTTCTTAACAAAAAAGAATTGAATTGTCAGTTATGAGAATTGAGCAAAAGACACTTCATGGAAACTTGTAATTTCATTTATGGATTTTTTTTTTCCCCTGCATCTGCCTGTGTAAAATTTCAAAGACTATTCCTGGGGAAAATGCACAGAGATGCCAGGCAGCATGCCCCTAGGTGTGATATTTTCTCTGATAATTTTGTCGATTTTGTTACTTGGCAGTTCAGGATGAAGCATTTTGTGTAGTTCCTGAACACAGAAGCAAAGTGCATAGAAGTAACTGTAGCTTTTTGTGTCATCACTCTGTGAAAACTTTTGTGAGAGACAGTCCAAGTGCCACTCAGTGCTTTAAAAAAGTCTAAGTGAGACAAATTCACTTAATTCATGGTACAAAATAGAGTTTACATTTGCTTTTCTTCCTCTGAGTATAAACCGATCAGAGTAAGGCTATAACTTTTGCTTTGCTGGATATGCAGAATGGAAGAAAGAATTGATAAACTCTTCAAAAGAGTTGCGAGGAAGTTTTTCAGAGAGACAACAAACAGGAGATGCATTTCGTCTTCCATTTGCCTAACGTGCATCATGCAGTTCGTAATTCCTTCAGTTACAGAAATGCTTCCAAGAGCTACGAAAAGAGATTTTGATGCATGTACAGTTTATGGAAAGAAATATTATGCACTCTTTTTTTTTTAAATGGCTGGCTGATCTGTACTTTGAGAATGGGAAACATTTGAAAGTTTCTCCCAAAGTTACAGATGTTGCCTGTACTAAGTTATTCATTAGGTTGTCCATACTGCATTCTGTATATACGTATAAAAGCACATTTAAAGTAACTTTTTATTTCTTAATGGGCCATTTTCCCCTGAATCTTCTGTACTGCATACAAAAAAGCTTTAAAACAATTTTAAAATTGCAAATTCTTTTTAAAGATAGTAAACAGTTTAAATTAATTTCTGCCCTTCTAAGTATATGTTAGTTTAATTATAATGTGTTGAGATTTTTTTCAACCCACTTTATTTAGGAATTAGGGCTGCATATCAAAGTCAGCACACATATTTTCCAAAAGCTGGAAAATGTAAAATGAATTGACAGGGGACTGTGGGAAGGGAGAAGCATATCTAGTAATTTGAATGATTGAATGTCACTTTGGGATACTGGAATTCATTCCTTCTGTCAGTTTCTTGTGATCCCAGGCAAGTCTGTTTAAACTAAACTTCCCACAAGAGCTTATTAGAAGTGCATTGATTTCCTGGGAGACAGGCTCTAGACCCGGACTACTTCTGCTTGGCTCAACAGATGCTTTAGTTTTAGATGCAGTGCTGGATAAATTGGAATGCTCTAAAAGTTGTGTCCTAAATTCCTCCTCCTAAATTCCTGACTGTATAAGCAAAATTGGTTGCTAGTTCTTATATTTCAATCTGTATCTTGGATTAGTTAATCTATGAAATGAGACATACTTATTTTTATGAAAAATTAGTGAAAGTGTTACAAAGACAAGTTAATTTTTGTGGCACGCTAAAATAGTACAGCTGTGAAACTGTACAAAAGCCCAGTAAGAAATGAAGTGTCTTCAGCGTATAGTTTAAATAGAGACTAATAACGGACGCAGATAAAATTATAAGGAGAAAAGTTGAATAGCTTCTTTGCTTTGACTGAAAAAGAAATCCTGTGGTGTGGAAAAAAGTAGTGAAGGATTAGATATATCAGCTCCTTTGAATGTATTTTTTTAAATATTTTATAAGAAACTTGAATTCTGTTTCTTAACCACTTGTAAGTGATTCTAAAACTATTTCTGTATTTTCCTTTTTCCATTTTAATCAAACTTAGTAAACAAATTCATAGAAAGGATGTGCTCTTGCCAGTCTTTAGGTTGTAACCTTTAGTTTTGTATCTCTGACTAATTGATGGAATGCTATTAGTGGCAAGGAGTTTTTCTCTTTTAGGAGCTTAATGTGGGGTGAGGTATGAGGGCTTTACAGTGGATTCTTGCAAGTATTTGTTGTTGGTAGAAGGGCAGTGTAATGTGGTGTTTGCTCTGGAAAGGACTGAGGTCTGCTGGGGCTGCATTCCACTCCTGCCAGCTGCAGCTGATCTTTCTGCTCTGGTCTCTGTTTAGTGACTTCTCTGTCTAGCTTGTCCTCATACCTCTTTGTCCTCATACAGTCCTTCATTGTACCGTGTACTTCCTCTCTCACCTCCTTCAACACGTCTTAGGCTTTACAGGATCATAGAATAGATAAAGTTGGAAGGGACCACTGGAGGTCATCTAGTCCAGCCACCTGGCTCCAACAGTATCCCTGAAAGCACATTACTTTAGACTATGTCCTGATGGCTTCTGAATGTCTCTGGGGAAGGAGACTTTACAACTTCTCTAGGCAGCCTGTTTCAGTGCTCAGTCATCCCTATGGAAAAGGAGTTCTTCCTCGTGTTCAGGTGGAACTTTATGCATCAGTTTCTGCCCACTGCCTCTTGTTGTATTGCTTGGCACCATGATGAAGAGCCTGGCTTCATCCTCTTGATGCCTTCCCTTCAGATATGTACATTGTGCATTTTAGGAACCTCAAAGCTGATAGGGTATGTCAGCTGCGGTGTATAGTGGTGGGGTTTTGTTTGTATTTTTTGTGTGTTTTGTTTCTATTTTTTCCTCTTTCCCCCCTTTTTCTCCCCTCTCTCATTAACTTTGCTTCTTGGTTGAATGCCTTCCCTGTAATCCCTAAACTTTCTACTCCCTTTGTCTGATAGAGCTTGTTGGTCTCTTCAGTGGAGTTAGTAGAAGTGTGTCCAAACCTCAGCTGTTTCTATGGTAAGCTGAGCTTTTTGTCTTAATTAAGACAGACTGCTCTTGAGCTGAGAATCTGGCTGAGGTGTGAACAAATCCAGCTTTTTGTGCTAAAGAAACAGCAACATCTGGCTGTGAGCAGACAGGTGGATTAGTGATGGATTCAGCTGTCAGCAGGATTTACCAGATGTGTTTGTTAGTCTGGTTTGGCTATGTTAACCTTCTTACTTCAGGGGAATAAGGAAGGAGCAATGAACAGTTCTTGTGTGTGCATGAACAGTTCTTGTATCTTAAGTAATAGGTAGAAACTCTGTTGTATCATGATTGTATGCTTACAGTCATAGTGCAAATAGCTATATTTATTTATTAATAATTTAAAACTTCCTCCTTTAGGTTGAAAACCTTGTCCTTTTAAAATGAATAAGCACTAGTTTCGTACAGGTCTTACTAGTTTCCTATAGGTCTTACTTGCATCCTAGCAGTTTCTATTTATGGAACACAATCCAGTGGGGAGTGTAAACAATTTTTCATCATTGTTTTTGATTTGATTTTTTGTTAATGCTCTCCTCGGTAGGAGGAGAGGTCTTCTTGGGGAGTAGGTTACAGGGTACTGTAAGGCAGTGATCCAGTCTATAAAATGAGGTCTGTGTCCTTACTGCACATCAGCACAGATCTGACGGAAGCACAGCCCACACACTGATGCACCCATGAGTTTGTCTGTCATTGTGCAGCAAATGTGGCATAGAGCCACACTGAGAAATTGAGAAATTCTCAAGCTGGAAGGAACTCATAAGGGTCGTTTAGTCCAGCTCCCTGCTCTACACAGGACTACCTAAAACTAAGTCATATAATTGAGTGTTGTCCAGACGCTTCTTGAACTCTGACAAGTTTGATGTTGTGGACACTTCCCTGGGGTGACTGACAACCTGTCAGTGAAGAACCTTTTCATAAAGTCCAACTTCCTCTGATGCAGCTTCACTCCATCTCCTTGTGTCCTAAAGTGAGTGATGAGCTACAACTGAAGGATAACTAAGTATTAAACATGAACTTCAAAACAGAAAACAAACCAGAGTTTGGAAATTTACTATCAAGAAAGTTACATAGCTGTACATATGCTCATGTTTATACAAAAATCAGGATTAAAATGTCCTAATGTATGTAAATTTCTGAAAGTGGGATACGAAGAAGGGATAGGCTCCACTCAGTGGTGCCCAGTAATAGATCCAGAGACAATGTCGGAAACTGGAACACGAGTTTTGTTCTGAATGTTTTCATCGTGACGGTGGTTGAGAACCAGCACATGTTACTCTGGCTTTTGCAAGGTCACTATCCTGGGAGATCCTTAGAAGCCATCTGGATGCACTTCTTGGCAAACTGGCATTAGGTGACCTTTCTTCATAAGGGAGATTCGACCAAGTGACTTCCAGACTTCCTTTCCAGCCTCAACCATTCTGTGAAAATTCAACCCCATAGGGCTAAATAATTGTAAGGGCTGACTAACTAGTAGAAAAAGTTACGGGAGTCAATATATTATTGGCAGAGAACTTACATATTGGTTGAGTGTTGAGGTAGGTGTGAAAGGTAAGTTAAGACTTAAATATTAAAACAATCTTCAGCTTTTTTTTTAAAAGTGATTTTACTGATAGATCCATATATGACAGTAGGTGACTAGATTGTGAAACTGCCACTGGTCCTTGTGGTCTTACAATGCACTTAGTTCACCTGGTTCTAGTATGTCTTCATCTAATTTGTGCTTTGTGATCAGTTATGGGTTCTTTCTCTGTCTTGGGGGACACAGTTATTTTTTCAGCCTGCTTTTCTGTCACAGTTTTGCAAAAAGCAAAATAAAATGTTTTAGCTGGGAAGAAAAGCTGAACTGATAGAAACCATCTGGGTAGACAACTTCTGTTTGTAAAACACCCAGCTGAATGTGGTTTTGGTCCTAACATGGCTATATGCAGTTATAATATAAATGTCTGTTTATAATTCATATTGACCAGGAGTGGATGCACTGTTGTGTAGAGCAACATCCGACTTTGCAGTTGAATACCCATACTTCCTTTTAGGTCTTACAGTTCAATCTATACCACTAGCATTCCTTGTTTGATCTTGAGTAATTCTGTATCAAGTAGTTTGCAGTAGGATGTAAAGCATATAACTTTGTAATTTTTAACATTGTATGCAAAGTTAGGAATGGAAATGCATCTCATTTAGGTATATAAATTCTGACTTGTTAGAGAAGTAACTTTGCATTGGTTGACCATTGTGAAATTTCTCATAATGTCATTTTGTTTCTGTAGTAGCATACTAGTATTCTTATTCTTTTTAAGAATCTTTTAGTTATTTTATTTATTTTTAGTATTTTATTGTTTTTTTACTATTCTTAGTGTCGTGGATTTTTTTTCCTTGGGGGAACATTTGTTTAATTTTGATTCTTACCAAAAACCCCCAAAACAAAAAAACAACAAAGTTTCATGGTAAGAGTCAATAAAGCCCTTTTAGCCAAATAAATGGTACGCTAAAATAATACCAAATGTTCTTTCTTCCCAAGGGTCAACACAGAGGTTTGACTTGATTTTGCCTGATGTCTGTGTGTTGTAGTTGTCTTCTGCTTCCTGTTACATTCCCCTTATTTTCCTCATGGCTTCCATGCCATTCTAACTACAGCTGTTAAACACTTGAAATTATGTAGTGCAAGGTATCTGAGGTTTTTATGACTGCTTTTTGTTACTCTGTTTTGAAAATAGTTAATGTAAAGGAAAATAAGAATTCCTGCCTCTTTTCCCCCATTCTTTTCTAGCAGTTGGAGGAAGGAAACAAATAATTCCCGCCTTACTAAATCTTAAAGTAACTTCCCTGGTAAAAGACTGCTGTGTCAATATTGTGACCATAAACCAGTAATATTGTGGAATTTTGATAACTAGGCTGGTTGTCAGTTCTTTTCCTCTTTTAGACTGCCAGTGTAAGAACTTCCAGTGTTTCTGGTGATTCTGGAAAAAGACTGTTTTGTGGAATTCATGGTCTGCTTTTCGAACGTACCATATGAAAGCAAGGGGCTAATCTCTGCATGCTAATCAAGTTGTACTGTATTCTGTTTAGATATTTTGTTTCAGATATTGACAAGAAAGTAATTCTTAAAATTTAATTAAAAACTAGAAATCTGCCTCTCATGATTCATTGAGCTATTTATTTTCGACCTTTTGTCTTATGGTGGTTCATTTTGTTTGGGTGGGATTTCCTGGTATTTGTGTGATTTATGATGCTTTCTGCCTCTTTTCTACTTACTCTCCTGGCAGTCTCTTCTTGTTGCCTCTGTGCATGTGCTGTCCTCCTGTAACAGATTTCAGGAGTGCTTCTCCCAGTTTATATTATCTGAATGATAGGTGCTGGTGGCTGCACATAGTATTCCAAGCAAGTTCTGGGAAGTACCTTAAAATGAGTGTTGAAATTTTGGGTTTGTAGGGGTTGATTTGTTTATTTGTTCCACAAAATCACAGAATGGGTCAGGTTGGAAGGGAGCACAGTGGGTCACCTAGTCCAACCTCTCTGCTCACAAGCAGGGTTGCTCTAGATCACATTGCACAGGACTGTGTCCAGATAGTGCTTGAGTATCTTCAGTGAGGAGAGGAGATTCTTGAAGTACCTTGTCCTAGAATTAATACTGAGTAGAAAAATCGCCATGAGACTGTACTTGGTCCTAGGCATTGGACCGCCCTTTAGACTCCTGTTGTTTTCCTCTTACAGCTGATTCTTTTTTCAGAGTTAGAGTGTATATTTTTGTTTAGATGTTCATATGCAGTCTTTATATTTGCAAACATTTCTGTTTCTCTAAACTTTACTTTCAGTGTTTTACTGAATGACAGTCTCATCCATCTCTGCATCCATCTGTCTATGATTTCCAATTTAATGCTTCCATAATAAATGATATTTGGTTCAAGGAAAGTGCTAATTGTTTTATCACAGATGAATCAAACATAAATTGTCCCAGGATAATATGAAAAGGCTAGAAGTTACATTTATCCCTGTTTTTGAAATTCTGACTTCAGCATTCATGGTTTTTTTTAAACTCTTAAAATATTATTGATATCAAACTAGTGCAGCTCTAGTGGTAGTATTACTTTTTTTGCTCTGCATTGTTCATGGGAGTGCTGCTTTTATTTTCTTGCAGTATACCTTAATTTTTAAAGCTAACGTAATTTTTTTTAAATTGAAGCATGCTGCACTTTGATTTTTAAATACCTTTAAAAAGCTTTACATTCCACAGTGGTTCATGAATTCTTGGATGGTGCCCATGTACTTGTTTTGATTTGAAAATGTGACATTCGTAAGTGTTGACGAAGTAACTTCTGATTAAAGATACCTGTTACCATTTGTCACTGGAAAGTTTTACCTGTCATTTCTGTGAAAATGGGTATTCATCTGACTTTATAGGATACTTCAGTATTAACTGTTTTCTTTACAGTCATTACTATACAGCAGTACTTCTTCCTTTTTGATTCTAGCTGCTGAAATTCAGTTTTTTTTTTTTCTCCTTTGTTTTGTTGTTAAGCTTATTTACAGTGGGTATCTCAGTTTGGCTACGATTATATCTTTGTTTTTGTATTTCCTGGTCTTTGTGGTAGAACTGTCCTGTTTTGAGGGTTCTGATTACTACTTAAAACCTCACTAAGTGGTTGTTGGAATTCACTTAGTAGTATAAAAACTTTTCTTGCACCCCAGTCAAGGGTACAAAAGCTTTAAGCTTAATTTTGTTCCTTTGGCACGGACCCCTCCCTGTTGGAGTTGTGTACATCACTAAATCACTTCTGTTTGAACTCTCTGAGGACTCGTCATAGTTTGTCTTTTCTTAAGATTTTGTATAGTATGGTTGCATAGTGTGACCACCTAAGGAATGTTTTCCCTAGTACTTGGCTAACTGACAAATATATTGCAGATGTCTGTTTTATTAAAATCATATATAGTCAGCCTACACTCTTCTTTCTCTGTCAGATTACTTTACTATTGCCTTCCAGTTTTTAAATCTTTGTAATTTCTTTTCCTGCAGCCATGCAGAGAAATAAGCCATTTTAATTACTAGTCCCTTTTACTTAGTCTTGAGTGGAAGTGTGAAAGCAGAGATCCCACAATAATAAGTTTTATTTTTCCTTATGTTGTTGAATGGTTTAATGGTGAATTCTTTTATGCAGTTTCTGATAATTTTTTTAAACCGCATGTGTTTCAGTGAAAATGCTGTTTCATAAATGGCATAAAAAAAGAGGCAGTTGTATTAAAAGAAAAATGACACCAATAACATCTGGAAAAATGCTTAAAGTTGGGTCGCTTAGATTTTGTGGAAGCTGCAAGCGTCCTGCAACACCACTGGAGAGAGCTGTGTGCTGAGTTAAGTTGGTGCTGAGTATGTTCTACTTGCTAAATCTTTGGGAGGCTTTCTTTAATGAAGTTTGAAAAAAACTTGTCAGCGGAAGTGGGGACTTGCCTGGGATCATTTGCTAACTGATTGCAACTCTCTTTAAGTTGCTTGAGGCCCTTCAGTGCACATGTACCGATTCTAGTATCATGTCTTCATCTCTTCTTCTTTGTTTTTTCCTGAATCCTCCAAGTCCTCTCTACATTGTGTTGTCTCTTCTTGCACGGTTACCACTTGCACATATTTTAATTTTCCACAAAGTGCTTACTTAATATGGTAATAAAAAAACTTAATGCACTTTGCTCTATTTTCTAGTGTAAGTTTGAAAAAGTATTTCCTATTTTAAACAAGTATTATTACTTCTGTATGATTGTCAAAGGACTGCCATTAATGGCATTCTCTAGTGAAACCCCGTACTTTTTATGCCATTTGTTGGCCTGAGAGTGTTACTTTTTATAATTTGGGTCTTTATTCCAGAAGACATTTAACTAGTGGCTCCTGTAAATTCTTCCTGTAGCGGTCCTTACTATGCTGCCTCACAGAAATGGAAAGCTAGCATTTTATTGATATTATGGATAATACTAGTATCTTGATTTAATAATAGTTAAGTAAACAGTATAACATGATACATTTCTAAAAGAGAATGGAAAGTATTAGTCTAGACATTATACCTGAATCTGTATGAAAAATGACTTGGATTTACATAAGCATTCTTGGTCCAACACACTCAAGTTTTCTATTTTATTCAACAGCAGAAAATTAACTGCAAAATTTCAGCTTGGAGTGGCTTTTTATAGCCAAGTTATGACTCCCTAGCAGTAGATACATTATGGAAATAGATTTAGTTTGGTGGCAGTTGGATAATGCAAGTCTCTAACACCTCAGTCACTTTGCACCTTGATCAATTGTTGTCAATCAGCTATATGCCAGCAGGAATTTACCAGGATGTAAAGAATTTCTGTAAAGTATTTAAATTGTTGTATTATTTGTATTTTATTGATATATTAATACAGATGATGTAGAAAAATGCCTGCCTCTTCCACTTCTGTAAATTGCTGAGTAATCTCTTAATGATAACTTGTTGCATCTTTTGTGGAAATTACATCTTGACAAATTTTTTCTTACATCCTTGTTGTTGAAACAAAGTTAGTGATCTTCAAGCATTTGTCATGGTTTATATTAATTCATACAAGGATGCTACCCACTGATGGTGTAAAAGTAAAAAATGTATATAAATAATAAGAAAATACAAACTGTGTTGAAAAAGGAATATAGCTTTGGAGTGAAATCTATAGTGTGATTTATGAGATGGAAAAGATTTTGCTTTCTTTTGCAATATCCCATGAATTTTAGGAAAGTGTTTTTGTGTCTTCTAAACTGTTTTTGTATTGTTGATGGAATGGCCTGTGACAGTGAGAGGCCACTGGTCACCCTGCTTGGTTATGGAGAAAGTGTTGATGAATATTTGCCAATCATTTTTTTTTTTTGGCTGCACTTCCTTGTTGGAGTGATATGAACTGTGGAAACGTATATTTAGTTCTTTACACATTCAAATTTTTTTTCCATGCCAACCACTTACTAAATTCACTTGAGCTTCTAATACCTTTATGAACACGAAGAAAGTGTTATTCTCACTGGCACATTGAAAAATGTCTTGCAAACATAGATTTAAAAGTGTATATATTAGCGTACATAAATTTGATATATACTTTCTTAGATTTTATATACGTGATTTTAAAATTATCTCAGGAATAGCTATATAGATAGTTTATGTATATTCAGTGACAGTTCTGAAAAATAGTGATGGTAGAATTTGCTAAATTGATCTTTTTTCCTGGTGATGATCTAAGTCCTCTTGTTTGGATTCTGGATTTTAAAAAGGAAGTATAGTAAGGCAGGAGACAGACTTGCAAGGAATATAGGGGTTGATTTGCTAAAGTTTGCTTCGTCATTTGGGTAAGACTTCTGCAAAACTATCTGGAGGATGAGGATTTAAACACATGTACTGATCTCTGGAAAGTCACTGTTGACACATGATGACTTCATGTGTGTTAAGACACAGTTTGCTTAGTGATTAGCACAGTTAATTAAATCACCATAGGCAATGTAAACTGTCAACCAAACAAAATACAATTAAATGGAGTGTGGTTTAAGTCCTCCGCTTAGATCATTGACTTAATATTCTCTAATGATATTTATTGACCTATGAAGTGTATTTGCATAGATTCTTAATATGCAAGGTATTAATCCATGTTTTATTTGCAAAATCACAATCTTTAAAGTATTGAGCAAGTAGTGTATGCTCTTCATAAAGTTTTCTACTGTATAGAAAACATCTGAATAATTTAATAATATAATGGTCAGTAGACTTAGCTGGACCTGAGTAGCTATTGGATGCTACTGATTAAGTACAGACCTCATTTGTAGTTTATTTGAGCTTGACCAAATTTTGGCAGTGGTACTTATTACTAATTAACTTTGTTTAGATTAACTGATTGTTCCCATTTGTGGTCTGGCTGATAATCATAATTTTACATTAAATATGATCTTTTGATTTTTGTCACAAGAGGTGAATGACTTTTTAATCCATCCTATTCTAATGCCCAATAAATGTCACTTCCACTTTTGGTTTTTTTTCTGTGCTTTAGTTTTCCTGTTGTCATTGTACAAAGGGTATGTGTTTTGTCATCTTTCTTTTCTCTATATTAGATTTCCACCCCACCTCCCTTATAACTTAGTTTTTAATTGGTCATGCTATTTTTTGCATACTATTTTTCAATACACTTCTACAGACTTGCTCTTGGTTTCTGACTTTAAGTCTTTGAGAAATTATAATTGCAGTGGTGCTTCTGTGTTGAAAGAACGTCTTAAGTCTTACTCTTGTGTATAAAGAGTAGGATTTGTATTTTAAATGCTCTATTATCTTAAAATAGATTTATTTTTTTTGTAGGTTTTGAAGACTTAATTTATAGTACTGTTTAACATGACTGAAAAAACCCAAGCCTGATTGAATCATGATTTTTATTCCTATTGTTAGGACTGGAATTTGTTTGTTACACATTTGTTCAAGTTTCTTGTGACATCTGTCTCCCTTCTCTATCCTCATATAACAGCAGAAACGGTGCATGTCTTAAAGTTTAGTTTATGTGCTTGGATTCTGCATGGTGCAAAGCATTTCATGGTCTGAAGTGTTTTCTTGCCTTAAAAAAGGCATCCATGTGAACATTTTTCCTTTTTCATAGAATCATTAAGGTTGGCAACGACTTCTAAGATCACTGAGTCCAACTGTGTACTCAGAGCAGTGTGTTTAACCATGTCCCCAAGTGCTATATCCACATATCTTTTAAACACTGCAAGGGATGGTGGTTCTACAACTTCCCTGGGAAGCCTGTTTCAATGCCTGATCACTCTTCTGGTGAAGAAATTTTTCCTAATGTTAAACCCTAAACTTCCCCTAGTGCCGCTTGAGTCCATTTCCTTTTGTATTGTCATGCGTTACCTGGGAGAAAAGACCAATCCCCACCTTACCCTCACCTTTTTTCAGGTAATTATTGAGAGCAATAACAGCTGCTCTCCTGACTCCACCTTAAGACCTGAGTCTTCTCCAAGCTAAACAACCCCAGCTCTCTCAGCCTCTTCTTGTGAGACTTGAGCCCTTTCCCTTCTGATGGTGTATATAGAATAATACTGCAATTTTGAAAACATGATGGAGAACTTCTAAAATTTCATTTTTAAAAAAGAAATAATAGAAACTGTCGGCTGAGTCTGTTGAATCTCAAAGATGCTTTCAAAGGAATTTCTTCTTTCAAAAGGCTTGTCATCTTAGACTGTTTTCTTTTGCAATACACTGAATCTATAAAAATGAATTTTAAAAGCTTTTTGAAATTCAGTCATTGGATATTACATCACTGGCTTATGGATTTTCGTTTTCAACATGTTGTATATACAGTTGGCCTTGAGGCTGTTGTTCTTAGTTGTTACTGTCTTCTTTTTCCATGACAGAAGTTCACTGAAACAGCTGATATATCTGTAACATGAAATCACAGAGACTTGCACTTGATTAGAATTGCCAAAATACCCCCCCTCTCTCCAGAATAAAATCCTAGATTCTACTAAGTGTTCAACACAGATTATTTTGATAAAGCTAGGTATGCACAGCTATATTGGCAGTCCGGAAGAACAGGAACTTCTAGCAGTGGAATGTAACCAAGTTTTATTTAGGTGATTGTTGAAATTGTAACTGTAGTACAAGGGGATTGCTTAGTATTGAAGTTTATTTTGTTTTTTTCTTTTTGAATGATAGGTTTTGTTTTCTGCTGTTTCTTTTGAATGGTTTTTGTTTCTGTCAGTATTAGAAGGTTTATAATTCTTTATCCTTTATGTCGTTTTTCTTATAACCTTTTTACAATTATTTTTGACCCTGTAAGATTAGATGTATTAATTCTCTAAAAAATGAAGTCCTATTTATTTTTTTTGCTGTGTACATCCCTGTCTGTAACCTTGGCTGGCTGTTAGGTGCTAACACTGCTGCTCTCTCATTCTTCTTGCTTAATGGGACGGGGAAGGAAATAAGATGAAAAAGCTCATGGATCAAGATAAATGCAGGGAGATCGCTTTCATTCTTCACTAACCTTGATGTCTGTAGGGTTTTTTCATGTTTTTCTCACTTTTCTTCCTAGTAACTGCTGTGCAGCATTTTTTCTCTGTTCTTAAATATGTTATCACAAAGGTGCTGCCAGCATCACTGATGGCTCAACTTTGGCAAGGGATGAGTCCATTTTGGAGCTGTCTGGATCTGTCTCTGTTTGCTATGGGAGCAGCCTCTACAGGGGGCCGTCCCTTCAGCCTCCTCCACTACCAAAACCTTGCCACATAAACACAATACAGATGTTCACTTTCATCCAGACCTTGGTGCCACTGAATGGCATGGTTGTGTGGCTGTTGGACATACCGGCTTCACAGCTTAACTTTACTGTAATGTATGAGTTTCAGTCTTTGAATTATTTCAAAATGTGCTCCAAATGGAACTACATCATCATGTTCTAATCAAGTTTCTACTGCATTTGATCTGATGTGACAGCTATCCACCACTGGAAAATGGAGTTTTGTTCCCCAGTTCCCTTAGTTCCTCTTCTTTCCCTTGAGTTAGCTTTGATGCTTGCCACATGCCTTTCAAAAACAATTAGGCTTGTTTTTTGAGTTGGTAGGTTTGATTGGTCCAACAAAGCATCTGATGCTTTTATACATTCTCAGATTGAGGCGAGCAAGGCTCCCTTCTGCTGTGATGAGCTGTTGAAATGAATTTAGCTATAATATATAACATCATCCCATCTGAAAGGTGGAATGAAATATCTATATCAAATGGCAAGGAGAGTGAACTTCATTACAATTTCTGTGTGCTTTTGAGGAGTCCTAGACTTACTGTCATGACAGTGCATTAAAGAAATATAATGGCGATAAAAGTGACATCATATTTTAGTATTAGAACAAGTTACTTCAATGGGTTTTGTTTCCTCTCAGCTTTGTCATTGTCAACTTTTACTACAACTGCTAGCACATGATGCTGTTCCACTGCTGGGTGTTTGTAGGTGCAGAGAAGATGACAGAAACTGAGTTGACTTTTGTGTATCTGTTGAAGTACATTGCATGTCATGCCTGTTGAATGAAATCTGGTTATGTTCATTCTACTCCTATTTCCCCTATTTACAAAAATAAAATGTATTGTGCTGTATGTGTTCTTTGCAAAATAAAAAAAATTAAAAACCAATGTTAACTTTTTGTTAGGTAAAAGATTAGGTGAAGATGAAGCAAAATCTGTAATTTTGGTTGTTTTCATGCAATAAAAACTGAAGAATACAAAACACGTCGACATGTTTTGGAGGGGTTGGGTAGATAAATATATATTTCAAGTTTGTAGCTCTCCTTCAGTGTAGGATGACCTTGGCTTGGGGGCTAGTGAGTTTTAATTAGAGCAGTTATGGAATATGCTGGTAACTGAGCTCTTCTTGTGGATTCTGGCTGATTTTTATTTCTGGTGTTATAGTTCCAAGAAATTCAAAGTATACATAGATTCTTGTATAGGAGATCTGTAGGAAGAAAATACCTGACTTGGAATTCACAGTTCAGAGCAGTCATGACTATCAGAAATGGATCATACTTTTAGCTAAATAAATAAAAATATCAAGACAATGACAAAGAAATGTGTTTCTTTTGTTACATTCTTCCTTTGTAACTGCCCTTGTACAGTTTTACTCTAAGATCCTGTGTCCCCACATATGCCATTTAGATTTTTTCATCGTCTTTTGTATTGATTGCTTTTATGTAAGTAAAGGTTTCAGTTTAGCTTCCTCCTCTACAGCAATGAAACTTTGCATAACTTCAAGTGGATTACATGGCAGTCTGCATTTGCTTCAGTTTAAAGGGGCTGAAAAACCAAGTAACTGGGTTTTGTTCCTAGTTAGAATGTAGGAGGAAGATACCATTGCTTATCTGCATTCTTTCACTTGAAAACTTGGCCTTAATGGCATAGAGGAAAGACTTGTATTTGGCCTGCTCTGTTTCTGTCTCTAATTTCATTCTCTATCTGCTGCTTGTCTGTCAGTACTGCTGAGTTACAACTGATCATGTGTCACAATTAACTGGTCTTTAGGCTGTTTTGGAAAACTTTTTTGGAAAGCTAGCTGGGATCTATTATTACCAAGAGGTGGAAACAGATCATACAGTACAGTAAGATTCTTGGTTGTGTCTTGTGAAGATTGAATACATTCCAGAATGAGGACTTTTAGCTTTTTTCTGATGTGTACTTCTTGAAAGCTTTATTGTGTCATAGGACAATCTACCTGGATATCAAAACTGTTGCTGTCTCTCGCAGTATAGATTACTGAAATCAATCAAAATATTTTGTCTTTTTTGTGTTTTTATGTGTTTGTTGATATATTTCTAGTTGGATTTTGTTGGTCAGAGTGGGACAGATGTGGTTAAGCATGAATTAGTTAAACAACATTGTCTTCTTAATTTCTTTCCCCAGTTTTAAAACCGTGAAATCATGGCTCATTCAAAGACGAGAGCCAATGATGGAAAAATCACATACCCTCCAGGAGTCAAAGAAATCTCTGATAAAATATCTAAAGAAGAGATGGTGAGAAGACTAAAGGTTAGTAAGCAAGTAATTGCTTGCAGATTAAAGTTTCTTGTAAAAGATATTAAATGATCCTATTACTATAGTTTGTGTCTGGAAGGGCGGTTTTTTTCCTTTGGGCTTTACCTTTTCTATGCATAGAAGGAGAAACTTGTTTGCTCTTGTGCCTTCTCTTCTATCACTGTCTTGAAATGGCTTGTTCAAAAAAGGTTTAAATGCATTTAAAAATCACAAATAGAAATGAGCTGCATTAATTTCAAATACTACTTAAATTTTTTTCAGCTCTTATGCTAAGTCAGTACTTTCATTGTTTTCAAGTATTTTCCTCTTTAAAAGAGTCATCATTTTAGAAATAATTTGGATACCTCTTAATGCATTCCTGTTATGCCTTTGTGCTCTTTGATTTGTTTATAAAAACCATTATTCTCACTGTTTTAGCCTGTATCATGATGAAGGTAGTCTTTGTTATACTTTAGTCTATATATTTTGATTATACTTAGTCTTTGATGTATTTCTGTCTTGAGTTTCTTGACCACTTTATTTGGCCTAAGTGTACAGGAAGGTTGGACAGATTTGGAGGCTAATTTTATTATTAGAGTTCTGTATCTACCTGTGTACTCACACAAAAAGGCAGGCCTGTATTGTGCAAAAGGAATGCCTGCAGCTTGGGCTTGCCCTGTGAAACAGGAGGGAACAGTTATGGGAGAGGAACAGATGGAAGAGCTTAATTTGGAGTTTTTCTGAAGAAGTAGTTTTAAGTCAGTTGGAACTATGGGTAAATGAACAAAAACCAATAAAATCTCAACACAAGGATAGCTTCTCCTCTTCCCCTCAGTAACCTGTCTAGGGATTTTTTTGGTTGATGGACTTTAGTGAGTATATTGCATTCTATGATGCTGAATAAAAGACAATATTTATAACTTTACATATGAGTGATTGATTCCTAAGAGAAGGAATTCTTTATTAGCACTTGCATATTTTTTTCAGCTTGTGGAAATCCAGCACTGCAGTTCTTACTAATCCTTTTTCTCCTACAGCTTAATTTCATTTTTGGCCTTGGATGTCTGTTCCCTTTTGTCATCTTGATCTGTCTTGCAGAATAAGAAGACTTTTTAAGATATCTTTTTTCTTGTTGGCTGTTTGTTCTGACTGTGAATTAATTGGTGCTCAGGCAGGGAAAAAAATGGCACAGTGTTTCTTTTACGATAGGTTGGATGATCCATGCTACACCACAAGTGTACAGAACTTCAGTATAAACAGCAGGTGCTAAAGAGCAGTAGTTGATAAATAAGTGAACTATTAGCCTCTTGATTTCTCTGACTGCCAAATTCACATAATTATTAGGGAAAAAAGCACTTTTCTGTGCAGAAGTAGACATTCTGCTGTTTGTTGATGACGATACAGTAATATAAATGCAAATTATTGGGAAATCTGAGAATAAAATGGAAAATATGCAGAGTGAATTTCTGTATTAGCATGACTCACCTTGGAAATTTTATGCATTTTGAATTGATGCCCTCTTGAAATTTATAATAGATTTAGAAAGGAGATAGAAACTAAGTGGTGTGACAGTTGTGAAGTAGCACTGAAGACAGAAAGAACAGTGATAAACACTTGGAAATGATGAATAGTGTGAGAAAAACATTTTCCCTACATTTTCTTTTAATACACAAATACCAAATCATCATCTAATGAAATACTAATTTTAGACCACCAGTCTAATAGTCTTACACGTCCCTGTAAGTTTTATACAAGTAAATTCCAAAGCTTGTTTATGTAGAATGATGTAGTAAAAATTGAATGGGTTAATACGTGCCACATCTGGAGGATGAAGCTCCAGGTGTGTAAATCGTGGTGGTCTGGGTGTGATTTCAGGCTCCGGAGTCCTCTAACCTATTGCTTTGCAGGAACGTGGAAAACTATGACTACTAGCTAGTTTTCCTTTGTTTTTCCTGAAACACTGTGATGGATTGCTCTGCAGACAGGATGACTGATCTTTGTTGTCCTGACTTGTACAGATGTTCATGTTATCAGGGAAAAAACACTAAAGGTTCATTTCCAGAGTAGACAAAACCTAAACTTGCTGCAAGAAGTGTGAAAAGACTACTTTTCATAGAAATGAGAACAATTCTGACTTGGAAATTACTTTAAATAGTGTTTAAGAGCACCAGAGCACTTCATCTGCTTCATCTTGTGCCTGACTGGGGAGGACTTTATTTTTCTTCCAGTGGAAGTTGTGTCTGCATAAGTTACTGATCTTCTGTGCCTTTCTGTAAAGGAGTCTCATATGTTTGGAAACTTCACAGCTTCAGTGATCCTAATTATGCAGAAGTTTGGAGGTTTTTTAAGTTGAGCTTGTTGCTCCCTGGCCACTTACAGTAAATTTTTTGGAGGGGGAAAAAAGCCAACCAAACAACAAACTATAGCAAAGTAAAGTATTTTGCAGTGTTACAAGATTCTAGGATTTGCCATTATTATTCTTTGTATTATATCTCTTTCTGTACTGAAGAAATAGATGGGACTTTTGGCTTTAATTCTCGGGATTGTGTAATTAAGTAATTTTTTTAATTTTACAAGAGTTGAACTCCTTAAAATAACTCTGCCTCTGTGAGTCAGATAAGGAATTGGAGAAGGACATAATTACTTTGTTTTGTCAATACATTTCTCTTCTTCAGAAGGTTTTTAAGTGTAAGAATTCTCACCAACTAGCAGTTACTAAATATAGCTTTTCCTGCTTTTGTTTTATTTAGCATGTTAAATATTTGGTGTCTTAGACTCTTCTTTCTTCCATAACTTTAGTAACTGCGTCCTAATAATCCTAGTGGTCATTTTAGTTTTGTTGGACAACATCCATGCCACTGAGCAGCCTGGATTAAATATGCATTTGCTGAAAGTGTGTGCTCTGCTTCTGGACAGCACAGGGAATAGAATTTTCCTCAGAGCAGTAATAGGCAAAAACCTGAAACTGAAAGAGATTAGAAGGGGAAAAACACATTGCTGAATAGTTGAGGGATGAATAAATATTTTTAATAGCATTTTGTTGTTTTCTGAATTTTAAATGAATGGCTGTAACAGTGAATGCTGTTGCAATTTTTCAATTGTCCAACTTGATTATATGGTTTCTCAAAAAGATTTGGGAAGTCTACAACTAGGCTTTCAGTAGTTCTGCTGAGACTGTGTGTTGGGAGAGTTGAGAGAGTACTTGGCCAGGTCTTTCCTGTGCCCTGAGAAATGAAAACACTGGTTGCTCAAGTAAGTACTACTGCATAGCTAATAATGCTTCTGACAGAAGTTGCATAAAATCAGAAAATAACTTTTAGTAAGGATTCTGTTACACAGAGTACTTAATTTTATGTACTAATATGTGTCTGTCTATTTAGATGGTCGTGAAAACTTTCATGGATATGGACCAGGACTCTGAAGAAGAAAAGGAGCTCTACCTAAATCTTGCTTTACATCTTGCTTCAGATTTTTTCCTCAAACATCCCGATAAGGATGTACGTTTGTTGGTAGCATGTTGTCTTGCTGATATTTTCAGAATTTATGCCCCTGAAGCTCCATACACTTCACCGGATAAACTGAAGGTAAATGAATTTCTTTTTCCACTCCAGGTTTTTACACTCAGTGACTAATATAATTGGTTGTGACTGCTTTTTCCCTCCTTTTATTTCTGGTTCAGCCTAAACAGTTCAAAATTTTCACTTGATTTTGGAGTATTATTGGTCAAGTCAGTTATCCATGACATAAAGGGCTGTATAGCACATCTTCCAATAACTTGCAAGTTTTGGATTTGTAGTGAAAGTCATTATTTTATTTAACTGTTTTTTGGGATTTGCAGGTCACTTTACTTTAGAAATATTTACGGTATGTATAGCTTTTATCACAATCTCTTGCAAGATAGCTAATACTTCACTTGGGAAAATATCCCTGCATCTCAAATTAAACTACCAAGAGGTGACTACTTATATATTTATAGATAAAGGTTCTATCGGAATAAAGTACTTCTGTACTGAGTTTAATGATTTTTGATGTGACTTGGAAAATTCTGCGATTACAAACATCACTGATCCCACTAGATGGAGATGGTTGATAGAGAAATGTTAGCTTTGAAAAGGAAGTACAGATCTGACTCATTTGTTTAAAAGAAAATGTATAGATTGTTTTGTGGGGCTTTTTACTTTTTAAAGAGGAAAACGAACTTAGTTCCCAACTCTATAAATCAAACTGTCTCCCTTGCGCAGTCAGAATCTACAGTGATGAACTGAGTTTTGGGGGGAACTGCACAAAAAACAGGTGAAAGTAACACTGAAAAATGCATGCTTTTTTTGTCTCCCTGATTTAGGCGTGTGTGTGATCTTTTTTGTTTAGTTTGGTTTGTCTTTGTTTATTCCACAGTAGAATAAAGAGATGGTTGTGGTAGATGGGCTATCTATTATCACTTAATAGGAAATCACTCAATTTCTCATTTAGTGGTTGTACCAGCAGTGCTTCCTAATTAGGGAAACAGTGCAGTTTCAAATGCCATAGTACATCTTTTGTTAACAGACATACTGGAGAGGTATCTAGGGATTTCTTAGTTCTGTTTGCTTAATTCTGATTTTGTGTGTAATCAGAGGTACAACATCGACTTACCTTATTATTGATTGCACCATCTTCAGCTGGAGATAAATATTAGCTTTCTCTACTGTTCTATATGTAAGTCTTGTTTTCAGGTGTCCTGATTTCTATTTCAGTTTTGAGTATATATTTTCATTTGCTTGTTAGTCTTAGAGCTTTAATTCCTCTCTGAGTTGGGCTAACTAAGTTCTTCCTTAGAGTATTTGATCTACCAAATGCTACTAAGCTTCAGATTTCATGGTATACAACATTGGAAGGTTTACAGTACTGATCTCATACCTGAAGTGTCAGAATACTACAACCACTGCTTGGACAGAGCTCGGAATGGATGAGGGACTTCCACTGCCAGCATTGAGTTCTGTAATCTGTGTGGATTTCAGAATTCAGTTTCTTGATGCAGTTTTCTAAACACATTTTGAGAAATAAAGAAAAGTCAAACAATAGGGACCTTTTCCTAGGGCTGCTGGGGTAGGTTTTTTGCAAACCCATTTCCTCTGAACTCAGCTTTTGTGGTTGCAGGACAAGCTCTGGTAGAAATGTCGAAGAGTTCCCTCCACTTTATGACAGAGGTAAGAGGAAGAATGCTTCCTCTTGGGTTGTATCTTGGCACTATTTTTACCCAGTATTGAATATCAAATCCATACTGCAGCTGAGTCTATTCCTGTATGTTTAACACCAAAGTTAACAGTGGCAAAAGGGAGTGCTGAAAAGGATTAATTTCTTGAGAGGAAAAGACTTAAGTTTTTGCCCTTGCTTCAGATTCAGTGGATCTCTTTGTAACTTACGTATTGTGCCAGATAGATGCTGAGGAAAGGGATAAGAATCTCAGGTTTCTCTCTTTTATGTGTATCATCAGTGTAAATCTTACATTCCTTGCTGATCATTGAAAGAATGTTGATAACAGGGATGGAAAATGCCATGAGTGATACAAAAACAGAGCTGGTGTAGGTTTGCTCTGCTGAGATCTTGAAACTTCGAACTTTAAGTCCTCCTCAGTCCGTGTAAAGCCTAGAGCCCAAATGTATTTCTTTGGTGGGAAGATAATCTAATCACTTTTATATGTATTAATTGAAAATGACTTTAACAGAAGGGCTGTCTGCCTGTCTCTGCTGAAATGTAGATGTTAAAAAGGGTATATGGTAGCAGAACCTCGGTTATCTGAAGATGTTCTCTGGTGAGAGTCATGGCTCTGGTGGTTACTGAATCCATTATGTAGTTAATTGGCATTAAGACAGCAATCCACCAAAAAAAAAAAAAAAAAAAAAAAATTCTTTTTTTTCCCCTGAAGTTGAAGTGTGAGCACTTTTGTTTCTGAAGTCTGAATTCTAATGTAGACTTGCTTTATGCAGTCTCATGTGAAAATATATTTTCCAATTGTGAAATTATTGCAACTTTTTGGCTGCAGCCAAAGTTTATTTTAGCCCGTGTTTTGAATTTATAAATGTATGTTCAAGTAGTACGTTATGTGTGCTTAAAGGGAAAACTGTGGTTAAAAAGGAGGAAGTGTTTGGTCATAGTACATGAGATAGTAAAAATTAGTGAATACTTCTGAGTTTAGTCTGTCTTACTTTCTTTAAATAGGAATAGGGAAAAATAGTTCAGGAATATACGCTTGCTTTTTCAAGCAATGCTGTTATTTGAAGCATTCAGGTGTTGGACTTCATGTACATGTGTGCTATTCATTAATGTCTGTAGTTGTATACAGCACAGTGATGAGAACTTTTGGAAAATTAGCAGGGTCTTTGAATCACATTCATTAAGTAAGTTGCATATTGAGCAGGAGGATAAAAAGTAAGATACTTGGTTAAATGAACTGACTGAGATTTACCTCCACAAGCAAAGTTTAACAGAAATAATTAACATAGAGCATGGGTTCTGAGATTAAGTATTTTTTATTTTGACATTGGTCAGTCTGTCATGTGCCCCTTTTCTTCTTCAATTGATTCTTATTCTTCCTTGAGACTCAGTTTGTATGTCTTTAAACTTCACAAAACCCTCCAGTGTACCTGTTTTCCATAAGATAGCATTCATTTTTGGGTGGGGACTGATGGCTGGCTAGTGTTCAGGCACTAATTTTTCAAGAGGGACTCTTCAGATGGGCGTTTGTGTGGGGACTGAATGCTCCTGAATGGTTGGAGACCATTAGATGTGTCCTTTGTGTCTTTTGGTTTAATTTCAGGGAAGGAGTAGATTATATGCTCTGTAGGGGATCTGAAGTGTGAACCAGGCAGTGATCCTTCTGATCATCCTTAACTCTTCAAAATCAATTTCAAATCTAATTAAAACATGAATGTAGCTATATCTCTGAACTGTGTGTTTGCTGTGCTTTCTTGCCAAGAGTTGGTGATGTCACATGTAATCGAGTTCTTGATTTTTACCTAGATCCACAAGAAGTGCTCAGCTTAATGATTAAGGCTGGATTTTGTGGTTATAATGTTAGAAAAAAATAAACCCTATTATTTTCTTTTGTCTGTGTATTATTTTTAGGCAACTTAAGGGAAATGGTCATTTTGAAAGTGATATAGAAAAGCCTTATAGACTATTTCAGGACTAAGGCTCTCATTTTCAGTAAGGCTCTCATTTTTTATGGCAACTTTATACGTTTTGGAATTTATTTGATGTACACCTAGGTTGCAGGATGAAACATGGATACAGTTGAGGCTGTGAAGAGTGTTTCTGGTGATGCTTATTTCTAAATATTCTGATTTAATATAGTCATCTTAGATTAATATAGCTGTGGTTGTGAATTTCCAGCTGTTAATTATCTGAATGTAAAAAAAAAACAACCTACAAATATACATTCTTGTGTTTCCATTCTGTTCATAATTGACTATTTGTTCCTTGTAACTTGCTTCAATTTACTGTGTGTCAGACTTTCTGTAGGAGTCTTCTGGTGGTGAAAGTTGATAGAAGAAGCAGGAGCAACTTAGTTTATTAGTTTTTGCAAGAAGATGTTATCTGTGATAATACTCTTAGGAAAGATGTAGTTGCCTACTGCTCTTTTCCCCTTCTTTTGAAGCTCATTGTAATATGAAGTAAAAGTATTAAATTCATTGTCCTGCTGAATAATAATCTCTTGACTTCTGCAGCCAGACAGTTGCAGCTGTGTTTGTCAAGCTGAGTGCATTTCTTTGGAAATGAAAAACATTTGTTTCCTTAGGAAAAGGTTACTTTCTCAACCCTTTCAAGAAACATGATGTATTTTAAAATTATTCCTTGACATTTTCCATGATGTTTTTGTAGATGATCTTCTTTTGGATAGTGAAATAATGTCTGTCATTGCTGCATATTTTGTAGTAACTAAATAATACAAGTAACTTTAAAAGGTAATTATTTTATTTTGAAGGTTTAATTGCAGTTGATTGAGTAACTAGCACTTCTTTCTTTTCAGGATATATTTATGTTCATAACAAGGCAACTTAAAGGTTTAGAAGATACAAAAAGCCCCCAGTTTAATCGATACTTTTATTTGCTTGAGGTAAGATTCATAACTTATTTCATTATAAACTGTTAAAGATAATCTTTCAGTTTAATCTTCTATTAACTACTCCTTTTATTTTTCCCTGTTCCCACACAGAACATTGCTTGGGTCAAGTCTTATAACATATGCTTTGAATTAGAAGACAGCAATGAGATTTTTACACAACTGTATAGAACGCTGTTTTCAGTAATAAAGTAAGTATTTTCACTCCAAATTACAGTATATTATTGCATGATTGAGGTCAGCAACTTCTAACGTAGCTGTTCAGTGTAACTTTTAGCATTAATGACTGTAGTTTTGTAATTTAGTAATTTAGTTTAACTAAGGTAGCAGAACTGTCTGTTTTTTCTGTTTTAATGAAACAAGACACGCTGCACATCATCTTTTTTTCCTAAGAATCTTAGCTTCGGTTGCAATTTACTGCATTTATTTTATTCTGTTCTCGAAATTAAATAGTGTGATGTGCAATTCTAAGGAGATTGGAGGATTATTGCTGTAAAAACACGAGTCAGAAAGTAGTGGACACTGGAAGGTACTGTTAGAGGTAGTATAGTCTTTTCTCTTTGCTCAAACCAGGTCAGCTTGAGCAGATTGCCCAGAACTGTAGCCAGTTAGGTTTTGGGCATCTTCAAGGATGGAGAGGCTGTGCCCTCTTTGGGCAACTTTCTAGTGCTCAATCACCCATTTATTTATGATGTCGGAATGGTATGTCTTGTAGTTCACCCTGTGCCCATTGCCACTTGTTCTGTGACTGGACACCACTGAGCATGTGGTGTCAAGACAGTCTTGCCCTGTCTTCTCTATTCCCAACATCAGGTATTTAAACTTATCATTATGTTCTTTCCTAAGCCATCTCTTCTCAAAAGCTCTCTCAGCCCCTCAGCTGAGAGCAGCTCCAGGCCCTTAATCATCTTTACAAATGTTTGCTGGGCTGAATCCAGGATGAGGGTATCCCTTTTGTGCTGGGAAGCCCAGAACTGGACACAGCACTCCAGAGGAAGTCTCCTCAGTGCTGTGCAGAGTAAGGGATGTTGTAATACACTGTCTTTTCATGGTAGGGACAGATAGTCTTACTGCAGTAGTGAATGTGGAGAGCATGAAATTTAAGAATGATGGTATATGAAATCAAGGAATTGAAGTATTTTTATTTCTAAGAAAACTTGTGATTTGCTGACTTTACTCCTTGTTGTTTGGCATCACCACAGGGAGTACTCTGAACAGAAATTGTACTTTATATAGATATTACACCAAGAATTATTATTTTTTTAATTTCAGCAATGGTCATAACCAGAAAGTACACATGCACATGGTTGATCTAATGAGCTCTATCATTTGTGAGGGAGATACTGTGTCACAGGAACTTTTGGATACAGTGTTAGTTAATCTAGTGCCAGCACATAAGGTAAGACTTAGTGGCTTATGTTTTGTTTTGTTTTGTTCTATTGTTTTTTTTGTAATCATGATTTCTTGGATGTATGTGTTCTAATATGTTCTTGGATGTATGTACATCTAATTGAGAGAATGGCTGTAGCAAATGTCTGTATTATCTGAATTTCTTTCAGCAAACAAATAATTTTAATAGAAAATTCAATCAAGTTTCATTGCTCTGATATACTTGCTATAAATGAAGTATCAATAATCTAAAAGGTTGAGTGTCATGAATTTAAACAGCTTCCTTATGTCCCATTAATGCTGGTAGAATGGAGCAGGGAAGTTACAAATATCCTTTGGAAAGTTTTTAATTTATGTAATGCTTTGTCAACAGTTCAAACAGGTGCTGCCCTGAGTGGGAGGGAAAAAAGTTAAGATGTCTGAAATACAACAGAGCCAATTACAAATCAGCAATGTTGGCTTGGTGTTATTGGTACGTTTCTGATGCAGCCATAGAATTAAAACTGTGTGCAGAAATGGTGGTTCTGGAAGACCCAAAGGAATGGCTGTCTTTCTTACCTTAATGAAAAATGTCACATTAAAAAAAAAAAGTCTCCTATAGATGAACTAAAGAAAAAGCTTTAAAACTGTGCACATGTTGTGATACTTAAATGTTTAAAAAGCATACAAGTCTGACTCCTTAGTTCAGGAATCTGACTATGTCTTACTGAAATCTCATGGGCTGCTCACTTCAAAGTTGTGCATGACAAAAAAAGACTGCTGGGAATTAGCTATGAAATGTATCTTTAGCTGTATTTCGGACACTTCTAATAGCTTTTTCTCCCTTAAGTTGTGTTCAGGAAAGTGCTAACTACTGTAGTTTCTGAAAAGTGTAGGGTTAAGTGCTTATTAACAGAGAGATGCTTTGGAATGCCTGCTAGTGTGCCTTTACTACTTGCCATTAATTTCAGTAAATAAATAGCACATAAATTATTTTCTATTGCCAATGAAAAACTAAATGCTTAATATAGGTCATTAATTATTTTTCACCACTGGAAATGTTTTAGCTGTGTCCTTCCAGGCGTCTAATACTTCTGTGCCAGGACTAGACTTAAATTTGTGTGGCTAAAGTCCAGATCTATGAAGTAAAGCTTTAGAATACAAAAAAACAACAGCAAGAATATGCAAAATATTTGAGTTTGTATTTTCTCAGTTATTAAGAATTTATTGTTTCATTGTGTCATCTATGTTCAACTTGATTTGATTGTGTACTCTTTTTATGTTTCATGTTTAATAAACTGACTTTCATTTGAAGAATTTACATCTTTTTAGGATGTCTGTAGCATTAAAACAATTCCATTTCATATTGGATTTAAAATTATTGACTGAAAATTTTAATAAAGGTAATATATTTGGGGGTTTGCATTTTCTGCAGCATTTCTTTTAATCCAAGTCTCTCTGTGGATAGGATCTCATTTATAGCCTGCTTTCTAACTGAAGTAGTTACATAATGTCAGACTGTATTCTGAGTACGTTTACCTTTATTTTTTTTGCATACTAATGGAAAGGAGCTTCTAATATTTGTCTGTTTCATCTCAAAGTCTTCACAAAGCGAATTTTTATTTTAAATTATTTAAAATTTGGGTCCTCTAACTACTTTCTGTGGCTAGTCGTGTCAAGTTGGAAAAGTGTAATAAATTCAGATTTGAGAATTTTTCCACTCTTCCACTGAGCACAAAACTAGAAGGTGATAAAGGATAAGGTCCACTGTAAGAAACCTGTTCAGCTGTGTGGGCTGTGGAAAAGGGAAATTGAATAATCAGACTGGTCACCAAAAATGGCATAATGGCACACATTGGTGTAATGGTCTGTAGTGAATCCCCAGATTTCCTAGGGCCCAAAAAATATTTTTGGTGGAGTGGAAGAAACATAATCTGCTACTCACTTGGGTTTGAAGATGATCAGATTGAGAGATTGTTGAAGATAAGGCAATTGCATCTGTAGAAAGTGACACAGGCAAGTGGTGTATTTTTAATATGCCCAAAAGGATGATTTTGCATGAGAGGGAGTGGGTAGTGGTCTTGTGAACTGAATGACTGCATCATAGAAAAGAGTTGTATTGGTAAAACAAGACTGAGCTCCTCAAATCTCAGTCTGTATAATTTATCTAACCTTTGGTCTGTATATTTTGAGAACAGAAGGTTCATCCAGTGTCTTAAATTCAACACTGGACAGCTTGAAGCAAAAATTACTTGAATATTTTTAAGAGATATAGTAATTAATTAAGCAGTTTACAAGAGGTTAATTCAATACTGTTACCCCTTAAACCAAAACAATATTTTTCCAAAGATGAAAAATAGATGTGGTCCCTAGTCCTGAGTAGTGAGTGTAAAAAGCAATGGTGCTTGCAGGATGGCTGCAAAAACTCGGGCATAAGGAGCATATACTGGACACACGATGTATTACCAAGTATTTGTACACCATAATTAGTAGTCACTGAAGTAGAGACAACTCTAAACTACTCTATCTCCCTTGAGTTTGTCATCCATCTCACTTGGTCAGGATAAAAACCATACTAATGTAAACCTGAATGAAAGCAGCTGACACCAAAATCAGAAAACAGACATGCTGGAGTGTGCACAGGCTTGCTTAACTAGTACAGCTGTCAGATAAGCCAATAAAATGACAAGCTTAACTTCTCTGACCATGTGCTTAACTCTTAATTTTGATGCTAAATTATTTTTTTCCTTTTGTAATTTCTCTTCTATCAACTTAACTGAAATTCTTTTGATAGAATTACATTAAGAGGGAATGAATTTAAGCAACCAGATAAGACCTAGAAACAAGTGAAGAGGTAGTATGAAAAGGCAAGAAAAATTAATAGTTTTCCTTTCCCCTTTAATGATCTTTTTGTATTATAAGGCTTTTATGTCAGACCTGCAAACCATTTTGTGTTTGTGCAATGTGTTAGAAGGCAAATTGTACTTGATTTCCTTGGGTGTTTGCCAGTGTTCCATTTTCAGCCTCAGGACTGCTATAGGGAATCCCACATTGCACATCCCACGTGCTTTACATGCCTGTGTTTTAGAAAAACTGATATTGACAATTAAATTCTAAACAGTCTCTACTAGGAATTTGCTTAATATTTAGTGTTATCTATCTTGGCAACACTTCAGCTGAGTTTTTTCTTTGTCAGCCATCCTTAAGAATCTGTTTACCTTCCCCAGGAGAGCAAGAGAATCTCATTAAATTGTTTTGTCAGGTGCTATTGGATACTAATTCAGCGGCTATGCCATTGATAATAGGAAAAAACCTGAAGATACTTTTCAAATTCCAAGAAAATAATATGTGAAAATATATGCTTTTCAGGAATATTTGCACTAGATACACACTTAACATTTGATATTCCTCCCAAAGCAACAAAATAAAGGCTGGGTTGATGCTAGCTTAGTTATCTTCTATAAATGAAAATTAAGGGACGTGCATTTGTTTTCTGTTGTCTTTTCTTCTTTTTCTTTTAAGGGATGGTTAGAAATTATTTCACTCTCATATTTTTTTGATCTGTGTTAAATTGGTAACCTGGAAAAAAAGGAATTAAGAAAAAGTCAACTGGATATGAACTTCTGACCCCATTGTACAAGAACAAGTTATTTTGCCTCTGTGGCATACTCTGATGTAGAATATTGTCTGTATAAGCACAAAAATGTGTGTGCCATACTGTCAGAGAGGTTGCCACTGCTTCTTCTGTCAGGAAGTAGAAGTTTATCAGTCTAGAGAAAAGCAGGTATGAAAAATGAGTTGGCCAAACCGTTAATGTCTTCCAAAAGTATAAAAAACTTGAAATACCAGCAACAAATGCCTAAGAATCGTGGTAGAAATTGAGAAAAAGGAGAGAGCTTATGGTTGACCAAAATAGGCTCTATTCAGGTATTATTGCTGGAGGCCTCTCAAGGTTTTAAAAAATATAAATGTTCTCCACTGTTTATTAACATTCTTTTCTGAAACAAAACTGGAAGTTTTCGGGGGCAAAGTCTGGTTCGGATGTTGAATGTAACCTCTGTTTTCTTGCAGAAGATTTGTGTTCTTCCTTCTCAGGGATGGTTCTTTGGTTTCTGCTTATCAATCAATATTTATTTTGGTTTTTTACTTCAAAATGGAGTAATTGCTAATGATTATTTTAAACAATGTTGCCAACTGATGGCTTTGTTTCTTCCCCGTTCAGGACTCTAAAAACCTTATGCCTATTGGATGCTTACGTGCTCCTAAAGGCATCCTGATTAAGATAATTGTCCCCATCATGGGGGATTTCTTAAATCATTAAAAGATCTTGAGATACACATCAGTTTTCTTTCCAAACATATGGAAAGATTATAAAGATGATAATGGTAGAAAAGCTTATCTAAAAACAGAGAAGAAATTTGTAAAATTAGATGTTATCCTTTAAAACTTCTTCAGGAGAACAAAGTTTAGGATATTTTTGTGACTGTTGAATTAGTCGGAAGGCTTGGTTCTGTAAAAGATCTTCGAACCTACTTGGTAAAGGCTGGGCTGCTCTTGTTTTCATTTCACCTAAGGCAGTGCCACTTCTGCTTGTTTCTGTTTTTATCCCGAAGCTGGAAAATGAGGAGAAAACTCTCGTGTGCTTTTAAGTCTTCTTTGATATTGTTATTTTCAGAAAGTGGGGCCTCTGGACATTTGAGGGTCATGACTATTGGTACTATTAAATCAAGTACATGAGGCATGAAAAAAATAGCTAACTTTCCTTAGCTGCTTGTGCTCTAGACTATTTTTCCTCTTTAGAGCTTTTTTTAGCTAGATATTTGCATTACACTTCCTTCTTACTCAGGGTTGCAAACAGCCACTTCTAGCATTTATCTTGGGAAACATTAAGCTTTGAAGTGAACTGCTGTGCAAAAGATACAAGCTGAAACTGTAATTAATGTGAATCAGAACAGATCTGCCTGTTGGAACTCTTCTGTGCTAGGTCTGCTGTTTAGACCTGCTTTATACTAAATAAGATCTTGCTCATGATCCTGAGTTCCCTCTTACCCAGGTGAAAGTGGTTTTCTTTGTGTGCTGGAGTTGAGCTGTGAAGTCAAGAAGGATCAGAACAAGAATTGCAAGTGGCATACATTCCTTGTTGTAGTTATTTGTGCCTTTTATTTCCTGAACCATTAGGATTCTGAATAACAGAAAACAAATGATTCCAGTAAAAATACCTCTTTTTTTATTGTTACCATAAAGAACAATCCATTGTGCAGTGTTTTCTGGGACATGGAACAACTGTGCAATTTAGTAATAAGATGAAAGTATTTTATATATTAAAGTAGCTTTCCAGAATTGGAATTTTTGGTCACCTTATATGTTGGCTTTGAGCAAAATAGACGCTTCAGGCATGGGTTTTTGTAGTGCTTCGAGTTCAGTCACTTGACTTAATTCTATCAGTAGGCAAGTCAAAGACTTTGTTTTATATTTTCAGAAAATGTTAATCTGTTCCCACTGCTGTTTAGAAGCCTATAGTTCTATAGGGTTTTGTAAATTTCAGACAGTACTCTCTGTATCTTTGCAAATCCTCTCTTTCATTCAGACAACTCTAAAGAGCCCAGCATGTTCAGGTAAAGAACTACTTAGGGTGTGGCAACACCTCTTGTGTTTGCGTTTCATTGTGCTAAAAGAAGTTCTCTTCCTTTTATGGTGAGAAATATTTTTAAAAAGCAACCGCAAACTGCCTCTTTTTTACTGTTGAATTATAAACTGAATATACTGGGTTTTTTTTAATTGCAAAGACTAATAAAAATTGTGGAAACTATATTTTTGTAGAGTTTTTTTAGCTATTAAAATACTACATATTCTTGTGGATTGAAGACTTTTTTCTCCATTATTCTGCGTGTTAATCAGTTCTGCAGTGGGTGTCACAAGGGCCGAGTTGCATTTTCTTCTGAAAATTTTTGAAAAATAATTGTGATATAGAAAGTGAAGAAAGGATGAAGCAACTAGAGCGTGGAGAATGTGTGCAGGGAAATGGAGAAAACAATGATAGAGCAATAACACAATTAGACAAATGGAAGGCTAGGAATGTTGAAGAGGGAATTATGGTTTTCAATTTTTTTGTATTAATTTAGTTTTTATTTTCCCATAAACTGAAATTCTAAGGTCTTTTTTCCTTGCTATCTCAGACAACAGACTGAATATCTTTGCATGGTGTGATGGAGAGGCTGTGGTGGTGGCTCATCAGTGGCTGCTTGATGCAGGGGCAGAATTGCATTTTCTGTATTCCTGCTCAGAGTCTCTCTTTTGTGGTGACTATGAATGCCTCTGTGTTGCTTTGTATCTCTTTCCTGGTTTTCGGAGAAACTGATAAGGAAGAGCAGTAAAATGCAGGCACTGAGTTCACTGAGCATCAGTTTTAGATGTGCAACTGAAAAGTAAGCCCTCATCTGCCAGGAGTTTTTTTTTTTTTCTCAGTAATACCAGTGGACACTACAAAGCTTTCTTTGGAATAGCTTTGTTTTTACTATATTGTCTTTATTGCTGAAAATATAAAAAGAACAGGCTATTTCTTTAATGCATTTACCAGTACACGATGGCTTTAAATTCTTGGATTTGTTCTTAGATAAATGCATGTGCTTATAACTCTTTTGGTTTTTTGTTCATTTGTTTTTCCCCAGAATTTAAACAAGCAAGCCTATGATTTGGCAAAGGCTTTGCTGAAGAGGACGGCGCAAGCAATTGAACCATACATCACTAATGTAAGTGAGGACTGCAGGCAAACACGGAAATCAATACTTTCTGTAACGGAATTGTGTTATAAAAAGAATGAATTGCATGAAAAAATGAAAAGGGCTGAAAAATAATTTTTTACAGGTTGTTATTTTTCTTTGAGAGAATGATTGTATTAATGAAGCACTGCATAATCTGTCCTTTTAAGTCTAATTTTTTTACCATATAGAAACTATTAAGTACTTAATACTTGTGATTTGGGAAATCCAATGGATAATTTATTTTCTATTGCCTTGAAAGACCTTGTGATTCAATCCTTAGAAGTGACAAGAATACCAAGTATATTTATATATATTGTTCTGATAAAGATATATAAACACATTGTTTCTGTAGCAAAATTTGTCTTTTAGTGAGGAGATAAGACTACTTAGAGCCAAGAGAATTGAAGATAGGGCAGAATTTTAGTGCTGTTATCACAGCAGTAGAAGGGGAAACAATATAAGAATCGATAGTAAAGAAGAAAACCTACTGGATTAAGGATTCTAATAGAGTTGAATGAAGACATCATAGACATAGTGATAGAAGAGGAATGAGGGGAGGTAAAGATCAAAGAGGGGTATGGTCTAACTTGAGTTGCACAATAGAAGAAAAACAAACCTTTTCTTTTTTAAGCAGTTGAGGATTTAGAAGGTCTTATGACATCTATCCAAACCCTCAGGAGCTTGAAAACAATAGAAAACCTTCAATGCTTTCTGTTACTTTCAGACTAGTAACACTTAGAAAGTGGACACTTCCTAAGATTTTTAAGAATCCTCAATAAAAACTCTTACTTCAAACCTGCTGTTTGAGAAGGTGTTGCTGCATGGGAATGTGTTTTTAATGTTGTTCATCTTACAAACTGGGTCAAGTTTTCTGAGCTTTGAGGAAGTCTGTACAATAAGAATCTTCTTTCATGGGAAGAACACATGGAGTCTTTTCTTTTTTTCTCTCAAGAGAGAAGTATTTCGGGATTTTGAAAATTTTCTTTCTTGAGATACATTAAAAACACAGTATCAGTTAATTTCCTAACCAGGATTATATACATTGAAACAACTGTATAGCCAGAAAGGCAAAACATTTTTTCAAGACAGTCTTTAACTTACAATAAGATGCACTATATTATATATATTCCTCTTTTGTTGCTTCTTACCCATCAGAGAGGATGCAGTTGAAAATAGTGTGAAAATACTATCTTTAATGAGAAGTATGAAGTTTGCCTCATATATGTCAAGTTTACCAAGAGGGAGTATTTCCTTTACAGTTGCATTATGCAGCTTGTAAATACAGATTCTGGAACAATCAGTTACCAATTCTTATGCTTTTACTTTGCTGTCAGCTGTGTAGTGTAGTAATTACCCAGTTGTTTCAATGTTAAATGTTAGAATACATCTGAAATTACTGTTTTCATTAGTGGAATAACTCTGAATATAGTCCCATTATAAAAAGATATGATGCACTGAAACTCCTTTCCAGTTGTGTTTCTTAAATTATTTTTAGGCTTGCTGGGGTAAACATTATGTTTTAGTGTGTTTTCCTTTATGTGTAATATTTGATACGAGACAATGATATTTTTTAAGACTTGTGCTATGGAATTCTGATCAATGTGTGCCACCTTCCATCCCTTTTCTTTTAGTAGTGAAATTAATGTTCTAAGACTAAAAGTGATATAATGTTTTAGGATTTGGCATGGGATTTAGATCTCGTTGTTGATGTGTAATCTGTTTTGTTTTCCAGTTCTTCAATCAAGTCCTTATGCTTGGTAAAACATCAATTAGTGACCTGTCAGAGCATGTGTTTGATTTAATTCTGGAGTTATACAATATTGACAGTCACCTCTTGCTTTCTGTTCTACCACAGCTCGAATTCAAACTTAAGGTAAACACTTTCTACCCTCTCTGTATGTTTGAAACATGTATGCTTTGACCATTATTGCGTTGTTTTTTTTGCTTTTTGCTTTTTTTTCTTTTTACTGACAAGTTCTTCAAATTATTTGGCAAATAAAACGAATGACTATATATAAAAATTACCTTCTCTGGATTCTCAAAAATGTAGTTTAACTTCAAGTGTGTTAACCTACAGTGAGTGTATGAGTATATTTGGGATTTGGTTGGACGATTGTTTTAACTTGTATATTTCTAGCAATAACTCCTTTTTTTTTTGATTACTTGAGAATTTGACCTGGTTTATTTCTGGGTTTACCTACTATTTCTTGTGAAAGACCTAATATTTTGAATGTATATACTAATATTTTTGTCCAAATTGTAGTTCTGTTACAGATGTAAGCAGACAACTGGAATGCATCAGTATGTCTTATAGTAATTGCTGCCATGACTTATGATTTTTCAGGCTTGTTTCATATGTCTGGAGGATAGCTGATGCTCTCTATTTTAGTGGGTATTTTTGACTTCCTTTTCAAAGTGTCTTCATCACTTGGGCAAATACAGTATAAGAGTTGGTTCTCCCTTTATTGTGCACTACTTTTATTCTATCTGTCATTCCACGGGGTTTTTGTGAGGAGTGTGATTAGATGAATATTACTCCATTTGTATGTGATCTCTTACTAAACTTGAGGGCTGATGTGCAATGGGACACTTGTAAGTTTGAATGTATTTTTATTACAGAGGATAGATTTTAGGTTTGTAGCACCTTTGGCCTCTCCTTATTGTAAAATTTATCACCATAGTGTCTTGTTCATGCCTATTAGTTTTCCCTGATGTTGCTAGGCAGGCACGCTGCACTTGTTGGATGAGGGTTTTTAAAAATGCTTTTATCATTCTGTTCACATTTCTGAGAGAAGTAGTGTTCAATTTACTGCTTGCTCTCTGTCTTCAAAGTAGACCTTTTTTCAGCCTTTAATTCCTGTTCCTACAGATGGCAAACAATTATCATTCTCACTCCAATAAAAATAGTACTTCTGCAGCTGAAGGTGCTATTCAGGATATTTAATCTTACCTGCTACCGTAATAGTATATAATTGCAGTACCTTTCCCATCTTTAAGTCCACTAAAATCTGCAGGTTCTTAAATTGACTCATATTTCATGATTTTAAATGCATGATTTTTCAATATTTGAATATTATTTTATTGGACTCAAAGTCTAGTAGCCAGTGTCAACTTGATTTTTTTGTTTGTTTGTTTTGTTTTGTTCCCTCTTTCCCCAGCCAGAAATTGTTCTGGTTTCTTTCTTCCGCTGGCTGATTTCAGCCCTAAGCATTTCCATGTTTTCTTTGTACTTCTTAATTTACAACATATTTTTTTCATGTTTGCATTTCTGTTCTTTGTTTAGTGTGCTCTTTTCAGATGATGAACATATATTGTGTTGCTTTCTGTCTCCATCAGCCTTAGTGTAGTTTTCTCACGGTGGTCCAAACCTTAAGGGTAAGTTGTTCATGCTTGATGTCTGCAAGATCCAGTTTAACAATGTTTCCAGGAGATATGTAGGATCTGATAGTTACATTCTTATTACTCTTATTCCTTGATGTCTTCTCGAACTGAATATAGTTTGTAGCTATTCCAAAAACATTGTAATCATCTTGTTACTCCAGGTGTGTGTTTGATACTTGAGGTTATAAAAAGAATAACATATGCCTATTTTTTCCCATTGGCTGTCAAGTGACCCATCATTTAAAGAAGGAAAAAACACCTCTATTTGGAATAGATACACCCAATTTAAATTTTGAGATGCTGGAACTGGTTTCCCGGAGAACTTGTGGGTGCTTCGTGTCTGGGAGTGTTTGAGACCCTGTTGGATGGGGCTTTGAGCAACCTGGTCTAGCGGAGGGTGTTCCTCCCTATGGCAGGGGGGTTGAAGGATGTCCTTACAAGTCCCTTCCAACCCAAATAATTTTATGGCTCTAAATGGGTTGAGGGGTCTTCAAGATCTCTCTGTGGTGAGAAGAGTATTTTGAAGATAAGTGTTCTAAAATATTAATGAAAAATATTCAACCTATTTTTTTTTTTTTTTGAGCTCGACACAAGTTCATTCTACATGCAGACATGCCAGTGATGCTTAAATACTTTTCACTGCAGCAATAGCTTTAGCTTTATTCTAAACAGCAGCTGCGAGTGTTGACATTTTAAAATTCAGTTACAGGTAAATAGTTCATTAGTATGTTGAGAAGAGTGTGATTTCAATGAAACTCAGAGTGATTATGGTTGAAGACAGCCGATTTTTTTATTGCTTTGAGTAAAAAGAAACTGGACAGCAGTAACCCTGTTAAGCTTGATGAAGCCTTGGGTCAGGTGGCTGGTAAAGGAAAAAAAATATCCGCAACAGTCCATACTGAAAACTGGGAGAGAGGAGTTGTCTTTTTCAATAAAGGTCAATTAGAATTAATGATGCAATAGCCGAGAGCTTCAGTGAGCCCTGCATATAATTCATAGCTTGACTCAATGTTTTTGTCTTTTCTGGATTTGGCACATAGTACTGTGTCTCTATATGTCCTTCTGACCTCACTTACTGTGGACTAGTAGGTATTTAAATAAAAGTTTGTAAAATATGTTTAGATCAAATACATAAATACTCCAGTAGTGCTTAAGAGGTAGTGGGACAGTTAGTGTTTTCCAAGATCTCATATTGTTGCTTAGAAGATTTGTATTATTCCTTAGCAGATGATCATAGAACCATAGAATACCAGCTTGAAAGGGACCTCAAAGATCATCTAGATAAAATATTCTTGGCAAAAGCACAGTCTAGACAAAATGGCCCAGCACTCTGTCTAGCTGGATCTTAAAATGTCCTCTACTGGTGAATCTACCATTTCCCTGAGGAGGTTATTCCAATGGCTGATTGATCTCATGGTGAAAAACTTTCCTCTTGTGTCCAATGTTGAAGGAAAGCTGTGATTTGTCTGAAAAACTGAGTTGCAGAGATGTGCCAGAATGACCTCATTTTGCGTGCATTGAACACACAGAAGGGGACATATTATCTGTGCTTTACAAAGACAAACTGAATAATTTTCCTTATATTTTTGAAAATATGCATTTCTTTTTAGTTGGCTTCAAAAGCAGTAAGTGAAAACAAATTTTGGCCAGATGAAGTACAGTCATGGTACAGTTACCTGAGAAAGACATCAAGTGTTCTGGCTCACTTGAAAGCTGAGGTGCAAGCTTGGTTTCAGGTGTAAAATTGGCAAGTTCTGCATGAATTGGAACGGATTCCTCCTGGTATCAGCAAAGTTACCTCAAGTTGCATATTCATACATGAAACAGACCTTCTGTCTGTGTAATGTCTTATTTCTTTGCTTCTAAACATTTAGCCTCAAGAAAAGGAGGCTTGAGGGCGATCCTGTCTCTTCTCTACAACAGCCTGAAAGAAGGTTGTAGCAAAGTGTGAGGGTCGGTCTCTTCTCCCAGGTAAAAAGTGACAGGACCAGAGAAAAGGGCCTTGAGTTGCACCATGGGAAGCTTAGATTTGGTATTAGGAAAAGTTTCTTCACTTAAAGACTTGTCAAGAATTGGAACAAGCTTCTTAGGGAAGTAGTGGAATTACTGTCTGGAAGTTTTGAGAAGGGAAGTGGAGGTAATTGTTTTTTATAGACATGGTGGTGTTTGATTAATTGTTGAGCTCAAGGACCTTAAAGATTTTATTTTTCCAACCTTTATGACTCTGTGATCCTATGATTTTGTGCCATGCTTTGAAAATGAAGTGATGATGATTTTCCCCTAACCACCAGTGAGCTTCACTGAACCATCTCCACTGCCTTCCAGTTGATTAGGCTTCCTTGTTCCCAGTCTCTGTGGCTCATGGGAGTTTGAGGATGTAAACAAACATCTTTGAGTTTGTGACTCATTACCTGATAGAATCCGAATCTCTTGCTCTCCATCTCCATGAAATTTTTTGCACTCTTTCTGGCAGGAAGCCTTCTGGTTATCTTCATGGGTTTAGGGTTGTAGACTGTCTCTTTGAGTGGGGATAAAATCCAAGGGCTTTCTTTTCAGAGATCAAATAGATTTTTGACCATGTGTAGAGAGGTCAAAAACAGTACAAAACTTGTGAGGAAGTTTAGGTGCTTCAGTAGTGCTGTTCAACCTAGTCACTACTTGGGACGTAAATGATGTGGCCACCTAGTGTTCAAGCACCTTGCCATTTTGGTACAGCAATGAAGGCACAGGTAAAGGCTTTCTCCCTGTGCCACTCCTCCTCCCCCCAGGTAGGCTGAGTAGGGCAGAAGGTTGAAAAGGGACACATGCTCAGCAGTAAAAGGTCAGAGAAAGGAGGAGGAAAGGATTAATTTGTGTTCATGCTATTTGTCTTCCCAAGTAAGCCCTATGTGAGTGGAGACCCCGTTTTCCAGGAACTGCCAAGACATCTCCCTGCTGATGGCAGATAGTGAATGAATTCCTCTTTTTGCTCTGCTTGCACATGCAGCTTTTTCTTTACCTATTGAACTCTTGTTCTCTTGATCTATGGGCCTTTTAACCTTCCTTCTCTTCCCTTCCTCTCTCTGCTGGAGAGAAGAATGAGAGAGAGACTGGGCGAGTGTTTGGCTTTTGGTTGGGGTCAACCTGCCCCACCTCTGTAGATTTATGTAAAGAAAAAGCTCTTGTGTTCTCAGGTGGCTGAACTCTGTTAAGCTCTGTGAGAGCTGTGTGCAGTCATGGTTGCATCCTACTTGTAATTTGGTTTTTGCCTGATTATGGAAAGGAGTCTGGGGAATTAACAGGAGAATGAGCACTATTTTCATTTGACTTAACCTCTTCTGTGAGGGTTAGTCATTTGTGCCTGATCTTGACATTTTAAGGTGGCATGTTTAGAGATCTAGTACTGACACAGAGGCATTATGGGTTTGGGAAAGAGCTAAGAATATATAATTGTATAGGTTAGCTTGTAGAAGAAACTGAAAGAAAGGAACTTTTTTCAAATTTCATACTTGAATTTTAGAAATTTCTGTTACAGAAAGCAAACAATATTTAAATGTTCAGGAGAATGGAAAGCTCATGAATAGACTCTTTTGGAAGTAATTGTCATGGGGTCTAGGCTTTTATTTTACGGGTTTACTAAACCAATATGATGTAATGAATAAAATCAATAAAAGGTTGACTTCTTATTTTAGAGCTATCTTTCTTCCTGGATATGGTAATTAAAATTTTCGAAAGCTTCAGGTTGTGTCCACTTCTTATTCCCAAATCTCTCCAGATCCTAAATGTTGGTTATTCTTTTCCACTCAGTAGTGGTAACAATCTGACTGACTTCAGCTGCTGTTACTGAGAGATTCAATGTCTAGGCCAAAGAGCACCTGTCTTGTACTGGGACCATGTATGAAGAACTGAAAATATCCATGTTTGGTGTCAATTTGTGTTGACAAACCATGATGGAACAGTATTAGAATGCTGGATTTACTTAAAAGGTGAAGGATGTGACTCCTCAAGTACAGAGTGTCTCATAGAATGGAGAAAGATTAGGATTTTTTCAGATGCCCTTTTTTTTTCACTCTCAGAAAAAGAGTGGAGATTAAAGTAGAATAAAGGAGAGAGCCTGTAGTAGCAATGTATTCATTCAATAAGAAGTACAGGTTTATTTTTGTTACCCCTTGGAGTGTATATAACCGTGTTTCAAGGAAGCCAACATCAGGGCACAAAACTTAGAAAGGACCAAGTTATTATACACCAAGGTCCATAATCACAAGTATTTGTTGTTTCTACAACAGGACTAGAAACACAAGTGGGTAGTCTTATAATGGGATTAGTGGCTGATATAGTGACAACTTATTGTGCAACTAATATAGTAAGGCTATTTTAGGATTTTGTTGTTTTGTGGGTTTGTTTTGTTCTATTTGATTGTCTTTTTTTCCTCTACATTTCTGGCTGTATAATTAAGAAGTTGGATGTTCAGTGTGCTCCCAGCTCTTCCACCCGGCTCCTTCATTCTATCTTCTGGAGTGTCTTGCTTTGAGTCTGTGTTGGTTACCTAAAAAAATTTGGAGATGCTTAATATTTTAATGTTTTGTTTGTTTATGCAAGAGTGTATAGGATGTAAGTCATGGAGGCTGGACTAATGTATGACAAAAGAAATAAAATTAGGAGTTCTTAACCTTGGCACACAGAATAAGAATTTGTAGTGTAATGGGCTGAAACTCGTTAAGAAAAACCTATCGTTTATTGCAGATTAAGAGGAGGTGGTTGTAGAATGCTTTCAGTAATGTTAATGTGAATGTTAATTGGAAAAAAAATTAGTCAAATGCAAAAAACCATGTTAATGGATTTGCTATTAATGCTTTGAATACTGAATACTAAAGTGTATTCAAAAGAGTTAGTCTTTTGTAATGTAGTAATATATCACTCTTAGCAATTACTGCATCCGTCACTTCTCTTGCTCTGTTTCTTTAAGGATTTTACAAATCCTTTTAGTGTTCTTAGGGTTCTGAATTAAAAAGACATGCTGGCAAGCATTTCAGCCCTTTTATGGTATTGAGTCAGGAGAAATAGTTTGTCTCTAAAACTGTGGTGTCATATAAAAGAATTCCAACAGTTATATTGTGCTCTTAATTCTTGTTCATGTTCAAAAGGTGATGCTGAACTAATAAGAATTCCAAGATGCTAGAAAAAAAAGCAGTATTTTGCACAGTTCTTTTTTTTTACCAGAAAAAAACTGGAAATTATAAGGGATTAATAATATCTAATTAATAGAAATTAACTTTAGCTAGCCCTTTTCAAGGAATTGTTGCAGCCAATTGAATTTTCTCCTTTTTCTTTAATAAGCAAAGGAAAAAAATTGATGAACAGTAAGTACATGCTAATCGCACAAATGTTAGCATGCATTTCCAAAGTATGTATAAAAGTTCACATACTGTGTGTTGTATTAAAGAATGTAATGCAAAACAAAAATAAAACAAAGCCTTCTCCAGTATATTTCCACTATAATTGTTAGTGCTTATTTTAAATATAAAAGGAAGACTATCTGTTGTACCTCAGCGGTTTTGAATATAGGCTCAAATACAGGACCACATCCTTTGGAACTCAGATCTTCAGAACTTAATCCGATGTTCTCTAGAAACTTGTATTCTGGAAACTGTTATTTTTAACTATTGTTTTTAATTAAGCAATTAAGCACTCTTCTATAGAACTGTAAACCTTTATGTGCAGACAAGCATAGACTGACTTTTGTAAGTTTTGTGTTGTGTCTGAATTTGTACAGGCACATATCAGATTTCCTAACAATCAGTAAATTGTAAATAAGCATTATAAAGATGTATTTTTCACCAGGCTTAGTTCACAACATTTTGTGTCTCTGCATTGTTTTTAATTTTCACAATCTTTATTATTTTGTCTTCTCAAAATAATAATGAAGGGTTTTTGTCTTGAGATAGACATTTGTATATAAGAGAAGTCTGTTGATCTGTGTTGTGATATTTCTAGAAATATGTAAGGTGTAAAAACTGTACTAAACAGAACTCTGTTTTTTGGGTTAGTTTTTCTTTTAAATTAAAAAAAAATCTCTTCATTTTCCAGAGCAATGACAATGAAGAACGTCTGCAGGTTGTAAAACTTCTAGCAAAAATGTTTGGGGCGAAGGATTCGGAGTTGGCATCTCAAAACAAACCACTTTGGCAGTGCTACTTGGGGAGGTATATTCTGGTTTATTTCCCTGTCTATGGAGGAAAAACATTCAATGAAGTCAAATGCAGTTTAGTTTTTTTTTAAAGTGACACAGCTAAGCATGAATTCCCTCCTGATGCTTTATCTCAGATCTGATAATGCTAAAGGAATTTTACACATATCTTCCACATCTGTCATTCTGCAGAGTGAACATTTGCAAATCATCTCCTTTAATGTTCCTTTTTTTCAACTAGCTTTATTGCCATTGTCAGGAAAAATGAATGCTTGATTTTAATTTCTTCACAAGTGAAAATATTCAGTGATGTCTTAATTTTAAAACAGGCATCAAATGACATTTTTAGTATCAGGTGATATTGGAACGGCTTTTGAGGCTTTTTTGTACAGTCTTTGTGTATGAGTTTCAGTTTTTTTAATGGTAGGTATACCTTAAAAGAAGTACGTAGTATTTACAACACTGCAAACATACCTAGTCTTTTGTTTTTTGACTTTTCTGCCAGTTTGAGATAAAAAATACAGCTGGAGCTTGTAGTCAGGGGAAACTCAAGTTCGGCTACTATAAAGAAAATATTTTTTATTTGAGTAAGAGAGGATAAATTTTAGAAGTTGTTACAAATGCCATAGTTTATAATGTACCATTCAGTTATCAAAAGCAGAGTCCTCAAAGAAATGCTACTTGTAAAAATCGAAGAAACTTAATTGAAGCAAGGTGTTTTGCTTGATAGTATATAACTATTTAAAACATGAAATGTCATCAAAAAATACCACATCTGATTGGGCCCAAAGGAAAATGCATCATTGTGTTCCAATGTAATTATATGCAGTTTGTTCACAATAACTGTTTTCTACTAGTTATGAATCACATACATCCATTTACTACTTCTAAAGATTTTCACAAAGTTATAATAGCTGTGTTACTGAAGGAAGCACTAATAAAAATCTCTTGATTTTGCAAACATACCTGGCTTTTAGTAAAACAGGTATTCCTTAAAATCTGATTATTTAATAAATATTTCAACAGTAACAGTGTTCTAAAATTGCATTTTTAATTGGTTTCATACCAAGGATTTTGAGGATAGCTTGAAAATGCTTTTAATTTTGGAAGAGTTGTCTGTAACTAATTGCATCAACGGTTTCGTTATAAAATGACTTATTTTCTCATTTTTAATTTTTATATATTAGTTTTCAAACATCAAATCTAGGTCAGTCTTCCAAAAGGAAATCCTATTAAATGATCCATCTCAGAAGAAATTTGTAGTAGACTAAATGTGCGTTTGTTTGTTGTCTGTTATGCAGTATAAGGAGGGGATGAATGCCATGGTCTTATAAAATTTTGAGTTTCTGATACATGATTCATGGTTAATTATGTATAGCATTGCAGAAAAGGAATTAAAATATATCACAGATCTGCCTAATAGTTTTTGTCTGCCTGGGAATTTTTAATGTGTACCAGGAGAAGATAATTCTTTTCATGTTCAGATCATGAATCAGCAAATGAATATGAGAATTTTTTTTAAGCTAAAGATAGTCAACTTAATACTGTGAAATTGGAGCATAAAAAACATTTTCAGAAGTATTTGATATTGTGTAGAAATTAAGAGCTTGCTTTAGTAGAAGTGGAATTTTTGTTGCTGTAATGCATTGCCTTGTCTCTAACTAGGTTTAATGATATCCACGTACCTATTCGCCTTGAGTGTGTCAAATTTGCAAGTCACTGCCTTATGAACCACCCTGATCTGGCAAAGGACTTAACAGGTATCAGCTTTATTATAACATTAAAATACCACTTGAAGTCTCCTGGAAAAGTCAAAAAGGCTAGAAGGCTGGCTGTAATCCTAAGTAATGCTGTCAGATGTTGTGGAGGACCTAATTGATGATGGTGGAGTTCTAAATCACAATCCCCGCCTTCGGTGTTTCTTCTCAGGCTGAGGGGATTGTACACAAAGAATGCCTGAGCTGGAGAGATCTCCTTCTTATGCAGTAGTTGCATTACCAACTGCTGCTGAAATTAAGCACCATGGGATCAGGTAAAGACAGCCTGCCTAACCTAATAGTACTGGCATTTATTAATTAGGGTGCATAGGGGAGACTTAAGTTCCACAAAGCTGAAATATTTAAGTCTTTTACAGCCACTGTCTAAAACATGATAACAGTCCTCATAACTGACCACCTCCTTCAGACCAAACACAGCCTGTAGTTCAGGAGCTCTGTAGGAAGAAGGCAACTGGCATCTATGGAAGCATTTAGTATTTGCTGCTTCCCATGCCTTAATAAAAAAAGTGTAATTAGTAAGAATTGCTTGGTTTGCTTTGTAGACTGTATCTTCCCCGATCATTAAACTCCTTCTTGTAGTTTTTTTGAGGCAGTATCAGAGTTAAAAGGACTGTAAAGTGCATGGGATTGCTCTCTTACTTGCTGAGTATTTGTCAGATTGGACACAAACACAGACAGGCTGGAGTCGCCCTGTAGTTACAGTGTTATCCAGAGATCAGCTCAGCTGCTTGGAGCATGGAACATCACAGTCGTAGGTTTGATCCTCATATAGGCCATTCACTTAAGGGTTAGTCTTGATGACTCTTGTGGGTCCCTTCTCAATTCAAGAGTATTTTGTGATTCTGAATTGTTAAGCCAGCTTAAAAAACACAAAAGGTTCTCGGTCTTTCCTTAATGGATTGGTAAAAATATTTTCATTTTTTATTATCAGAATTATATTTTCAATTTATCTTTTTTTACATTGCAGAAAGACTTTGTGCCCCCTCTAATGGTATCCTCTGGGAAATGTAATTTTGCTTGCCCCTCCTCTCTCTCCCCACAGTGCTTATCAAAGTCAAATTGTTGAAAAGTTTCTGTGGCTCACTGGTGTTGGAGAGGAGAATTGTTCTGTGTAATGGCAGTATCTTTCATTTGTTTTAGTTTATGTTCCTGTTAAATAATAGGTTTTTTGAAAAGGTTTATTTGGATTTAAAATTTCATAGCCTTCATAACTGCAAAGCATTATTTTGAAATGTGTTCTTTTGACATTTGGGTTGATGACCAGGAATGTTAATGGCCAGTGTTTCAGATGAGACTTGAATATTTTCACTGGTTATTGAACAGTGATGAGAGAACAGTAACCTCTGGTTATTTCATTCAGAGTGAAGTTTGAATTTGCAAGGTTTCTTAAAGTTCTCAGTGTTGCACGGATGTATGCAGTGAACTGTGATCTTAACTTCTGTGTGTGTGTTCCTACCCTTTTGTGCTTCTAAAATAACATGAAATACAGCTAAAAAGATAAATTAACTTTGCCATTTTATTTGCCAGTTTTTTAAGATGACAATAGGTAGCTAGCAAATTTGACACCTAAAAGCAGAAGTTTTAAAGTGTTGATAGTATAAGATTATTGGTGTTAGCGAGTAAGTAGCAGTGTACCAGAATAATCTAGAAAAATTGTTTAAGATGGGTAAACTAGGATGTGTCTAAATGAGCATTATAGTTTGAAGTATCTCTTGATTTGTTCCTACTTATGATGCTTACATGGCTCATACTGTTGAGTATTCCTGGAGCAGGTGAACTAGATTCCTTGTGGATAATACAGAAGTTGTGAGCAGGAGTGCAGCTAATGTACTCTAGGAGCCAAAGGGGATGGAGTCTGCAGGAAGAGAGTAGCCTCCAGCCCGACGGAAGACTTTAAAATGTGTATGGTGTGGTTAGCACTGGTTCTCAAGCACTGTCTGTTCTACTTGCAGATCCAGTCCTGCTTAGTTATGATAGTTGCCAATGTATACATAGTGTAACTACTATAAGAAGTAAAAACCGAAATTGTTGCCACATAATTCTTATTTCAATAATGCCAGTAATATACATGTTTGCAAAGTTTTAGTGACACTCCAGTTAGTCTTGGAGAAAACTATTGGTTTCTTACTGCTGATGCTTCAAACAGAATAAAATAATTTTTCTGTTTCTGTCTAGTGGGGAAAGTAGCTGAAGTTATATACTTACACTTACTCATTTTTCCTCCCCAGAATATCTGAAAGTAAGGTCACATGATCCTGAGGAGGCTATACGGCATGATGTTATAGTATCCATAGTTACTGCTGCTAAAAAAGATCTTTTGCTTGTCAATGATCACCTGCTAAATTTCGTCAGAGAAAGGACACTGGACAAGCGGGTAAGACATAATGAGCATTGATAATAGCTGTGTTTTACACTTTTGATCTGTAATAGTCGCTTTCTTTAAAATCAGCACTTATAAAAAATACTGCAATGATTTTAAAATTACCAATTACAAATGAAAACCAATATAAAGCAAAAGATCTTGATGCAATCTGTTTAGTGGGGTACCTTCTTCCCAAGACTAGAATGCTACATTTTTCATTATGCTATATTTTATTTAAGATGATACAGTTTAAATAATTAAATTGGCTGCAACACAACAGTGTTGTTCCAGTTGTGTAGTCTGTTAAAACTTAATTCAAAGAAAACCCTTGTAAAACATTCTAGCATATTCAAGAAATGTTTCAAGCCAGTTTCAGACTGTGTTGTATATACTGTAGATTACCTGCTTCTAATTAGATCATTGAAAGACTGCAGATCAGTGTAGTAGCTTTCAAATTTGAGTAGTCTTGAATTTTAGTTTAGATATATTACATAATTTGGTAAAATTTATGAAGTTTGCTACTTAATTTAAAGCATAGTAAACAGGTTTGTTGATGGCAAACTTCAAAAACAATCCCCTAATTTTTTTTTTAATTTGATGACGTTCTTTTTCTTGTTGCAGCTGTAACAGAAATGCAGATATTGAGTATAGAGTGTGAGAAAGGGTGGTGGCTTAAATCTGTAATAATTCTAAATTCAAGAAGCATACTTACATGGTAGTTACTGGTGTTGAAAGATTTAGCGTAATAGATATGATGCAACATATGTCTTAATGAGAAACTGTTGCACTTGGAACTCAGTTGAACTTTTTTTGTGAATTAAATTGTTATTTTGGTGTAGAATAGGAAATACCTAACAGAAAATTCTGCAGTCTTTTCAGTTTTGAGTTTTTTGCTGCTAAACTGGCTGCTATTTCTTTTTGTCAAGTGGAGAGTGAGGAAGGAAGCTATGATGGGACTTGCACAGATATACAAGAAATATTCATTGCAATCAGAAGCAGGAAAAGAAGCTGCAAAACAAATATCATGGATCAAAGATAAACTTCTGCATATATATTATCAAAACAGTATTGATGACCGGTAAGTTAGTTGTAAAAGCCAGGTGATTCAGTGGCTAAGTGTTATAACTTGTTATGAAGATTTGTTTTTCCTGTGTGTTTCAGCCCTGATGAGAATCTTGATAATCCTGTATGATTTGATTCGGTGCATAATCTTACATAGCTGCAGCCAAATGTTGCCCTGTGTTGTTTTCTTCTACTTTATAAGTGGTTCTAAAGGATGAGAGAGGTTGTAATATTTCTGAAGTCTTAGGTGTACTTTGCCACTGCTACAGTAGAGGGGATTTGTGTTTAAATTTCAGTGACTTGTTAATTTTTATGTTAAAATTTAGTAAGTAAACTTGCTTGAATAATTTTGATTTAGATTTGCATGTTGTTACTGTATGTTTTAAAGATAGCATGTGTATGCTATCAATGGGTGTAGCCATATCACTCTGCAGAGAGCTAGGTTTCTAGCATAGAAGCTGTGAATTAGGGCCTTGTCCTGGATTTGTGATGAAAGCAGTGCCTCTGTCAGACCAGCTGTAGCCATGCATATGGTTGTTGGTATTGAAAAAGAGATGGTTGCACATGGATAACAAGTCTGCCTTGACTAAGGTCAAGGTCATAGTGTTGGCTTTGGAAATGAGCCTTCATAGTGTGTTCAGATACAAATGGCATTGCAAACCCATATAAGTATTCTCAAAAATTCAAAACCTCAAAAAGTCAGTTTCAAAACAAGTAGTTATTTCATGATACCGTGGAAATGGACTATCTGGATCCTAACATCTAGTCTTGACCACTGACGTTTTTCTTAAACTTTTTAAACTAGCTGAATTTGGGTTTTGATCATCTGCTTCAACTGTGCATAAGGAATTTTGTTTTCTTTTCCAGCATAAGCGTACATGATGGTTTTTATCTGTTTGCTCCATTATGTTAATAGTCATCTCAGTATTGGACTTCTTGTATTGAGGAGTAGCATGTGGGCTTGGTTTCCCTTTTTTTTAAAATTTTTTTTCCTTCTCAGTCTTTTCTAGGTAACTGTCAGGCCCAAACCTCTCTCTCTTCTTTTTTCCAAATAAGGCGCTTTTTTAAACACAGAAGCTTTTAATAATTCCTTTGGCGATTTACCTGCATTTATATTGCAGAAGCAAAAGATATGGGATAAACTCAGTCTATGGGGAAGGAGGCAGAAAGGGTGGAAGGAAGTCAGCCCCTTCTAATTAGTATCTGAATTCTCCTGGGCTTCATGATATTGTGTGATATAATCAACATGATATTTCTTTTTTTATAAGCATTATTATTGTTAGTAGCAGTATTATTTTAGGCCAATTCATTTGGGTCAGTTCATGATTTTATCCCAATACTGACTTGTAATGAAATTAAATGATAACATCTTATTAGGTTGATAGTTGTTTGACTCCTTCTAGATTAATACATCTGATTTTGATAATGCCAGCTGTTAAATCTACTACTGCCAGCATTAACATTGCATTTTCTATAATGACAAATTTCTGTTTAATTTATGCTGAGTTATGTCAAATGACTTGACCTTTAAGTTTTTGAATATCTCCGTTTTTTGTGTAACAACTGATGTCTAGATAGGGCTGAGAATTTTTTAATTGATGTTTCAACAATTCCAGACAATGTTCTTCCTGCATAGCTTAAGTATTTTAATCTTGTCTTTCAGGTTACTTGTAGAACGCATTTTTGCTCAGTACATGGTCCCTCATAACTTGGAAACAAATGAACGAATGAAGTGTTTGTATTACCTGTATGCAACACTGGATTCAAATGCTGTCAAGTATGTGCTGCTTTTTACTCCTTGCAAAATAATTTTTTATACAAATATTATTGTAAAATAGTTCTGAATTGTTATGAGCAAACTAAGTCAGTGGACAGAAATAGTTTATAAACTATTAGAACCTAGAAAACAGTGTGTAGAAACAGCATCTATTTTTCAAGTGAGATTTTGAAAAAATGCTAAACTTACAGCGTGTTTTCTAACAAGATGCAGTACATTCCAACCATAAACAGCTAAACAAAGTAGTGTCAAAGATCTAGAAAGAAGCTCGAGTGCATGTAAGTCCTTTTATGTCTGCAAAGAGATAACATAGATATGGTAGATCAGCCCTAAATCTTACTTGATAATGTCTTAATTAATCTATTTCTTGTTGCAGCAGCCAAGGTGACTTAAGAATGAGAAGAACTTTCTTGTTTGTTTTTCTTCCTTCATTATTATTTCGTTACGTGCCTTCTCCAGCTTAAAATAGGCATATGAACACGAATTTCACTAATAACAGTTGTACTGCTGTAATGTTCACATTGATTGGATTGATTTTAGATAGTTTTGTTTTTCAGGTAGTAGTCAGTCATTTGAAAATCAAATAGAGGGGTTTTTTCCCATGAAAGACACTAGCAAAGGCTTTATATATGAATGAATGCCTTAAAAGATCCCAAAGCCTTCCCATACTACAGAAATTGATAGTTGAATCCTCTGAATTTCTTGTATTGCCTGTCCACAGATTTAACAACTCTACCAAACTAAAATTAGTAACAGTATATTAAAAATGAAATGTTACTGTTCTAGTAATTTTTAATATAGGCTAAATGAAAATGCAAAATGGATTATTTTAAGTTATTTGTTATTTCAGGCAACAAGTAACTTCTGAATTCTACAGTTCTTGTATGCAGCAGTACTCATTTTAAGACACAGTTTGTTCAGTTACTTATATAGAAATTATTTTTTTACTTGTGAATTTTGTAACTTTTGTAAATGTGGCTGCGAGCTCCATTTATATGGCTTACTATTCTTGGAAAGTGTGCTAGTTTTCTATTCTGCTGAATATCTTTCATGCATCTCTTATAAGCCTAATCATGTCCATTTTTCACAATTTATTCATCTAGTAGCTGCTTCCTGTCTTCAGGAAAAGCATTTGTTTTGGTTATAAAAATCTTAAACATCTGCTTTAACCTACTTCTTGGTATGTTTTTAGAAGAGTCATTTCAGTCTTGTACAAATGAGGTTCTTAATGGACCAGACATTAGTTATTTCCTCCTTCTTTGAAAGGCAGTGTACTTGAGCATCTGAAATGAAACTTGTTTCAAAATCTCACTTTGTTTCAGCCCAATATTATGAAGTAAATTTTCTGTGTTAATCTACTAGGAAATATTTAGCTTTTGTTTACATAGCAGTGAAAGTTCAGGTGATAAGTACATTTCTGAGTCTGAAATTGAAAAGATTGTACAGACTCATTTTGGACGGGTATATTACTCCTTGAGTAGATAATTTTGACAATTTTTTTATTTTTTTCTGTTTTTAGAGCATTGAATGAAATGTGGAAATGTCAAAATCTGCTACGGCATCAAGTAAAGGATTTAGTTGACTTAATAAAACAACCCAAAGTGAGTTCAACTTATATTTATTCCCCAGTGAATATGTAGCTTTAGTTAATATACTGTTTTTAATTCCCTTTGTTTGGCTATCTCAAGCTTATTTGTAGCAGAGGATTGAAAATATTGTGATGGTTAATAGATACTCCATTAGACTACATTTGCTGAAGGAAACGTGTATACATTGTGTTTGTAATATTGAAGAGGAAAAGGGTATTATAGAAATGACTAGAATGTTTTTCTAGTCTTTTAATACCGAAATATTTTTTCCCAGTGTTTGAGTTACTTCTTACCAGGACTGTTCTGGCTCTTGAGACAGGGTGAAACCAGCATACTGTTTTTGACTGCCAAAAAGTAATTAAGAAAAAGTACCTATATAAACCCTCTTAAATTGTTATCTTATGTGTGATTAGTAACTTAGAAGCAATTGGAATATATTTGTCCCAACAGGTTACTTGTTTCTCTTCCCTCTCAGAAATTTCTTGAATATTGTATTGGAGATACTAAACTACAATTTAATTTTCTTGTTTACAGATTTACTTAGAAGGGAAAAATGAAAATTAGTTGAGCATTTAGGATATCCTCATAAAGTGAATTTCAGTGTGTTTTAGTTACATCTATGTTCATACTCATGTCTGGGGTAGGGAAATTATAAAACTAAATTCTTGATATGGTTTGGAATATAATTAAGACTTGGCAATGATAGAAATTTTATCTGATTTTTTTAACAGAAATAATATAGAACGGAAAATGTTGCCATGCTCAAATTTCTATGTGCCTGTGTATGTGATTTTCATTTTCAGTGTGTGTATATAGTTGTAGTAAGGATTATCCATTTGCTGGAATTACCTGATCCAGGAAGAGTGGGTAGCTGTGTGGTTGGATTATCTAATGTATCTGCTTAAAATCCTAGTGTCTTGCCAATAGAGAAATTAATGATTTTGAAATAGTGAAATTAATAATTTTGACTTAGTGAATTAAAAACATGCTGTAATGCATTAAATTCCAAGTGCAGTAAATGCTAGCACAACAATACTTCATTGTATTTTGGTGACTGTATTGAAATACTGTTCATGTATTGTTCTTTGGTGTAGGTTAAATACATTTCTGCATTTAATACCTGAGTTAGTTCCTTGATATTTTCTGCTTTTCAGTTGAAAGTTAAATTTCCACTTTTCCTTTTGTTTTCAGGGAGTTGTGAAAATTCTTTCTCAGTTGTAAAATACCAAATATAATATGGAATTTACCAGGAAGGTTTTGATGCCAGCATAAGCATTGCATGCAAGACAGTGCATGCTTTTGTCATGTTTGCATTTGTCCATCTGGATTTTATCCTATTTTTTGCTCTTAAATGCTAGTTCTCTACACTTGGATAGTCTCTTAAATAACAAGACTACATGGAAGAATTTAGGTGGCTTATGATGGAGCAGAGGAAGGAAGAGAGGTGTCTGAGCGGGAGCTGAACGCTGTTTTTTAAAGTGTTCATTTGTTTGCTTTTATTTCTCAATACCAGAATAAATAAGTAAAACTTTATGTCAACTGACATACTAAATTAAGTAAAATTCCCCAACTCAAAACTGTTTTGCTGCCTGCAGTGGCACCTCAGACTATCACATACAGTCCAAGTAATAATCTTAAGACAAATATCCATTAGCAATTCAGAGCTATGTAAACATTTCTTTCTTTCAGGAAACAAAACTGAGATTAAATAATAACCTTTTAGAAGATGTCTTCGTGTGCTTTTTCACTTGTCTATTTTCTTCATTTAATCATTACAGCTTAGTTGTTGATTTGTTCTCCTGTAGCTGTTGTCCCTGTGCCAAGTGTAGGCATTGTGAGAGCTCTCAGAGATAAAGAGCAATAGAATAAGAACTAGTGTACAGATGTTACCGCAAAGAAACTTTGATTAGGTCATAAGAAAAAAAGAAAAATTGCAGTGAGGGTGATCAAATACGGGAACAAGTAGCCCAGAGATGCTGCAAAATCTTCATCCTTGTAAATATTTAAAATGCAACTAGAAGTTTGCCTGAAGCAAAACCTGATCCTGCTTTGAGTAGGCAGTTCAACTGCATGACCTAAAGTTGTCACTGCCAACCTACATTATTCTGTAACTATAAATCTTTGAACTTCCCAGTCTACCTTTCTGCCATTTATTGAAACTCTATGGGCATCCTCCTTTTTTCCTCTTCAAGGTCTCCTCAGATAAAGCACTATTGAGGAGGCTGAAAATGTGTTAAAGAAATTTTTATTGCTGTTGGTTGTAATTTTGCCTGACTTAAGACAGAAGGGACATCAAACGTGCCTTTAAAGACAAGTTACTTTTCTGAAGAGTGAAAGCATAAATCACAGCTCCTCTTGTTTTCTCCTTCAGCAGTGGTATACAGTGAAATAAAATCTATAACCTTCCCTGTTCATATGTAGAAAAATGGGTTAATGCTGTTTTTTGTCTATTGGAGTATGATCTTCATTTGCTACAGATGAATGCAAGATTATATAGATCAAGTGCCACATCAGATTTTCTAAAAAGAAAAGTTTCTTAAACTTCTTTAATCTGTCATAATTCCATAGAGTTATACTACTGCAAGTTAATATTTCTGCCTCAGGTTATTTGACATTTGGCTGAATTATTAGTAATTTACTCAGTCTTTTTTGATGGGAGATTTAGCCAGTACTTGAAGACTTAGCTAGTGTTAGGAGACCAGAAGAGTTAGGATGAAAGAAACTCCACAGTACTCCACAGTTTGTTTTTCTCCCGAGTCACAAGAGGTTTGAATATGAGAAGTCTGTATCTACTGACAGCATTACTTGAATCCTGTAAATGATACTTGATTTCTGTATTTTATCACTTTTTTGTCTGAACATGGGAGTTCAGCTGTGACAGCTAAGAGCCCTGAAAATGATGGCTTTCTGAGACTACACAAGGCAGAAATAGCCCATTTGTACAGTTCGTAAGTTATATGGTAGATTGAAAAGTAATAAAAGTATTTTATGTAAGTAATGCTGTAGGGATGATCTACCTTTTACTTCCTGTGTCATTGAATTTGCAGTGATGGTTTTTCATTTCTAACACACTGATGTGTTAGCAGAGTGGATGCAGTCTGGAATCTTCCTCACTCAATATCCAAATGGAAATAAATAATGTAAAATTTTTACTTAATCTATTTTTCTTTTGTGACTTGCAGACAGATGCCAGCAGTAAAGCTATATTCTCAAAAGTGATGGTTATAACAAGTAAGTCAGTGAAAGTATTTACAGTATCTAAAAATGACAGTAGAACTATATTGCTTTCTTGCTTTAAAAATCATTTGGGGTAAGTTTATAAAAAGACGTTTTGCAGCAGATAAAATTCAAAGCAAATCATGATAAATGTGATGCAGCAATATGCTTTTGAGAATGAAGGCAACTCTAAGCAGAATTACTTTCTTACTGTAAGAAGTCATGAGTCATGAAGCTGCTTACATAGCATTTTGTCTGCATTGTGGACTAATTCAAGGTCTAGATGATCTAGGGTGTTAATGTCTATTTTAGCATTTATTATAGAGTATATATTCATAGATGTTAACTGCTAAACTATGTACTAACTTACCTGTCTTCTGAGGTTTTAGTATTGTAAATGTCATTGAAATGCAAAAGAGTTTGGATTTCAGTAGCAATGAAAGCACTTTGAAACTGAAGAACTTCTATGTAAACTGAACTATTGACGAAGAAATACCCACCAACCCAAAAGCAATACTTTTTCTTCCCCGAGTCCACCATGTCAACAGCATTTGAACTAGCATGAGGAAAAGCTTGCTTTACAACTCTGAAAATTTGTTTTCAAATACACCTTTTCTAAAAAAAAATTTGCCATCTGTTCTGGCAAAAAATATACTATGTAAGACTATGCACGTTTTTTAAAAAAATGCAGAGTTAAAAAATGAATCTTGCTGCTTTGTTGGCCATGATCCCAATCCTTTTTTCATCAGTTTGTATTTTTTCTTATACTTTTATTTCTGGGTTGTGTTTAAAAAAAAAAAAAGATACAGCAAACCAAATTCATAATAGAACTTGTTTTGAACTAACCATCCTGTAATGTTACACCACATTCTGTACCAGCTTAACACTGGCTGGACCAAAAATATAAAGCATCTTAAATAGTAGACTAATTCTTTGCCAATAAATAGCTTTGCTATAATATAAAATGTAAATATAAAGTATAGTTTAAGAAATTAATTTTAAATGCTTTTTGAGGGGGATGTTTTAAGCTGTTGTAAAGCTTATGTTTACTTTAGGGGTAATTTAGCAAAAATACCCTTTATGTTTTTCATAGTTGTTGCATTGGGTGATCTGTATACAGAGTATATTTTGTTGTGGAGTTTAGGCTTTGCAGTCTGAGGTCAGCTTCAGCTGTTAGTAATGTTACTAGCAAGAACAGCTAGACTTGCTGAAAAATGAGTGTGAAGAGTGAGGAAAGCAAATAGCCAAAGGAAATTTGTAAGAATTTGTATCCTCGTAGATACATCTGCACATTTTGAGTTTTATGGTTTGGATTTTTTGTGGTTTGTATGATGTTCTAAACTTGTGCAATTTACAATACATAAATAGTGATTTGTTTTGGTTATTTAAAGGAAACCTTCCTGATCCAGGGAAAGCTCAAGATTTCATGAAAAAGTTCACACAAGTTCTAGAAGATGATGAAAAAATCAGAAGTCAGTTAGAAATGCTTGTTAGCCCAACATGTTCTTGCAAACAGGCTGAAGGATGCGTGGTAAGAATTGCTTGTAAAGTGTGAATATTTTTGGAACAGAGTTGATTAGAAATTTAATTGCAACTTGTATTTCAGAGGGAAATAACAAAGAAGTTGGGCAATCCAAAGCAACCAACAAATCCTTTCCTAGAAATGATCAAGTTTCTTCTTGAGAGAATTGCTCCTGTGCACATTGATACTGAATCCATCAGGTATTTTTTTGTGTGTGTTGCCGGCCATAATCACAGGGCTTGTAATTGGGGTTTCTTACTTTGCCTTTAAGCACAAGCAACAATCGGCTGGGTGGGTGTGGCTTAAGGCTTGGTGACTGGCAATGTTTTCTTCTGTTTCACCTTGTATAGGGGTTTTTGTGTCCTTGTCCAGAATATAGTCACAGGAACAATTGCATTGTCATTCGGCATAGCTGGGATGACCTGTCAGTAAAAGTGAATGTGTTGCTGATGGACAAAGTATGGTTTGTAACCAGCTGACTTATTTTAAAATAAATTTCTGTCCCGACTGTTCAGCTGAAACTTTTCATCCAGAATATTAGCTCACAGTGACATAAATAGTAATGTAACTGAGGAAGTAAAGGTATGATGATGAGGCAGCAAGACTTCAAAGAAGAGTAAGCCAATGAAGTTATGGGGGGAAGGAGTAATTGCTGAAATGATTATTTAACTAACAGCAGTATTTGAAATTAGCCTTACTGTCAAGAAGAAATATGCAGGAGATAGCTCTTGTAAATTTGTCATCAGCTCTTAGCAGAACTGTTAAACGTTTGTTTTGTTTTTTTTTTTCTCTTGGTTAGAGACTAAGTACTGTAAGCACTTATTTTCCATCAGTTATTAAGAATCTGTAGTGAGTTGTAACCTCAGCATAATTCTTACTGAGTTCGTTGCTTGCAATGCTCAAATTGTTTTCTTATTTTGGTCATCCTTCCAGAGTAATTTGTACATAGTTCTTAATTCATGATGGATAAATATTTTTTAATGTAATGCTTCATAACCTTTGATTTGGATAGGAGATGAGGGCAAACAGATTATGTATGTAGTTCACATATTTGTTTTATAATAAGCTTATGTTTTAAATACTTTTGTTTTCACAAGTTTAAGATATAATCATACCTGGTGGAATTGCAGTAACTACAAAGCCATGTTTTGTTTTCCTCTTCAGTGCCCTTATCAAGCAAGTGAACAAGTCTATAGATGGAACAGCTGACGATGAAGATGAGGGTGTACCTACTGATCAGGCAATCAGAGCAGGTCTTGAATTGCTGAAGGCAAGTATAGTCCTGGTGGCCAGTAAGCATGGGAAGCGCTGCAAACACTTTTGTTAAAATAAATTTTTCTTTATCGCTTACTACTTTTAGTCAAAAGTATGTGGTGCCTGCCTGGAAGAACCTGGTTTGGTTTTCTGTGCTTTATGCTCATCTTATGTGGCACATAAGTAAGGTTATTTTAAAAAATTATTTAGAAGCTTTTCTGGAAGCTGAAAGTAGTTACATGTGAGACAGCAGCAGTGGAGTTTTTAGAGCATGAATGCAGCGATTTGTAAATATGTACTCTGCTATTGTATATCAATACAACATTGTGGTTCCTATGTGTTCCACATAAATTGGGGTCTTACCTATTTCAGCTATGAGTAATTTTGAAACTCAGCTGACATAGCAAACACCATAAAATGGTCCAGCTGGGAGTTGACTTTTATCTGAAGGACTCCCATACTGATGTTTTCAGAGTATTCTAAATTAACTAAGCATTGAATAGATTCACCTGAAAGGATGTGCTCTTTATCCAGATGTGCACATTTAGATAAAAGTACAAGATACCTAGTAGCACAAGAATGCCTCTGAGTAATAAAGAATGAATCATATTATGAAGGACTGTATCCTTGAATGAAGGCTTCCAAGTCAGTATTTATGTATTTGTATGAACTAGCATGACACATTTAAGGAAGAGGAGTAAGACTGCCCTAAACAAAGAGGTCTATACATCGTGAGCATAATAGAGAGAGGACAAATATATGACTCCAGCATTGAGAATGCCATGCAAAGAAGTGGGAAGAAAGGTAACTTGGTTAAAATAGAAAACTACATATGAAGAAGTTTCTAGATTTTGAGGATTGTTTCTCTGCCATGGGTCAGAATATTATGTGGAACGAGGCTAATAATCAACAGCCACCTAAAAATGAAGAGAAGACCAAATTTCAGGGAGGATCAATTGAGGGTTTCTTGATTTCATTTTTTTTAACATGGGAAGACTGTCATACTTGAAAACCATCAAGCCCAAGAATCTGAAGGAGAGGTACAGAATCTGCTAAGTTGCTGTGGAATGCTTGAGGGACTAGAGACCCTATTCAATGTGTCTATGTTGCTATTTTAGAGGTAGGAATTTCACTTCAGAGCAGAATCAATTCTTCCCCTGAGGAAACAAACATTAAGTCTGGTGGCACACAAGGTGGGTTCCTTTCAGGGGAACAAAATTGAGATGGGCTTCAGAAGCACATGTTGTGTTGCAGTGGCTAAAGTGGATTTAGTCAGTCTAGAAATACTCTGAAGTAAAACTCCTGAAATGTGAATATTGCTTCCTTAGCATCAGTTGTGTTTCTCTTAAGACCTGCTCCTGCTGTAATCCAGTACTTGCTAATGTAGCAACTGAGAAGTACGTGGTCACAATAACAGAAGAAACTGAGACTGGGGAAATAAATTAATTCTAATGAGGTCATATATAAAGAGAACTTTAGTAGCTACGAAAAAAAAAGAAGAGAAATGTGCATCATGGGTCAAAACCAAGGAGATGATTATAAATGTTCCAGTATGGCAGTGGAAAATGACTCTTGATGAGGTGTCCTAGTATAAGTGGACCTTTAAAAAATGTTAACGTGGTTTTCATCATATTTTGGCAGGTACTTTCGTTTACGCACCCTATCTCATTTCATTCAGCTGAAACTTTTGAATCTCTCCTTGCTTGCTTGAAAATGGATGATGAAAAAGTGGCAGAAGCTGCATTACAAATTTTCAAAAATACAGGAAGTAAAATTGAAGAAGACTTTCCTCACATACGATCGTAAGTTCTATATCTTACTCTGAGCAGTGATCTTTAGTGAACAGGATTTTGGACGTTCTCACTCTTCTTTTCATTTGCTGTAGATGAAAATGTGATTATCTTGCATTCTTTTGGAAGAAAGTAATACTTCCAATTTTCAAAGATTTTTAAAAACTAAAATGTATTGCTTTTTGAAGAATGGAAGTGAAATGAATATACCTAAAGTAATGAGAGCTGGTATGTCACTGATACCACTATAATTTATATTGTTCCCCTTCAGAATTACTTCTTCTTTCCTAGATTATATTTTTATATATATTTATACACAGTGTAAAAACATTCCTTGAAATTTAATGGTGATATGTAGGCAAAAATATTTCCAAAAGAACATTCAGTATCTAGGCAGATATAAATGCCTTTTTTATCAATAAAAAATTGGGGATTTTTGCTTTCAGGTTATATAAATAACTTTTTTATTTTTTTTTAAGAAGTTACCCAAGCAAAAGCAATTAGTGCTTTTGCAGAAGTGTTATGTTTTTTTTATATGCATATCTGTATTTCTGCACTAGTTTGATATTTTGAAAGATTTTCAATTTGTGAAATTACTTATCTCTTGGTCTGTTTGTCTATTTGTTTTGTTACACAACTGTTTAGTGCTTTGCTTCCAGTATTGCATCATAAAGCTAAAAAGGGACCCCCTCGTCAAGCCAAGTATGCTATTCACTGCATCCATGCAATATTTTCCAGCAAAGAAACGCAGTTTGCACAGATATTTGAGGTAACATTAGATATCTAACTTACTTTTATTGACTTTTTAAAAATTTTTTTAAGTATTGAACATGTAAACTAAGGGATGTAGTTGCAAGTTGTAGCAGATTTTGGAAACGTGTTTTTCCCCTTTCCTTTTGTTCTTACACACTTTTGGCCTGAAGAATGGTAGTAGAGGGTATTCTTGCATCTCGTGGTTCATCATGTTTTAGGTTGCATATTTTAAGAGCTGATAGAGTGAAACCAAGTGTTGGGCTATGTACTAGAACTATGAACTATTTATGGAAAGAGGAACCATATGCTACTCCTTACCCTGGCTGAAAATGGTCAAAAGTATTTAAATGGTTGCAGAAATTATGGAAAACTGAATTGTGGGACAGACTAAATAAATTTTATCGTTTTAACTGCAAATGTACTTTTTAATTAGTGGCCATTAGCCTCTTATCTTGAAAGCTGAATCATAGTCCATTACTGGAATTGCTATTTCAAGATCTAATTCTCCCACAAGAAAATAGGCTTTTAAATCCTTTGTTTCCGAATTGGTCATGCTTGAGCTGTCACTTTTTGAAGTATGCAGAGGTGATAAATATTTTGTGTGTTATCTTGACGTTTTCTCTGACTTGAGGAAGACTTGATGGGTTGGTGAATGTATCTTTAATAGGAATAGCCAATAGTTCTTTTAAAATTGTTTTTCTGAAGTAGACATGGACAACTTGGTACAAAGTCATTCCCATACCCTCAGTAAGACACAGATTATATCAGTAATACCTGAATTTGTTGCCTTTTTTTTAGCCACTGCATAAAAGTCTGGATCCAAGCAATTTTGAGCACCTCATTACACCGTTGGTTACTATTGGTCATATAGCCATGCTTGCACCTGACCAGTTTGCAGCCCCTTTGAAATCTTTGGTTGCTACTTTTATTGTTAAAGATTTGCTAATGAACGATAGGGTGAGTATTTTTAAAACTCTGTATTAAGAGTGTACTTTTCCTGTAGTGTCATACTCAGCAAGTGCTTGGGAAAATATTTGGTATGCTGGTTCTGCCTTTTGTATATGGTTGTATTTTGATTTCTTCATGAAGTTTGGCTCCACTGAAAACCTACAGTACAGGAAAGGAGAGTTCTGCTAATTTGGGAATCTTACAAAAGTGATGAGCTGCATAGCATTTCATCACTCATGACTTGGCTTTGGTTGAAAAGGGGAAAATTATTATGACTTCTCTCTGTTTCTCATCTTGAGTGAGTTGTGATTTTTAGGAAGTATATTGGATTTGAAATGAAAATACACTATTTAAATGGAAGACTGAATTTTAATTTTTTGAACAATTTTGTATTGATTATGAAGTGATTATGAAATAAAAAAATACTCATGCATTTTTAGAAATTGCTTAGGGAAAGATACACTGTCTGAAACAGTAAAATGTGCATGAGGTTCCAATCTACTGGATATGGAAAAACTGGAAGTTATTTTTAAAGCAATGGCTGTTAGGCTCTAAAGGAATAGTTTTCAGGTAACAACAACAACAAGCAGTCGCTTTACTGAATGTAAATTCGCTGATGCTTGGATAGCGAGTTGTGTCACTTCTGTAGTGGTTACTTCTGTAAGATAGGGAAGGCATAAAGCTGACCAGGGAGTGCTGCTGTTCTGAAACAGGAAAGAGGAGGTTACAAATTTCACTGAAGAGTAACAGTAGTGTAACAAATGTAACATTTGGTTTAGCTTCCAGGAAAAAAGACAACAAAACTTTGGGTCCCAGATGAAGAAGTGTCTCCTGAAACCCTTGTTAAAGTAAGTAGCACATACTGTTTTCCTGTCTATTATGTTTATAATACTGAATACGGATTTGCTCTTGGGAACATATTTTTTAATTATTATTTTATGCATAAATTTACATACGTGCTTCATTAAGTTTTTATACAATCTTTATAAGGTTTAGTTTTGTTTTCTGACACTTAACTGTGATGATAACTGGATTACTTAAAGTAAAATTATTTTTTCCCCTTATCTTCAACATAGGAATTAAATACTGTAGAAATTTTGTTAAAAGGATTTCCTTTTTCTCTTGAATATTTATGATATTCCAAGAAACTTTCAGTGTTGTTTTGGAAGAATAAAAAATGGGGTTTGGATTTGTCAGTTTCCTCAAATGAATGAATCTGTTACATTGCTTATTTTTCTATGTATGCAATGTGTATTAGAGAAAAACTTGCATTTAAGAAAAAAATCACTTTGAAGTAGTAGGGGTTTTGTTTTGGTACTTTACTTTAAAATGTCATCTCAAGATTTTCTTACTTTGGAGTACATTTTCTGTACTCTGTAAGAGATACTGGCAGTCAATTTTTCAATTAATTAGAAATAGACTCATGGTGTGGAAAATATATTCTTTATCTATATTTGGTTTTTAAAAGCCCTTCAGAACAGAGATAGAACATACTACAAAAGACAAACATCTCATTCTGAAGGAAGTGAAAGCAAAAAATCTATGTTATATCAGTAGTTTAGTTTCTATTGTCTTTTGGGTAAGGTTTCTATGGTTTTAAAAAGTTCTTTGCCTTCTCTCAAAATTGTTAAACTATTCCTAGTAGACCTCTTTTTCTGCTAGGTTAGTAAATACTTTGGTTTGCAGTTTGGTACAGAACTTGTTACTGGGAAGGCTTGGATTTTTTTGGAGTTGATTTGCTGCTTTTAGTTGTTTGACTACACAAAAGATATTTTTCATATTTGTGTGATTCCATAGTTAGACATACACTCCAAAAACTGTTAAAAGAATGCACTTTTCTTTTACTCTAATGAAGTACTAGTTTTAAATAGATATGATTTCACTTCAGTGATTATACATGTAACTTGAAGTAGTTAATAATAAATTAATAGTAAAACATTAATATTTTTTCTTAAATATTTTAAATCATTTGTGAAGCTGTAATAACTCTCTAAGATGTACTTTTATATTGATAAAACTTCTTATACATTTGGCTATTTAGAAGGGAATTAACCTGCAGAAATTCTTAAGGCAATTTGAAGTTGAAACAAGGCCTGAAAACTGTAAAAAGTGTTTATTTACAAGTGAAAGCAGGTTATTGTGAAAATTGATTTGCAAATTTAATTAGCATTTATTTAAGCCTAAACTTAATGTATGTTGTAGACCATGCCATTAGTTTATAAATTATTTTTCTGTGATAGTGTAGTTTTCTTCACTCCGGCTTTACACGCCTCTTTTTCCTTTTGTAACGTTATTATATATCTAATGGGCATCTTAAAACTAGCAAGTTGAAAGTGGGAAGGACTGCTGAAAAGTAAATTTTAGTATTGTCCAGCCTAGTTCAATCCCTGTATGGTTCATGCACTGGACTTTTTGATCCTTGTGGGTTCTTCCAACTCAGAATATTCTGTGAATTATAGGAATATATAAAGATAAAAATGTGTTCTGCTTTTTGATCCAGTAACATTTTCTTAGTAAGTATTGATTATTTAGCCTATTTCACAATATTTAATGGCTATAAGCTCAATTCAGAAAATGTTTTCAAAGGACAAAATGTGATTGCTTATATAAGAAGCAGCTCCAACTTTAACTAAATGTATAATTTTTATTTGCTGTAATACATGCTTGAGACTTTCAGTGAAAAGTTGCTGTCTAGTGAGAATATGCCTAATTATCTTTCAGTATTAAATGACGTTTAACAGTCCTGACAGACTTATGTTTGTACCAGCAAAAAGCACTTGGGAAAAAATACTGTGTGATTAAAATAAGGATTATTTTTAAATTGAGGCTTGTGATATGATTCGACTTTTTGGTATCAATTTTTTTTTTTTTTTCAGATTCAGGCTATCAAGATGATGGTTCGGTGGTTGCTAGGTATGAAGAACAACCACAGCAAGTCAGGAACATCTACTCTGAGATTGCTAACAACGATATTACACAGTGATGGAGATTTAACAGAGCAGGGGAAAATAAGGTATGTAACAGATGGTAATGTTTTCATGTCTGTGATGATGGAGTGGGGGGGAGACTGTTAGACTGCTTAACAATTTATACATCTTATTTCATAAGATGTGATGGTGAGCTTGGCTGGTTCCTACATAAGCTTGCTGAGTCTCAGGTTTTGTAACACTGTACACACAACTGAATTTTAGATTTTATATTCTTGCTTTTATTTATCTCTTCAAGAGGCTATTGCTCATATTAAGCTATGCAACTTCTTCTTTCCCACTGAAAATTGGTTTTAATTTTTTATGCAGCTTGCTGTTCGTGGTGTACCAATTGCTGTGTATGCCAAATGCCAATGGGTGGGCTTTCTAATAAAGAATAATAGTGTGTTGTATAAACCAGGTGGAAATACTTAGTACACAAGACGCTTCTGCTTGGAGGCAGGCTAATCCCTTGAGGTCTCGAAAACTAAAAGCAAGAAGGAAATGTGTAAACAGGATTAAGTCTCAATAAATAATTTACCTTTTAGGTGATTGTTAGACAACTTGTTTTTCTGCATATCTTCTTAATCCTCTATGGTAGGAAAAGTGACAAGTTGTCAGCTACTATTGCTTGTCAAACATTGAAAATTTATGTCTACAAAAGCCATTAAGGGCATGGGTAGATTGTGCCAGTATGTTTAGAAAGGTTCTGATTTTCGGGTAGAGTTAATGTTACACAGTCGTTATGCAGATAAACCTGTATTGTGTGTGCAAAATTGCAAATCTGAGAGCTATCTAGTGATTATATTTGTAGCAACTGTGTAATCTGTCCTAAAGTTCATTGTAAATAATTGTTTAATAGTTTTAAATTCTGTAATCTGACCATTGGTAGCAGTTGCCAGGGAGTTGAGTGGCAGTAATTTAGCTTTTCAGCAGGACTACTTGGAGCACATAGTTGTGTTATGCAGTAGTTAGTGAATAGCTTGGTTCTCTAGACCCTATATATTTTCATGCTTGGAATAATGATTTCTTACTGTGCATGTTTTAGAAATTTTGATTTTCCCACTTATTTTCTACTCAAAAGTAATAGTAGAAACTTTATATAATGATGTGATCAGTTCTTCATTTTCAATCAAGTTAATGGAAGGCTAGGGCTCCCTATCCTTCCAGGGTAGGGAGAATGCTGCAGTGGCATGTGATGTTGCTGTTCAGGTAACCCTTCAACCCCTGAGCTTGGAGCTCTGCCTGGGGATGGATGTTGAGCCAGCAGAGAGCTTATGGGTTAGGATTGAAGAGCAGACTGCTCTGGGTAACATCATGGTGAGTGTCTGCTGTGGGACTCCTGATCAGGATGAGGAAATGGATGAGGCCTTGAAACAACTGAAAACAATTTCATGTATGCAGTCTTTGGCCCTCATGGAGAAATTCAATCTCTCCAATATCTGCTGGAAGAGCAACACTGCAGTGCATAACAATCCAGGGTAGCATCAATGCCAACTTTTTGACACAACTGGTAGAGGACCCAATGAGGAGAGGCTCACTGCTGGACCTCATACAAGCCAACAAGGAGAGGCTTGCTGGCAATGTGAAGATTGAAGGCAGCCTTGGCTATAATGACCCTAATGGTGGAGCTCAAAATCCTGGATGCAAGAAGGGGGTCAGAAGGCAAGATTGGACTGGACTTCTGGAGAACAGTCTTGGGTCCCTATGAGAATGTGCTTGTAGGGTCCCATTGGATAAGGCCTGGAGGGAAGAGGGGCCTAAGAAAGCTAGTTACCTAGTATTCAAAAATCACCTCTCAGTGCTCAAGAGTGGTCACAGCAGGTCAGACGGATATTTCAGCGAACTGTGCCTGGGATGAGCAAAATGCTCCTGGCAAAATTTAAACACAAAAATTGAGATTGAGAGCAGCTCTGCAGAGTACTACTTGGGGACACTGGTGGATGAAAGGGTGGACATGAGCCAGCAATGTGTGCTTACATCCCAGAACGCCAACTGTGTCCTGGGCTGTTTCAAAAGATGCATGGCTAGAGGTCGAGGGATTTGATTCTGCCTCTTTAGCTCACCCTAGGGGGAGACCCTATGCAAAGTACTGCATCCAGCTCTGGGGTTCTCAGCACAGGAAATACATGGACCTAGAGGAGCATGCTCAGAGAAGGGTCACAAAAACAATCAGAGGGCTGAAGCATTTTATGAGGAAAGGCTCAGTGAGTTGGAGTTGTTCAGCCTGGAGAAGAGAAGGGTTTGGGGAGACCTTATTGTGACCTGTCAGTGCTTAAAGGGAGCCTGTAGATAAAGGAAGAAATCTTTTTATGGTGAGGGTGATTAAACACTGAAACAGGGTACCCAGGGAGGATAGCTGCCCCATCCCTGGAAATATTCAAGGTCAGGTTGGACAGGCCTCCCAAGTACCTGCTCATTGCAGGAGGTTGGACTAGATGAGTTTTAACAATCCCTTCTGGCCCCAACTATTCTTTGGTTGTATGAGGTATACAGAAGGAAGAAGTAGAGATGGGTGATCTGGCAGGAGTACAGAGAACACCATCTGAGATATAGTTAGGAAAGCCAAATCCCAACTGGGATAAAATCTAGTGAGAAGTGGCAAAGGCAACCAGAAGAGCTTCTTTAAGTAAGTGACAAAAGGAAGACTAGGGAAAATGCACACCCACTGCTGAATGAGGCAAGAGCCCTGTTGACAGGACAGGTAGTAATTATTTTGTGATTCTCACTATTGCTTTTCAGGAAAGCTCCAAAGTGGTAGAAGGGCCAGTCCATTGTCTCTGTGTGAGCTATCCTGCCTACATTAACAATTACTCTCAAAACCTGAAGCAGAGGAGATAATATTTCAGGCCCGTTAGTTCTGCATGGAACTTGCTGACACTTCCTGACCTTTGTTCTTCACCCATTGAGTGCAATAAGGATATCTTCTTTCTGGCAATGCTTACTTTGTCCCTTCTGTGCAAACCTGATACTGCTCCTTCTGACTTGGAGTAGGCTTTGAAAAGAGTAAAATTGTCCATTCAGTACAGAACATAACCTTTTTAGACTACACTTAATATGAGGTCATTGTATATGAGTCAGTTTTAGTTCATGGCTTGCACTTGTGTTTTAAAAAATGTTTAATAATTTGCTAAAGATAATTAAATTAAGTGAAAGTGGCAGGGCTCAGGAGCCTTAGATGCTGTTGAGGCCATCAGTAATATTGTAATCTTTGGTGTTATTGCCCTCATCAGCCCTCATCTGCCCCTCTGCCTTTTGAAATCTACATAACTCTACCTTTCAGTGACAGTGTAAGGGAAATTTTTTTTTTTTACTTCAAAACATGGTTCAGCCTGGAGTGTCAGGTGAAAGCCAGGTCCCACTTGGATAACAAATCCCTTCTGTTGTTCATTCTTCATACTTTGAAGTAGTAGGATTGAAGACTTTCTTAAATTGCTTTTAAATCAGCAACTGATTTCTTTGAGATGTTAGCATGTGTAGGTTAAATTCACCAGTCTTGTAATTTTTACAATCAAATTTTATCAATAAATATTATCTCAACTGTCCTTTCCATGTCTTTGTTTTTAATTTTATAAGTCATAAACAGTCCTACAAAATTCAAGATGATACAGTTTTTCTGTTTATGGCTAGTAGAACGGTAGTTTGAATCTTGCATGTCTTTGTAGTAGGATTTTGATTTTAGTCTATACTAAGCATAAAATAAGACTTTTTCAGTATCAGAAGATACTAGCAGTTGCTGAAAATGTTGATATTAGATATGAAGTTGAATTGAGATTTTCTTGAAATACTTTCTGCATTTTTTCTTTAACTAATGCGCACCAAGAGAAAATATACTAAAAACCTTTTGGAGTTTAGAATGTCATAGTTCTGTGCTGTAGAAAATCTGCCACACATCTGATACACAATGTTTTCAGTGGTTGCATTCAAAAGACATTTTGCTATTGTCTTAAAATAAAATTCACTTAGTCGTGTATTACAGTCTCTAATCTTAATTTATTTTGGCCTGAAGCATGGATCTTGAGCAAGAAAAGTTTTGCACCTTTGGGGACTAGAAATGGGCTGGCTACTTCTTTGGCAGGACTCCTCTGCAGAAGGAGAGCCAGCAAACTGAACAGAAGTATCTTACTGCTAGATGTGGTCTCTGAGGGGCAGTATGGGCTCTCCTGGCTCAATGCACAGCTAGAACTGTTTCACACCTGTGTGGAACTTCTAGGAAATTTGATGGAAGATTTTTATTGCCAGGTTGGGACAAGATAAGGGTAAGTGGGAATAGGCTGTAAAACGTGGTGCCATAAAAATTACTTTGTGTTTGAAATTGTTTCTGCTGGCATGGGGGTGGCTAAGTTCACAGAAACTTCCTTCTTTTTAAGTACTTGTTTTTCAGTGATGCAAACTTATGAGATTTAATTAAAAGTCAAACAATTACATAATTTTTTATGAATTAACCTTCACAATCCATGTGCTTGTTTTTCAGTAAACCTGATATGTCTCGCTTAAGGCTGGCTGCAGGAAATGCTATTGTGAAGTTGGCACAAGAACCTTGTTACCATGAAATCATCACCTTAGAACAATACCAACTGTGTGCACTAGCCATAAATGTAAGGAAATTTATTGCAGGTTATCAGCAGATGTATGAGTATATAGCTGTTTGTTCTCTGTTATGTATATTTCTGGGAATCTGGTTTTATGCAAAATATTCAGCCTTGGCATGAAATTATTCCTCCATTACATAATCCCGAAAACTGTAGTACTGGACTGTCCATTGGGGGAATACTAACTTTGAGTAGTCAAATGTTAGAATACCGATAAACTAAGAAATGCAGTATGTATTTATGTAATACTACAGCTGCATTATAATGTTACTAGAAGTTAAAATGAGATGATCCAAAGTATGTTGAACTGTGGTGAAAACAGTGACTTTAGTTTCTCAGTACTTGGGTAGAATGTATTTGAAATGCAGAGGTCTGCAAAAATAATAGCATAAATAATTAGCATCCTTCAAATATTAGAAGAAATAGGGAGATATTCCTTAGCAGATGCTGGAATTTTCCTCCTTAACTTTTGCCTGTGAGCCCATAGTAAGGAAATAACTCTCAAATTGAAAGTGGAGATAGAGGAATCCTCTCTATTTCTGGCTTGTAGATTTAGCAAATTGTACAGAAATTGATTCATACCCCAAGAGAAAGGTGGCCATGAAGGGACTTCTCTTGGTTCTCTTGTGTAGCAGCTGGTATTCTCCTGGCTTTCCAGAAGTCAAGAAATCCTCTGGAAGGGATCCTGACAAGAAGATATCTGCAGTAATAATGATATGCCATTTTAGACCTTACTTCTTGGGTCCAGATAAAGCTTTAAAAGTTGTGACCCATTTTAAATGTCAGAAGACTTTAAATGAGTGAGTCTCACAATGAGTTTTACAGTTCAAAACAGCATCAGTCGAGAGAAAAATAGGCACTTAATGTAATGACAAATAAGTTCTGTCTCTGCTCTGGAAAGGATACTCAAGCTGGATAATGTCACGCCAAACTAGCCTTGTCAATGTAGTGTTTGCATGTTCTGTTTTCTTGTGAACCCAGTGATCAAAATCTCTTCATTTCTTCAGTCATTTCCCTCCTGTGCCAAATCTTTCTTTATTGCAAATGTTAACCTTGTAGTTCCTATAAGAATTTTGCTTCATTGTTTTGATACTCTTTTCAGTATGTTAAGGTGTAGGCTCTTTGCCCTCCACTGTCTCTCACTTTCATCTCTTATTTTCCAGCTATAACAGTCTTAACTATTAGTTGATATTCTAACAGCTGTGTTGTCACCTTTTTTGTGTCTAATGCTTACTTTCCCTGAATTTTCAAAAGGGAATTTTGAGAGTTAAGATTCAAATTAGAACATGATAGCATTCTCAACATTTATGAACCAGTTAGTATCACATTTTACTGTAGTGTTATAGCATACTTTGGACCAGAAGGAGCCCATGAAGATCATCTCATTAAACTCCCGTGCTGTGGTCAAGGACACATTCCACTAGAACAGGTTGCTCAAAAGCCCCATCCAACCTGGCTCTGAACATCTCCAGTGATGGAGTGTCCACAGGTTCTCTGGGCAACCTGTTCCAGTGTCCTGCCACTCTCGCAGTAAAAAAATCTCATCCATATAGTCAATCTGAACCTCGCCTCTTTCAGTTAAAAACCATTGCTCCAGAGCTGGACCAGACTCCAGGTGGGGGCCCCATGAGAACAGAGTAGATGTCGAGAATCTCCTCTCTACCCTGCTGGCCACTCTCCTTCTGATGCAGCCCAGGACGTGGTTGACTTTCTGGACTGAGCGCTCATGTCCAGTTTTTCATCCACAAGTGACCCCAGTCCTTGTCTGCGGGGCTGCTCTCAATCCATTCATCCCTTAGCCTGTATGGGTAGTGAGGATTGCCTGGAGGCAGGTGCAGGACATTGCATTTGGGGCTCTTGAATCTCCTGATGTTCCCCTGGGCCCAGTCCTCAAGCCTGTCAAGGTTCCTCTGGATGGCAGCCCTTCCCTCCAGTGTATTGACTGCACCACTTGGCTTGGTGTTATCCACAGGCTTGCCGAGGGATGTTCTCAACCCTCCAATCTGTGTAATTAACCAAGATGAACAATGCCAGTCCCAGTATTGCCCCCCCGAGTGCACCAGTTGTTACTGATCTCCATTTGGACATTGATTTTTTTTTTTTTTGACTGCAATCCCTTGGACATGGCCATTCAGCCAGTTTCTTATCAATTGAGTAGTTCATCTCTGAAACCCATATAGCTCCAATTTAGAGACAACAATGTTGTGTATACCTGTGTCAAAGCCCTTATAGAAATCCAGGTAGGTGACATCAATTACTCATCCTTTATCCACTTGCCTGTTCACTTAATTTTAAAAGGTTAGACCAGTCAGGAATGATTTGTCCTTTGTAAAGCTGTGTTGGGTGTCTATAATCCCCGCCCTGTGGATATCCATTTGCTTTTTTATTGCTTCCAGGAGAATCTGTTCTTTTGTAGTATCATTTCTGTCACCTTTCCTTCTTCATTTATTGATACTTTTTTGCTTTTTGTGATTTTCTAAGGTGTTTTCTAGAATTTATATTGTGAGCTTTGTCAGGTCAGGCATTCTGCCTTTCATTTTCACTACAGCTCATAATGGATTTTGAATACTTACTAATAACTTTTCTAGATGTTTTTGAGGCCTTCTCCAATTTCCTTTCTCACTGTCAGTGGAGATGCTCAGATGCAGAGTAGCTGTAATGGCTTTCATGACTTTTTTCACTTAAAAGTGGTACTGTTTTTCGTTTGTTTCTATTTGGATTTATCATGTGCACATATGCATACGAATTTGTTAATGCTTAGTGGTTAGTATTAGAATCCATTTCTTGATGGTAGATACTGATTACTCTAAAAGTTTATTTGTTCTTAACACTTTCAAGTCTAGCAACGAATCAGGTGGCATCAAGGCCAACTCTAGTTTTATGTTATTTAATTCACAGCAAAAATTCTTTAAGTTGACAGATCAGAAAACAGATTAAACAGCAGGAAAAATCTTACTTTTTAAGGCCTGTAATGGTTGCACAGGTTTTGCTGTGGTTCTGTGCTGGCGCTTTTTTTTTCTTCTGATGCTGCTGTTTTGTAATGAGTAATGATTGGAATGCAGAATACATAATTAAATTTTGTCACTAATTGCTGTATGAAAGTGGCACTAGTAAACAGAGGCTTTATGATGATGAAATGCCTATAGTTTTAATAATTTTAAAATAAGTTACATATGTGTCTGGCCGATTTTATAAGCTTACCAGCAGTTGAATTCTTTGATCTCCAGAACAAATTTTGATGTCGGCAGAGCTTCATATTGTAAGAGAGTGAAAAGTAATTGATGATAGTACTTCAGTGTTTAACAAGCTTTAAGATCAGATTTAAGATCTGATAAGCTTTGCTGTTGAAAATGCAGTTTGTTTTTAAAATAAATCTTGTAGATTGCATAAGTTTCATTAAAAAAAAAAATTCCAGAGCTTTTTCAGTTTTCTTTAACTCAAGATGTTATAGTTGATGAATCAGAGCTGTGTCTGAGTGGTACATGATGTTTGGCAAATATGTATTTTTTTCAATGCTTTTAAATTGTGAACTTCTGGTGAATTTGCATTAAATTAAGAGATGTTGATATATAAAGTTGGATTAATTTACGGAGTTTGTGTATGCTGAAAATAGCATACCTTGGTTAAGTTTTGTCCCACTTCTTCCTAGTGAACTAGTATAATTGAGTCGTATTTAAGGTTATTTCCAATATTAAAAGATAAAGAAATTATAATAATTTCAATTTCAACACAATACCATCAGTATCAAACAACTGTATCTCCCTTGTCCTGTGAGACAAAGATGTTTCTCTGCTGAAACACCAACTAGGCATCAGTCTCTTCTGAGCTTCCTAAAGGCTTTAGACTTAGTTGATACTGAGGAGGAACAGGGGGCTCCATCTTAACCTCCTGTGGGGGTGGATTTGCTAAAAGGAGATGTTGAGCAGATCTCATGGTTTGGGTTTATTATGGGCTTGGGTGAGTTCAGCTCAGGCTACAGCAGGTGTTTCAGGCTTTCAGTCCACAGAGGGGAAGTATTGCTTGAAGCACAGAAAGGAGAAAATGGGGCTTGATTGAAAAAAGTTTCTTCTCAACATTTCTGATGGGGACAGAGGGATGATTCTTTTATCTAATAGGTGATCTCTTTCGATGCCATTTGCAAATTTAGCAGAGCCAGTGTTTCTTCCAGTTGGCTGATAACTGGAAACCCTCTTCAGTCCTTCTGACTTCAAAACTGTCATTTGACTAAAATAGCTGCTTACTCCTGCTAACATTTTTTTCTTCATATTTAGAGATAAATCTTTCCTCTTGACCTTTTTTTGGCGGGTTAAGCATGCCAGGCTATTTTGGTGACCTTGTTTACCTTAAGCTTTTCTGTATATTTTCTTCAAAGTCTTTTCTACACGTGTTTCTGTTGAGCTTCCTTGTCCTGTGTTAGTAAATGATTTGTCATGTGTTAAGTGGTATGTGGAGGTTATTTCCATACAAAAAAAAAAAAAAAATTAAAGTACATGCCTTTTCTGGGAACACATTGCTCAATAAACTGTAGAACTACAATTGCTGCCTTCATATTATATTTTACGTTGTGTTGTTTGGCAGTTGTTAGACATAGATAATTCTCTTCCATGGTCATTGTAGTGCATGGTTTCCACAGTATGATGGAAATGCTTGATACTTTCTGGTAATTCTGTTGAATTTTACTCAGTTTTTATGTCAATGTCTTGATGAAAATGTGTGAAATTGTAGCAGTAAAATCAACACTGGTGGTGGCTACTGGTGGCTAAAATGTTTTCATGCAGATCTCTGACTTTGGCTTTACAAAGCAAGTGACCTAACTGTAAACAATTTCAGTAATTCCATGCCTTAGTACTATGCTAAATTAGGCTTTGGGTCCTGAGTTTGATATTTTCCTGCACAATTTTTGAACCTTAGCTCTTCTTCTGAGCTTAAAGGAAGCTTCAGCTGATTAATTAAATTGCTCTGAATTGTCATTAAAGAAAAAAAAGCTTGCAATTCCTATGTTTCAGTGGCTTCAAGGTCTAATTGATTTTAGCATATTTACCTGAGCTTCCATGCTTTATTTTACAGTTTATATTGCTTTAAGAAAAGTTTACTGTTGTCTTTTTTGGTTTTGCCTTTTTTTTTTAATAGGATGAATGTTACCAAGTGAGGCAAATATTTGCTCAGAAACTTCACAAAGGCCTTTCTAGACTACGGCTGCCACTAGAATATATGGCTATTTGTGCATTGTGTGCAAAAGATCCCGTGAAAGAGAGAAGAGCTCATGCTAGGCAGTGCCTTGTGAAGAACATAAATGTCAGAAGGGAATATCTGAAGCAACATGCAGCAGTTAGTGGTAAGAGAATAGAAGTCACTTTTTGCTACAAGTGCTGTAGTTCAAATATAAATGTGAGTAGACTGAAAACATTGATAGTTGTCTGTTTTTATACACAGAACCACTGTAAATTTGGTTTGGAGGTAACCAATGAAAACTGAAAATTTTCAGGTTTTCTGGTTTTCTTTTGTCCAGGTTTTCTTTTGATTTTTTTTTTTTTTTTTTTAACAGGCACTGCTGAGGTCTTTAAAACTGTGCAAATGCTTATGCCTAAATATATTGGAAGTGAAGTAATTTTCCAAGGCAATTATGTGTACTGTTTGAATTTAATAATGTTAATAATGTTCTAAGTGAAGTGACAATGATTAATTTTACTTCAGCAATTACTAATAAGTAACGTTATTACATAAATGCTGTACTAAATAGACTGTCCTTGTACTGCTGTATTGAGTAGCATCTTGTGTTATTCCTGCAAAGGGCTGTATTTGTTGGCATTTCAGGACGAGTTTTTTATGCAGTTCTTTCTTTTCATTGCCAGCAGTCTTATCGTGGGAATGCTTTGGAAGTTATTATGGACTCATGTCAGCTATTTTTCTTTTATTAAATCAGTCCTTTTGACTTAAAGCTACATACATACAGTATTACAATGCTGGTACAGGGTCATAGGGAAAAGTAGACCTTTATGAAGAGCTATAGCATTTTTGAATGAGGTTTTGAAAGTTTTATTTCTTTAAAAGATTACTGATGGTTTGGCCTTTGTGAAATGAAGGAGATTTTTTCATCCTTTTAGCCTAAACCAGACCTGTTTCATGAATCTGGTCTCAGAGATGCTGTCAGACAAGTGACTTCCTTCTGTGTTTGTGAATCACTTTGTATTAGCTATGTCAGTCAGTCTTTCTCAGTCCCCTTAGACTCTGCTCAGAGAATAAGTCTGTAGACAAGTCCTTTCGTGTATCATTAATTACAGGTAAAGAAAAAAGTGGTACTTTTCTGCCACTCAATAACATGTAAAAAAAGAAAAAATAAATTGAACAAACACCTCTAAGTCATTTAAAAACTATTCCTCTTGAAAATTGAAAACTTTTTAGTTATTAAACAGAAAGTATCAGAATTCTCATATGTTTAAAATAGATGCTGCAAAGTTACTATCAAAAATCTGTGGAAGAAATTAAGAGGAGCTAGGTGTATGTGATTTTCTTTATCCAGTAGAACCTCAAAGAGCACCTGATAAATTCTTTTCTTGCTGAAATTAATTGAGTGATGCCTTTTGATTTGATGTATGCTATAATGCATGGGGAACCTGGATTAAATACAGATTGCAGGATTTTTTTTAGGATTACAATCTTAAACTTCATGCCATTCAGATTTACCAGTCTGAGCTTTCACTAAATAAAATGTCTTGAACTGTTTGATCCTAAAATATCCATATTGCAGCAGTTCAGCAAAAGCTGAGTTCTGGAAATTTCGCAATGTTTAAATGTGTATCTCACTCTGCCACTGTCCCTGCTGACTGGGCAGTAACTCAAGGTGGTAATGATGGTAGTACCTCCTTTGGAAATCTTCATCTTTGATTATTCCTATTTATTCCTATTTGTCTGAATCTATGAATGTGTGATTATTTTGTGATCCGTTTTGTATCAAAAACTTCATATGGATGAGGAGGATATCTGTTGGATATTTTGGGGAGATTTCAGTTTTTGTTGAAAATACGGTAAATTTCTGTTCACCCTGCCTGAGGAAAATTTTCTCAGGATTGGTACCGTACAGTAAAGCACCTCTTTTTTTCCACATTGGCCTTTTATAGGCTGACAGGAATTATTCTCAGCCCTCTTAAATTCTCTGTATGCTATTCAGAGTGGAAGCCATTTATTTTGATTGTGTATCTGTTACTAGTTTCATCTGGGTAGAGACGTGTCTTGCATAGGAATTACATTCTCATGATGGGCTTTCGCTTGAAAGTTAGTGAGCAGAAAAGTTACAAAATTAATTTTTTTAACAAGTTTTCTTCCTGAAAGCTCATAAAAGACTCTTAAGAAAGGTTTTGGCACATTGTAGTCTTATGTACTGGTAGGAAAGCCACCCTACCTTTCAGGTAGTGTCTTCTTTCATTAGAGATAAAAGCTGTATTTTTTTTCTATTTTTTTCCCTTCTGTTTTTTGTCATGATAGGGGTTAAATATAATACGTATCAATATTTGTTCTTTTCCTGTTTTGTCTGGAACTAGTTCATTTTATTTTCCAGACCCGGTTGGAATTATTGTTGTGGTTATATGAGAAATTGTCCAAGGCAGGAAGTTACTGAAAAATTGAGTTTATGAGCTCTTGATGAGCATTCTATTGAGGTTGCTAATTAGTACAAATAATAGTGGGTTGGTTTGTCTGGGGCATGTCTAAGGCAAGCCAATTTTGCTGGTGTTCTGAAGTTGTAATTATGTTTTCTTCCTTCCCTGCCGCATCTTTGGTTTTTTGTTTAGTAACGTGAACAGCTGCTGTCTAAAATGCAGGACAGTGCTTGAAAAGAAGTAAGGGATGTTTTAAAAGTTAATAGTGCAGTGTCAGTTGAAGCATACTAAAAACTGCTTTACAAAGTACACTGTATTTCAATTACATAAATATGGCTTGAAATAGACACTGGGTGATTTTATATTTTATATATATTTTATGTAGTCTGTACATTACCCTTATTTATACAGACCTCTAAGAAAGGCATAGGTTAAGACTTGACGTATGCATGACAATTATTTTGTTAGTTTTGTAAAATCTACAATAATGGTGTGTTTTGTTTGATGTGCACAATATTTGTCAATCACATCTCATATGAATCTTATATTGGAGGTAAAACTGTTAGTGCTGTAATGTATTTTTAAATAGTTTTCAAATATTATGAGTGTATACGATGATTTACAGATGTTTGCACTTATTCATAACTGAGTATGGGATAGGTAAAAGCTTATTGGAAGAAAATTTTCAAGACTTGATCATGCACTTACTATTGCAAAATGTGACTTTTCAAAAGCGAAATTTCCCTCTTCCCTTCACATGTACGTTCAAGTCATGTCAGTACTATGATATTGCATTTGCCACAAGCACTAAACATCAGATGCTTGTGCCATAGCAATGTACATGCAATACCAGGATGCCTTCTTTGACCATTGTCTTTCCTGTTGCACAGGGTACAGGTTTAGTAACTCAAGTGTGCTGTGTGTCCTCTGGCTTCACTCAGGCATCAGGCTAAAGAAAGCAGTGTGGATGTTTGATGAAAAATGTTTTTTTTTACTTTTGCTGTACAACTTGTCCATCTGTTGTCCTTGCCCCTTGGGAGATTATCTCCGAGGTCCTGGAGTTCACTCTGCATGGTGTTGGTTGGGCCAGAGAATTTGTTACCTTACAGAAAGTGTATTTTGTGATCATAACTCTGAGAGGGCCATTGGCAACAACCCTTTCTTTTTGAATCCCAAAGGGAAATAGGCCTTCAGACTATCGTGATGGAGGAAAGATTTTCTTGCAGTCCTGCCTAGGATTCTGAAAGTCTTAGAGAATGCTAGAAAATTTTTTGAATGCTTTGAACGTCACAGGGGAGTTGCTCTGCTCTGTTTAGGTGGGATTGAGCCTTTCGAGCTCAGTGCACTACTACTTCATTACAACTTTCATGTGACTTCCCACTCCTCTTGAAATAGATATTGTAGCAATTTGACTGCAAATTCCCTACAGAAAGCCTTTGTTCTCATGTCAGCAAGGCCGTACACTGCAACGTCCAAAGAAATAGTAGCAGCTTATCCTGCAGTTGTGCTGGTCTCACATCTTGCAGTCAGCGTGGATTTTGTGATCCATCCTCACTTCTGCTTTTCAAAGTCTTTCAGAATACAGGCTTTGAACTGAGGAAAGGATTGGGAGTAGGAGGTGACTGTAGCTGTATCTCAAGGTAGCTAAAAAACAGGCAGCCCTGAGTAAGAGTTATTTAAAATCTTAATTCTTGCACGCATGAAATGTGCACATCAGCCATGAAATGAAACATCATAGAGAAATGATAGGCCCACATGTGTTTATACCTTAATGCATGCTGACCTCAGAATTTGTCTTCTCCTCTTTGGCAGAAAAGCATACTTCTTGGTATGTAGTTTTTTGATGCATCTTTCTTCTGCTTTTCAGAGAAACTGTTGTCACTTCTACCAGAGTATGTTGTTCCTTATACTATCCATCTTCTAGCTCATGACCCAGATTATGTCAAAGTCCAGGACATTGAACAACTCAAGGACATTAAAGAGTAAGACCAATTTTAATAGTGTTATTTCTAACTTTATTCTAAGTGAAATTTTAATTCATCGTGGTTCCCTGCTACACAGTCCAGTGTGCATAATGATACCAGTTACTTCTGTAAAATGTTGAGAGAAGTAGTATAGGTGCTTTTTAAGTGCTCTGTGATATTTTATAGAAGAACCTTTCACCTTCTGCTTATCTTAATTTCATTTTTCCAAAAGAACTGTTTTTTCAGAGTTAGTCTGGTTCAAATTCATAATACTAGTAAAAGCTGGACTAAATCATGTTCTCAAATGTGCTTTTTCAAGGAGTTTGTTTTTTACTTTGATTCATGTGGGATACTGGATTTCTCCTTTAGGTGCCTGTGGTTCATACTGGAAATATTAATGGCTAAAAATGAAAACAACAGTCATGCATTTATCAGAAAAATGGTAGAAAATATCAAACAGACTAAGGATGCTCAAGGACCAGATGATCAAAAAATGAATGAAGTAGGTGATACTTTTTGATTGGAAATGTTATTTAATTCTGGCCTGCTAGTGGAAAGGAGTTGCTTTTTGTTTATACACCAACTTCAAAATGTCTTTCAATAGAATTGTATGGATGAAAATATATTTTATTTACTGTAATGATTATATTTATTGTAGTTTAGATGGCAGTTATTTTCCTATGCTACAGTAATTCTTGCACATTTGCAAGGGAGTTGGTAATAGTTTTCAGTTCTTCTGTTTCTGTCTCAGTAAGATAACTAAACACTAACTATAAATAGATACAAACTATAAAATTTGCTGTTTAAATCATCCACGAAAATGCTTTTTAGTATTGCATTTCTAAACTGCAAGAGTAAACTTAATAGAGGAAGGAAAATACATTAGAAATCTCTGGTGTATATTGGTGTATTTTTTTTTGGTGGTTTTTATCATCACATCGAGATTTGTCCCTTTTCTGCTTTTCCAGTAGAGGTACGTTTTGGGTAGTGGATGGGTGGGAATGTGTGTGCTCATTTGATTAACTTTGTCTTAGAAACTAAGGCAAGCACTACTCTTAAGTGTAGAAAGACCATGAAAACCATCTGTCTTCAACTGTTAGATTTACCATCTGTATTTCAGTATCCTGAGAGACACTGTTTAAGATGATTGCTTTTAAACTGATTTCTTGTGGTCCTGTGCATGAGAGATACACTGTCTTTTGTCAAGATTTTCAATAAACTTCTTAAGTGCTATTTCATTTTTTTACTTCTATTATTTACAGAAACTATATACAGTATGTGATGTAGCAATGAATATCATTATGTCAAAGAGTACAACATACAGTTTGGAATCCCCTAAAGACCCTGTTCTTCCAGCCAGATATTTTACTCAACCTGACAAGGTATACTTGGGCATTTAATTTTTCTTGAGATGTCTGTTTAAATATTTGCTAGTTGTAATTCGGGGTTGTTTTTCTTAAATATTTCTTGTAACTTCAGACTTCTCTCTCTTATATTGTAGTTGGAAATGTATGTATTTATATGTTTTCATAAATATATATATGTGCACGCACCAATTTCTCTTATCCCCTACTGTCATATTACTGTTCTAGTTTAAAAATTCAAAGGCATGAATGATGTAAATGAAATCTTTCAGTGCAATCTCCAGAATGTATCTATATCTATTTCTCCTTCACTGATTATTGCTGTAATTGCCTCCACCACCCCCTTTGTTTTACAGAATTTCAGTAACACCAAAAATTATCTTCCTCCAGAAATGAAGTCTTTTTTCACCCCTGGAAAGGTAGGTAGGGAATTGGGGTTTGGTGCTGTGTTTGCTTGTGTTCTACTTTGTCTTTGGTTTTGGAGTGACAGTTTTGTTTGTTTTCTTTGTGTTTGTTTTTTTTGTTTGTTTGTTTTTGTTGTTGTTGTTTTGTTTTTTAAAGAAAACTAGCATGTAATTAATGAAACAGTAAGAGAAGAGATTGTTTCTAGGTATAGAGAGAGCTGCATAAAGGGAGAATTACTGCTGTCTATGCTGGGTGGTGGCAACAATACTCAAAGCCTGTTGTCTTTAGAAGGACAGAGTCTAAAAACACCCCAATACAGCCCGTAATATTTGTCAAGTTTGCAAAATGGTGAATGTTTTTAGACTGCAGGAGACTACTATGTTGCATACAAAGTGGCAGCTATAGAAAACTATAGCAGACATTATTTTAAAAATCACATAATTAATCTTTGGCAAAGCTGAATACCATTTTACAGTACCATACAAGTTAACAGGCTGTTCTACAGTTTTGTTAATTTGTTCTTTCAGAATATGCATTCTATTGAATGGCAGTGTTCTTTCTTCACTAAAACTAAACCCAGGTACTCTTTAGGACAAAATTAAAGTCTGGGAAAGGAAGTGGCAAACTGTGGCTTTCATCTGGATTAATGCATCCTGTTCTAGATGACAAAGAACATTAATTTGTCACCTTGTGAAAGAAAGAAATTGCAGCATGTTCATTACCCTTAACTTTGCTAATGAAGTATTAGCTGTCAGCTAGTAACTTAATAATAAGGGAGAAATGCAAGCTAGGAAAAGAAACAGATTTCTCTTTGAGAAATTGAAAGTCAACATTTATGGATTGGAATAGGTAATCATTGAAATTCTTTTGAATCCTAAGTTAACTTATATATTATTTTAAATTTCTAATGCTGGGTACTCTAGCTCTTCTTGTGTTGTTTTGAAACTGTAACAAACAGGAGAGGTGTGTTTCACCACCAAAATTTTCAGTGTCTTCACTGAGGAGCATGACATGAAAGTTAGTCTAAGAAGTCTTATTTTTGCATGTGGAAGACTGGCTTGGGTGGATGTTAGTGGAGTGGATATAAGCAGGGAACACCAAAGGGAGGAAGGCTTTGAGTGGAGATTCTGTGAAAGGGAGCAACTGTTTGTGCAGGCCCTCTTAGTCCCTTCTTAGCAGGAAGTCCAGTTCAGTATGAAGTTGAAAATCTCTTTGCTTTTGAGCTCTTTCATCATACGCTGATTAACATTTAGTTCTAAACTGATAGATGTAAATTGTTAAGATGGATTTAGTTCTCCAAGGTTTATTTTTGGAAAGCATATGCTATTTTTTTGTGTGTGCTCAGTGCAGAGTGTATCTTTGTAAGTGTAAAATTCCCTCTGGCTATAAAAGTATAACCACAATTTCCATGGTCTGTAGCTCTGAGAAAGAAACACCCAAGGCTGATATGATATGCATGTTGACCTTTTTGTAGTGGTGACTAACTGCAGACATAGCTAGAATCTAATATTGAAGGAGAAGATGGATAATGAGAAATGCAGGGAATGGTCTTTAATTCAACGTTTTTTTACATGGGTGTTTTGCATTCTCTTTAGGAGTAATTGGAGTCTTTCAACTTTCTCAAAAGTTAGTATGAGCTGGAGGCGTTCAGCAGGTCTGAGGGATAATCCAGTTAAATTAATAACCTGAAGCTCGCCAGTGTCTGGAAATTGTGGCACTTATTGAAAGCCTAGCATTTTTAAATCTGTGCAAGAAGTATCAGGATCTTCTCCACAGTATTTGGCTTTTGAGATTCTCATTTATTCCCAGGTGAAACTAATGTGGTTGCCAGTTTAATGTCTCCTTTTGCTGGAAGGGCCATCCTGCTGCTCTTTCTGCTTCGCTGGGCCAGATGCTTGTCTGATGCAGATGGGGAGCTGGTTCAGGTAGATAAATCAGCAGAAAGCAAATGGCACACAAAGTGATGCGGTGCCTGACTGCAGGGTCTGGTGAGCACACAGCACTACCAATGAGAAGAGGACAGACTCTAAGGCTAGAGGGAAGAGTACCAGCTTTGGTGGCAGCTAGTTATTTGATTGCAGCCCTCTCAGCTTCCTTCTAGTGTCTGCTGTAGCCTTAATACAAAAATGTTTATCACTTTTTGTTAAAATTAACGTAATGATTGCAGAAAATGAAATCTGTGAATATTTTAAGCATAGTACATGTTAACAATATCTGAATGTGTAGCTTAAAATAAAGGAAATATATTTTTGGTTTCAGCCCAAAGCAGCCAATGTTCTTGGAGCAGTTAATAAGCCTCTTTCGTCAGCAGGCAAGCAGTCTCAATCCAAATCTGCACGAATGGAAACTGTAAGCAATGCCAGCAGCAGTTCAAATCCAAGCTCTCCAGGAAGGATCAAAGGGAGGTTGGTAGACAACAAAGGATCTTTGATATTTCAAATATTTGTTATGGAAACTTTGAATACTTCTATAATGTTTTCTTAGTACAAGACAGAATTCTTTTATCGTGCATTGAAGTAAAGTTACAGTACCACATTGGTGTAACTGAAACCATGAATTTGGCTTTCTAACTCGAGAAATAAATTTTCTTTAAAAAAACCCAAAAAACCAAACTCAAAAACCAAACCAAAAAACAAACAAAACCCCCCCTCCTAAAAACAAAACACAAAAAAACCCCCCACAAAACAAACAAAAAAACCCCCCACAATCAAATTGCATCCAGAATTGGCTGAAGGAGGAAAGTCTCATATGTTTTAATTTTTTTGGGGATGTTTTAGGCAGATAGATATATCCCCCACACACATATATGCATACACGTATGTGTGTGTATACACACAGCTGCAGTCTCTGGGAACCTGGCTGTAATGCTACAAACACATCCCACCCAGGGAAAATTGGTAGGCCATTGTGGTGGTCCTGCATGACTTTCTCCTCGAGCCCTGCACTTTTCTGGACTTTGCAGTTCAATATTTTTGGATTTTAGATTAGTTTTGGGATGAAGAGGTGAGTGTACTGTAATACTACATAAGTTGTCTTCTAGTTATCTCTCTTTAAAATTACAGCTGATTTTGTGTCAGTTATGTAGGTTATTCATCAGTTATTTTATGTTCCTTTTTTTTAACTGAAAGTCACATTTTCATTAGTTTATTTTTTCACTGACAGTGAGAGATTGTATGGCCCCCACTATTTGTATTCTTCCTACTGTTTCACATTCTTTCAAGACTGTTAGGAAATGTTATGTTTGAATTTAAGACTTCTCATTTGGTACTTCTGTGACTATTCAATATATAATATTAATTTTAAATGAAGTGCAGTGCTTTATAAGAAATATTTCTCCATTAGAACGTCTGCAGAAAGGCTTATTTCCTACAAGTCATGCAGGTTCACATGCTGCACTGTATTACTGGCTAATGACAAGTGGACTCCAGATTCTTCTCTATATCCAGCAAAATGAATCTGAGATCAAATTTTAAAAAATGCTGCACTCACAGCCTAGCATGTTCTGTCATCTTCATGATCTCTCCAGTTCACTTAGTTAAAGAGATTAGTGTTTTGGGTGGAGATTCCAAAGACAAAGAGAAGAGATGGGAATGATTCAGGATGCAGGATATTTCCAGTTCAGTCTGTCTGAATATGTACAGGTAGATTTGCATCTTTTGAGAGGATGTATAAAACCTAATTTACCTTCCTATTACAAACCAGTTAATACAGATTGTAAACCTGTAGGAGTGAGAACATCTTTCACTCACTATGCAGGGCCCAGGCCAGGGAATGGAGTTTGTGTTTGAATACCCCTTTTCATTTCGACACATAGTGTATTTATTTTCATTTAAAAAACGTGCACTGGTATTTAAAAATATTGCTTCTGCAGATGAAATGAAATGACTTGTGTATTGGCTTTTGTGCATTACCTTTTATCTGTGGGACTCAGTGTTTTACATATGCAGGAGGCATTACTGTCCATGTGTGTATTTGTAGAAATTGAAATAAAAATGAAATTGCTGCTGCAAAAAGCAGAGGGAAATTTGAACTTCTGTTTTATTGCTTAAACCTCACCATAGGAAGGTTTGTGTGCTTTGGCTGGTCTGTCTGTGGGCATATTTGTCTATAGGAAAGTGTAGGCAATTATATGCAAACACAGATATCTTGCAACTCACACTCTTCTGTTTTAAAAGGCTGCTTATCTTTCCCAGTGAAAAAAGAAAATTGAACATGGTTTGTGATCCAAACATTTGTGTTGAGACTTCGATGATGTGGCTTGTGATACTTGGTATCTATAGTACCCACAGTGACAAGTTCCTTCTGCCAAATTGTACTTGATTTATTAATAAATTTTTTATGGAGATTGTTGTCCTTAGTATTTTTTAAATGACTGCCCAATGTATTATAATAATGAGGGAAATATATGTTTATTCATCCTAGGCTTGACAGTAGTGAAATGGACCATAGTGAAAATGAAGAATTCACACTGTCTTCACCCTTACCAGGAAAGAAAACTGACAAAAGGGACGACTCTGATCTTGTAAGGGTGAGCTGTTAAAAATTAATGTGATGATATTTGAGATAATTAAAAAAAAATACATGCTGAAACATGAAACGGAGATGATACTTCAAACTACTGGAAAATATGTTTAGAGTTGGATATGAAAATATAATGAAAAAAGATTCAAAATTATTGTGGTTCAAAAAATGTTTCTCATAGAATCATATAGGTTTCAAAAGACCTTTTAAAGAACATCAAATCCAGCCATTAACTCCAAAGAGTGAAGTCCACCGCCAAATCAGGTCCCTGAGGTTACTGAGGCTTTGGAGAGTGATAGTATCCTTACTAATTCTTACCAATGAATAAAAATATATGCAGTTCAGTAATTAGAAAGGCTCCTAATGAAAATGAAAAACATTGTTTGGACGCTCACTCAGATGTAGTGCTTTAATATGTAAAAGACGTTGTAAGCAAGGTAAATATTATCTTAAGCAGTATTTATATATGTATCAAAATAGAGAAAAATAAACCACCAAAGAAAATTATAATTATATTGTAACTATAAAAGCAGGTCAGATAAAACAATAATAACTTCCCGTACCACTAGTAAGTTTCACTTCTTTGTGCCTTAATAGCAGTTGACAGTGTAAATTTTGTAGTATTTGGGATATGCATGAGAAAGTAATAAGATCAGATTTGCTAGAATTGGATTTTCTAGGCTGCATTAAAGATGTCCTGTATCTGATGTCACTGCTGCTTTATTTCTTTTTACTGTCTCTGACATGTCTCTTTTCACTCATTATGTCAGTCTAGTGCATTTTTCTAGGTTGCTTGGGCCATAAGCTACTGACTAGTAAAAATTCCTGAACTTTTGCTTGTCTTGAAGTATAAATAACTATCTTATACTGTGCGAAAAGCAAACCAGTTTATAACTAAATAAGAAAAATCTGGAGTCTCTTGTCAAAAACAAAAAACAAAAAAAACCAAACTTCTGTAAATAAACCTTATAGTCTGAGAGTCCAGACACCTCATGGCGTGCAATTCATGTTTAGAAGCATTAGCTTGAACTGGTAACTACTGAGAAAACTCAGTGATAAAGCAAATACAGGTCAGTGTGTTGAGTACTTTTAAGAGCATCATTCCACTTTGGATCTATAAGTGAGTTGCTCCAGGTTGTGGATTCAGAACTCAGTTTTGGTTTTTTGGAGATGAGGAGCACATTACAGCACGCTTTAGCTGAGAAGCAGGATATTAATTGGATAGCAGAAGGTCCATGTTTTAAAGGTATCACTCTTCAGGATACTTGTCCAGATTAACACTTTAGATTAAAAGATTAACACCTGTGGAGTAACACCTTGGTTCTGAGGCTGTGGGACACTGGGAAAGACTTTACTTTGAAAATTGAGAGCAGTTACTTTCCAGCTAAAAGAAGCTGCATTGACAGATGAATGGGGGATAACGAGAATGTGACTGAAGACATGAACTGACAGGAGGTGTCATCATTGTTCAAACATTTTTCTTATTTTCTTCTAGTGTATTATTTTGTCCTTCAATTTCTTTTCTTTTTTACCCTCATATCCTTCCTAGATTTTCTTTGTGCTTTTCTTGAAAAAGGTTTTTGGTTAAAATCGAGACATGAATGAATATGTAAGCTGACCTCTATCCTATGTCACAAGGCAGTTGTAAAAGGAAAAAAACCTTCATTCAGATTTTAAATGATGTATCTCTGATTATGTAGATGAAATTTCAATGTGGCAAATACTAAAAAATGTGTTGAAATACAGTAGTGTTAGTATGAAACAAACATTGGTATGAAACAGAAATAGTGTAAGTATTTGGACTTGTGGATAATTTCACCATGTGAAATGAAAGAGTCATGGTACCCATGAAATGTTGGATGGGTAGTATTTTCTGCTTTTATTTTTCTGAGGGTTGGTTGGGGCGGTATGGCCCTAGGAGCTGCTTACTGAAATCTTTGCACTGTTTATGGCCCTTTACTGTGCTCTTCAGATAACTAGAGCATGGAGAAGTAAAGGAATAGTTTCTGTTTTCAAAGTTATGATTCAGAATGGGTTCTACCTTTGTTGATATATTAGAGGGAAGGGCTGCCATCCAGAGGAACCTTGACAGACTTGAGGACTGGGCCCAGGGGAACATCAGGAGGTTCAAGAGCCCCAAATGCAATGTCCTGCACCTGGCTCCAGTCAATCCTCAGTATCCATACAGGCTAAGGGATGAATGGACATTCAGGGGCTGTCATGTATGAGAAATAGGACATGAGCCAGCCACATGTGCTCACAGCCCAGAAAGCCAACTGTGTCCTGGGCTGATCAAAAGGAGAGTGGCCAGTGGGGCCAGGGAGGGGATTCTTGATGTCTCCTCTACTTTCTTGGGACCCTCATCTGGAGTGCTGTGTCCAGCTCCAGGTCTCCATTAGAAGACAGACATGGAGCTGTTAGAGCAGATCCAGAGAAAGGCCATGAGAATGATGAGAGGGCTGGAACACCTCTGCTAAGAGGAAAGGCTGGGAGAGTTGGGATTGTTCAGCTTGGAGCAGAGAAGGCTCTAGGAAGACCTTATTAATGGCCTTCCAATATGATGGGGGCATATAAGAAAGATGGAGAAAGACTTGACTTGTGCTGTAGTAGTTGGACAAGGGGCAGCAGTCTTAAACTGAAGAGGTGAGGTTTAGACTGGACATGAGAAAGGGATTGTTTACAGTGAGGGTGGTGGGACACTGGAAAAGATTGACCAGATAAGTTGTGGATACCCCATCATTGGAGATGTTCAGGGCCAGATTGGATCTTTCAGCAACCTGGTCTAGTGAAAGGTGTCCCTGCCCATGGCAGGGTGGTTGGAATGAGATGATCTTCAGAGGTCCCTTCTGACCAAGACTATTTGTTTTAAGTTTGGGTGGGTTGTTTTGCTGCTCAGAGGAAATGTTGGTACAGCTCTGACAATAATAGTGACTTGGCAGCCACCACTAATTCCTGTGCTTCCTTCTACAGTTGTAAAGTCAGGTTGCCCACTGTCTCCTGTATTAGTGCCTTGCCAGTGCCAGCATAGGAGACAGGCATAAGCACCCTGCAGCTCACAACAAGAGCTGAAAGCCACAAGTTGGCAATTCCCATCTTCTTTGTCTTTATATTTTCCTATTTGATAGAAATGCAGTTATGGATATTCTGTCCTACTGTGTTGGACACAGCAGAGGATACAAATGAGGAAGGCCTTACACACTCGAGGGTTTTAACTACTCACCTTCCAAATAATCTTTCCCTCTTGTCTGGTATTTTATATGTAGGTGTGTGTTTATATTTTTGCAAATGTTTTTGAAATGGATATGGTTAACAGAGACAACTTGTATCACTTGAAGACTCTGTCTTGTTGGAGGAAGCTTCTACATGTGATTGTTTAATATGGTAGTTTAATTTTGTAATGTAATGGTGCAATCTTGCCTTTTCAGTCAGAGATGGAGAAGCCTAGAGGAAGGAAGAAAGCCACTATCACGGATTCAGAAGAGAAGCTGAGCATAGATGACCTGAATAAACTGGGTCAAGAGCAGAAGCTTAGAGGTAGTCAACGGGGAAGGAAGAGACCTGCAGTTGTATCAGAAGCTGATGAAACACAATGGCAAGAGGAAAAAAGGCTAAAAGAAGATGTAATAGAAAGTGAGGATGAACAGAACAGTCCACCAAAGAAAGGGAGAAGAGGACGCCCTACCAGAACAAATAATGGGGCAACACCAAAGGAAGAACCAGTGGCAAAGTCATCAAAAAGGAGCAAAAAAAAACAACCACCAGCAGCTGCAGTGGAAGAGGAGGAGGAGGAGGAAGAAAGGCAAACTGAAAACATTGAACAAAAACCAAAAGGCAGGCAAAATAGGACATCAAAAAGAACACAGCAGAGGTAAGTCCATCTTCTTGTAAGCTGTGTTTTTTTTATCTCTGGACATTAGTTATAATTTGATGCTTTGCAATTTGGGTCTTCCTCAAAACAGAGCAGAACCATCTGAAACTAGTACAGTTGAATCAGCACAGTCTACGCCACAGAAAAGACGAGGAAGGTCATCACAAACACCACCAGCACAGCAAAAAAAAGTGTAAGTGTTCTAAATCTGTGTTTAGTCAAAATTAAATAATGCCTCTTTGCCCCCAAGCAAACCTTTACTGAAAATATTTCAGAATACTGTAGTTGACAGTTAAGAAAATAAATTGCTATTGTTATTTCTAAAATGTTTTCCTTAGCTGCTTCTCCTAGGGCATCTCACAACAGAGCAAGAGGCTGTAAGTAATTTTAATATGCTCAGGTAGCATGTATGTAGCTTTGCTTTTCTAGGAGAAAAGTCAATAAAGCATATAAAGGCCTTGAAGTAGGGTTTTATTAGGACTTCAAGGAGAGGAAAGTGGCCCTGTTTGTTTCAGATAATGGGGAAGAATCAAATTGTTACTGTGGTGAAACAGATTTGTGGAGAATTAGGTTTATTCTGATTCTCCTTAAATTAATGTTCACTTTCTAATTTGTGGCCTTTCTATCCACTTGAAGCATTTTCATGTGAATAAAATGTGTTGTGATCAGTGAAGGGTAGTAGCTTCTGAAAATTCTGATGTGCATTAAGTTCCCAAATGAAGGTAAACTCCCTTTGGCTAGCTTCGTTTTCTTGTGCCTGCTGTAGGAAAATGCAGGTAGCTGTACCTTTTCTGTACATGAGTAGATAATATATGTAAGCAGAGGTGCATAAGGGGTCGTTTGCCCACTTGTATCAAACTGCAGCTCATGGACAATATTTACTTTCCCAGAACCTGATATAAATTGCTCAAAGCACTACTTGGGGACATCTACTGTTGGACACTGTTGTATACCTCTGTTGTCTTTCTGGCTTCTGGGCTTAGTTAGCATCACATTGCTCTTCCTCTGGCAGTGTAGTGTACTGACCTGCCTTATACCAGGGATCTTCCCTACAGGAGAACCTTGCCTGAACAAGCTTGTACCCTCATTTCAAATTCTGGGCTCACACTGGATCACACGATCTGGCATTTTACATGCACAACATGCCGACCTTTTCAGTTGCCCTGCCTCAGGTCAGACCTCTGCTTCTCCTTTACTGTGTAATCAGGAACACAGGACCCAACACTGCTTGGTTACTCCAGAAGTCACTGCTACACGTGCAGTAGAACAAGAGTTGGAAACTGCTACTGCCGTGCAAGGAAGACAAACCAATGAGTTATTGTTGGGTGATGTGTGATGTGGTGTTTGTCAAAGATGCCCTTTAATTAATATTTAAATAACTTTTCTCAGTGAAGTTGGTATGTTTCTTTACTCCCATTTTAAGCTGACAGTAAGCTATATCACTGCCCACAATCAGTAACAACCATAGCTCTCATTCATGTGTATGGATGTTGTTCCTGTCAGGGGGAGCCCAAGAAAGTTGTTGAGTCTATTTGTTGTGTTTTGTTTGTTTATTTTATCAGACCACCTACATTTTGACTGTTCTTTTTCCATATCTGCAAGAGAAAGGTGAGACAGTAGCCATTTCTCAGTCTTCAAAGTGCATTGTAGTCAAGCCTTTCTCCCTCATCTACACCAGTTTTAGCTGAAGGAAGTTGATAAACTGAGCCAGCATTGTGTACCACAAGATAAATTTATTTATACCAAATGCTTAAAGCTTTCAGAGCTCCTTGGGAGTGGATTTGGCATAAGAATTTGGGATTTTGCATATGAGGTGATAATGTATCCTGTGGGTGGTAGTGTATAACCTATTTCTGATAGCAAATTGGGTTACCAATTAGCACATGTGAACAGGCTTATTTTTGTGCTATGTGAAAGGAAGACCCTAGCTTGTGCATAATTATTCTGCTTCCTTTTCAATTCTGTTGCTTCTATCAGTCTTGGAAGACTTGAGTTGGACTAACTTGTGTTAAGGGATGGCATGTTGGTTGGTTTGGAAATACTATAATTGCTATGCAGTTGAGAGATTTTTTTTGTCTGAACTAACGTGGTTGTCAAGATTGAAAATTCCTACCAGGTTCATGATATGATGGCATCTGAGTACGATTGTTTTGGATCTGTGCCCCCACTGGAGATTGAAGTCTGTCTGTTGTGTGCCCAGAACTGAGTTTCTGGTTTCATTCCAGCCAAAATGTCAACAACCTTGGGTGCACCAAGACTGCACCTGCAGTAAATGGGACGATTCAGTGATTTGATTCTTAATTGTGCTACTGTAATGTGAGTGCAGCTGTGGAGTTTTGGATACATCTATAGTTGGCTTTTGTTTAAAGGCAAGGGGTGTTGGCTAATTCTCATTTTAAGCAAATGTGTGCTTTTTGCTTGTGGCACAAATTGCATAACCAACAACAGGCAGTTTAAGATATTGTTGACTGATTGTTCTTGATTATCCTGATTAATGTATTGTTATGCTGGTTATCCCTAAGATAGCTTGGAAGATTTGTGTTTAGGTTCATTACAGTGTTAATTTCGCAAGTAGCAATATGGGTTCTTCTAGGTCTGAAAAAACATAGATGCAGTTATTCAAATTTTGTTGTGTAAAAAGTCCTGGAGAAGTAGAGTACATCTGTTTGTGGAATTGAATAGAGAGAATACCAACAAACAGTTTTCGGTCTCTGCCTATTTGTCTTTTCCTGTTCACTGGTTAGTGTTGTGTCAGCCTGTTGTGGCGCTGAAGACAAAAAACTGCTGTGTCTATAGAGGCAAAATTGTTCAACTTTGTGCTCCTGGCCCTCTATTGTGGAACAATTTTGTTTTCAAATGGTATTATCCAACCTCCTAGTTTCACTTCAGTTCTGTGCATGGATGAACTAGACAGGTGTAAAAACCAGCAACATTATGTAACATGAAATGGTAAGGCTGATGTTTTTGTGAACTGGAATGTTTACTCATACATTTTATACATATTACAGATGTACATGTGCTGTGAAGCTGATTTTTCTTTTTCTTCTCATTGTAGCCGTGTGGGACGTTCCAAACAAGCAGCCAGTAAAGAGAATGAATCCAGTGAGGAGATGGACGTGTTTCAAAGTGGTTCACCTGTCAGTGATGACATTCCCCAGGAAGAAGTAATGGAAGAAGAGGAAGTTTCCACAATCAATGTAAGAGAACTGCCTGAGCTTTTCTTTGAGTCTTTGTGGTGTGCTCTGTGTATTGATGATCAGAGAATGACCTCTCTTCTTAGAATGACTTCTCCCCATTTTTAGAACTTAACCTTCCTTCTTTGGAATGAATGGGGTGGTTGTCAGCTGCCCACTGTCATGTAGTGGATCTGCACTGTAGTTTCCTAGAGAAGCTGCATTTCTTAGAAAATATCACTTTTTGTAAAGTATCTTGAAGCTTCTGTCTTGTGTAGCCTTTCTTATCTGTATGCCAAAATTGTGGAGCATCTAACAGGAATTATTTTCCAGGTAACTCCTGCCCCTTCTTCTCCTCTAGATTTTAATAGTGAATGAAGCTTATTTATACAAAACAGACACACAAAATGAATAGTGCTGGAAAATAAACATGGAGTTTTGGATCAGAATCCTAAACTGATCTCTTCCTCTTACTGGCATATGTTAAAATGAGTTCACTTTTATATTTATTTCATACAAATACATTGGCAATGTTAGTAGTCATACTTACACTGAGAATGCCTCCACACTTTTGGATATATCTGATGATTGGAGCATCTGAGTGTATGAAAACTCTGAGAAAGGAAACTGCATTGTTGTGAAATCCATGAAGGATGTGGGCTCAGTAATGTCAAATGAAGTTAGGTCCTGGTCATTGACTGAGACTTGTACTTGTGACAAAACGAGTAATGAATGCCACTATATATGGATATTCAAACATTATTGAGTGACCCTGAGCATTTTTTTTATTACAAAATGTATTTGTTCTTGAATTTTTCAAACTTTTTCTGTAAAAAAATTTAAAATATCTTTTCTCCAAATAGGTCCGTCGCAGAACTTCCAAAAGGGAAAGACGATGAATGCGCATGTAGTTACCAGACTTCCAGGTGAAAGCTTTGAAGAATGCTTTTAATATAAAGCTTGAGACTGAATGAAGCTGTTAGTGCACAAATGGGGTTGCTGAAGAAAAGACAAAACCTATTGTACTGCCCCTGCATTTGCAGTCCCTAGGTCACAAGCTTTAGCCACACACATGTTGATATCATTAACTGTGGATTTTTGTGAAGTGTAATGTGCGCTGGCTTTGTAGACATATGAACTAAAGAAGAAAACTGTAAATAGTTCTTTTTTTAATGTTTCTGACTTATAAAGTGCTTGTATAGCTTTTATCTGCGGCTTTAAACTGACAGTACCCCACTGTTTATTGGATCGATTGATTTAAAAAAAGAACAGAGTTTGTTGAAAATTGATCTCAAGCAATATCTGTCAGTGTTCGTATTTGTACTCTTGTTGACATTTAACTGTGAAAAACAAGTCAGTTGAACAAATAGTGCCACATTCTTTTGCCACTATTTGTCAAGGAGAAGAAGAGGAAGAAAAAAAGTCTTTGTTTCCTTCATGAATATAACCTAGAGTTTACTTTCAGGCACCTACCTATCATCAGAGGTGCTAAATTACTTTCTTTTACAGTTGAACAATATTGGATAGAATAACACAAGAGATGCAAATTTGGAAAGAAGTTTTGTTTTACACCTCAGTATTGATGCCAGACTTTTCTGGACTTGTAGTGGCATTGAAAATTCAAAAAGGATTTAAAATATTTTAATTTTAAAAGTGTGTTATTAAATAATGTACTGAATACCCTACCCATTTTATCTTCCCCTATCAGTTTTTATTAATCTACTGTATCAATAAAATTCTGTAACTGAGTTTTTAATAGTCTAGTATGTTAATGTGTATAGATATTTCCTTCTGAACATGATGTTCACAAAGAGCAAATTATTACTACATTATAATATGAAATCTGATATATAAACATTAGTGAAAATACAGTTCTTATTACAATGTAAAGTTAATCGCAAAGAGAAATTTTATTGATGCAGTGTGTCTTTATAAAGCTGTTCTTGAGAGCCAAGTGTTTTGTATTTTATAGTGAAGTTGCATGTTTATGAAAAATGTGCTGAAAATGGGATGTAATGTTTTTTTTGAAACTCGTATCTAGCGGTAGTATATGGTAGGTTGCCTCATGAGAGATCCTTTTATTGAGAGTTTATTGTACCTTTCTGTTTTGTTTTTGTTTTTTGAGCCAAATTTTTTTGGTATGAAGAGCTAAGTTTTTGTTGAATAACCAACTGTCAATTATTACAGTCAAGATATTCAAGATTTGAATGAAGCTCCATTCTTATTTTGTGCTACAATAGAGAGAGGTTGGTTTGTGTTGGGCTTTTTGTTTTTATTTTTTTTTTGTTGTTGTTGTTGGTTTTTTTTAGTTATAATCTGCAAAAAAAACAAAGAAAAAAATGCATAGAGCAGTATCCTGTATGCAGTTTAACAGTTTACAAACTGCCTTTGAACCAAAATATATCAGTTACTATACTCTACTTCGCCAAGCACACATCATAATTTCAGGTGCTGTTCTCCCTCTGGTTCCCTGCAGTTGACAACACACAAAAAAATCATTTTCTAAACTAAGAAAATTTTATTTCATTGAAAAATGGAGCATTTTCACATAATCCATCAATAAATAAGTTATTGTTGTAAGATTGCCTGTAAAGATTACAGGAAAGGATAATACTAAACCACAGATTTACCGATTTCCAAACGGTAAGATCACTAATAAGGCAAGCAACCCTTAGAATTTTTTCATTTCTTTTGGTACCACTAGGAAAAAGTATTGCAAACAATTAGATTATTCTGCCTCATCTTAACTTTCCCCCTCTTTCAGTATTCAAGTTTTCAACATTTATACCTGTAGATACAGAGGAAATGCTGACTAGAAAGGCAGTTAAGTTTGATGTGAATTGACTTTGAAATAGTTGGCACAACAGAACTGGCTTACTTATGCTTCAGCAGTGCAAATGTAAGTTGTTGAGGGTTTTTTATGGTATAAAATGATTGAAAACTAGCTTTGTATTTTCCTCTTTGACAGAATTGCACTGAAAACCTTTATGGAAGATGTACCTTTAAGTCAATTTTATACAAAAATATGAAAAATTAATGCTGAAACTGCTGCAGACTCTTGAGGCTTTATGTGCATAAACATGGTTAGGTTAAACTTCATGGAATATTGATGCACCATTACTGATCATAATGTTTATTGTAAATTTAAACTATAGTTTTGCAATTTAAATGTTGATTTCTTGGGTAATAATGTGTAAATCATTATTTCTTGAGAAATAGGCACAGCAAATATGTCATTCTTATATTCAAACCTCTTCTAAGTTCATTCTCATCTCATATAAAGAAAATGAATATTTTATGTACTAACATTTTGAGATCTGCATACAGTAGCTACAGTAGATTATAATTATGTATGAAAAATAAATTGCTAACATTCAGTTAGCATGCTCTTCTGCAATGATAATGTTAAGTTTATAAAAATGTACTGTATTACATTAAAAGATCAAATTGAACTCACTGTAACAAGTTCCAGTATGACATTTTTGTGAGATTACCAAAGTATCTTGCTGTACTTTGCAGCAAATAAAGCTTTTGTTACATTTCCTTTCTTTTGCTGCAGTGCAACAGGAAACTTTCAGTGATCTGTAGTTCATGTGCAAGATCCAAACAGGGATTGTAATCTTTATACTAGTGTTTAAAAATAATTCACTGATTCCAGAAGCATGGTGGTTTTTTTTTAATCAATCACAGACTGAGATATTGAGTATTTAGGGCTAGCTAACCCACTAATAGGAAGGAAACATGAAAGTGTTTGAAAGTTCTAATGTGACTATACCTGTTCCACCTCAGATAATTAGAATCCATTAACTATACTTGACTCTGCCAATTGAATTTATTTTCTAGCAAAATGGAACCCTTTTTCAAATATTTTGACACGTTGTTGTGACATTTGGATCTCTGTGAACAAAAATATTAGTTTACCAAAAGATACTAATATTAAAGACATTTTCATCAAAAATGAATATGCTCAGTTTGTGAGTAACTTGCAAGAAACATGTTTGAATCCTAAATACTTTATTCTGATATAGCATTTGTCATCTGATACTCTAGAAAAGGCACCACCAAACATGAGAGGGGTGTGTGCAGTTTTCTTGCTGCTTTTATTTGCAGGTGTGGGTTTTGACATTATCCATGTCTGCTTTTGTGAATGCACACGCTAGGTTTTGGATCCTGCAAGTTTACTTATCCTTCAGACTTATCCCTGTCACTGTGGGGTTAAATCTTAAATGCAATCGTTCTGTGCAAATGCAAGTACAAACCCAAGAATGCTGTTCAAATATTCTCACACAGAGGTTGTGCACACAGAGGGTATGAGGATATTAAAACAGGACACCAGTGATAAGCAAAATTCTGAGTTTGTGGATGGAATAATTTTGCAAACTTACCTGTGTTTAAATATATGTAGTGTAGAGATGGATACATCTCTACCTCATCCAAGTACATGCAGTACGAATTTTACAAACACTTTTTTAAAAGAGACACATTCAGGTACACCGCTGTGTTTGATCAAGGGCTCATGTCTACAAACACACGTGACTAAGATGAGTTCTAGATGGCCATTCTGCTGCTCTGATGGTTCTGTAATGACCAAAATCATAAAATTCACTTGACTAAGACCAGTTATCAGTCAGGAAGAGTAGAAGAATCTGAATGCATTCTTTTTTTCTGTTGTGCTCACTGATTGCCATTCCAGTGTTTGCATCTTTGTTGGATGTTGCCTTTACATGTTTACTAATTTAGGTGCAATATCCTAACAATGACTGAAGTGATTTCTATTCCACAGACAAGCAAACTTCCTGACATTGTCAGTAGGTTTGCCCCACATCCTTAGGATGCTCTCTTCATTGCGTATAGTACAGCTTCTGCTATTTTGTTCATCATGCAAAAGTAAGAAGCCAAATGTTGGCAACTAGTATAGAAATACAGAAAAAACTCATCCACCCAATTTTCTTTAAAGTTCTTCAAATTCTGCTGTCTAAAAGATCCGATCTCTTCACAGTGGTCCCCAAGTGCCATTGTATTTGTGTGGGCAGGACAAACGTGGTCTTGTACAGTGTGTACAGTAATGAAAAGGTTTCATGCTTACATTTTTTTCAGTGCCTCAGTACAGCGATGATGTGGTTTTTAGTAGCACTTTCATTTCTGTAATGAAGATGTATATTGTATATTCTTTTTGAAACAGCAGCATCATATTGATGTAAAAAGGAAGAAAGCCTCTAAGTACAGATTTCTACCCCTGCAATTAAGTATTTCAGTAATCATATAGTATGTTGGAATTATTTTAACATACAAGTTGTTTGAAGGACATAAGGATATAAGGTGTTTGATTTGGCTAGCTGTGTTCCCTGCTCGTATCCTACCTCGCATATGTAGACACAACGGGATGCAGTATTTTGCAAATCAAAGCGGTGTTACTGAATACTGTCTCTGCTTACTTGGAAGTAATTTTGTTATTAAAAAAGAACTTACCGGTCACAAATTTTTTAGTGGCTTTAAACAGATTCAGTGACCTGATGGCTTCAGATAATATGTTCTGGAATACTGTGTCAGTTTTGTTATTTTTCATTTTTTTCTATAGGTAAAAGACAATTGCACAAGTTGCGACATGCAGTGTAAGAGAACATGAGAATTTAATAGCAGTATCAATAGTGGTAACTTCAGTTGTTGTTACAGTATAGAAGATTGTGTTAGAATGTAACAATCTTACCCTAAAAATTTTCTTTACTATGTTGCAAAGACAAGCTTATAATGTAAAACAGCTTTCTTCTTCATCACAGCGCCTTGAAATAGTCTGATTTGGAACAGCTGGCTTTTTTGGTAGATATACTTTAAACTTGCAGGTTCCTTTGTTCCTTGTAGTATATTTCTATTCAGCAAAATTAAAACCTTGTAAACTAAAGATATTTTGAAGAGGAAAAGAGTTTTTAATCCTTATTTAATAAAATAATGTGTTCATTTTAAGCAAAGAGGTTTTTGGGGTTGGGCTTTGGTTGGGTATTTTTTATAGCCATACCTATAGATGCATGTTACATGTTACATGAGTGTGATGTGCATCACCGTTTTTCTGGAGTCTTTGACCTGCAAGACACTGAAAGGCAGTAGAAACTGCCTTTGTGCATTTACTCTTATCCTTCAATGACCATTTCAAAAGGGGAATAAATGATGGTCTAATTATCTTCTGCTATAATCTCTATGGCTTAGGTGATAAAAAAGCAACAGTGGGGTCGACCCTGTGGTTGGGTGAAAAGTGGGGTATTAGAGATGGGTTATTGATTTCAAAGGTGCTGGAGAGATTAGTAAAGAGTAGGGAATCAGCCGATAAATGAGGTAAGAATGCAGTTTCTTCATACAAGATCGCCTATGATAGGAGTGTTCTACTCAAGATGAAAGCTGAGATGGGGAAAAATTAAGTTGGTGATGATGGTAGTATTATTAATTTAGGAGAGGAGAACTGAGGATATGTTTCCTCTGATTTGGAGGAAAATGTGTAAGAACATTCATGGAATTGAGACTCATGCCAGGAGTGTTTGTGGAAAGAAGGCAATGGCTACTGTTGAAGGCAAATGTCATTAGTAAGGAATTTGGAATAATTTGGTAAAAGAGGATTCTAACCTCCATAGGTAGGAAGTAGGGCAGCATTCATTTATGTGCTAAACTAAAATCAGGGCAAAAGAAGTCAAGGCATAAGCCATTGGGAAACAAGAGCTTTCAAAGCTCCCTAATAGCAGCAGCCTGCACAGGTCCACATTGCAGATAGCAACATTTGAGCATTTGAATGATGTTTCCTACAGTGCCTCCCATTAAATCTTTCAATGTGACCTCTTTTCTTAGCCGCATTTTGTGAAACCCTGATTATCTGCTCTTCCTTACTAATATCAGTATTCTTTCTTAGCAGCTTGGGATGATTCTGTCCTTCCTTCACATAAGGATATCCTCTCCTACAGGACAGTGTGAGTCCTGTGCCCAGTCACTGCTGCTTCTCATTCCTTTCAGTGAGCCCCAGCCAGGTTTCTGAATCTTTCTGTTTGCAACATGGGCTCTTTGCTGAGAGAGTACTTAGTAGCTCAATGGCCTCCTCAGGGAAGCAGTCACAGCAACAAGCCTGGCAGAGTTCGGAAGTGTCTGGATGACACTCTTAGTCATTAAGTTTATTTTTAGGTAGTCCTATGAGGAGCAGGGAGTTGGACCTGATGATCCTAATGGTTTCTTTCCAGCTCAAGATAATCTGTATTTCTAAATGCAGCTGTTGTGCTGCTTGTTTCACGGGCATTGAGAAAAAAAAAAAAGGCAAAAAGCAAAAACAGTCCTTGGACTGCAGAGTGTATTGAAAAAGGTGTGGACAAGTTTGGTAATTCACAAGAGAAGTAGTAGTTGAACTGCTGCTATGCTTTGATACCTCATTTCCCCAATATTTAGTGAACCAAGCTCCTTCCAAGGTTTTAGGTAATAGTGCTTGTCCAAAATTAGGAAGATGTCTTCCAAAAGCTGGCCTGTGTTATCCACTGAAATGGCTAATAAGGACTCTGAAACGTAAGTAGCAAACTATGTGTTCCCAAATACACTTTGTTTTGTAAGTCGGGAGGAGGAATAATACGGAGAGATTTAGGCAGAAGTTTCCATTCAGTCTTTCTTGCTCCTGATATTAGGGAAGAAATGGTTGGAATGTGAAAGAAAATTAAGACTCTTGCAGTAGGGAAGATTAAGTTTTGCCAAACTACTTTTTGTAGTCATGGAAAAGAACAGGAAATTTACTCAGGAAGTATGTATCACTTCAGCAACATTTAATGATTATGTAGTTGGGTGCTATCCTGACAAATGTGTGATAGTGGGCTATGGGATATTACACTAATTCTCCATGGGATAATATTTAATCTCTGTAAGGATCTGAAAATTAATTTTATTTTCATCTGAAGCTGTAACATGAAAACACTTTAAATCCATACTTAATTCATTAATATGTTCAAAACTTGTTACTTTGTCGTCTTAGTTTCTGCGCTACTATTTGATACTGAATTTGGAACATAGTTTTATTTTGTGTTGTTTTCTGTTTATGCAAGAAAAATAAGTCCTTAGTACTGTAGCCATCCCAGCTTAGGACCCACCATCCTATTTAAATTCAAGACTGATGAGGACTTGTAAATATTTGTTTAAGTAGCTGGATTGTCCCATTTTTTGTTATAAAGGTAAAAAGTAGCCCAAGTATTCCTCAGTTAAAATTTCTGGGGTGAATGACTGAGGCCAACTGGAGGACATCTCACAGTGGATCCCCTGTTTGAATCTCTGGATTCTATGGTCCTGTTAATGAAGTGAGATGTTCCTGATAGCCATTACCTCTGCTAGACATAGGGAGATACTAAACCTCACATCTTTTTCTGTAGTCTTTCAGCCACACATCTGTTGTGTTAATTTCAAAAAGAGTGGGAGTTTCATCTCTGCCAGGAAATTACTTCAAATCTTTAAATATTTTTCTTGTGAGCCTTTTGCTTTTATGTGTAATTTGTTTGTCATGGTCTTAATATCAAAAGGCATTTTGATGTTTTGTTGTTTTGGGTTTTTTTAACCACATAAATTCAGACCTTTGGACATCTTAAGCTGTTTATTTCCCCCGCAGGCATTCTGTCCAGGTGTTCTGCTATTTCTAGCCAATGACTGTATAACAGGATAGTAGTCTGTGTCCAGACCTTCTGGGAAATACTTCCAGGAGGTGAGTGGTCAGAGTGGCTTTTGCCAGTACTCGGGTGACTTCTGGAACATTGAAGATCTACTGTATTCTGGTTATCCCCTGTACACCTGCATGCAATCTCATCCATGCCCTTGTAAATCTGGATTTCACCACACAAATTCCATCATGAGAGTTCATGCGGGTCATCTGGCCCCACTTTTTGAGAACCTTCTCCTGTGCTTGGCAGTAGCCAACCACTGCTAAACAACCAACTGCACTAAAAGTGGTGTAACGTTCTCATGGGAGTGCAAGCCAACTCACTTGAAGAAAGCATTAGTATATGCACAGTGGGTGAGCTTTGGGAGACATGAGCATTCTACTTGGGTTTTCTGTCATTTGGTATCTGCTGTTGATATACTCCTGCAGCTGAGAGGTGCTGAAATGCTGAGTATGAGAGGAGTGGGAATCCAGAACATGGCAGCTTTGTGTATGGCAAGGGGAACTCTCCTGTCTCACGTGCCAGAGAGAAATACAGCCATGTAGGAACCATTGTTATTCAAGTAACAGATGTGTGCATTTGTTTCCTTTCTGCCATTTCTGCTGTTAGTCTTCTGAAACATGATATTTTAATTTCCTACAGAGCAGAAACTGAAATGCAACAGTTTTGTCACGTGTACATTTGTAAGAGGTCAGTGGGAGTATGTGCTGAAAAACCCAGGTGTTCCACGGCTTTGGCTTCTGTGCACAGTTGTGGCAATGTTTTTGTAAGAACTCCAGTACCTGTTGAGTTGTGCCTCTTTTTTCCTCTTACAGATTTACATTTTTAATGTGCTGAAAAAGGTTTGAAAACAAGGTTTCAAGACTTAAGCACAGTATATTGTTTTTCTTATTTGAACCATGGTTCTTCCTTTTTTTCATATGGTGTAGACTGCTGTGGAAATAGTGACTATGAAGGGGAGAGCTACCAAACTAGGGAGAAGTCCTCTTGGGAGAGTGGAGTTCACTGTTGCTCTACACAACAGGCAGTATCTGAGTTCAATAAAACATTGGCAGTAGCCATGGAAAACTCCTCAGAAGGAGAGTGTCATGTGCTAAAAAAATAAAATAATCGGCACATATCCTGTTATCTATTTGGGATTTTTGTATCTTTTATACCTTTCTGTTTCTTTTGATGTTTCTGCCATGTTCCTGTCCACTTTTATACTGTTCCTTTGTGTTGTCACGTCTAATGACACAAATACAAATAAGGAAAACCAAGTTTATCTTAAGAAAAAGACTGACTAAAACTCGTAAAGTTCTGCCTGCTTTGTCATCACCAGGTGCTTTCTGCTCTTTTCTGTATGTTCCTGGGCCCACAAGGCTTTGATGAACAGCAGTGATTAAAAACAGCTTCTGAGAACAAAGGTTCATCCCCCATCACTGGAACATGTACCTGTTTGCACAGATCTGCTGTGGCTGAGAGGCAGAGCTCTGCAAGAGGAAAACTCATAAATGAAAAATGATGAAATGGAGTAAGGGAGTAAATATAGTTTTCAAATCCTATGAGACTATCACAGGAAAAAAATAAAAGAGGTTCACATGGCCTTTTAAAGTAATGCAGTGAATTAGATATTGGTAGTGTTTAGGTGGCTTATTGAGAAAGTGCCTCTATAAATAAAAAATCGAAAGTATTTCAGTCCTCTGCAACGAGGAGTAAGTTCATTGAACACTGCATAGACAGTCATGTGACCAAGTCACACAACACTTTCTCTGCTGAAGGGAAGCAGTATAAATGGGTAATGGGTTTGGATTCTGGCAATGTGGTATCAATTCTGTCAACTTAGTGAGCTCGTGTCCAAGGGAGCCTTTTGCCCAGTCAGGATGCAGGGTTAGATGATTTCCTGCTCAGGTGGACCAAGAGGTCAAGGGAGGAACATGCACTTAGAGATACAGAACAGGCATTGGTCAAAATTTTTTTTTACCCAGTTAAAGAGTTAAATGTGCAATAGTGGATGGAGCTGCAAGATGAAGATGTGATTCCTGGCATGGGAAGAAGTTGCAAGCTCAACTCCACCCTGGGCTGATCCAGGTGGTAATCCATTAAGTGTCTATCCAGGCCATATTTGAATTAGATGAGACAGGGAATGAATTCTAGCTGCTCATACTAAACATGTTTGGTTTATTTTTTTTTTCTCTTACACCTGTAGACAGCCTGATTCTTTGCTTAGGAGGTATCAGGCAGCCGGAGGAGTAGAAACAGTGGTTGGATGGGTGGACTCAGAGCAGTGGTTTAAGGGCTACTCTGCCTCAAGGCTGGTAATGACTATCTGGTTTCTGTCCTGGGATGTACTGTGTTTAATGTCATTATCAGTGCCCTGGAGAAGATGGCAGAGTGCTTGCTTATGAAGTTCCCAGATGACAGAACATGCAAGGGGGCAGTCAGCATGCTGGCATACAGAGACACCTAGAATCCCTGGGGAAATAGGACCACCTCATGGAGCGGAATAAACACCTATGAGAAATCCAGCCACTGCACATGAAGAACCCTTGACCATGATGCAAGGCTGGGACTGACTAGTTTGGGGTAGCAGATCCGTTGAAAATCAGCTGGGGGAGTTGGTTTTAATACATCACAGTAGCATGTATTAATAGGAGTGAAGTGAGTGCGTGATTAGTAGGTGGTGATTATCCCCTCTACCCAGTAATTATTAGACCAGATCTAGATACTGTGCTCAGGTTTGGCACCTTGAGAACCTGATAAATTCCTGTGAGTTCAGTGGAGAGCTGCCACAATGCTCAGGCCCAGAGCACAGGCTCTGTGTGGGGAGGCTGGTGGAGCTGGGCTTTCAGCACAGCTTTGGAAGGAGAGCAAAGAGCAACCTGCTGAGGTTGCTGGCAGGGAGGGTACTGAGGTGATGGGCCCAGGCTTTTACAGCAACGCATGGTGGGAAGAAGGGAGACAGTCAGATACTGAACCTGGGTGTAAGGCTGGATGCAGGGAGAAGCTTATAAAGACAAACTGACCAGAATGGGATCAGTAAGGCATGGGATCAGATTGCTGAAGGAGAATATAATCTCTCGTGTCGATTTTCAAGAATCAGCTGTGTAAAGCCCTGAGCAACTTGGCCTCACCTCATGCCTGACCCTACTTTGAACTAGATTTTGGCCTACAGACCTTCTGAGGTCTCTTTCAGCCTGAATTATTGTATGACCCCATTCCTGTAACAGCATAGCTTTTGAACTGGGAATCTTGAAATAGGACAAGTTTCCCTGGCTTGACAAATTTAGGTCACTCTATTATAGCAATCCATTTTTATTCCACCTGCCATTTAGCATTGCCAGTGAGTGTTAGCATTGTTTAGAAGATAACAAATGCAAAACAAATAGATTGGTTATTCTTAATTTTTTAGATGTGGGCTCAGAATAGTTTCTTATGCATTTGTGACATATATATGCATATACATATATGTATAGCCATGCCCACACATACGCATGCAGCTTGAAATCAGATTTTCACTTCTAAGTGATTTCTAGTTATTACTACCAGGAACATATGCATTGTTATGCTAATACAGTATGTTTATTATTATTACTATTATTATTATTATTATTATTATTATTATTATTATTATTATTATTATTATTATTATTATTATTATTATTACAAGTCATGTAGTATACTCAAGGCCCTCTATGGCCATGGGCTTAATTCTTGATTCACCTAATCCACTGAGTACTAAATTCAAATCTTAAGATACTGTGGTGGACTTTTGATCTGGATAAGTAAGGATCTACTTCAGCATAGTCAGGCTTGTTTGAAGAATTTTAAATTCTTTTGGTATGGTTAAGATGAATATTCCTTGGTGAATGATTGCCAGCACTGAAGACAGACTTGGGTTGCTGGAGACAGATTTGAAGAACTGCATATCTGCTAGGGCAGCCAACAGATGCAGCAGTTTGTGCAGCAGTTTCTGGACTGTGCTTTGAACTCTTGAGGGTGTTCTGAAAGTTTCTCCTAGGATTGACAGAGGACTCGGAGACATTTGAGGAGCTTCAGTGTGCTGCTGCTGCTGCACCTGAGGATGCTGCAACCTCGAATGGGCCTGGCCTGTTCCTGAAGAAAGGGGGCTCTGAGTACTGTTCAGCTGATTCCTGGTGGAAGCAGACACCGGCCTTTTCAGTATGAGGCAGCCCTCCAAAAGCACTGCCTGGCTGAGAACATGGTTTCCCATAGCAGCAGTCCGTGCAGGGCAGAGGCAGGGACCTCGCTGTGAGCAGCAGACACATGCCCTGCTGTGGTGAGGATGTGCCACAGAGCACATACCCCAGCAGTGTTGGGTCAGTGGCTCCTGTGACATCAACAGCTTCAGCCTGAATGCAGCTCCATAAGGCTGGGGCTGAGGAATGCTGGAGCTCCACCACGGCTGAGGACATGGGCTTTTCTGCCTGGGAGGGTCCATGCTGCCAATTAGCAGAGCTGTGGAAGGATGAAAGTGGCTGTGCATTGTCACTGATGACAAGAAACATCCACCACATCTTCTCCAGGACTCTGCAGGTGCAAAAGCCTGAAAGTCTCAAAAGCTCCACTTGAGTGGGGAAGCAAGACTCCCACTATGGCAAAGGCTGGTGTCTTCCTTGGCCTGGAAGCATAGCTTCTGTTCCCCCTGCAGATCTGCTCCCAGGGAAGGGATTCACTCCAGCAGCAAACCAGAAGCTGGAGACTCCCTCTAGTGCATCTCAGTACCTCAGCTGGTACAGAGAAAGCAGATAATGGCAGCAGTGGGAGACTATCTGCTGACCCAGTCTGGTATCTAGGGAGGCCTGCTGTGGTCTTGGACTGTGCTTTTGCTTGTGGGCACCAATAGTGTACCTTGGAGACTAGGAGTGATGGAGGAGGAAACAGTGATCCACCCTCAATTGTCAGGTTGATTACGTTGTCAAACAAACGGAATTGGGAAAAAAGGGGCTGAAAGGGGCCAATTCTGAGGAAAGCAGAGCCTTATGGGGAAAAATCTTCTGCCTCTTCTGGGAAATAAACACCTGCATGCCTCTCTCAAGTGCGGATGCACTGATACATACAGCATGAGGAGCAAACAGAGAAACCGACGATCTGCATGCAGTTGCAGGGCTGTGATCCAGTTCAGGTAATGGAGGTTTGGAGAGGTAGCTGACAATACTGGAGTGCCACCATGGATGGATCAAAGCTTTTCAAGGAGCTTGGAACAGAAGGGTGAGGAGGGGGAGCTGCTCTGTACATGAATGCAGTGGGGGTGCATTGAGCTCTCTGTGGGGTGGAGGAGGAGCCAGCTGCGGGCTTATGGGTCCGGATTAGCAGGCAGGCCAAGGGGTGAGTTGTTGTACATTGTTGTGGGTGTCTGATACAGACTACCTTCTCAAGAAGTGGACAATTTCAGGCAACTGAAGCCTGGTCCCTGGGGTTACTGCACCCTTCAGAGGTTCCTTGCTGCTTCCAGCTGTGGGTTTGTATTACACTCTGCCTTCTAGTTAACTGCAATGAAAATACCAGCCATAGGAGCAAAGCCCTGAAGAATTACATAAGGAGCTGAGTGTTATTTCTGCATTTGAAAGAAGACAGTCTAGATGATTTATCTCACTGCACAAGGACCAAAGACTATGGATATCTGTAGCTTGACCATGCCTCATCTGTCACATTCTTCCTCTTAATGGGGATGGTTATGTTTTGGCTACTGTATGTGCCTGGCTGCCTATAGCAGAGAGAGCAGGTTGGACCTTAATCTTTCTGTCCTAGAAAGACAAAATATTAGCCCCTACATCTTGAACAGAAACACTGCATTGCCTTCTCTCCAGTGGGCTTTTTTATCCCCCTAAACTGGACAAGTTAAAGAGCCTGATTGCAGAGCTGTTCTACTGGCAAGAACTGGAGAGAAAAAGGTGATGGAACAGCTTCTACCTCATTGGCAAAAAGGTTTTATTTAACACATGGTATGTTTTGTCACCCTGTTCTCTCCTATAGCCCTAGAGACTCCCAAGAGTTATTCATGGGTAAACAGGGTGTTTTATTAAGCAGACACAATACTGTAACCAGGACTGTTTCCATTAACGTGGTATTCCACAGGGATAAGTCTGTGTGTCCCTTCATCATAGAACTTATCTACTGAAGAAAAAACAGGCCAAAACAAACCAAACAGGCCTTTTCCTGTGTTCTGTATGTAATAGTTATTGGCAAGGATTTTAACTTTCCTTCCTGCAAGGATGGCTTAGGGTTTCTTTCAGGATGTGGGAGATGCCCGTATGTGTGATGTGAATATCCAAAACCATGCCAAGCAGAGGAGTTCACGACTGGACTGGAATTTGCTGGGGAGAGAGGCTGAGATCAAGGAACAGAAAAGTGGCTGTACTGGGAACTGTACTGTACAAGAGAGACAGACTGCCTCCAGGAGTGGCCAGAAATGGGTATCTAGGGGAGAATAAGAACAGGATAAAAATATACAGTAACTCCCCCAGACATCACAGTTGCTGTGAGCTATTTTCAGTCCACAGGATTTCCTGAGCTAGTTGTGGTTTAACTGTTTAATAACTTTCAATGGATCTCTCTTCCAAGTCCAGCTTCCCTTTCAGCCCACAAAAGCTACACATGCAGGGTGCTCCCTGGCAAGCAGTTACTGTGTGAACTGCTTCTGATGATGTGTTTCTGAATCCAGTTCCTGCTGCTTTCATTTGACCATGCAGGTCTCATGGCAGAGAATGCTGAATGAGCCCTTGACCACTCTTAATGATGCTCAGACATTCATGACACTGCTTCAGTTACCTCTGGTTTGGGTTTTTTTTTTGAAGACTATAAGGAAGCCATTCCATGTCTTTCATTTAAAAAATGATAGCAAGGATAATCAAACTTTCCCAGTCCTGTTGTTTCTTTTTGACATGAGGAGACTGGCACTGTCTCCATTTTTGGTATAGAGATGATTCTTGATTTCTTCTTATAATTCCTACCACTGGGTTTTCTTTTTTGAGCACTGAACTGCTGTTTTAATGGAAGCTTCTCCCAAAATGTCAAAGGTTTGCTCAGGAAGGCTAACAGTCAGTGGAGAGTGTATCTAGAAAATTCCTTAGCTATGGGGGAAATTTAATTCTTCCAGCAGGGACTGCAATCTTTTGCCTTACCCAAATAAAGCTTAAATGGCAGAAAGCATGAGGAGAAGAGACAGTACTTCCTTAAACCTTTGTTTCCTTTAAACGTTGTTTGCACTTTGTCTCGGACAGCTTAGGATCATGAACACTGCACTAGACCCAGTGTAACAGAAGCTGTAGGTGAGCCAATACTTCATTATCCAAACCCAGGATAGAATTTCTTCATCTGAAACTGTTCAGTTTCCCCTTAACATGTATTCTTGTTAAGTTTCTTCAACCTATTAAATGCTCCCGAATTTCTCAGTAGCTCTATTACCCTGCTTATATGCAAATTTTTATAAAATGTTTACTTAGGCCTTGAGAAGTGTAAGGTTTGTTTACAGCAGGATGAGAAAACTGTCCAAGATCAATTTGTAATTCACTGGAACAGTGGTCTGGTTTTCATACCTAAGGAAAGGGTGTACATTTCTCAGTTGTATGACCAGTATAGTATTTGATTAACTTAGTAGCTGGTAATTAGTTAGCAGCACATATAGAATGACCATAATATTCTCTTAGTCTGCTACTAAACAGTAAAAAAACCCCAACTGTGTAGGTAACACCTGAAGAGGAAAGACCTCACTGGTAGTGCCACTCTTTTAGCTGGAGTTCCCAGTGCTTACAGATTGCTTTTTACAAGCAAGCAGATTTTTTCATGGCTGACTTCTTCAAAATTTATGGTCAGCCCTGCAACATTTGCTTCTTTAACTTGTGTTTCACTTAGCCTGTGGTGCTGTCATCTGTTTACACTTCTTTGTCTCTCTGTTCCATATCGTGTTGGCATTTAATGTGAATGAGCTTCATAGCCTTGATTTTATTTCTTCCTGAGTAAATATATATTCCTAAAGTTTCTTCAGAAACAGGCCTGATTGTGTGAATGACTTAGGAGGCAGCTGAATGTGAACAGCAATGAAAAAGGTGCCAACCCTCCCACACACAGATTTCATGTTGCTGTGAACAATGCCTGAATGTGTCCATGATTCTGTTGAGTAAGATGATGTCATCCTGGCTTTTTTCTTGCTTACATTGGTACAGAGGTGCACATCAGACTTTGAGAGACTTGAAAACTTCATGCTGCGATCAGTGACAGAAAGACAGAGTCACAATGGCTCAAAATGTTTTGGTAGTTTCTCTAAGGCTGAACAATACCCTCACAATGGGATACCCTGTGGCTTATGGTGAGTGGGATCCCGGAAGATCATGGTAGCCTGATCTGGGGAGCTGCAGGCCAACCTGGGGTATCCTGCTCACAGCTGCTGTCCTGGGATGGCAGCAGAAGGTCGCCCCCAAGCATGGGAGAGGTGTAAGAGGATGTGTCTACACCTTGCCCCTTCCTCACCTGAACAAGAGCCCCTTTGGGTTGGGCTCTGGACAGGCACAGGCAGAGGTGCTGGGGTGATCGCTCTGCGCACGCTGCCTGAGCAACTCTTCCCCTGGGGGAAAGGGGCTCGGGGCCAGGCAGAAACGTCCTGCAGCCTGGGTCTGGCCTGCAGACCCCAGATGGTCTCTGCCGAGCTGACCTATCTATGCTGGAACTTCACTGAAAATTATCTGCTTCTGCAAGACTGATATATTTTAATTAGCATGGTCTGATGTGTAATGTGTGGGTATAGATGAGCACATTCTGAAAGTAGTTTCTGCTACTGTTTTGAACCTCTGTGTCCATAAATCCAAGACTGTCAACATGATGCTGCTTCCAAAGTGTTGTTTTATATTAATGTACATGTATTGAATCATTTTTTAAATCTAGAAAATTAATGTTGTTGTGAGCAACAAACAGGCTGTTTGAAAAGGCTAAGGCTGAATTATCAGTGCGGCCAGTGGGTGTTAACAGGAACAGCTTTCTTTGTTATTTTAATCCAGTGACATTGCTGATAAGGGGCTTTGAGTTAGGAGAAGGAAGCAGGTTTGGTGCCTCTGCATTATAGGCAGGCATTCTCTCTGAACCGTGCATTATGGATCATAATAAACAGTTTAAAACCACAATATGCAGACAAGACAAAAATATCCAATCATCTGATAATAATTTGGATTGCCGTGCAGTCATTTAAAACTTGTATACTTTCAGAAGAGAATAGATGTAGATGCTACAGAATCTATATTAAAAAAAAAAAAAAAAAAAAAGAATTACAGGGCCAGTTAGGGTATGTACATAATGACTTTAAATAGCTAAACAGTGTGGCAATTAATTTGAATGCTGCTTGGTAGAATAAGTGCCCAGGGAGGTGTGGAAGAAAGCAGAAGGGAGCAAAAATTCCTGGATACTCCACTAAGAAGCTGATGAAAGAAGAAGGATTAGTTAAAATAATTTAAATATTGACTTGTGCTCTGTGTAATTTCCATTTGACTTAGTGGAAGTTCCTTTTTATCCTGATTTTAGTCAAATCCATCCATGCACATTGTTATGCTGAAGAAAGATTATTTTCTCAAATACAATGTTTACAGTTTGCAAGATGATCAAACAGATGGTTTAAATTTGTTCTGATACTCTGTGTTTTTTCACAGTCTCTTTGTAAGTTAAATAAACTTGAAAATGATCTGTCTAGAGCAGTGTCATTTCCCAGACGAGATAGCTGCTTGAGGACATGCCTGTCTTCTCTCTCCGAAAAGATAATCCTCATCTTCAGTAAATAGCAATGACTGCGGTTCCCTGCTATTCCAGGACTTTTGCTTCTCTCTCTGCTCTCCAAAATGAGCCCATGACCTCACTGCCTCATATCGTAGCTTCTAAAGAGGTCCTTCATTATCCATTGTCCGTGGACATTGTCCATGTCCTTTTCTGTTCCTTGTTCTGTTCCTGTTAGTCACCCTGACTGATCCAGTATAGATCCTGTCTTGCATGACAAGAGGGAGCTGGGAAAAAGCAGGACAGCATGAAAGCGCTGATATTCCCAGTGTGCCAGAAGTGATATTCCCAGCGTGCAGCTATTCAGAAGTGCAGACATTTCCTTTTAGCATCCCTCCAATTGTTCAAAGTCTCTTTTTCCTTGCTGGCAAAGCAGCCACAGAAGCCCACAAATGATAGCCATGTGGGTCGTCCTCCAGCGGGCTGAACGTATCACTGTTTGTCCTGTGTGTTATAGGCTGACGCTGCTTTCTGAGCTAGCTCGACTTTGTTCAGACTGGCTGGTTTCAGTCCTCGGTAGCAGGCAGGGTAGCAGCGCTGGTCTGCCTCTTATGCAATGAATGCAGTTAACAAAGATCTTTTGATGTGCTCAGGGGAGCCTTGATAACGGAGAAGCTCTAGAAATTGTATTTGTGCATGACAAAACAGCAGGGGAAAAAAAGTTATTTCTTCCTTTCCCCCTCCCCCCGCCCCGCTCCGATTTTGGGACAAGGCTTCAGCCTCCGTTTGCTGTGCACATTGCTGGCACCTTTTTAATGATATGTGCCTGTTGCCTTTGTGAAGAACAAGAATCTACCCCTGGATCTACCTCAGCAAAGAGTTTGGCAAGGTGCTGGACTAATTCCTTTCCATATTTAGTTTAAGCAGAGCAGAATTAGATTGTAATTGGACACCTTTGAACTCTTCTTCGTAGTTGTTGTCTCTAAATCATTGTTAGTATAGCCAAATAGTCCTTCAAACCAATGTAAAGACCAGCCAAGGATATAAATCTAGTGGTTCTTTATATTCTTTGGTGGCATGGAAATGCAGTGTCAGAAAAGTGTGTAACTACACAGAACCTGAAACTTCCCCTTACTTTCTGCTCCACATCTTTTATTTTTTTTTTCCAAGAAAAGAGACTGCTATTGGTATAGACATCTTTTTTTCTTCTTCTTCCTCTCCACATTTTAATTTCTGACTGAATGAGGATCTTTGTTCTTTTCTCATACACATACTACTGACAAGCAGAATTAAATAGCATTGAGATAGAAATTTCTTTGCTGCTTTTAGCAGTAGCAGAACAGTCAAAATGGTGGACCTTGTATTTGTCCCTCTTCTTTCTTTAGAAAAGGCCTCAGCAATCAAATCCTCCTGACTCAAGGTAGTTTGAGTGGTCAGTTTTAATGGGACAAGGGTAACAGCAGGCAACCACAATAAGTTTAATGTGGACATTATTTATCTCATGCTAAATTATAATTTGCTATTAGCTCTGTGTAAAGCCCATGGCTGTGGGCATAGCTGACACCATGATGGTTTGCAAAAGTTAGTAGACAATTTTTTTCATTTTTAGTAAAGTGTTTGCAGTGAGAAAATCAGGGTACATTTTTTGTAAGCACCTTTATTTAAAATGGCATATTTTTTACAAACTTGTGTCCATGATCTATGAATTCAGGCTCTGCAAGCAGGTTTGGACGTAATACTGTATGCTTGTAGAGAGAGTGGGGCCTGGCAGTGCTGTGAGGAAAAGGAAATATTGGGTTGTAACCATCTTCTTTAGGTTATATTCTAGTGTATTTTTCTGTCTCTCTGAATGAACAATATAGTTAATCTTCCAAGTAACATAGATGATGTAAAACTTAGCATACTCATTTTGGTGATATCCCTATTAGAGTGGCCTGGATTTCCAGATGAAAAATCATGTTTCCAGGTCACAAATACGGTTCTAGTGCCCACATAGCTAGAAAAAATTTTCCAATGAAAATGTAATTTCATCCAGAGAGGGAATGAAGACAAATATATGCAAATTTAAATAATTTAATTCTAAGAGTTGGAAGGGACCTTTAAGATCATCCCATCCCAACTCCCCCCTGCCATGGACAGGGACAATTCTCATTGACTAGGTTGCTCAAGGCCTTATCCAACCCGGCTTTGAACACTGCCAGAGTTGGGGCATTGACAACCTCCCTGAACAACCAGTTCCAGCATCTCACCACCCTCACAGTAAAACATTTCTTCTGATATCTAACTTAAGTTTCCCATCTTTCAGTTTGTATCCATTACTCCTTGGCCATTCTCTATCATTCCTGATGAAGTATCCCTCTCCAGCTTCCCTGTAGGACCCTTCAGGTACTGGAAGGTTGCTGTGAGGTCTCCTCGCAACCTTTTCTTCTGCAAGCTGAGCAGCCCCAACTTTCCCAGCCATGTTTTGGTGTTTCAGCCAGCCTCATCCTCTCAGCAATATGCAGAAAACCTCATAGTACTCATGGGGTAAATGAAGGGAAAAGATCCAAGCCTTTCTTTCTTTCTGGAAGGGCATGGCCTGCCAGAGCTCCCTGGCAAAGGTAAGCCCTGCAGGGATCATGCCGTGTGTACACATCTCCTGGGCTATAAGGTGCTAGATCTCCCAACACAGGTGTGTGTTGTCTTTTTTGTTCAACACTCAACACTCCCATTTTTATTCTATAACAAGTAACTTGCCACTGGGGCTCCATTACTCTCTTAGGGGAGAACTCCACTGGGAATTTATTTACACTTCTGTGCTCCAAGACTGGCAAATGTGCAGTAGCAGACGAGGGTTTTCTGAGGTGACAGGAGAGTGGAGGGGTGTGGGGACAGCCATTAGCTTGACCAATTTTTTTACAATCAAGGGATCTGCTAAATGTGTTGAATGACCTATATAGGGATGGAAATTAAGCAGAATTTTAGTGAGAAACTTCTCAGAAATTAACGTTTTTGTTTTTTGGTTGTTTTTTTTTTTCAGGTAAATGTTCAAGAGCTTAGTGTTAGTCTAGAGCAGGTTTGGTGCTGCTGAGAATTCCTGAAGAGCAGCAGAATTTTAAGCAAGGTGAGGAGACACTGCATGAGGGGAATGCAGACAAAGGGCACGGCCCCAGTGTCAGGAGGAGAAAGGGAGGGAAAAAATCCTAGAAAGCAGTGTAAGCTGTGGCTTGAGGGTATGGATGGGCAAATTCACGTGATAAAGGTGCATTTAAGGTAAAACTACAAATCCCTGGACACAAACAGCTCGGATCGCTCCGCGGCTGTTAACAGCGCTTTGCTGGGGGTGCTTTCATCGCCGGTCCCGAGGAGACTACGACGATGCTGGCCGGGGAGGTGGCAAGGCCGTGCAGCTGCAGCCTGGTGTGCTGTTCTTATTCCCAAGGGAAAGGGAAAAGTGAAGAGAAAGGGGAGGTGTGGCTGCGGCCCTGAGCGCGGCCCGGCCCCCGAGGCTGCCCCGGCGGGCAGTGGGGGGCGACGGGCGCGGCCGGCAGGTGGCGCCAGCGGCCCCGCGGCGGGCGCGGGGGAGGGACCCTGAGGGAGCCGGGGGCCGTGAGGGAGCCGGGGGGCCGTGAGGGAGCCGGGGGCCGTGAGGGAGCCGGGGGGCCGTGAGGGAGCCGGGGGGGCCGTGAGGGAGCGGGGGGGCCGTGAGGGAACCGGGGGCCGTGAGGGAGCGGGGGGGCCGTGAGGGAGCGGGGGGCCGTGAGGGAGCGGGGGGCCGTGAGGGAACCGGGGGCCGTGAGGGAACCGGGGGCCGTGAGGGAGCGGGGGGGCCGTGAGGGAGCGGGGGCCGTGAGGGAGCCAGGGCCGTGAGGGAGCCGGGGGACCGTGAGGGAGCCGGGCCCGCCTCGCGGAGCGGGAGAATTGGACCTAAAAATTAGGAATCCCCTCTGGAGGTGCCGAACCACCCAGCACCCTGCATTAAAGTTAATGGTTTTTAGAGCTGTTCTGCTTTCCTTAATAACGTTAAGCGGAGGGGTACCTGTAGAGCGAGTGATGTTTCTTTCCATTTTATTTCTTCAGAAAGCAAACAACATACTCAAAGCTGATTGGGTAAACATATCCTTGAATGAGAATTTATACACACATACAAAGGGGAATTTGCAGGTAAATTAGTTTATACTACAAAGATGTTATCCAGTACAGCTATACAACATACCACGTCTCTATTTGGCATTTTAACATCCCAGCACATGATTTCTATGAAAAAATAAATCAAAACCCGAAAGCTGTTACTGTAAATTGCTTCTAGTTGATCGTCAAAGTAGAAGCCTTTTTCATAATTTTTTTCTTCTTGTTTACTTGCTTTATATTTTTCTCCTTGTTTTCTCCTCTCTTCTCCTAATACCCTAGGGGAAAAAACGTCAGAAGTGTACATGACTTTCCAAGGGCTGCTTTTCACACTAGAAAGAAAACCTGTTAAGTACCGTATTTCCCAAGAAAATGTTATGAGCAACTGTGTTTCAGAAAATGAGTAGCCCAACCAGGGCTTGGAAACAGCTTGTCCATTCTTCAGATTGTCCTTCCCACTGCGACTGAAACATCAGTTCTAGCTTTACACCACAGAAATACACTCCCTGATTTTGGCAGAGAAGCCACCCTCCCATTGTATAGACACTGGTAGGACAATGTTCCTCAGCGTGTTTAGTGGCACAAGTTGTTGAGATACCAAGGAAGCGACATAAAAATGGTCCATCGATTAGGAAAGACACCTTACGGTACAAGACCTGCAGAGCAAAAGTTATGCAGCTCTTTGGAATGATGAAAAATGTACACATAAAAGTTTAAGTGTTTGGAGTCTTTTTTTCAATTTTGGTGATGTAGCTGGAAGTTAATGTACTTCCCACAGCCTGAGTGTGGCCAGGAAGTGAGACACATAGGAGTGAAATCACCCATATGAAGGCCAAGAGCAGGGCACAGTTTCTCTATTAGCACCTGTGGTATGGCTTGAGAAGCTTGCTAATGGTTTTCCTATTCTGTAAATAGTCCCATGAACGGGAGTATCAAGGGGAGAGAGAAGAGCTAATTACCTTGACTTGTCTGCCCAATTTCCTCCCTAGTTAAATAGGGTTGACAAATGCCTTGCATGGAGGTTAAAGCTACTTTGCCATGGAAAATTGTAATTAGGGCCGATCATCTAGTTGTCTAGATGCACTAGTCAGCCTGGTGGTAGCTCCAAAGAGCCCAATGGCTGTTTGGTTCGACATGAATGGCAGAACCCTGCGTATCATGATAAATCTGACAGGCCTTTTAGCTGGCTGAAAATAAACCCCAACAATGGCTAGATGTTTAGCTGGTTAAAAGGCAGTGGCCAGACATTGGTCACTTCCTCTGCTGTCAGAAGTGGTCTTGAAAAGGCAATATTTTTATTTTCTACCTTTTTCTTTCTACCTTTCTGGCTTATTTTTTACCAACGAATTTAAGAAAGATGGAAGTGATTGAGGAATAAAATGCATAGGGTAAGAAGCGTTAGCTTTTCCAGAACAGTACTACCTAAAGGAAAAATGAAAATATGTTTTTGTCTCCCTATTTTTTCTTTGTAAAAGAAGCATTAGAGTCAGTGCTGGGCTCACCTGTTATGGCAGGTAGTGTCAGAATGGAGCTGACCCCAGGCCTATAAATGCCACGTGGCTGCATTTTTCACCCCATCACCTGTTCTCTATGAGCTGCCTTCCAGCACTGTAACAGCTTTTCGTGAGGGACCCCTCAAATTTTTGTCTTTAGTAAGGCTATGACCCAGGAGAAAGATTAGTTTATCATTTAAAGCTTTCCAGGTTAATCTTAGTTTATCCAGGTAAGTGTCACAGCAGAGCTCTGAGGTATGGCACTCAAAAGGGAGTCCTGTGGAGCCAGAATTGCCCATTTCTTTTGGGCTAGGGCTGACTTTCCTCCTTTTTCTTTTCTTAGCAGCAGCTATGAAGGGACTGGTTGAATTGGTCTCTGCCTTTCAGACAAATATTTAGCAGAACACCTGCACCTGCTCAATGTCATCTTTCTTTCAAAAGATACCTGGAGTCTTGTGTTGTTCCCTTGCACAGGGCTGCATCACAGGGTGTCTGTCAGCAGGGAAGACACCCACAGCGTGCAGAAAGCTTGGGCAGGAGAGGAGAGATGAGAGGACTGGCAAACTAACAGCACTCACATGCATTTCCCACATCTCCAATACTTTAAAGCCAAGGTCTGGGCTCGAGTGTGTCAGCAACAGCCTCATCACCACCAAATACCGAGTTCTGTGTTAAGTATACTCTTAAATAAGTAGCAGCAGTGCTCCTTTTGTTACAGCAGTGGTGATGATGCCAGAGTGCTGCTCTGGCACTGCTCTGCTGGGACTTCTATGTCCTTTTCAGAGGTGCTTCTTAGCAGGATCTGACTCCTTGTTCCATAGCAAGTGTTTCACTGTTGTTCCCAGACATGTGACCTTGTATTTGTATGCATTGATTCTCAATTAAATTTGAGCTGCTTCTGTCCACCTCTGGCTTTGAGCAAGATGAGAGCACAGGATAGGCCTAATACCCATTGATTAAAAAGAAAAAAAAAAAAAAGAAAAATCACTTAAACTAGATTACAGTGGCTCCTGAACTCACTAAGAATAAAATCCACTTTAAAAATCAAGCTCCTGTGGAAGGTAAAATGAACACTTCAGATGACTCCTTTGCATCAATTCTATCTTCTATATTCTATCTTCTTCTATAAAAGTCAAGAAAATAAGGAGTTATGTTTTAGACTTCCATGCAGAAAGACAAGGAGTGTAATCTCTCTCATTTTCCTTCTGATTAGGTTGTTCTGTTCAAGATGTGATGTGGAGCCAGCTTACAGGAAAGCAATTTCATTTCTCAGAGAGATGAGAACACAAAGCAAGGACCATCAGAGTGGCAAGGTAGCAAGTGAGATGTATCAAGTATTGAATAGAACATAAGCTCCTCCACCTCCTGTGTGCTATTCCTGCCAAAGTGAAACAGGATCATATTGAAACACTAAAATACACTGACCATTTAAGCCTCAAATCATGTCCTGAGGACACTGAGCCCTACACCTCAGACAGACATGTGAGTCCTCCTCAGCACGCCAGAGCTCAGCTCAGTTTTAAAGTGTAGCATGGTGTAATTGTAAGATCAGCCTATTTCCTTAAGGAATACAGGTCTGTGCTGTCTTGTTAGGGAACTACAACAGTTGATGTAATGTTATTCATAAATGAAGTTCAAGGGTGATAAAGGGCAATGGGATGGGATGATGACAAGAAATAACATGAGCAGCAGATGTGACCTTCCAAGCCAACTGGGCTAACTGGGCAAGAGCTTGCAGGGGCACAAAAATATTCATGTTAGACGAGGCTTTTCTTCAGACTGCTGAAGAGCTGTTTACTTGTTCTGCTGATTGCCTCTGGCCAATTTTAATCCTGAGAGTATGCCTGCCGTGTTCTCTGCTTTGATCTCTTTCCTTCTGACTCAAAACACAAAGATGTTATTAAGATAAATTAGTAAAGACAGCTCAGGAACTGGGTGGGAAATGCTGATCATCATCTCCCCTGGAGATAAAGTAATCCCCATGCTCAATCAATTCAGAGTACGTAACAGCCCTGAACAACTCCTTTGAAACATGGGAAGACAATGGTGCTCTATGAATTGATTACATTTGGCCTAATTATAGAAGACCTTTGAATAGGAGTACTTAGAAATAAACTGGAGAGAGTGCTAGAAATGTGCAGAGCTGAACAGGCACATAGAGTACATGGTTACATAGACTGAGTAACCTGTGTGCTGTAACATTAAATACCGTCTCTCTGTGCAAGCCTGGTTTCATTAACTGTCATAAGCAAAGGAGTGGAAGTGCTCTGGGAAAAAAAAAAGCTATATAAACTTTAGTAAAACACATGGGAGTGTCTGAATCATGTGGTACTGTTTCCATTTGAGAACAGCCCTCAGGGATTGTTTGGTTTTGGGAAAAATGAATGAAAGTTGCCAGTTTGGGCTTTTTGTGCTTTTAGTGTCTCTGTGCTGAGATGACAGACCCTTTTGGGAGCACCTAGGTTAAACTGGTTAACTTAAGCAATTGGAGATGAGAAATACCCTAAAAAGAGAAGATAACTTGAAGAGTTATTTTGAAAAGAAAGAAGATAAATAGCCTCAGGGTATTTAGGTAATAATTTCATTAAGAAAACTCTGACTTAGAATCAGCGTAGAGCTATAATGCAAACCACTCATGTAACTACTACACTCCTCAGTGATTTCTACTTCTAGAATAATCACTAATAGAAACAATCACCTATTGACATAATTGCTCGTAAATGGTTTAGTAAAGAATTGCTGAAGGTATACTACCTTGTATTTAGTTACTTGTATGCAGTAACTAAAGCCGCTGTGAGTTTTGTAATTTATGAAACTTCATGAACATTTAACATTGCCTGCAACCTGAAGGACATACATGAGCAGCATAAAGCACCAGGGTGATGCATAGAGAGGCTACCTAGAACAGAGGCTAGACAGCGTTAAAGGAATTAAGTAGGTATTTATTAAAAGGCCTTCAAAGGATACACCTTGGGCAGTACAAGAGCCTGGCCGTAGCTCCATTCAAGATGGACCCAAGATGAACTCCAAGTCATGAGTTTTCACACTTTTATAAGTTTTGGTCCATGTACATATTGGTGTTAATTATCCAATTATCGCTTCAGGTGATGAAGTCCCATCCTCCCAGATTGCTCTCCTCAATTCACTGTTGTTTGTACTTTTTGGGCCTGAAGCTGCAACAGTGTCCCTGGTTCTCAGGCTCGAAAAGGATTGTTTTGTCTAACTAAACTGTGTAAAGAACTTGCTAACACTTCATATGAAGTTCAGAGTTACATACTAATGCAGTATAGAATCTGGAAAATATGAAAGCTGAAACCTAAGGCATCAAGGTACGTTGCAGAAAACAGGATGGAGTAGTATCTCAGTGCTTATAACAATGTTCATAACTCTCCACTGGCCTGGCAGGAAGGTTGACCATGTTAAACAAAAATTGGTGAGGTTTTTTTGTTTGTTTGTTTATTTGTTTGTTTGTTTGGTTGGTTGATTGGTTGGTTTTTTAAATTGTGTTTTGTACCCTGTGGTAACTCCAAGACTCCACTTGCATTTGCAGGCCTAATGAGGAGTTGCTTTTCAAGTATCAGGGGGTAGGTAACCCAAGCATCTTTTGACAACTTGTACCATAGGGAGCAGTGACGAGTAATTATGAATACCGGAATCTCTGCATTTTTGTTTTAGGGCAAAATAAAAATGACAGTGTGATTGGGAGCTGGGATCAGTCAGGATAGGGGCAGCCAAGGATTTAAGGAAATCCTCCCTGGAAGTCCATTAAATTGGACATGTTTGTGACCTGGAACCTTCAGTTAAACAAAGCTCAATTTTTGTTGGCTTCCAAGTTCTGTTCAGCCTGGACTAAAATGAAGAATAAGTCAAGTGAGTACAAACAGCACGTGTTTCTGAGGCACGGGAGTTGCTCTAAGAATATCATAGGGAGCTGCACAGTAGGAGCTGTTTTGAAGCTGACTTGAAGCTGGCAAGGTCAGGACCGAGGGAAGAAAAATAAAGGAGCTACAGCATGAAGTATTATGAGTTTTTTCCCTCCCTCCTTCCTTTTTTTTTTTCCCCCAGGCTTCTCCCAGAATAATGCTGATGAAAAGCACAGCATCCCAATACTCACTTCCAGAGTATGACTGAATTGCAGTTTAAAATGGGATCAAGGAAGGTATGGCAGCTTCTTTCTTGCAGCTCATCCAGCCATACATGCAGTGCTTGCTTCAGGTGACTGTTCACTGGGATCTGGCATTCAGGCCTGACACAGTGTTTCAGTGCAAGTTAAAAGGGTCTGTGTCAGAAATGACAAAACTGGCTTGGAGGTGAGTTTTGTGTGTGCTTTTAAGTGGCATATTTTATCTATAGCTGTTGTACTGCTTTGGCGGAATTGCTTAAGGGACAACACTGCCTCAGTTTAGCAGGAGAAACAGATTACCGGTGACTTCCCCAAGGTCATGCAAGAACTGCTGAAGAACTGAGAACAGAACCCAATTAAAATGGCTTCTAGGTCTACAATCTCATTTATGACTCAGTATTAAGCCAGGTCCTGCTCCTCCAGGCAGATAAAGAAATATTTCCCTGTGTGCTCTTGCCTGGGCTAAAGTACATGGAAAAACCAGTAACCAGCAAAAGAAATCTTGTAAGTTTTTCTTTCTTTAAAGCAGGGTGACTTTCATCAAGGTAGGAAGGAAACAGTAGAGTCTCCAGTTAGCTGGGTCAGGATAGATACCACTGTTGGTAAAGAGAAGTCATTTACTTCCGGATGAAATGGAAGTGACTGCAAAGAGGAGGCTGGTGGACTCAAGTTCCCTTCTCTGGCTGTGAGGCATTGTGACTATGTTATTGAGCTTTTCAAGGATGGACTACATTTATAGGCTCCCATGCAGGTAAACTTTGTGTAGCCCTGTTGCTCAGTATTTACTGTACTCAGGGTAACACACATTGCTGTTGTTTGGAACAGCTCAGAGGGTCTGCAGTGATGCCTTAAGTTTTGGCTTTCATATTTTCTGGATTCTGTACTGCATTAGTATGTAACTCTGAACTTCATATGAAGTGTTAGCAAGTTCTTTACACAGTTTAGTTAGACAAAACAATCCTTTTCGAGCCTGAGAACCAGGGACACTGTTGCAGCTTCAGGCCCAAAAAGTACAAACAACAGTGAATTGAGGAGAGCAATCTGGGAGGATGGGACTTCATCACCTGAAGCGATAATTGGATAATTAACACCAATATGTACATGGACCAAAACTTATAAAAGTGTGAAAACTCATGGAGTTCATCTTGGGTGGAGCCACAACCAGGCTCTTGTACTGCCCAAGGTGTATCCTTTGAAGGCCTTTTAATAAATACCTACTTAATTCCTTTAACACTGTCTAGCCTCTTTTCCAGGTAGCCTCCCAAGGCATCAGCAGGAGCTCTGTAAGGCCTCAGGACTTCTGGCTTTGTCTGGACTTGTTTTGGCCTGTCTGGGACTTTGCTTTAGCTAGTTTAGCTGGTACAGCTAAATTTCCAGCTGTAACCAGGTGACTATTACACAATTTGTTCTCCTTTTGCTTAGCTTTGTGTGATTTAGCCATAATTTTAATTTAGCTGAGACTAGCACGTGATTATTTTATGTGGAATGAAGAATTCAGTGCCCTAGAAAAGTGATGTGGTGTAGAGGACTATAAACATGGTATCATGGCACAGGTCTCAAAAGGAAAGCTACTGGATGCACTGCAGAGGAGTACAGATCTGTCAGTAGAAGGCATGGGATGATACTTGAGCCCCCAGAGCTATAAATGACACATAAATGGTCAATGACTAATGGTTAAATAAAGGCAGACCTGACAACTGTGTGAAACTGTTTTTAGGAGTAACAAAGAGAAGGGATCCAGTGTATATAAAATCTTATATATGGTGAGATGCCAGCCACCTTAGGATCAAGGTGGGCAGTGGCAAGGTGAGTGTAAAGTGGAGAAGGCAGATAGGTACTATGAGATTTGTCTTCCAGTTTCACCTCTATCATTATTGAGATTTAATAGCATTCTTTTTTTTTCCCTAAAATCATTAGATCAAGATTAATATCGTGTGATTGCAAGTTAAAGAAATTGAGTGATTGCAAGTTAAAGATTCAGTGACAGTAACAGTTGGCTTTGCTCATAAGTTGTGTCTTTTTGGCCATACCAGGATTTTGAATGAAGTACATCCAAATGCCCTCCTAGAAGGTGGTCATCACACATTGAGAATTCTAAGCAAAAAGCTGTGGGGGTGAAATAGCTCAGAAATTCCCTAAAGTCAATCCTACATGTTTTCCTTGGCCATTTATTTACAAGAAAATGAATTGCTTATTTGATCTGTAGGAAGTGAAACAATATGATAAAATTCTGAAAAGGCATCCCCTGTGATTTAGCTGTTTCAGTCAAATATGAATCTTTTACTCAGGATGTTTGCTATCAGTACATCAATAAGATTTGGGGAAAGTTGTTTACACCTTATGTTTTTGAAAGAAAGAAAGGCGAATGAATCACTGGTTATTAAGAAAAAACCTGAGAAATTGTTTATTATTGATTCATCCATTGCATGCAGTAAATATTTCATTTAGTTATTTCATGAGACTGTATACAAAATATAATGTGTTGTATTTTGGTTTGCCTTGTAACATGGATATGCTATAAGAAACTTGCAAGAAAACGATATTTATTGTTATTTTTAGTATATAATTTGAATCATATGCCCTTGAAATGAGGTTTTACACATGTACTGTGACTTTATTTTCCCTGAGCAAATATGAATATTAACATTAACATAATTTTAAAAAGTTATGTAATTTCCAACAATCTAACAGTCTGGCTGTTTTATTAGAATATATCCTGATTTTACAGTTCAGTTTAAATATACTTTTTGAAAAATCTTCTAGTACATCAGTCAAATTTGCTGATAGTGAAATTTTCACTTGATGAATTTTAATGACAAATTTCACTCAGTATAAAGAGATCTCCAAATGAAACTTTGGTTCTAATTCTCATAGTGCAGCTGTTGCCTATCAAGTAATTTTCCATTAAGATACAACCTGTATCCTGCACAGTTACACTGTGAAATAAGCAGTAAGCATTTTGAGTACCTGAGTACTCTGTGAAATAGTTCTACACTGATTTCTGATGTCAAACTTGTAAAGATTTTGTAATGTGAGATTTTTTTCCATATCAAATATTCTCCTTGTAAGCATCTAGGGTTTTGAGCTGCAGCTCAAATTTCTTCCCTGAATAATGATACTTGGCTTGCAACTTTGTACTGCAGTAGTGACACTTTGGCCCAGAAAGTAGGACAAGCAGTGATGGGAGATTCGGATTTACTGAAAGCATATGACTTGTTTGCAAATTCCAGGATTGGGTAAGTTACCTTAAAAGCCCATGAAAATTTAAAAACAAGGTGACAGCGGCCATCCATTCTCATTAGCTACTGCTGATGCTGCATGGCAAAATTTCATTAGGGACTCTGTAGTGTCTGGTCATACCAAAATATCTTACATGAAGTAACCAGTGTCTTTCATTCCTACCTGCCTCTGAACTACTTGTCTGATTACGTTTGGAAATGGAATTTACAAACTCTTATCTGGCTCCCATGTGCTGGCCTACAGAGTGTAGCTGGAAATGAGGACATTATTTGAGGAGTTTCAATTTCTATTTCTCTATCCTACTGCCCTGAAGGTTTATGTGGCCTGAAAACATCTTCACGTCTGAAGAATATCTGTATAACATTTGACATCTTGCTGAATGAAGAAAAAATATGAGCCTTTTCTGCTAAGCAGAGAGGAAAACTTTGTATTAACATATTGTGCTGAGGATTCTTGTGTATACTCTTGAAAAAAATGTCTATGGACTCCACTTACCTTAAGGAGAGCATTAAATTATTTCTGGATTTTTTGCTGTACTTCCCATTTGCTACAAAAAACCCCCTACAGATGATCAAGTAATGATAGAAAATGTAATTTAATAGAAGTATTGAATCTGTGTACAAGTTAAGAAAAAATGTGCATTTTTATCTTCCTTTCTGCCCTTGATGGCATCTTTGGTGTTGGATCGCAGCTCCCTCCCTCAGACAGTGTCTGCCACTGTGTCACCTCTTGCTCTTGCTGAGCCACAGAACAGTTCTGTTGGAGGACAGGAGCTGAATCTCCTCCAAGGGCTGCCCACACTTCAGCCTTATGTCACACAATCAAAGTCACATAATTCTTCCCGTGTAATTGGTACTCTCTGTAATGGCACCTGCTCTGTGACTCGGGCATCCTGCTCCAGGCTTGACAGTGCCTCTCAGGGCTCACAGGGCACTCGGGGCAGCCCTTACCTGCAGGCTATAATAAACCTCATTGGAACCTCTAGCCCACTCCATAGTTATTTGGGGCAGATACAACTGTGAGGTGAGGTACCCATAGCATGGGGACTGCAATCCATAACCATCCCAGACAGGGATGTAGCTTTGAGGTAATGAGAAATCAGAGCCAAAACAACTGAGTTTCTTGTTGCTGTGGCATTGTCTGAATCCCTTCTTCCACCAGCCGATTTTGCTCTTTAAATTCCATTTCCCTTTCTCCTACCCATGGCCTCCTTCTGTCATTGGCAATATAAACAATTTGGGTCCTGGTTCTTGTCAGTGATAGGAAGACAGCTTCTCTTTTTGTATAGACCAGATGCAGTAGGACCATAAGGTAAAAGAGAAGGCTGCCTCTTCCTTTTGTTCTGAGCATCCCATGACAGCCTAGGATTGACTAAACTGTTGCTTGCTGCTTGCTGTGTGCATCTGTCTGGATGTATGTCTGGGTAACATTTTTTCTGGTCTACCTTGAAAATGGCAAAGGCTGGCAGCTTGTCTTGGTCTCAAAGAGAAGCTGCCTCCTCCTCCAGCATGCGCTTACTTTTTGTCAAGGAATGTGGGCCCCCATGCTTGCCTGCCTTGTGAATTACCTGGAATACACAGTCGATGGATAGTACCTGTCAGCACATTTCACCAGACAGCTCCAGAGGGGAAAAAAGAGTTTAAATAATCATCTCTCTCCCCTGTGCATCAGGGAAGAGTGATAAAAAAGTGGAGATAAAAGACTGTTGAAGCCTTAGGACATTTCATCTCTTTTCCTTGGGGCAAATGCAGGTCCCTTTCCTATAGTAAACACATTTCAAGCTGTTCAGTTTGAAATTTATTTAGTGACAATACTTCTGAGGCTTCCCTGGAGAGGTTATTTTGTAATTTAATAGATGCTACTGTTGGGGAATTTTTTTTTTGTTCTAATTTTCTAAGCACTCAGTGGTTTTCTTCTTTAAAGCACATTACAGACGTTAAATAATCTGCAGACAGTTACAGAGAGGTAGCTAAGCCACCACCTCTCTCACCCTGAGCCTTTCTGTTAATGACTCTGTGGGAACTCCATTCAACTTAACATATATTTCTACAGTTAAATCAGAATTTGTAGTATGGTAAAATAGCAGGTCAGGCACGGACTTTTTTTTTTGGTTTTGTGTTTTCATTTTTAACTGTGCCACTTACTCATCATTTTAGATGTCTCCTAACATCCAGCTTTTATGATGTTTTTGTTTTGTTGTCATCTCTTTGCAATGAGATGTTTGTTTTCAGCCCTACCCCAAACAACAATTCTTTCTTCTCCTGTTGAGGTGCACAAAGTGTGCATGGATGGTTCATTTAACGTTGCCTTGTCTTTACAGGGCTCAGCTCCCTCTCCTGGTGCTATCATGCTTACCCTCCTTCTAGGCTATCTTCTGCACTGACGTCAAACTCATCTGGCACCTCCAAGAACCAGCTTGTGATTACATCTGTGTTTCTTCTCTCCTCCCAGCAGCAAAAGCTGCTTCATTGCCCAAACCCCTAGAAAAATTGCTGCTGACTCTCCTACGTGCCACTCCATGTAGAATGACAGCTCCGCTGCAGCTTGGAACCTCTGTGCCTAAGTACTAGAAAAACTTATCAGAAGGACAGAGGTCTTGGGAGATTATAACAGTGTCCAATAATGTCCTTATGGGAAGGAAAAGTGTACAAAACCCCTCTATTATGGACGGTGAACAAACTGAATGCCTCTAGTTAGCCTGTTGCCCAAAATGTTCTAGAGCTGGCCCGGGGCTGTGTTCAGTTGGCCTTGGCGAGCCTGTGTCCTTGAACCCTCACCCTGGCTGCTGGGTCATAGGTGAGGAGGCTGAGGTGGATGTTAACCTGCCTTCTCAGAGTCCCTCTGCATTCTGCATGAACCTAGAGCCAGTGCCAATGCAGAATTTAAAACAGATTGGTCAGAACTAAGTTTTTCAGGTCATAAAGGCAGGAAGGCTGCCTTGATGGTGGCAGCTCTGTTTCACCCCTTTTCCTGCCTAAACAGAGCACCAACAAAAACTTCCATTCCACTTGGCCACTCATGTTGGAAGGCATATATATTTGCTCTAGATTTTGATATGGAGATATTATAAACCAGCTCTTTACCAGGAGTCTGTTCAAGCAGCAGTTAGAGGGCTGCATGCTCTCAGGCAAGAATTGCTTGTGCCATGCTGGTGTGAATTGCCCTACATTTCTGCTGCCTTGCGATGTGTACACAGGTAAAAATAGCACTGGCCTTTTAACAGTCACACTGCACACCCAGCACTTACCTGAGAGTAGGCAAACATGGGCACATGGAACTAGGAAATTCAAGGTAGCGATCAAAAGAACATTTGTCTGCTTTGTTCTCCTCGTAATTCCTCCTGTGGATTGGGCTGTCATTTTAAATGTAGCAAGTGCCTGTGTATTCAGCTCATACCACTCCAGATGACAAGTTCCACCTGTTTTGCATTTTATAGTCTTATATTGCAGGACAGTGCCCAAAACTGTTGCCTTTTTAATAGTTAACTCTGTGACAGAGTTACATGCTGCCTAAAACCCAATAAATGGCTTAAAGAAGTATTTGATGTAGGACCATGGCTTTGTAATGCTCTAGTCCACCTCTTTTTTTTTACTTGGGTTTACCTGCATAATGCAGAGCTGTATGTTATCCTGACACATGTGGCAGAGCAGTTCAGAATTTAGTCTGATGTTGAATTTCAGGCCGGTCAGAAGACAGCATTTCAGTCACTGTCATAGATGCATTTAAGTCAAAGTCTGAAAGAAAAATCCTCTTTATATTTGTATATGACTTGATAATTTTCTCTGGATAATGCCACATAATTAAATACTGCTCACCAGCTTACTGGTTGTAAAACTGGCATTTCACTTTTGGGGTGATGATCTTGGAGGAAGGTCTGTATCCTGCACAGTTTCACTGATAGCACATGCCTTCTGGCACCTCCTCTGGGAGGTTTGCACTCCATTTCAGATTTGTCAGCAAGACTAATGCCAGCCCTCCTGAGCATCATGAGTCCAGAGACAGTATGTTCCCCTGACAAAATCCCTAAGTCATGGTACATTACCTGTTGTAAATAGACCTCCAGAAGATATTCCATAGTCTGTGAGTGTGGATAGCTGTCCTAGGAGAATGTGATAGCACGGGACAGTTTTTTTAAGTATTAGAAGTAAGCAGACAGCTGAAAGTGCACCTCCCTGTACGAAGCTGAAATGCACAACTGGGTAAAGACTGTGTGGCATTAGCAATGTCAGGCATTTTAACATTGTATCCCATTTGGAGTACTCTGAACTCTTGCTTCCATCATTTGCCTTTACTACTCTCAAAATCTGTGCAACAAGGCAACAATCCCTTTTGGAGTAATTGGTTTACTTCAGTTGTTTTCATTAGCAAACCTAATGAAAGCAAAAATACTATAAGCAATATTCAAATGGTCACAAATACTTGGGTTTTTTTGGTGTTATTCTGTTCTAGGGCAGGCAAACAGATCCTAGAGATATAAATCAAGGCATTGGAAATAGCAGAAAATATATAGGCAGGTGATAATTTGATTAAAATGCATGGTATTATAAAACATAACAAACCATTCTGTTAGCATTCAGTCTGTATCAATTTTACAATTAACTTTTTCATGTAAACAGGAAAATAGCAGTATTTTGAATTTCCATTGAAAGGTGCCAGAACCAGCAACCTGTCTGTTGCTCTATGGTGCAGGATTAGAAGGAGAATACATGATATTTTTCTCTCTCAAGGGACTTTGAATATGCTTGCAGAATGCACAATGGTAACAAACATTTCCCCAGACTGTTTGGCCTGGTTGTGTCTCTTACTCTCTGGCACTGTGTTAAAGATGTTTTTAGGTGTGTATTTCTGAAGTATGCCTGCCTTGAGAAGAGCTGCTTTATATTATCAGTCCTTTAATTTTTCCCCCCCTTTGTTTGGCACTCCTGGGAGGGAATAAAAGAGTTGAAATAACCACTACTTGCATTGAGTTTAGTTTTACAAGTACTGTTATAACTAAATTATCTGACCAGCCAGCCAGAAAGACTAGAAAGGCTTTAATAAGTCTCCCTAACACACCAGCTGGGACTGCTGAACTTCACTAAAGGAAGCACTACAGATGTATGACTGGGTCATATCTGTTTATCATGTCTGGTTTATCCTTTCCTAAGATGAACTTCCTAGGCCAGTCAGACTTTCAAATAAAGAAGTGTCTACGCCTCCAGTCATTCTCCCTATCACCTCACCATGTGGTCTAACCTTTGATCATAAGACCCGAAGTGAATTAACTTAGATATGAGAGGTTGCAGTCAGTCTTCAAACATGGACCGTATCAAAGCTTGAACATCATGAAGACAGATGTTTAAAAGGCTCAACACCAACAAGATCTAAATGGACACTTTTGCTAATGAGATGATAGCTAGTAAAGACTGAAAAGTGAAGTTTACATTTACACAGCTTGCAGCTGGATGTTCCCATGAATCTCCAGGACTTTTGTCCTCCGTATCTGTGGATTGCCAGGTAATAGATTTGATAAGAACCTAAAACCATTACATAAATGCCCATCCCCTCCAGGGTATGTCAAGCTACAGAACATTTCTGTAGTACCCAACAAAGTGACTCAATCAATATCCTGCAGGATGAACCTTGTCCCTAGAAGAAAAGGGACAGGGTTGCTCTGATATTGACTCTTGTCCTTACAGCTTATCTTCTTTGTACCTTTTTTCTGGCCAGAAAACTACCTACAAAGGGAATGGAAAAAGAGGAAGGGACCAAACCCCCTAACAACTCTAATACAAGACCCCCAGATTTCATGTGCTATGTGAACATAGCAGTAAAACAGCTGAGAAGAGTATTGCCACTGTGTTATATGAGGCATGCATCTTCAAACACTCTGTTAATAATGTTGTTATTCCATTTAGTCGTGCAGCTTAAATTTAAGACCTAGACTTGCTCAGAAGGTCAGTATAAATAATTTAGAATGAATATTCTAATTAGGGTAGTCATGAGAAAAGTATTCAGCAATTTTTAAAAAGCTATGTGACATTTTTATATTTCTTGCTATGTTAATCCCTCATAAACATGTTTTCATTAACAGTTTTTATTGAATGCTAAGATTATTGCAGATGAAGGTCACAACAAGAGTTTTATACAATACAAAATTGCAAAGCAACCCTGCTAATTACTGCCAAAAGCTTACTGCACACATGCCAAGGAAAATATCTAGCAAGACTGCTGGAACAATGCTCTCACAGTCTGACCAAGTGGATCTCAACATTGCATGTACAGGCAACAAGAACGTCTCAGGGCTTCCCCATGGCTTGTGTGCAAGTAGCTAGGAAGAATTTTGAGAGAGAGGAGAAAAGAGTGACAATCCCACAGTGCATAAAGCTGCCATGCTCCCAGCAGATGTGGTTAGGATGGAGCATTTGCCTCCCCAGAAGCTGAGAGTTCTGTTCAGGGTAAACAGTTGTGTTTTCACTCATTTCAAGCCCTTTGTATCTCTCATCTGGAAGAGTTACCAAATAACTCTCAGTGAATTCTCTGCAACTTCATGCTTCACCCCGGATTGACTGTGTGGGTAGGGGCATTGTTCAGGAAGAAAATGCATTTCATTTCCTCATTACCAGATGGCCATGTACAGACAGATAGAGAGGTACGTGTCTTTTCCACATGGAGAAATTAGAGACGTTTGACTAGACTATTAAAATCAGTTTTGTTAGATTAACACGGTCCTCCCAGATGCACGTAGACAAGATAACACCTGGCTAGTACTGATTTTTTTTGGATGTCAGTGATGGGATGATACAGGTAGTTTCCTGTCTTGCAGCATAGTGCATGTATGAATTGATTTTTGTAAACTACATTGAAAATAGACCATGTAATACAAACATATCATTCATGTACCTTTTTCTGTGAGAGTTAAATACATAAAAATTTGCTGTAAGGCCAAGGCTATGGTAGTTATAGAGCTTTTTAGCTTCTTAGGGGGCAAAAGGATGGGTTTTTTGTTTTAATATTAAAATTATTCATAGGGCTCATGGTTGTATTTGATGATCTTAGAAGTCTTCTCCAACCCTAAATGTGTCTATGATACTATGTAAGCTGGTTCTCAGTTCCTGAGCAGACTGAGGCATTCCTGAGATTAACATTCGATGTTTAAAATAAATTCATTTTATCTGGTGCTAATGATCTTTAATAAGTGAATATTTTCTGATGGAACAGGGACATGTATGTAAGTTGTGAGGGAAGAAATCCTGCAATTTCCTTTTGGTGTGTGCAGTGCTTTTACTCCTCCTTGCTCTGTGTGAGCCCATGAGAATCAGATTGTGGTGCTTTTATGTATGAGATATTCCACATTTCTAGTGGGGGAGAAAGTTTTTGGTGAAGGTAAAATATCATGGCCCCATCAAAGTACAAGTGTTTTTCCTTTTTATAAAAACCTCTTCCATCCTGCATTAATGGATGAAGGCTTTGGCAGTAAGACTACTTGCTGACCTTGGAAGGACACACAATAAGAGAGAAGTTAAATGGCCTGCCTGCAGTTAGAAAGCAGAATGTCTCATTCCCAAAAAGTTCCTATTCTTCAGCCTCAAGACTATTTTTCTTTCCCAAAGGCAGTTGCCTTTCTGCCTAGGCAAGAGATATGCCTACTTTGGTGTTTACTATTCAATAAAAGAGGTTTTCAATCTGTGCTTAGACTGCTGGATTCTGCTGATGCTTTCTCATGGCTCTGTGACAGGTATGGAGGAAAATCAAAGTTGTTATTACAAGGCTAAAGTGCATTATATTGAAACCCTCAGTCACTATGGAAAATTTTCAGTCCAACATACTTAGAAAAGATGAAAAATCATTGTCTTGAGATTGTAGTTTCTAAGATCTGGATTAATATTCATATGGGTAAAACTCTGCAGAGTAAATGTAAATCTTCCAACTGCCTCATAATGCCACAGGAGATTCAGTTCTAGACATTTATTTTTATAAATATTAACTCTTCAAATATTAGATATTTCAATCTTTGTAATTTAATATTATTAATGTATTACTAATAACTATTACTTATATAATCCAATAGTATGATGATATATTTATTACAGATGCAATATCCCAGTGACAGATTTAATTTTGCATTCTTAGGGATGTAATTTTACTATGTACTAATATTGTAGTTCTGAAAATTTACTCTCCAAAGCAAATAGATTTCTGAGTACTTCTGAAGCATGGTCAGCAGTCTTTAGTCTTTCTATTGAATTTTGTGTTTTAAAATTTGTGCAGTCCCTAATCTGGGGAGTTTAAATAGACCAAGATCCTTTGGAAATAAATCTCTTGGCAGCCTCTCAAACAACAAGGTAAAGTTGGGCAATGCTCATTTCTTTTGTTAACATGGAGATGTGCCAAGAAGGCTGTGATTCATTCTCTTACCCCAAACACTGTGTTGGTTTGGTTTCTTTCATTCAGTCGTGAAATAAAATCTCCTCCTCCTACAAAGTAGCACTAGCTCGACATTCAGGAAGAGTGGACAGAGTTTTCAGTGAATGCAGTAAATGGCTTCATTTCCATCAATATTTTGAAAGTATTTTTTAAAGTCTGGTAAAATTGTTTGTTTTGTGGGTTGGTTTTTAAAGTTGCCACTGTCAGTAGAGATCAGAGTAAGAAAATGAGTATAGACTGGCTTGAACCACAGAATCTGAAACAGAAACACAGCCTTGAAAGTTTTGATTGTTTATATTTAGGGCTCCACATCATCCAATTGTAGCGAGGGAGGGCAGACACCTGCTTGGATTTCCTGCCAGATTTCCTTAAATGTGAGAATAATTTTAGCTCTGGGAGATTTGTTGGGCCCATTTTGCAGTTACAGAGTATACAGCTGTGGAAGAGCAGTGATAGAAAGGTAAGGGTTACATGGAGGAGTAATTATTCACAGCTACAGTGCAGGAATAGACAGAATGTTGGTAAGGTTGCTTAGCAGCTGTATTCCCACAGTCCAAGCTGTGCTGTGTCTCCACTGAGGATCTAATGTGCTTTCTGTTAAAGTAAAGCTGTTCATGGTGTAGGGGGATATATTTAAAGAGAGAAGAGCTTACTGGGCTTTTCTTACAATAAAAGCAGTCACTATCCACTTACTGCTATTGCTAATACTCGAAATCTGGGCTGGCCATGTTAGACTTCTTTGGAACCAGTGGTTGTTACAAGAGACTTTGTCTCTCTTTCTGCTCTCATTGGAAGTCTTTCAATCTTATAGCCATGCTTGGAAGACTGGCCAGGTCTGGGCCACCACATGCACTGATGTGAGTAGATGTGAGATGCCTAGCAATCTCCACCTGAGAAGCATTTGCTGCACTCTGTTGACCAATGCTCCTCATGACTCCTGCTTGACAGGTAGCCCTAAGCAGAGATGTCTGTAGTGGATTCTGTCCTTGGCAGACCATCTTGTCCCTTCTGATTCTCCTGGCTGCTACTTGTCTAGCTGCTGCTCAACAGCCAAAGTTCACGGGTACCAAGACAATTGGCATTGATCTAAACTGCCAGTCAGTAAAACAAAATTACATATACCAGGAGCTGTTTCAGAAACTGTGGTGGTGCCCAGGCAGCTGTGGGGCTGGAATATATGCTGTCAACCCTGCAGCAGCTAAACTATACAACAGGATGGGAACCTCCAAGAAAGGAATGAAGCAAATAACTGGGACGAAGATCAGTATCAGTCTCCGTGTTTGAAAACAGAGTTAGCAATACCAGCAGGAATTTTAGAGGTGAGAAAGCCCTGTATTAAAACTAAATGTTACTATAGAACCTCATACATAAACAGTATATACGTTGAGAGTTAGAAAAAAGTTAGTGTTTAGAAGCCACCGGCAAAAGTTAGGTTGTGTCTCCAGTTTTTTGTGTGTAGCTTTTCAAGGTTCTGATACATAACAGTTAACTCTTTGTTTAAAATAATCTTTATTCCCACATTGGCTCACTGCATGTGTGTGAGCGCAACTTCAGTAGGCATGGAGGAGTCACAGAAAGGCAGTAGGGAGAGATGGAGAGGTAAAACTCCTACTCTTATTAACATTTTTCTACACTGCAACTCTAGCAATAAAGGTAATGGTTATCCTTCTGTTGCCTGGCACAATGGGCTCTGGGGTGTATAGAGCAAACAATGGTTCTCCAGGGGGCCTGGATACAGCTCATCCACAGCCTTGACTACTGCTCTGAATATTTCATATCCACTTGTGTGGCATTGTATCTCAGTGTTCCTGTGCTGGCTGTGCATCATCTGGGATTTTCCTCTTTATTTTGCCACACACCATGCACCAGAGAATAGGTCTTACTCATCAGAAAGTGATGTGGGAAATGGTGTCATCCCTTTCTTCAAATATTAAGAAAGGCCAAACCAGTGAACTGCCTTTAAATCGTGTAGGATGTGTTTGCTTCCTCCTGTAATTTTAGCAGTCTCATCCTTCCACTATTGCTTGCAATCCATGCATGCTCTGGCCTATGGGACCAGGAGAAGCTGGGGTTGGGAGCATGGGCAGTGGGTGTCTCCGTGTCTGTGTCATTGAACTCAAATGATGAGAGACATAGAACAGAGAGGGTTGTCTGTGCCTGGGATGTGTGGAAGAAATGATAGGTCTGATTAAAGATCTACCCATCCATTGTAGCACTCCAGTAGTGCAAGTCATGCCACCACATTTTTGTGATGACAACTATGTAATAGTCTTCCTGCTGCACAATGCTTTAACAGAAGATCTACTTTTCCTCTGTGATCTCAGCTGCGTGATCTCAGACATCAGCCACTTAATGACTTGCTTTCAAGATGCTTGACTTAATTTTCTCGTTTTAGACTCATATTTAATGCCAAGACATCTTTTATTCATTCACTATGTACACAAGTGGCTGTAAACAACTTCAGCATTTTTCCCATGTCTGGAGAATTTGCTACTATTCTATTATGGAAAAACTCTCCACTCTTCTTCAGTGGTAATGGTCAGATTTCACTCTAATGTTGTTTTGACGTATTTCAATTTTCCCTTGCGAAAGGAAAATATTTACTTGTTTATTATCAGCAGTAAAGTCAAGGTTTTGCTGTTCACAGAAATATATTGCTTATTATCTTTGCAATTCTTTTTTCCAAAGCCTGATGAAAACAACTTGTAATGGAAATTAGCAATGGCTACTACTGAAGAGGGGAACAAAACATTTTTAAAAAATTATCTGTCCTATTAATAGTTACCAAGAAATGACAGGTGATAAAGTAGATATAGTAGATAAAAATCAAGTAATGTTTTAATCTTAGTTAGTTTCTTGTAATGATGAACCAGAGGAGACCCTAATTATGCAGTTACATGACTTAAATAGTCTTGCTATTGCAGATAATTACATTTGCAGCATGCCTTGAAAGTGTTAGTGGAGTCATTTCTCATTTAATGCTTCCATACAGAAGCAGATACATCTCTGTTTGAAAATGTGAAATTAATTCCTCAAGTAGTGGTAACACCACTTTTTAAAGTTTAAAGTGATGTGTGCCTCAGAGGCTGTTTATGTCTGTCTTCACATTTTATTCAGTTGGGAAAGCAAAAAAGAAGAAGGTTTTCCTATGTCACCCAAAACGGGGAGTTCATCTAGCAGATTTACCCAAAGAACATAGTGTTTTCAACAAAATTACAGTTTGTAGGCAGGATACTTCACTAATCTGCACTCAGAATGTAGTCATTTCCATTTCAGTAATTAGGAAAACCAGATATGGTTTTGTAAGATTTTATTTTGACCATGGCAGAGCAGCAATTGGTTGCTTCAATGTTGTCTCACTAGGAACCTGCTCTGTCTTTTGTGTATTATAGAGAGGATGGAAGTACTAATGTGGGAAATTTTAAGCAAACATTTTGCTTCCAATTTAAGCTCTCACTCCTAACACTCCTGAATATTTATCCATGTCTGTCTATATAGCTTGAAATTACAGCAATTTTTAAACAATTATTGAATTATATTTCTTTTTCTCAGAATTTTTTTGCCATTTAATCTGTGTATATTGTACAAAGAGATCTTGGAATGCCAAGTGTAATGGGGATCTCAGAAATATAATATGTAATAAATGTTTAAGTGCATAAGAAGTTGTAGGACTTAAGCAGAAATACAATGGGATTCAATGAGAGGGTCACCTTCTCAACCGCTTCTCAGGTTATATTTTTTTGTTTATCCTGGAAATCATTTACAGTCAAATTACCAACTTGTACATAAGAATTAGTTAAAGGAGAAAAAGAATATTTTCAAAAAATGGGATTTCAAAATTGTCCCTTGTTGATTGTACTTACAGGCACCTGAAAGATGCATCCTTATGCAAATGCTGTATCTTTTATTTTCTGAGGGTGGCAACACCTCAAACTTTCAGTGAATTAAAAACCACATTTTCTGGCATGTCAAAAAGATGGGTCAAAGTGCTGGATCAGAATGAAACTATGCACCATCTGTTTTACTACAGTAAACAGTGCTAGGAAAAGGTCATAATCTGTATAAATAGAATAGTTTGGGTTGGAAGGGACCTTTAAAGGTCATCTAGAGCAAACCCACTGAAATTAGCAGGGACAACTAGATCATGTAGTCCTTGTAGCTCAGTGAGAAGAATAGATGCAATATCATTCCAAGTGTTTTTCTTCCATGTGATGCTTTTCCTCACTGTGCCAAGTGCCTGCAGGTAAAAGAAGGCAACAGCATTTCAGGGAAAACCAGTGAGATTAAAAGGCCCCCACATCCTGCTGTCATGAGGATGATACTTTGTCACCGTATTCGCTCTCATGAGTAAAGCGCTTTCTTGTTCTGTCTCTGTTCACTTTGAGCAAACCAGCGTGAGAGGCTGCACATCAGTATTCAAGGCACACCGTGACGTGGGGAATCTGGAAGGGGGGGCTTGACTTGTTCCCTTCTAAACAGGATTGAAATTGCTGAGTATCTAGTTCTCACAGACTCCCTTTTTCCAAAGGCCTTCAAAGGGTTTCACAAAATCAACCATATGTAGAGGGCAATAAACGGCTTGTGAAAGAAAAGTGAAGGATTAGCCCTCGGCAGAGGCAGTGCTCTTGCTTTTTCCCCTGGGCAGCACTGGCTCTCAGGAGCGCCCCGCGCCCCGTGCTTTGTCTCACCGGGAGCTGTGGAAGGAGCCTGTCGCACCAAGGACGAGTGGCAGGTGCTTTCCCAGGGGCTGTCTGCTATGTGCCTGGGCTCTGCCCAGGGAGCAGGGCAGCCCAGGTCTCACAAAACTGCCCTGCAGGCTTCCCGCATACCCAGCCGCCGTCTCCGCATTCCACATTATTAGCAGGATTGTGTTCAGGACTGCGGGAGGCAGCGGTTCTTTTCCAAGAGGGTGTGATGGATTTGCGGTAGGGGACCTGTGTCAGTTGGTGCTTGGCAAATGCTGTGAGAGGCTGTGGGTCGAGCGGCTCAGGGAAGCTATTAACAGTCTCTGTTGAGAAGCTTATATTGCCTCAATAACATGGATCATTAATTTTGCCTTTTAATCATTAAGAAAATGCCTTTGTTTGATGGAATGTTTGGGACAAAGTAAGATGTAAGAAACTTTTCTGGTTTTCTTACTCATGTAGCACTAGCTATTAAGTCATTCACTAAGCTTTTAAATAGCCTCTTTTTCATAATTTAAACCTGATGGAACAATTCTATTTGTATGTATACAAATTAGTTCCTGCTAAATCATTATTTTGAGTTGTCTTGCTTTCTGAGCACTCTGTGTCTGTCGATGAGGAACCCAGAGCAATAGAAATGTGATGCAAACAAATTAAAGGAAGTGTTATAGGAATCTACTCAAGGCATTTATCCTGTATAAATGCCAGTTCCTAATTAAATTATGAGGAAATAATTGGAATTTATTCCTGCTAATATACATTCTTTTCTCCTTTTAAAAAATGTTCACTGCAAGATTAAGATGTCTTCTCTTTAAGTTCCCTCTCTCTCTCTCTCCCCCTTTCTCAGCATGCAGCCTGTTGTTCTCTGCTCAGTGCCATTTTCACTTGGTTTCCTCTCCTAAAAATCAAGCAGGTAAATAATCAGTCTCCGGGGCAGGCTGTGATTCATAAAGGAAATAAGCAGTGAGCCATGCACAAAAAATTCAGTGATGGGTTAAAAATAAGAAGTGCATCTCTCTGTTTTCCTACCATCACCCCATGCAGTGAAGGACATAAATAGGTGTTGGTGGCTACTAACCTACATCCTTTTTTTGTCTTGAATGTATGTGGTTGTACACGAGTCACCAACAAGAGCAGGATTTGCAGCTCCTCTGGAGGGTCTTCAGCAGCTGCTGGGTGTTTTGCCCACAGAGACAGGGCTGGAGCCCAGGCAGCTGAACCAGAGCACCAGGGGCTTGTGCCACAGTCTCCACAAGCTGATTGCTGCCGACAGCACTCTGTAGAATGAAGTGACTATGTGTTCTTTAATGTCTGTTGCAAATATTCTGCATCCAAAGATGCACAAATGGCAGCTGCCTATTCCCAGAGTCAGGTGTCACCCCGAGCAGGTAGGAGTGAATGCCTCTCTGGAGATGCACTCTGCTTTCCAACCCAGTACAGGTGCCTTTTTCATGCCCTTGTTCCCCATGAGGCTGACAACACCTGCTCTACCACTGCCTGCTTCTCTCCTGGATCTCAGTCTGTTCCACTTACTGAGGTTTCCCTTGTGCCAGACTAAAAAATGTCTTCCACATGTACTGGGCACTGTACAGCTTTCTTGAAAGTGAACATCTTGCATTTAGATAACTGAGGTTATTAATGCAGAAAATCAGTGCCAGTTTGTTATGTTTGGAGCCTTTCCATGGTATGTTCATTAAAATCTCACTGTGGTGGATTTTTTCAGTAAAATCTTAAAGAGGCTTTTTATATCAGCAAGCCATAGAATGCTTTTAAAGGTTAAAATTAATATTATTGAGTTTCTTTTACTATCACTATAACTCCTTTTTTAACCATAAAAAAACCGTACCAATTCAGTTTCTAAACTTATTATGAGTTTCTAAACTTACTAGAAAAGAAGTAACCAAATTACAAGCAAGCAGTGCATTTCAAAATATGATTTACAAAATCGTTACTGTCTTAATAACCCAAAACACTAAAAAACACCAGTAATATTGTGGGGAACCTTAAGGACAGCCCCAGAAAAATGCAAATTGTAGTGTTATAGACAGAAAATGTCTTAACAGGGACATAACTGTGACAGGAGAGGGATGAGCTTTCCTTGGCCTTTACTAAAGGCTCATGCTCTTCCCGCTTTGTAAAACATCAAGAAGCACATGATGAGTAAAATCGATTCATATGGTTCATGATTCCTCACAACCTCAAAAATTGGACTTTATATTGCTGTTTTATCATATTTAGTATAGATATGCTCCAGTGCTGACAGCAGTGCAAATGCAATTACAATGCAGCTACATCTCCCATTGCCTGTTCTGCTGCTGCTCCTTATTAGGCACTTTCCCAATGGAGTCTGGCAATGTACAGTTTTTGATGTGGTAAATGAAATCATAAAATCACAGAATAATTTAAATCAGAAGTGGTCATCTAGTTCAATCTTCACTCAACATAAATCCAACAGAATCAGGTGATACTGGGCCTTCAAGTTTTACATTTCTACAGAGAAGGAATTTGTTTCCTGTTAAATTGGGATTTTCATTGGGTTCATTTCTTCTCGTCCCATTGTCATCTGTCCCTGAGATGATTCAGGTGTTTCCTCTGCTGAGCCTCTTAAGGTTCAACAAACCCAGCTCTCAGCCTCCTCTTGTATGTGCTGAGCTTCAGTCCCCTGACCGATTTGGTAACCCTGTACTGGACTTAGGTCAGACAGGCAGCATGCAGTGAGCTTGATTGTGCTATGACAGAGGGAGATTAAACACTGCTGTGTAGGAGTGAGAATGGGAGGAGACGTGGAGAAGAACTTACTCTTTCCAGGTTTCATAAAAATAGGAAGAAACCCTGGAGATGCTACATCCAGAATAGGGGGGATGCTGTGGCAATTGAGTGAAGTAACTTCTCTGCTCTGCAAGGACACCACTTACATCAACCTGTGCCAATGACTACTTAATCTGTTAAAAGCAAAAAATAATAGCCTCTCTTTGGCATGAGAGGGTGGCTCAGAAAGGTGAGGAGTTCTTGAGAAAAGAGAAGGATGGGGGTTTGGAGGGCAGGATGGATTGAGAGCTTCAAGGGATATGCACCCGATTCACCAGTTTTGATGAAGCCTGAGAGGCTCGTGTATGATCTTGGGGTGATGAATGAACCTGATTGCCCCAGGTGGGTAATAGAAATGGATGAGAATGTGAAATGGACAATATAAGCTGCCATCATGTACTGCTGGAAGACATAATCTAAATTATAATCTAAACTTCTGGCCTCTAAACTTCCCCTGTTCAAACACAACACCAAAAGGATCACCAGCACTAGGATTAGAGCCACATGAGAGGGGAAATGTCTCCTTGTCAAACTCATTTTCCTTGAGCCCAACTACTGGATTGTGACAGTGATGCTCAAGATCCTGTTGTTTCAAAGAGGAAACATTTCTCTCATGGCCTCAGGTCAACTGCAGGTTCAACCAGAGTCTTCAGCTCCCCTTCAGTGCTCTTTGTTGTGCTTGCAGAGCAAGCACAGTGCTTCAGACTTTGTATTTTGCATTTCTAACCCATCTGCTTTGATGGTGCTTTAAGGACAATACAATCAAACCCTAACTGGTAGGTAAACTTTGTTTTGCCAGCTGAGACTGCCTCTGACATGAATAGACAAGTCATGTTATGCATAGACAAGGAGCCAGCCATGGCCTGTGGGTTTGGACTTTCAAACAGACCTAACACTAAACTGCACTAGAGGTTGACAGTGGTAGAAGTTCTTGGAATCTTGGCCTATGTTCCCCAGGTCTGTCACACAGTGGTCTCCATCCTTTCTCTCCCTGCTCATCCTCCGTGCCAGGTTGCCTCAAGCAGCATGTCAAAACCTTCTGTTTATTTTCATAAGGTAGCTGTAGATAAACATGTTCCTGATACTTATCACTGCAGGGTGTTTAAATGGTTGAAAGTGCTCTGCAATTCTTTGAGCCTCTGCCTGCCTGCTCCCAGCCCTGGTCACTGTATTTGCAGCTGGTACAGGGGAGGAGATGCCATCTTAATTCAATGTGGGTGTTGCCTCAAGCTTTCTTGAGTAAAATGCTTGCCATTTACTCCTAAAATCAAACTCTACTGTGCTTTTGCTTACATGATTGTTGAACAGGTCTCCATGAGATGCAGCTGTCCTGTAAGAAGAGTCCTCAGACAGTGTGGTGAAGCTCATACAGACTCTCCCAGGATGATAGATGGGTTGATGTCACTATGAATATCCCTGTTGTTGTTTAGACTGACAATCTCTCTCCCTTTTTTTTTTTTTTTTTTTTTTTTTTTTTTAATGTAAGTACTGGTTGAATACCCTAGATAACTCCAGTATCCAAAACATTTTTGGGACAAGCCATGCTACTACTGTTCTCTAAGGGCAGGACCACTGCCGGAGGTAGTGACCTCTTCCCTGTTTAGAAGCTCCATGATATTCTACAGAGAATGAAGGGGGGAAAAAGAGATGCTCCAACTGACTTGCTTTCAGTGCCTGCCAGTGCATGTAAGTGGCAGTGCAGGCCCTCTGTATTTGGTATATTCACACATTCACCAGAATTACTCTTTCTATGTGACTCAGGAAGAATTATTTTATTCTATTAAAGCATGTTGGTGAGGTTTGAGGTATCTGACCATCAAAATGGAAGGATTAATTCATTTTCATTTACCTTGTGTGGGCTTCAGGATATCTGAAACCTTAAGGGCCACATTTTGATTGCTGACTATTTTAAATGGGAAACTTGCTGTTTTGCACTTCAGTAAAAATGACCCAGTTGTGCATTTCTCCTTTGACAGCCAGCAGAACCACAGCTGCTCTACGCCTGTGTGAGGCACATTCCTTCTTGTCTCTTAGCTTGTCTCCTAGCAGCTGGCTTGTGGGTGTGTGTATATTAAAAAAAAAAATCACTTAAATGTGAAAAAAAGCAGATTGATTTTGTTAAAGGAAAAGAATTCTTTATCGATTTTTCTTTCTCACTCTCCCCTAACTGTAACAGGTGTGTAGACGTGAGAAAGGCCCATCCTTGCAATCACAGCAGAATGTTGGGATAGCTCCATGCTTTCCCTGGAAGATCCTGTATGCATGCCAAAGCATTGTGTAGTCTACCAGCTTGTGAAAAATCAGATGTGAAATCTCTGCCATGACATCGCTGCCAGTGAAAAATGCAGCCCCCTTAACAAAAACACTTGACAAAAGTGTGTTAACTGGCTACTGAGATGTAGGTAGATTTTTGCCTCTTTGAGTTCCTCTCAGCACTTATTAGATATGAGAAAATCTGTGCAGTAGTTTCCATTGATCTTCCTGTAAAATTATGATGTTTTATTTTTCAGGCAGTTTCCAGTCTCCCCCGATTAAACCAGCACTTTTACTGTGATACGTGTCCTGCTTAAGAGATGAGGGTTTTTCCTATTTGATTCATGTAATTTCCTTTTGGCTTTGAATTTTTAAACAAGTGTAATAAATTGTGACAAAGTGCAGTGTTCACTCAACATCTGGATACTTTTGTACATTTCTTAACTCATTATGATAGTTAATACCAATTTACTGTGTTTCCAAAATTTTTACAGGCCATCTGCATTACTGTAATTTCTTTCCTGCAATTAAATAAAGATTTTAAAAAATCTTTTTTCCCAGCTAGGGTTACAGGTGTTTGATATTCCAAATGTTGGGATGACTTTGGCTCAGAGTGGGCTCCTGAAGCTGCCATATGTTCCTGTGGTGGGTATGTCCTGCAGACCCTTCCCATGGTCCCATCACAGTATCCATCTCCCTACTCCCAGCAGTGGGGCATCTCCAGCTGGCAGCTGTGCAGGGCTATGCCAAATCCTGCTGGGATTTTGTTCAAACTTAGGCACTTGAATTTGTTCTGTTTATCCTCTTAGATCCGAGCACGAACACAGCACTCTGAATGAAGAAAGGTCACTGCTATTTGCAATTCCCTCTGAAACTAATTATTATGGCTGTTTTCATAGATTCATAGAATTGTTTAGGTTGAAAAAGACCTTTAAGATTATCAAGTCTAAGCATTAGCCCAGCACTGCCAAGTCCACCATTAAACCATGTGCCTTAATGCCACATCTACATATATTTTAAATACCTCCAGGGATGCTGATTGCCCCACTTCCATAGGCAGCCTACCTCCAGTGTACGAACATCCTTTTGGTAAAGAAATTTTTCCCACTATCCAATCTAAACTTGGTGTGGTGCAACTTAAGGCCATTTCCTCTTGTCCAGTCGCTTGTTACCTGGGAAAAGAGGCTGACCTCCACCTCATAACAACATTCTTTCAGAAAGCTGTAGAGAGTGATGAGGTCTTTCTTGAGCTAAATGACCCCAGCTCCCTCAGTTGCTCCTCATCAGACTTGTGCTCCAAACCTTTCCCCAGCTCCATCGCCCTTTTCTGGACACACTCCGTGAGAACACTGTGGGAAATGGTGTCAGAAACTTTACTGAAGTCCAGGCAGAAGACATCCACAGCCTTTCCCTCATCCACTACGTGGGTCAACCTGTCACAGAATGAGATGAAGTTGGTCAAGCAGGATTTGACTTTCACAAACTTGTGCTGACTGTACCTGACCCCCTGGTTGTACTGTACATGTTGCATGATGGCACTTCAGGTTATCTGCTCCATGACTTTCTCCAGCACCACAGTCAGATTGACAAACCCCAAATCCTCATTCTTTTCTTTCTTGTAGAGGGGTGTCACCTAGGCTAACCTCTAGTCTACTGGGACCTCTCTGGTTAGCTAGGACTGCTGGTAAATGATGGAAATTGTTTCACTGAGCTATTCTGGCAGCTCCCTTAATACACTTGGGTAGATCTTATCTTCTATGCTCTTGTAGGACCTCATTGAAATGTTTTGTAAACATTGGTTAAAACCATAAAATATATATATAATAGTTTTTTGTGCCAGCTGAAGCCCTGAGTCTGAAGCCATTTGGCTGGAGTGAGGACACCTCTTGTCCACAGATATGGAAGACTTCTTTCAGGAGTAGTACTTAGCAAACAATCAAGTCTCTCTACTGCTAAGTGTCTCAAGGCAGATCCAGTATTGTGCGGTTTAAAGGTCCAGACAGTGGCTAAATCATAACAGAAATAGAGACAATAAATTCCTTCCAAACATCATGAGGACTCTCCTTTTCCAGAAAACACTGTGAGGTTACTTTGTCTTCATTGTCCTGTCTGTTTTGACTGCTGAATATCTATGGTAAAATCTAAACTAGGGCTATTAAACTCATCACTAAAACTTAATAGGAAGGAAATAAATTAAAAATCCAAGTACTCCAGAAAATGATGACTTCCATTTCAAAGACTAGGTACATGCACCCATTTCCCAGAACATATGCTTCAGGCACACAAAATGGACAAAGTGGATAAAGTAGACAAGGGCAAAATTTACTTTGGAGACACTATTGTCCTGAAACAGAAGACTAATGTTAGGTCTATGAACTAACTGGATTCTGGAATAGGTCCAGAGCGGAGCACCTCTCCTCACTGGTGTGTGGCTGTGATTCTGAGACCAGCCACCCCCAAGGAAGAACGAGTCTTTGTGAATCATTCTCTTAATATCAGCTGGACTGTTGTTTTCCCCTACATGATGTTTAGTAAGAGCTGTGTAGAACATGTGCAGAGTTGTTGGATGACTACATATTCCTTAGTTTAAACCTTTTTTTTATTCTTTCAAGTGTCCCTGAGGGTGATTACTTCTCTCTTTTTTTATGAGTCATCACTCCATCTTTTGCGTAAGTAAAAGGCAGGTTGACTCAACTCAACCTTTTCACAGCCCTGATAATATATTGATTAAGTCTTGTTTTCAGGCTAGAAAGACCCATGGTCATAAGAAAAACAAGAGAAAAATCTAATTTTTTTTCTCCATAGACGTTCCTTAGACTTCATTGAATTTCACAGAAGTAGGAAGAGTCACAAACATGGTTTTGTGCTTCTGGTTTGACTATTAGACTATATTCATGTTATACAGATCTTTAATATCTAAAAGGATGTTGCATTCAGAACAACAACAAAAAAAAGGAGTGTTTTTTTGTACCCAGCAAATACTTGCTGCACATGAGCATCATATATTTTATTGCAAGATGGATTAGAAGTACAGAAAAGGGGTTTTTTTTAAGTAAAATAGCATATTATGTGTTTCTGAATTTGCCTGATTATTCCCAGGTAGACACCCCTCACCAGTGCCCTGTGGAGATATTCACGCAAATTTAGCAGCTTTGAAAAGGAAGGATAATGAACTGTCATGAGCTGGTTGGTACTGACAGGGAGGAGCACTTTCAGCATTAAAACTATTGCAGGGGAAAATCTTCTGAGCCCTGTGCTAGAAATGCACTGATAGCAGTTTTCCCTTGCATCTTACCATACTGGCCAGGACTGAGTTGCAGTTCTGAGGACTTCTGAGGAAAAGAAACTCACAAATAAGCTGAATGTGAGTGACTCACTGTGACTTTGCTGGAAGTCTACAGTGTGAAGATTGAATAGCCTGGTCAGAAAAAGATGAAGGTTTGGGAATGGTTGAGAGAAGTAGTGCAAGCTGTTCTCTGGAGGGAATTCTGAGTTATGTTTGCTGAAGGCTGTTACCTTCCCAGAAATCCTGTTTAAAATAAAATTGTACATACTTGATCTCAAACACTGTGATTTATGTGAGGTATGAACAAAGTATTCATCCTAAATTTCTCTGACTGTATATGGGTGTATGTTCTACTGCCTGTGAAACACAAAATGATACATTGGGAGGAATTTACAGGAGAGCTAAAGTCTACCTGAAAGAATTGCAGCTAGAATTACAGAGAAAGTACTATCTGAATACTCTAACTTTTATTAGTGGAAGAAGATCCATCCTATATATCACCTGGGAGTAAATAATAGCAGTGTGGGACACAACACTTGCGGCTTGTTCACTCAGTGTGCAGCAGGATAGAGCTGTCAAAGTGATCATCATCTAATTTTGTGTTCAACTGTTGTTCATGTGTGTTTGATCCTTTGAATTATATTCTTGCATGCTCTGTGACTGTGATCTGTAATTAAATCCCATCAAAAAGGAAAGCTATCCCCTTGCATCTAAAAATATGCTTTGCAATTTATGATATAAATTACAATATGATTTTGCATTAATCAGTAAAAACAGGAGGACCGTCAGATCAAAAACAGTTTGTAAAAACTACTCTGGACATCATGAGAGAAGACTTTGGTCTCTTCAAGGGTCTCCTTGGTACAATGCCATTGGATAGAGCCCTGGGGGGGAAGAGGGGTCCAAGAGATCTGGATGGTTTTCCAGGATTCTTTCCTCCAGGCTCAAGCACAATACATCCCTAAAAAAAAAGTAGCTTACAGAGGGTGAAAGCAGAGAAAGGTATCCTCAGAGGAATACAAAGAAATTGTCTAAACAGCCAGGGATCTGGTAAGAAAATCTAGAGCACTGGCAGAAATAAATTTGGACAAGGATAATAGTAATGTACATCAGCAATAGAGGAAAGACTATTGAAACTGTGGTTCCTCTCAGAAAGGATATAGGAGACCTAGTTACCCGGGACATAGAAAAGGTTGAGGTACTCATGACTTTATTGTCTCATCAGCGAGCATTCCAGACACAGCATCCAAGTTGCAGAAGGTGATAGCAGGGACTGAGAGAATGAAGAACTGCTCGTTGTAGGAGAAGACCAGAGAAGGGCTCGTGTGAACCCCATGAAGTTCAACAAAGCCAAGTGCACAAGGTCCTGCACCTGGGTCAGAGCAATCCCCAGCACAATTACAGACTGAGTGAAGAATGGATCAAGGTTAGCCCCGGGGAGAAGGACTTAGAGGTGTTTGTGAATGAAAAGCTGGACATGGGCTGGCAGTGTGTGCTCACAGCCCAAAAAGCCAACCATACACTGGGCTCCATCAGAAGCACTGTGGCCAGTAGATCAAGAAAGGTGATTCTCCCCTTCTACCCTGCTCTTGTGAGACCTCTCCTGGAGTGCTGGATCCAGATTTGTGTCCCCAAACAAAAGAAGGCATTGACCTGTTAGAAGGAGTCCAGAGAAGGGGCCCTGCATTGGTCACAGGGTTGAAGCACCTCTCCTATGAAGATAGACTGAGAGTGTTTGGGCGATTCAACCTGGAGAAGAGAAGGCTTCAAGGACACGTTACAGAAGCCTTCTAAAAGGTTAAAGAGGGACTTTTCACAAGGGCATGCAGTGATAGGACAAGGAGGGAATGGCCTTCAGCTGAAGGAGGGTAGGTAGTAGATTAGATGTAAGGAAGAAATTCTTTACTATAAGGATGGTGAGGCACTGGAACAGGTTGCTCAGAGAAGTTGTAAACCCCTCATTCCTGGAGGTGTTCAAGTCCAGGTTGGATGGGGTTCTGACTGAACAGGTTTAGTGGAAGGTTCCCTGCCAATGGCAGCAGGGCTGGAACTAGATGATCTTTAAGGTCCCTTCCAACCCAAACCATTCTATGATTCTATAAATGTAGATTACAAATATAATTTTACTTTTAAGAATGAAACTCTTGGAATATATTTAGGGTTGTATTTGTATTTTGCTGCTAGAAACAACATCATGACTGGTGCAGAAGCAAGAGAACTGCATTGCAGAACACCATATATCTCTGGATATATGTAGGTCTTCAAATAGCTATCACTTGGTCATGAAAGAAAATTTTAAAGTACTGTTTTTTAAATTCATCCACAGTTAAAATAATACAAAATGTGCAAAATGGAGTTACTGACAAAATAGATTAGTTATTTTTTTCAACTGAGAAAGCAATTAAAGGGTTTACTGAAAAATAAGTGTTTCCTTTTGTGGTCCATGATTCCTCAAACAATTTAATGTCAAAATGCTTTTCATAGACTGTTACTAAATAGTTGAAAGAGAAATCATCCATTGTGTGTCTACTTTAACGACAACAATGAAACTGGAGAAAGAGAATTAATATTTACTTTCACTCAACTGCTTTTCTCACATCGTGAAAACATCTCAGTGAGAAACTCATCATTTTACCTTGAAAGCTTTGCGTCATACCGTCACAGAACCATAGAACAGACTGTCTTATGTTGGAAGGGACCTTTAAAGGCCATCTAGTCCAACCCTCTGCAATGAGCATCACACTTTTTAATTATTCTTTTCCTTGTCTACCAAAGGAGTTTTAGAATTACCAGGTGTTTCATCTTATTTTGTTAACATGAATACATAGAAATGTTGAGGTATGTCGCCTCTACAAAGTCATTGAAGGGTGAAGGGATATGAAATTGGTTTTCAAACTGTGAAAGATAGTAAGTTATGCAAGGACTTCCTGGCTGACATTAAAAAAATAAATTTATATAAAATTTCAAGTTATTATAAAGGGGTAATGATGAAGAGAATTAAGTAGATAAATACCATTTAAATTTATTTCACACTATATTCCAAATGAGGATACATCTTTAAAATGAGAATCAACAATTCCCATATACCTCCAAATTTATTACTTAATCTGTTAAGTCAAGAATAATTTACTATGGTGAATTATTAGGAAGCCAAAGACCTGTGGGATGACTCAGTTATTTTTGGGGGAGCGGGGGGCGGGGGGGAGGCCAGGAAAAGAAAAAAAAGCCAGTTATGTAGGAAGACAGAGAAAGAGGTTTATATGTTGTGTTGAGGTTGAGGGGAATGTAGGAGCCTCTGTCATCAGAGTTGTCTTAGAAGAAGGTGCACTGTTTGATCTTTGAAGAATAGCTATCTCGGTATCAGAAAGCTCACCAAGATTGTGACACTTCTATAGACCTTCATCCTTAAATTCAACAGTAGAATAATTAGTTTTCTTGTGTAAGCAGGAGTTCATACATTGCAGAAATCTGCTACATGTTGCTTCTAAGAACAATCTTTCAATCACACAATTTCATCTGTACGCATAAATGGTTTTATTAACTGATTTTAAAAGAGATATTGAAATAAACAATACATTAAATTGATGCTAAGTGCAGTTTTAAACAGCCTTCATCCCAACTGTACCTATTGTTTGTGATTTCTGTACTATTTCTCCACAAAGGTTACCTTTTTAGTGAGTGCGTCTTTGGGAAAAAGAACTGGAGACAGTTGGATCTGAGGGCAGGGTATCTTATATACTGTCTAGACAGGTAAAACTCCAGTTTCATTTTATCTAACTTAAAAGACTTAACTGGGATATCTAGGCAGACTCAGCCTAGGTCAATAGAGAAAGCATATCCCAGAGATGAAGAGAGATGTCATGCACCATAGTTCATGCTTTTCTGAAAGTGGATGAAACGCAAACTACTTATCTGTACATGAAGAAGTTAATACGCTACTATCTGTGACACAAAGTTTGATTCATATATATTAATCTATTAAAGATGTCTAGTCAGTCAACACTTTTACAGTTTAGCAGTACGTAAAAAGACTCCATCCAAGCGGTTCTGAAAATCAGAATGTAGTAGAAGATGCCTCATGAGGATGTTTAAGTTGAAAAGTGGCTTTGTCCAAGAAAAAAGGACACATGTTTAAGCAATCTTCCATCAACCTGACCTCTAGATATTGCAACCAGTGTTTCAAGTGTGGGCATCACAAGATGCTCTTCTTCAAAACATTCTGGTCTTGCCTGCACGTGGGCACAACATCTGAGGAATAGCTGTCAGCATGGGATAAATGTCTGCTCTTTATCATCATGTACATGCCTGTTTGTTCATGTCTTTAAAGTAAATCAGCTTAGCATGGTATTAAAAACTGAAAGACGAAAAGGTAAGAAGCAAACTGAGACAGAGAATGCCAGCTCAACCAGATTTACTAGCAAATCCAAAGCACCCAACAAAACAAGTACACCTCAAACTGTGCCTCAGCAACAAAAGGAAGTGAAGCTAAACAGCCTGTGCAGTTTTGCCAGTCACTGCTTTCATGGCTAACAGCAGCACAAGACCTTACAAGATATATGAGAAAACATCAATCAGGGAAAAAAAGAATCATAGTCTCAGCACCATGCACTTCACATAAGGGAAAACTATTAAGGTGTGCCTGAATGTTCCACACTTGAAAATAATATGTTTCTAAAAATGTATGTTTTATAGCACTTGATCTTGAGGCATCGCTAGCTGTTACATTCAGATAATTTCCTCATCCTACTGGAGGGGCTGCTGACATTATAACAGATTGAGCATGGAGATCTGGCTAATTTTTCAGAATGAAATACACTTTCCCACACAATACAGCTGAAAGCAGCAGTTACACAGGGCTAGGAGGGGAACAAAGAGCTGCCAGAATCCAAAAGCTGACAGGCTGGACAGGAACCAAGGTCAGCATAGTGCAAATCCATGCTATGATCTAGTACCAGATGCCTCATGAGGAAGGCACCAGAAAACAGCACTGTCCAAATATGGTATACTTTTCACTTGGAAATGTCTCTTCCACTGGGAGTGGAAATTGCAAATCTGTGTAGTTAGGAATCCCCTTAGCCACAGAAATAGGGAGGACTTCCAAATCACCTTTGCTACTAGTTTGTGATAATACCAGGTATTGTTTGTCTAAAACTTACAAGTCTTCAAATTATTGAAAATTCTTTGCCACATATTCTTGTCTTTTGTGCTGTGGCACAAGAAGAATCTTGCTGAAGGACCTGTGAAAGGTTTAAGACACAATGCTTTTTTTTTCAAAGAACAAAATATATCATTTAATTCATAATGAAACTAAGATGGAAACAGCATGTGTCAAGAAGAATTTTTTGAGGAAAAATTGTATTCTGTCTCAGTAGTAGATGCAGCCAGTTCATAGATGACCAATGGAGAACCTGCAGTGGTTTGATGTCTTTTTTTTAAAATTTGGGTATTCTTAGTATCTCTTACTAAGTTTGGGATATTTTTTTAGATTTTGTCTTCCATGACTTGTGCAGCAGTATGCATCTTGTCAGTGATAGCTGTGATGATGTTTAGAGGAAGCAATTTATTTTTCTCGTGGATTTAGTTCAGTTTGGATGGCAATTATTTTCTTACAAAGATGCTGGGTTTGCTGGAACTTGTTCTACTGAAGTTTGTGTTTTGTTTAGGCACATTCTATGTTTACCTTTTTGTTGTTGTTGCAATCTTTAGGACATTCACAGTATTATGAAGCAGACCATTTTTTCTAACTTTTGGGCTTTTTTGGTGTATGTACATAAACAGACAGACATAGAAATATTCAATATGAATTACATACACTATATGATGCATATGCATAATTTGCATAATATTTTCAAGATAAAATGTACTGGATAATTTATTAGACAGACACCAGTTAACATATTACAGACAACAGTTAAAAAATCGTTTTCTGCATTTTTAATTTCATTTAGCCTTTTTTTAACTTCAGGACACTTGACTGAAAAGCCTTATGTTAAAGGCTGCATCCTGCCAGCAGCAGAAGCCATTCAGTATCCTCTGAATTCCTTTGGAATTTAGGACCTGAAGAACTTGCAAGTATGAGCCATTGTCATCACCTACTGACATCTCACACCATAAACCCACAAACCTGAAGGGGCCCCTGTGGCTCTGCACAAACTAATGTGAAAGTCTGGAACATTTCTGGTGATGGGTTGAACCAGTGCAGAGCAGAGTGGGACAATCACGTCTCTCAAATGTCTGGCAATGTCCTGATGCACCGCAGGACATAATTGGTTAAGCATTTGCATTCACCATTAAAATCAGGCAGGCTATTAAATTATTTTCTTGTCTCAGTTTCATAACTCAGTGGTTCTGGTTTTGAAATAGTACAAATATATCCCCCGCTGTGTGCTGTGCTACAATGAAGTGGTGAGATAACCCAGAGGTGAGCAGTCCTGTGTTGCAGAGCCAGCAGAGGTACAGCCATCATAGTGATGGGTGACAAAGCTCTATTTCAGCCTCATCTCTGGTCTTTTGTGTGGGTTTTTTTCCCTCGATTCTTGTGTAGAGATCATTGCTTTAGAGGTTAGCTTAATTCTCTGGGTTGTAGAAGGGCTTTCATGGTCTGCATTGCCACACCACAGGGAACACAGATTTGGCAAGATGAGATTGACTGAACATAATGCAGTGAAAAAAGAGACGGATGGTGCTTGAGGGAGGTGGGGCCTGATCTGCAGGTTCCAGGATGGACATGGTATGGGATGCAAAATGATAGGAGGTTTCAGGTCTTTTTATCAACTATCCTGAAATTGCCTCAGTTGTTACAATGCAAGCCTTTTAATTGTATGTCTTGATAAACATTCCAAATTTCTAGAGAGAAAATATATTTCTTTTAAAGAAATTGTGAATTAGAGCCCAGGAGAAAATCCTTTGTAAGTATGAAATACTGGTGGATGATGCCATTTGGAGTCTGAAAGTCAGAAAACACATGCTCCTTTCTGCTGCCTGGTGAGATGGTGGTGTTGGGAAGGGGCAAGGTGCTTGCACTGGAGCAGGGGATTTCCTCCTCCTCTGTTCCACGAGTAGTCAGCTGTAATGGGGTGACTTTGTGCCCTCTCAGACAGGGGTGCAACCCAGATCGAAGGGAAGGAGGGACAAGACGAGGAGTGTAACACTGCCTGGCTGCAGCACATTGCCTCTTTGCCTGCCTTGTACTGGCAGCCTGGCACTGCTTAAGGCTGTCCTTGAATGTGCTCTTGTGCTTCTGCTCTCATGTTGGCATCAGGAGAGGAAGACCAGAACAGTGCCCCAAACCATCTCTGTCTCTGTGATTTCTCCTGGGGTTTCATCAGCTCAAACCCCTTGTGATGATACTTCTCGAGACTCAGGATGGCCATGACTCTTGCACTGCACTGCAGCTCTGATGCTCAGGCTTCTGTTTTTTTATTCTAATGGTAAATTACTGATATAGAAGATGCTGAATAATTCACTGGATTGGCCTCAAACTTCTCTAGAAATTAAAGATTAGTTAATTTCACATAATTTTGGCTTTCCTCCTTTGTTTCAGAATTGGCCAAGCTGACATAAGAGAGTGGGAAAGTGTCTGGGGCTGTGATGGGGTTTGGGTCAGAGTGTTTGGTACCTGCAGGAAGGACTGTGCAGGAAGGACTGGCCAGGTGCTCCATTGTACTGCTGTAGAGGTGGGTATGCATCAAGCCCAGTGGAAATGATCTGGATTAAAAATAGAAGCAACTTTCTTTCAGGCAGACTTTTCCTTAACCCCTGTCTTTTCATGGTTCCTATTTACAGTGTGGTCCCACAGACACCATGCCATATTGAGGAAAGTGAGTTGCAGGACAGGTTGGAAGGGGTAGGAACTTCCTAAGCCCTTTGTTTTGTTTTGTTTTTTTAAATTTTGTTTTGTTTTTTGTTTGTTTTTTTGGTCAAAGAACAGTGTGTTAGTTAATTTTGCCTCAGTCTGGGGAAACGGGCTAGTGTCAAACACTACAGCTTACAGCAGGTCTCCTACTCCTTTAAACCTTGCACAATCATTGACATCATTGTCACGGGAGTATTAAATAATAGTGTAGTGTGTGTGGTTTAACTGATTACATAAGGACAAATCAGATGAAAATCAAACCCAAAGTTACCTCCTCACTCTTCTTGGTACCTTGGTCAGAAAAATCAGAGTAGATTTTTTTTTTTTGGCAGAGAGATGGTCAAAATTTTATATAGGTTGTAAAATGGAAGATTGGTAAAATCCTCCATCCTGAACTAGAGAGGTGCTACTGTCTTCTGCAGGGACGCCTTCATCATCTTTTCTGTGCAAAGCAACAGCAATTTACAAGTGCATGTTTATTTTCTCTTACCAAGGACAGATAGTCCACATTTTTACATTTCTAATGGTGAAGAAAAGGCCAAAAAAATGAAGGAGAAATTGTCCATCTAGAAAAGCCACTGGTCCAGACATGCTGGAATAGGAAATGGAGCTGAGGAAAACTGGTTACAATATCAGCCTTGGGTTCAAGACAGACTTGTCTTTCAGACTGATTTATGGCCCATTAAAGACATGGTTATTCATAATGCAGTTGACTAGTGTCTAATTCCAGGTGATGGTGTGAGTTAATGAAACAGTTAGAAAATTTCCATGTGCTTTTCCAGCACATTTTCCCCTGCCAGGGGTCCTTACAGTTGACAAGGTTGTTTGCAATGGGTGAGGGCAATTTCTCAGGCTGTGGTTAATGAGGGAGATGGCTCTCAAGATTTTCTCTGCCTTGAGCTGCAGCTCTGGCTGTGGGGAGATTGAAGATATGAAGTTGCTGACTAATGACATATTCAGCTAGAGATGCATCTCCAGCATGTTTTTTTTTTTAAAGCCCAAACATTTATTTATTCATTCCTTTACTATGTGATAATGTATGCAGTTAATGTTGAACTTCAAAGGCACTTTCATGCTTTAAGGGAGAGGTGTCAAATAACGCTGTACAGAGGTGTTTTTCCATCTGTTTGTACTGTGTTTATTTTTATGTTACTTTTTGTGGGGCTTTTCCCTCTTTTTTTTAATGTAATCCAAGCTTTTTCTGAACTGATTACTTCAGAACTGCAGGATCTGTTGCTACACACCTTGTGTCTTTGGCGGTTACTTCTCTGGATTCTTCTACTATTGTGAAAAGCTGAAAAGAAAGTCTCACCCACAGCAAAATAAGTAGCCACCTGAGGTAACCTCTGCAGGGGGAGCAGCTCAGAGTGCAGCACAATCCGAAGAGTCCTGGGAAGAGGGATACAGTGTGATGCTGGTAATGCTGTCACGGGGGGCATGCACTGTGTTTTGTTGTATGGTGAACTTCCCGCAGCAATCTCTGTTCCTCAGAAAAGTTGTCCCTTTCCATGCTGCCATCTAACAAATGCCCAGGAGGAGACTGTTACTTGATGCTGATTGTCTGAGATTGGGACCACAGGATCCAGGAGCTGGGGCAGCCTGTAAAGGAGCTGTGAGGCAGGTGGTTATTTCTTCCCACTTTCTCCTGTGCTGGTGCCGTGCCTGGATCTGACATACGAAAATCTCTGGTGTTATGTGTCTTCCCTATATTTTATTGTTTTACCGTTCTTACTGCTACATAGTTTCACCTCAGCTGTTCCTTGATTTTTTTATACTGAGAGTTAAATCCATTTGTTTTAATTTGTCCAGCCCAATGCAGATATGAATAAATGATTATTCTTTTTCACTTTGCAACACCCATTTACATACTTGAGAGCTTTATTATATTTCTCTCAGCCTTTTCTTTAGGCTAAGCAATCCCATTCAGTTTTTCTTCATATGACATGATTTATAGATCTGTGAGCATTCATAGTGCTCTGTCTGTTCACCTCTTCCTGAATCACAGTGCTCATGACCTTCTGCATCTTCAAGCTGCAGTTCTGTTTTTATAACTGAGCATAGTGATGTCTTTTTCAGAAAGGACATTGCTGAGTCAATGCTGAGCTCTTGCTCTGCACTAATCCTAGCACCACTCCAGCACAGTGACTGTGGTGTAATTAATTAATGGTTTCACATTTTGTATTTGCTGATGATCATTCCTGACTGGGTAAAGCAACTTGAATTTTCTTCTAGAAAGGCATATTTTTGTCAGAAAGATCTGACCTTTGTCCTCTGCTGTGATGTTACTGAGGAAGAATGTCCTGTTTAACCTTTCTACAAATCAATTAACAGTATTTGTCAGTGTATTTTGGGTGTATGGGAGACACTTCCCTGGGGCTGATTACTTTGGTCCTGCCCACCTATGAGGTTTTCGGATAGTGCTAAGGTCCTTTGGGAAGCTGTAGTGTGCCACAGGACAACTATTCACAAACTGCAAGCTATGCCGTCAATCAGTGCTAGTCACCACAGTGTTTACTACCCAAACTGTCTTGCAATAGACCTTAGCCAGTTACTTTACAGTCAAAAGATAGAAGTAAGCATCCTCCAGACAGCAGGAGACAATGAATGCCTCCTGAGGCAGGCACATAAATCACATCAGCTGAATCATCCTCTGAAAGTGCCTGTCCCTTAGAACTGACTTCAAATAGAGCACAGGGTGACTGTCTCAGACATAGTCATGGCACAGATGGGTCCTAGCCCGTCTTTTTAGTGGTCATTTTACTCAGTGGAATGAAAAAGGTTTGTGAAGAGCCTCATTTTCCAGACTCGTGAAGATTGTTTCTGGTTGTGTAAAGAAAATTAATGTAATAAACTATCAGCTGTGGGAAATTACAGCTTTCATTCAGATCTGTGACTGTAGTATTGATATCAATGCATCTGTAAGTTCTCTTTAGTCTGAAAAAGGTCGTCTCTTCAGAGGAATAACCACCAAAGTATTTCTGTGGACTCCAGAGGCTAGTATTCAAGCAAAGAAAAGACACATGTTCAGACAAGGAGAGAAAACTGCTTCATGAGCAGCATTTTATTTGGTTCTTTGATGTTTATTTGGTAAAACCAAGTTGCATTAGTGTAGCTCACAGGTCTTGTTGATATATTCAGTGCATTTCCCTGATATGCATTTTGTACTTAGGAATGGAAATTACCCAGTAACACTCTACTTCATGATCATTCTGATTTCAATGTTGTGGCTCATGAACTATGTTAATCTATACAGAATAATCTAATAATGCAGTAATACCATCATGACAGAATGTATTTTATATGTGTGTGTGTGTATCTCCCTCAGAGCCTTTCCTATACTGAAATTTTCATACCATCTGCAGTATTGTTGTGCTGGAGTAATCCTGCTGGGAAATTCTCAGGCACTGTCTCACTGACTGTACGTTTTTCCTTGCTAATGCACTCACTCTTCACTGACCATAACAGCAGTAAGCCTTCCACACAACATAATTCACTAGAGACTCTTGTTTTCCTTTTGTGATGAATTCTTCAGGACTCTAGAAACTGCAAGAAGAGATGCCTTGGAACTTAGTTTTCTTTTTGTCAGAGGGTTGTGCCTACCCTACTGACAGCAGTCAGTATCATCAAATTTCCACATCTGTCTATATTCTTTCCTCATGCTACTGGGAGATGTGAAACCCCGTGAAACAGCAGAAATGAAAATGTTTATTTGTAATATTCATAAAGCTATATAAAAATCACATACTTTTTCTGGGGGATAACTGACTCATTTGAGGACAGAAAAACTCTCAAACTCTCTATAGGGTAAACTGAAATTGTTCCCGAGCACTAGTAATGTTATTATGCTTTTGTGGTTTGCTTTTTAGAGAGCTTAAAGACCCTGTGACACAAGGTACTCTATAACTATTAGGTGTTGCCATTGATTTCTACAGGGATGATGCATCAGTTAGTGAAGCTTCATCTATCATAACTGTAAGATATTTCAAATTGTAGCATGTGAAGGGTAAAGGCTTGAATCTGTTTGTTATCCAGATCTTGCACAGTGACTGCAAAATTCTCTTTGTCCTTGAAAATCCCTGAGTTTGGGGTTTCCAGCCCAAGCTGTCAGTAACAAGGTTGGGCGATACGCGGGTGGATAGCAGTCCGTGTGAAAACTTGCACTGTTCAGTGCCTGATGATAAGATCATTTCATCAAGAAAAAGAAGCCACTGATATCTGATATCTTTGTTGTCATGTAAAGCAACAAGGAGAACAACAGCCCATACAGGTGATTAACTTTCCCTGCTCCCCCAAGGGCTGGATGCTCACAAGCAAGGTCAAAGGCAGATGATAGCATAGCCTGAGAAAGCTGACCCTGTCACTACTTGACCTGTATCTGTATGGTAGATATGTTTGGGAATGCAATGTTTTATGTTCTCCACTGGAGCATGCCTACTGTTCACATTTGATCCTGGGCAGCTGGCTCTAGGTGGCTCTGCTTGAGCAGGAGGGTTGGATTGCATGACCTCTAGAGGGTCCTTCCAACCTCAGCTCTTCTGTGCTTATACCTTAAAACTACACAAGCTCCTTACCAATTTCTCCCTGAACTGAGAGGACTTTGATTCACTGCCTAATAAGTGTTTCTTCCAGCATCAGCCTGGGATTATACCACACTGTGTTTGCATGCTGACAATGTGCATATCTGGTAAGTGTCATGTTGCTTATGGCACCATGGCATTTACTGAATGTGTGACAAATGCTCTACAATATGAAATACTGCAAACCACATAGTGATTATCAGCTAAAATGTTTTCAATCATGTTATCTTTGCTTTTTATCTATGCTTGTTCATTTTCAAAATGCAATCATTTGCAATTGGCCTGCTTATTGTTAGCTCAAGTTGGTTCTGTTGAATATTGAACTCAAATAATTTGAGAGTGTTATTCAATATGATGCCTGGTTTATTAGTTTCATTTTAATGTATTGCAAATCTGCATAGAGGGCTTAGTCTTAGTGGCCATTACGAGGAAGATCAGTTTCCAAGCCAGCTGCAGTGCTGCAATCTACATTTTCTGACAAAATGATAGAAAAACAAATTAGGAATATATATATAGCTTGTCAGTCTGTGCTTTTTCTAGTCTATGATGTGAAGGGTGTTGTAAAGATTGAGCTCATCCCATGTTAGCTGGTATAAACAGGTCATGCCACATGCCATGAATTTTAGACTGTGTGTCATTTTAATTTATTTTTCTGTATTTTGAGTGCATCCCTGAAGTTTAAGCATGAAAAAAACTAGTTGAAAACCCTAGTGGATTTATCACCCAGCAGGTATTTGGTGACAGCTCTTGCCACAGGGATTATGACTCTTCTCTTGTCACTTTCTCCTTGAGCACAAGCTACACAGCCTGGGAATTTAAAACACCAGCTAATGAGGGATTAGAGACATGTAATTTTTAGAACCCTTGTACTGTCAGGAGAAAAAAATAATAGTAGGTTTCCTCTGTCATTCACACCAATCTGATCTAAATTAGCTGGAGAGACTGCAATGAAGGACACTTCAGTTTAAAACTCTTATTTTCATGTCAACTACATGGCATTTCCAGGCAAACCTCTTTGCCTCCCGTGAGGAATGACAAGGCACATTCAGCTCTAGAGGTGGCTGAGAGGATACTTTATTGGTTTTTGGACTGCAGTTTAAGGTGCAGCACAAAGTATGGTTTGATGTGCACTACTGGTGGCTTTAGGCTCTTCCTATGCAGAGCTCTTTGATGGTCAGAACTGCAGATTTTGGTGTTCGTGGTTCCAGCTGTCTTGGTTCGTCCTAATCTCCAGCACCATCTTATCCTAAAAGGGTCTTAGAGATGTACCTTGCCAAAAAGGAAAGGAGATGGCAAAAAGAGACAGCAAAAAGAGACAGCTCTGGCCAGAGTTGAGCAAAGCAGTACAGCTGGTTTTACCCACACCCCTGTGAAGTTAACTCTTCACGTTTCCAGGATGAGGGGAAGAGGAGTGTAACTGTACTTCTGCTTTTGAAAACAGGGTCTAAGGCTCCTGTTATTTATTGTGTGTTTTCCCAGGGGTCTCTTTAGAAAACTGATGTGAAAGTTATGGAGAAGTTTAGACATAGTGAGAATTAAAATGCATAAAATCATGAAGACGATATTTTAAAATCATCTTCCACACTGGTAAAGAAGAGGTTTTTTTAACAAAGGAGTAAAGAAAAAAGTCTAGAAGCAGTGGGCTACTTTGACCTTGAATTCATATATCATCCTTAATACCATGATTCAAGCAAGTAGGATAAATAACTCCATACCCTTTGGGCACAGATTGCTGTACACAGCGGGTACTTTCCAGCAATGCGGATATTCTGTCCAATCTCCTCAGAGAGACATTGGGCCAAGCTCAAACCCCTTATAAACACAGTTGAGACTCCTTCTTTGGTATTCAGCTATTTTACTAATTTATTTAGTAAAATAAATTTGTACTAATTTGTACTAATTGATCCCTTTTAAAGTTGTTCAGCTGGACTGACACCTACATCTAGAGTATGGAAAGTTGTTACATAGGTGTGCTCTGAACAGACAGATAAGCAACCCCAGGCACAAAAAAGCAAAGCCCCTTTGACGACTTCAGCATTTTCAGGCACTGATTACTGGCAGTGACAATCACTTCTAATGTACTCCCTGCTTGTAGGTATTGACATGTTTGTTCTGATTCTCAGTCTTTGTTTAGGGCTTATTACTGTGATCACTTTTCTGTGTTAGGTTTGCACATCAGCAGTTTAATTACAAAGACAATTCTCTCTTAAATGTCAGCTTGCTATATTTTTGCTGTCCCTGTAGCCATTAACTCCTTTGTACTGATTCATGGGCACGGTTTTACACTGTAGACCTTGCTACCAACCTTGACGTCAATTTTATTTGTCATTCTCATTTAAAACAGGAAAAATAATTAAAAAGAGCTCCTGTTTTTCCTCTGATACAAAGATGTTTGTGTCACGTTTATATATGCACATTTACAGTCGTGTTTGAGGAAGATATATACTCATGAAAATGGGGGACATTTATTTTGATGAATGGCAGTATGTTGCTTAGTGATATATCAGGCCATATCAAATTGTCACTAAACAACTAAAGATGATCTGACAACGTTATGAATTCTTTTTCATGTATTTACTGGTTTCTTAGAAGTGCAAATATATGTTTGCCCTGACCACTAGTAATTAACTGTAAAAATCTATTTAATGCTTTAATTTTCACTGGTTTTGTGATTATTATTAAGTCTCATCAGTGTGTCATAATTTTTCTCATCCCAGATATCCCACGAGGCAATGCACCCAGTTTTTACAAATGTGAATTATAGCTAAGTGAAAATAAAAATACTGTCTTTTTTTATCACATTAGGTTTTGTGTCCCTCTAACTCTCATCACTTACATTAGGAAGTGGCAGTCATTGTCTGTGTCAATTCACGTATCAAATTACAATGGTAATTTTAGCTTGGGTCATGGTTTTTTTAGGTAGAAATAACTATGTTTTCATATGATACAGATTGAAACTGAAAAGGAACTAGTGAACCAGAAGATGCAGGTAACTAAACGTAGAATCACAGAAGCACAGAATGAGCTGAGTTGGGATTGACTCACAAGGATTATCGAGCCCAACTCCTGGCCCTGCACAGGACACCCTAAGAGTCACACCATGTGCCTGAGAGCACTGTCCAAACTCTTCTTGAACTCAGGCTGGCGCTGTGACCACTTCCCTGGGGCACCTGTTCCAGTGCCCAAACAGCCTTTGAGTGAAGAACCTTTTTCTAATATCCGACCTAAACTCGATTGCTTTGTGGTCAGTGTGGCCAAAACAGCCACCAATCTCTACTTCATTCATGAGATCCACTCTCTTGACAACAGATAAAGGAGGGGCATCTTTCTGAGTTAGTTTCCCTTCAGACCTGTTCCATACAGTTGTCATCCAGCTACTTTAGGAATCTTCTGCCTGCGTTGTACCAGCTGTGTGATGCTCCCAGTTAATTTCTGCCAAGTTAAAGTCCACCATTAGGACAAGGGCAGTTGACTTGGAAGTGTTCCTTGGTTCCTCAAAGCATAATTCTTTGGTGCCATTGTCCTGGCTGGAAGGCCTATAGAAGATTCCCAAGGTGACATTCACATTATATGTTACCCCTGTGACCCACTTGGTCCTTCTTCCAAGCCATCCCTTCTGAAAATTTGGAAGATTTTTTTCTCATATGGGCATTTTCTCTCTTCATAGAAGCACCAGGCCATGTACTTTTTGGAGTGCGTGGCTGACTCGGGTGCTACTCGGCCTTTTGGGTGTACTCCTGCAGAAATGTCTTGTGACTCACACAAGTGACCATTATGATCAATTTTTAGAGAGATACCTCTGTCTGAATAAAGGTGCAAATCATACCTTAGGCCCAAGTCAATAGTACAGATTTTGTTTAACAGTAAATGAGGGGGAGAGAAAGAGAGAAAAGGGTGAGGGGGAGGAACAAGAACACATTAAGTAGAAAAAAGGTATCACCACTCTGTAGATTCCTGTGACAGCTCGTTGCTCCTCTTCTGGTCTCGGCGGTTGGAGCTGGAGGGAAGGAGTCCACAAAACTTGTCCATTAGTGCAGTCTCTTACAGCACCTGGGTGGGTACTGCAGGGGTCAAATGTTAGCAGTTCAATATGGAGCCATCAATTGGCTTGAAACCTTTTGAAAATGTGAATTATTTGGTAGGAAAGCTGAAATAGTTCTAACTTGCTCTGAAATCTCCAGCTGTCTGCCTCTGCTTTCCTCTGTGCCATCCTGAGCATCAAGATGACAGAAGTGCTGGTTTTCTGTGGTGGACAGAGACCGGCATGAGGGCACTCACCTCCCTTTCCTAGTTTGTGGATTTCACGGACAACCCTTTGGCTATATGTCCTATGTTTCAGGGAAAAGTTGAGAAACAAAAGCCAATGTTTCATGTTTGGGGTCCTCTTGGGTCACTTGGCCAGAAGACACTTGCTCATCTCAACTGAGGCTAAGAATAAGGTAAATATTAATTCCGGGTGGCATGGTGATGAACTATGCATAGAGATGTTGCTAAGAATAGAATTGCTGCCTTCTGGTTAAAAAAAAAAAAAAAAAAAAAAAGATTCATAAAAGTTTTGAAGGGCAGGAGTAACTATTAACTAAGCTGGCACTCTCCCAGCCTTTGCTTGCACAATTTCAGTCTTAGTTCTGGTCGGGCTATCTGAGCATTATTGGAATATAAATGTCACCTAAATGATAACAAATCAGGCAGCCCCTACCTGTCGAGAAGTAGAATCACCTGTCCTAAATGAATTTGCTTGAAACTAGGGCAGTTTCACATTTCTTTCAAACGTGGAAGCATTGGCGTTGCCCTCAAGTGGTGCTGTCTGCGTGGATGATAGGCAGTCTATTTGCATTAGTGTTGCCAACACGATTTCAGTGTTGTGGTCTGCACTGCTTATCTTGCATGCCCATGTGTGCTGCTGTGGGAAGCTGATCCAGGTAAAGTGAGCCTGCTGTGCCTTTGTCACATGTCCCTCACCTCCTGCATCTAGGTCCTCTGCTGCAAGCTATGAAGGTGAGGGATGGTGGCAGCTGCCTTGAGTGTAGCTTGGGTGGGAGCGGAGGGTGCAGCAAGAAGCAGGCAAGGAGCACCATCAGCTCGGATGGATGGCAAACCTGCCCTGCAGCCTCACTGACCCTGGGCTGAAAAGGTTAATAATTGCAAGAGGGCTGATTACATCTTGCAGGGAATGCGTAAAACAGCACCATGTGGCAGCACTTTCCACGTGGTCTCAGGGCAGTCACTGCTTCCTGGTCCTCCCTCCTCCCCTGCAACAATGTTTTTTTCAAGACAGCCCATTAGGATTTGACTTGTTGAGTGCAGCACAAGCAAAAAGCTTCTTGTGAGGAGGCATCTCTTTCTATTCATTCCCTCCCCGAAAAAGCACTATCAATATAGAATTGCTGTCTTCTCCAAGATCATGTTAACTGCACTATACTGAAAATAAAAAAGAAAATAAATGTATTGGGTACAGAAACCTTGCTATACAAAGTGTTGTAAATCTGAGGATATCTGCCTCTCCCCGTGGATCAGAGGGGAAATCAACAATGCTTGACTTATCTTACACTCTCCTTCTTGCTTTACCCACCTTCTCTGCTTTTCAAACGATGAAAGGTGAAATCTTGACTGATTTTAAGTTCCATGTTTTAAAACCCATGTTTAGACTCCTTAGATGGGCTCTGTTGGGCTCCATTCGCTAAAGTCCTTCTCAATTTAGCCTACTGATTTTAAGAGTCCTCAAAGAAGTATAAACTCTTGTAATTTAGGTAATTTAAACTGGTGCAATTTTTTTATGTGGTAGGAAGCTCTAAGTTATTCCATCATGGCTTAATTTCTTCGTCCATCTCTAGAGTTCAGAATATACACCTCAGGGATAGAGGGCAGGGAATCCAGACTTTGCTCTTTTACTCCTGCTCAGAAAGGGTTGACTTGGACTGGATGGCATTGGACTAGACTGGATTGGATGAGATTGAGATTCCATAGCCATGTTAAAACAGTAGGGTTTGTTCTAGAAAAGAAACAGAAATGTAGAAGCAGCCATGTCAGCTAAAATATAGTTAATTTTGTAGGTTGCCTGACTGATGGAGGCCATGCTCCATCAGTACCAGGCCATGCCCCACCAATACTGCACTTGGGAAGTGAGAAGAAAATTCTGGGTGCAATTCTGGTCCCTGAGGCTTGCTGTCTACACTGGTAATATTAAATCAGTGTTAGGCCACAGGCTCCAGCACCTGTAATCACCCATCATGCTGGGCACAGCCATTACTATTTTGGCCAAAGCTGACTTGCACTCTTAGCCGGATCTAGACTTAGTGTGGGGTGGGGGTGATTTTCAGCAGTCTGCCTGTGTGATACCCCATCATCACGGAGGCCAAGGGAGTGGTAAAGTGGCTGTAGGCTGCTCCAAGCCCGAGGAAAAGTCCCATGAACATTTAACTTGCTGGAACAGATGCAGTTACGGTGTTGGAAGCACACCTGATTTCTTGGAATAATTTGCATATTTGATGTAATCACCAGTGTAATTAACATTGATCGAAAGCACGTTTACATTTGCTGAGTCTTACACACTGAATATTGCTGACCACCATCAATCTTCCAAGAGGGAGCAACACTTTGATGACTTGAGCCAGCTAGATGCAACAACAGCTGTTATGGAAGACAAGCAACCTTCCTTTTCAGCTGTTTTTTACAAATTTTAATAAAATGTTTCTCCTGTAATCAGCTTTCTAGCCAGGGGCACAAGTTTCTAGCATATACAAAAAGAATCAATCAATAGAGTTTTATCACTTCTCCTGGGGTTTTATATAAAGAGCATTGAAAAATATTTAAGAAGCAAGAGCAGAAAAGAAAGAGATCATCTGTTTTTTTCAGCAGCAGAAAGAACTGCATGAATCCCTCCACCTGTGCTTCAGGACTGGTGCCTAAATTCACCCTGGAGAAAAAATTTTCTTGTGTCCAAACAATTTCAAACCTGGATGGAAAAGGAAGAAATTGGGCAGATCAGCAAAGGACCATTACTTGATGGATAAGGCAGTAGTGGTTGCAATGTTGAAATTGTTTTAGCTGTCACCTATTCATGAACTAGAGGTGCTGGTTAGCCACCAAGCTGCCAATGGGCACTTCCTGTCTATTTGTGAAAGGAGCTCCGGCAGGGATTGCTAAATTTCAAAAGGGTTTCTGTGAAATTTATCACTGTGAATGGCGCATAGGGATTTTGAGGAAAGTGTATCTATTTTAATCCAACTTTCTTTTTGTGTTTTTGTGACTTCTAACCTCTTTTTACACCTTTAAAGTCACAGTTTTTACTTGTGGTTGTTATTCTTTTCCTGGAGGAGCAAGCCACTCAAAAGAGTCCCAAAGCCTTCTGTCCTGAACTCAAATCTTTGTGAAAGCTAAATTGCCTCTCATATGTATCACCTTAGTGCTACAATTGCTAGGAAATATATTTTCATTTAATTTCTAAGAAGAACTAATAGGTTGAGGAGATTAGTTGGATGAGATAGAAGCAATTAATTGAAACATCCAAGAATTCAGAGGTCTGTTAGTGCAAAGATGTTGGTTTATAGCTGATAACATTTTGCAAAGTTGCAATTAGGATAAGACAAAATTATACAAATGCAAAAATATTTTTTTCTTAGCGCAGCAGGTAATTTTTAAAATTCAAACACAACTATAAAAAGACTTTTTGTTACAACCATTCGGGAGCATTGACTTGCCATCTTGTGTGCGTGTAGACAGCAAATCCACAGCCACGTGCATGGCAATTACCAATACAAGACTTGGTTATTTTGCAGTTTTGATCAAAGAGGCAGTCACAGGCCAGATCTGCCACGTGGTAGGGGAAGATCAGAGAAGTGGTGGGGAAAAATCCCTGGGAAAGTCCAAGGAACACAACGTTCACTGAGTTTATATTCCCTCAGGTCCAGTTGGGAATGCCCAGGTACCTCGCCCAGAGCAGGGGCTTCACACTGGGTGATGGAATGCTGTGGATCATGTCCTTGACATCTTCTAATGCAACACAGCTACTGTCACACCAGCTCATTATGGCCCATTGTGGTCCATCAGCAAAGATGAAGGACCTCAGGCCACACCCCAGTGTCCTGGTAGTTTTCAAGGGAAAGGAGGGGGAGCCCCACAACCCAGAGGTTTGTGCAAGGGAGCATGAGAAGAGGCACCACAGGATCTGTCTCCCATCTCATTCGTAGGCCATCTTCCACCCTCTGCTTTACCACATCAGGAGCTCACCTCCTCCAATTCAACAAAGTACCCTGGCTCTCAACAAATTAGGGGGTGCTTTGAGTCATTACCCTTAAACATTTCAGTCTCTCACAGTGATGCCAAAAATTTGACAACCTTTCCAAGCTGAGCTGTACTTGCTTGGAACTCAGACTGTATCCTTTAGACCACTGTAATAGAACAGAATAAACGAAAACACATTAAGGAAAGACACATGAATCAGGTTAAAATACAGAAATTTGTAAGGGGTCCATGGCAAGGAATGGTGGGTCAAGTGTTGCTGGGGTAACCACGTGTCTCTGGAGGGCTGAATTTAAACCTTGCTTTGCTTTCATCACAGGCCCTATTTGTTTGTGCCACAAAAGAGCTGACAAATACTGCCTAGTTAAGGTCCAAAGTAGGAATAATAGGAGATCTGTAAGCTAAAACCTTCACGGACATCTTTGATGCACACTTGGCACTTGCTACTATTGGTTGATCAAATGGCTCATCACTGCACCCTCAACCCCAGGAAAATAAATGGACAATAGAGTTAAAATGTCTTGTGTGAACCAATGGAAAACCTGAATCACTCAAATGTAGAACAGGAGAAGGCAGTTTAGTCACTCAAGAATAGCTCGTGTTTCAAGGCAACTGTCAAGGTCTGGCAAGAATTGATCCCCCCAATATTGGACACAGGAGCACTCAGTTGATAGGTCTGAAAGGTTTGACTAAAGGAGCAAGGCATATTCTTCTCCCAACTGTGTGCCTCTCTTGCTGTGAAAGATTCACTCTCTGTTGCATTTGAATGCTTATTATATGAATATTTAGTTCTGAACATATACAAACTTGGTATGAAAAAGGAAACGGGAACGTGTCTGAGGAAGTCTCTTGAACAATTTGCATCTCCCACATGTAGTCAGAAACTACTTGCTGTGCTGTACTGAGAGCAGTGAATTCCCATCGCTGCATTGTGGAAGCAGGAATTGTGAATTCAGAGCTCTTCTCTCCCTTGGCCTCAATTTCAAATGGAGCTGGTCTGTTCTTGGGTCACATGGAGTTAGCTGATGTCTACATGTCTATGGCCATGCCACATATAGGCTTTTTCATTTCTAGAGGCAAGTAAGAAGAAAGCCTATTGTATATTCTAGATTTTTAATATTGCTTGTCTGATTTTATAAGTATGTAAAACTGCAAAACTCCAAAGTATACTTTCATTAGTAATCTAAAACTAAGTACTTAATGTAAAATGTGATATTTTTGCATTTCTTCACAAGTAAAAGTCATTATATATTTTCTATTAAAAAAGATTAAAAATAATACAAAGTCCCACGATTTCAGCATGCTGTTTGCTTTATAAGCAATGCAATATTGGTAGTCAGACTATGCCCTCCAAGCAAGCATCCAGACATTTCTCTTAAAGAAAGGAATACTGTGTTATGTTAGATTTTTGAACAGTGCAGAAAGGGCAGGTACTCAGTGATTTTCCGTGCCTATCTTCATATTCAGCTTATTTACTGACAACTCTCTTAAGATTTGGTTGAGGTTAGAGAACACTTCAAATGTTTAACTGTTTTCTCAGAAGTTAGCCCCAAGTGTGACTGCCTCAGTGCGGTGATGTGCCCCAGAAGATTTTGTGCCCATCTCCTTGAAAATGACATTTGGCAGCATACACCAAGAACAGCCTTGGCATTTATGTCCTTGGCATTACTGATTTCAGTCCTAGGTTTAAAATAGATCTGAAATATTGTGAAAATATAAAAAGTTAGTAAGGCTTTTTTTCCTCTCTGCTGGGTGAAAAGACAGTTTCAGCATGCACGGCCTAATAATCTCTGTGATCTAAACTGTGTCTGAGAAGGTCAGGAGACTCCTTTGTAAAGTCCTCTAAACACCTCAAGCTACATCAAGGTAAAGTCTATGATCAACCTCAAACTGCTCTCTGTAGCTCCACAAAGAAACTGTAAATTTCCAAAATTGCTAAGAAAGGAGGTGCTCATATAAATGGCAGTGCACTCCAGTGTGTCATAGTTTTCTCCTCTTTTAGCAGGGTCTTTATGTAAGAACGAAGATAATAGCCTGTGTAATTTACCACTGGTAGTCAGTTTAGCCTTCCAGAACCAAAAGGGACCTACAGGAAACCTGCAGAGGAACTTTGCACGAGGGTATGTAGTGATAGGACAAGGGGTAATGGCTTTAAACCTAAAGAGAGTAGATTTAGATTAAATATCAGGAAGAATTTCCTTTCTCAGAGAGGGGCAAGACACAGGAACAAGTTGCCAGGAGAAGTTGTGTATGGCTCATCCTTGGAAGTATTCAAGGCCAGGATGAATAGGGCTTGAGGCAACCTGGAAGCTGTCCCTGCCCACGGCAAGGGGGTTGGAACTAGGTGATCTTTAAGGTCCCTTCCAACCCAAGTCATTCTATGATTCTACACATTTCTGTGGATTTCATAGGCTTTAGTAACCCACATGCAAAATAGGACAAAATAGTACTGTTTTTCTCCCAGTGTTTGTCTGTTTTACTGATTTAAATTGAAAGCTTTCTGAGCTGGGATCATCTTTGCAATTTGTGTGTACGTGGACTCTCATAAAGGGCTTTAGAGTCTCATCTGGGTTAGAGAGACATTTCTGCACTAGAAATATTTACCAATTATTGGCAATAATTATTCCTTCATGGAGATGCACTGAAACACAGGAACGACTATTTGGGGAAAGAAAAACTTGCTATCAGCTGGCTGAATTGTTTGTATTGGCCCGTGTAACCGTGCAGACTGGAATTATTTCACTTTACATGATTGTTCTTGTAACTAAGGAAACTTCAGAGCAGCTGCTGACTTATTGTTGATTTGTTTGCCAGTTAAATTTTCTGGAAAAAACAAAGAAAATAAATTTGGGGAAACTAGAAGATCAAAATGGGCACATTAATTATTTCTTTCTCTTTTCTTTGTAACTGAGATACCCTGCATGCCTCAGCAAATTATTGTTGAAGTATCTGAAGTATTAACATAAAAAGCTTTAATTGAAAATATATCTCCTGAGAATTCCAATTCTTTAGCTGTGGGCTCAGACCTCCAAGATTTTTATACATATTGCTGAGGGCTAGTGCACTGGGACATACAATCTTCAGCAGTAGATGATGCAAGTAATTAATTATTATAAAAAGTACTCAGTTGTCAGATTTTCTTCCCCACTGAGCTTGGTAAAGCACTAAAGCAGATATGTTCTTGCCCCAAAGAACCTTCTTTTTATTAGTATGAAATATGGTGAGAGAAAGCAAAGCAGAGCCAAGAGGATAATTTTTTAAAGATAATCCTCACAGTGTCTTAATTTTCAAATATTTTCCGGTTTTGCTTTATTCCTAATTATTGTATTTTTTAAAGAAGTGAGGCTTATGAAATTGTACCAACTTTCTGTCAGTATGCCTGCTTACAGTATATAAAAGATACCGTGTTTCTGAAAGTTTCAGAATTGAGAAATTCTGAGAAGAGCAAAGGTCTAGTTTTTGTTCCCTGTGAAGAGAAAGGCACTAAGAAGAGAGAGATAACACATAGCTTTTGGGAAATTTACAATAAAAACATGTCTCAGAAAAGCTGTGCATATTTGGGCTGGGTTTTTCAGGAAGAAACAACAATAAATCTAGACATGGAAATATGAAAACTCTTCTTTTTAAATAATTTAAACCTCACTGCTTTGTGGTTTTGGTCTTATTTTATTTATCTAAGCTCATAAAAAGTTTGGATCCACTATGGATTAAAATTTTAAGGGCTGAGCTCTGAAACTTTCAACAGGGTTCCCAGCAGGACCTGATGCATTCAAACACTGTTGAAAACCCAAACAGAGACTGATCTGCTGTGAAAAGTCATCATCAGGATCAGATGTTCTCATTCATCTGGAATATAGGTCCTCAACCTGGCAGCCCAAAGAATTTTTTCAAGGACTGTTTTAAAGCAGATTTCCCTCATTTTCTTCCTCCATTTCTGAGAAGAGCAAACTGTAGATATCAGCTCCCTAGCAGACATAATTGAAATCATCTCCATCTCAAAATCTGGATGAGAAAATATTTTCACAATGGGACTTTTTGATTTCACACAGAGGTTTGAATCTTGAAATGTAAGTAAAGCTAAAGCCATGCCCTAGATGTCCCAATGATGTTTTTCTCTCTAGTTCATTCAGATGAATGTTTTATAATACCTGAAAAGATGACAGAAAGACCAGTTGTCAGCCATCAGATGATGTTTTTTCTAATGAAGTTCCTCAGGAATCAATAGCAGCCATGCATCTTGCCAACAATTTTATGAGCATTTTGGAAGTAAACCACAAATAAAATTTAAATTATTTGTAGTGAAAGCAGGTCAGCCACTTTTAGAAATGTAAGGTACTTGGTGACTGCAGGAAAGGATCCCTCTAAAACCTGTTTTCTTCTAGGGAATTCAAGACTTTATAGCTAGAAATAAGAGCGATGAAATTGTGGAAATCATCAAAGAGCTGATAGGGAACACCACTGCAATGTAGAAGGCTAAAGCAGTTAAAGCAGTGGATGGGAATGGAAGAATGAGGAGGTGATTTTTCTTTTGCATGTGGCATTATTGAGACTGATGAATCCTTTTGGCAGTATTTTTAGCAGATCTGAAAAACTGGAAAGCTCCAGAAAGAAGCACAAGGAAAGGACAAAAGGCTCCACTTAACAGCTTCGGCAAGGGACACTTTTGGCTAGGCTGAAGGAAAGGGGTTTTTACAGTGGTAAAAACCTTGAAAGAAGTCCTTTTCCTTCTTTTTCTTTATATGTTCAATGTCTGTCAGTATTCTATCAAATGGTAGGATTTAAGCACGACTGACATATTTAATGAAGTTCAGGGGTTGTTGCTGTGTGACCCTAGAGACAAATCTGATTTAATCCTTTTCGTTTCATGCAGGTATGGATATTTGTAACACAGCCCTCACAGGACACTTTATGAGTAGACCTTGGAGCACATTGCAAATTTTTTTTTTGGCATTCCTCTGTTTCTCTTTCATAGAAATTGAAATGCAGAGAAGTCAAGTGACAGAGTTTTCTAGGGGCAGATGTAGGAATAGGGTCTGTACTCCCTCAACACCTCTGTCCTGAGCTGCTTGCCTCACTTCTATGCCTCCTGCCTTCTCTGAGTAATACCAGATCTACTGCAGCAGCTTTCAGCCCAGTTATTATCATCTCATTATTTCTATTTTGTAATCTGCCCATTGCAGATCAGCACTGGATCACGAATGACATCTCACTGCAAAATGGGTGGAATCGCTAGTGTGCCAAAGGGATGGTTTTCTCTGAAACTGAAAGTGAGCTGGACAGATCTTGTGAGAAGGCAGTGCCCAGAACAAATGTCAAAACAGATGATAGCTCATAGTCATGGTAAATATCCCAGTATAATTCCAGCTACATAGAGATAGCAGATGTTACCAAGAGCAGTGAAGATAAGGGTTATACTTAAGGGACAAGACTATGCTTGGCTTTCTTTCCAGTTTTGTTTTTATATTGTAGTGCAAATGTGAACAATCATTTTAACCTTCCTGTATTTTCACACTGAAGAAAAAGGAATAATATTTTCCAAGTTTTTAGCAGCTCCTTGAAATCCTTCACTTGTGAGGCGTCAGAGGTCAGTGATTGTGTTTGTTGTTTGGTTGTATTTTTCCACAACAACCCATAGAAAAGCAGAGGATAATACAAAGCAGTAAATTCTCTTCAATATGTAGCTCATAAATCCCTGGAACAAAATAATAAAAGAGAGATTCAGATTTCTTGAATACCACAGGAATAATAGAACCTACATATAATAACATTTGATGCATTTATTTTAAAATAAATGTGGTGGTTTAATTTTTTATGTATGAAGTATGCCGAACATTTTCTGTTAATTAAAAAATGTATGATACAAAAGAACAATATCCCTCTTTCTACTGTTTTTGAGACTTCAGTTTTCCAATTTTATATGTGATGATCTGGGAAAACCTGATCTATTTGCTAGAACCATTTTGTTTAGCTGCTCTTATAAAACTCCAATCACAATTCACAGGTTTTATCTAACAAGAAAATGATATTAAAGTCTGTGAGCTTTAAAACACATCTGTGCTTAAGAAGAAAAGGAAATACCAAATAATTCAAACAAATACAACAACAAAGCACAAAATGAAAATGGTAGAGGTATGTTACTCTTTGCAGTAATGTGCTGTAGAGTAATGGCTTCATTTCCTGAGGATCAACTGAAGTTCAACATTTTGAAGATAACTTATAATTTTCTGTGATTTTTTCAAAGTAATATCTTGAAAAAGTACCAGCAGTCTTATCAAAAAGTGATTTGAAGACCAGATATCTATAAAGCTCCTTTTGCATTGTAGTCAGTAAACCAGGACAAGACTAAGAAAACAAGTTCAAGACCTTTACACAAAGTGTGTACAAAGTGTGTTTAGCTTCAGTGATTGCTGGGACTCTGAACCACTGTCATCCAATAATTGTTAACTTGGGTAAATGCATTTCAGGCTACTTCAAAATTAAAAAAAACCAAAAAACCAACCAAACAAAAAACCCCAAAACAACTTAGAATGCTTATAGTGGCCTCTTGGACATGCCCTAAATATTAAAATTAATATTTGGAGTGTAGGGATTTATGGTGGGATCCTTCAGAATAGTTCAAGCCATGACCTAAGGACTGTCTAGTTTACTTTGGAGGCTTTGCACTTCCAGATCACTTTGAAAGTCCCTTGTCTGAGAACAACATCTGAGTCGTAGAGTGCTTGATGCCACATATGGACAGTGAATCAGTGCTTTGTGGGTGGTCTTTCCTTCTACAAAATACTCAAATGCATTTGATTGTTTTCTGCACAAACTAAAAGTGAAAATTAATGTATTCTCTAAGGCTATGTCTTGTTTTCTTGTAATCAGTAATGCAATAGTTAATAATTATTGTGTGTTATTTGTTATATAAGTTTTCCCTTTGCTGTCTTTTATTTTGGTGCAGCAAATATTCTTCCACTAGAAGATAAAATGTGACTGTGAAAAATGTTGTTCTACATTTTTAACATCATTAGTATTGATTTACTAATTGTGTGCTGAATTTCTTCCAGTGAATTTACTGCCATGGTGATTCTCATTCCTTCTTCTTAGGAAGTGTATTTCTTTGTAAGTTCGACAGATGAAAAAGTATTCTGATTCTAACCAGTCAGTGAAGAAAGAGATATGTATATATTTTTATGTCTATATATACATATGGTACTGGAAAATATTAAAACCAAGTATTTGACGGAAAACAATATAAGAACAATATGAATATACTATAGAAGCCCAGTTTTTAAACCTTTAAACTGTATCTTACCTCAATGCATATTAGTGAAATGACCTCACTGGCCCATGTAGAGAAGCATATATGTGGAATACTTCTGTTGGCAGCCCCTTTGGCCTGTCTTATGTTGCCACTTTTTAAAATTTTTTGCACAACAACCCTCTAAAGAATAATAAAAAAATCAGCAGCATCTCAGTACATCTCAACCCCTGAAAATGGCCAGAGCTCATTGTTGAGAGGCAAAACCTGAGATCAGCAGCTTTGAAGCAGCCTGCACAGGTGAAGTGTCTTGATGGACTGTGTTTTGAGGCTTGAGATTGTTCAAATGATGTCATATTCCTAATGTGATTCCGAATGCTTCTTTTTCCTTCAATATGTAATCATTTTAATTTCAGTTATGTAACATTTGTATGCAAAAATAAGACATCCTCTAATCCTTGAGAGTTTTTTAGAGCTATATTTACCTAGGTTCCAGTTAGATAGTTCTGAATGTTAAGTTGGCTAATTTCTATATGCTGCTGGGCAAGATGGAAGAAGAGAAAATGAAAGCATTTAAAATTTTATTGTTACTTCTCAGACATCAAAATACCAGATTAGAACTAAGGTCTTAAATTTAATAACTGTTTGTCCTGGATGTCAAAGTTGCCTTGTCAAAGAAATGTTTTTTCTGTTCTTGATGTTTGCTCACCAGCTCTTTTAGAAAGAATTGCTTGTGAACCTTATGCTTCCAAGGGAGCAGCTCTAGATACTATCCAGATATGGTTTGTCTTCTTGTCCATGCTGATCACTGTTGCTTTTTCCAGTAGTCTTAAGTTTCAGGAGGCACAAGTTGAAAGTCTCATCATACCAATAACATGGTTGCACCATGAAATTCAAGTTGATCAGAGCTTGCAGGCCAGTTTTCAAAAGCATTTACCATGATGAGACTGAGCAAAATCCAAAAGCATCACAAAAACGGTAACAAAAGTGGAAATGAAAGTAATAACAGGAAGCTATTTCAACTAATGTTGAAAATTCTGGTATGGAGAGATGGCCTGTTTTTCTCATGTCAGTCCTCTTTCAGAATAGCTAATCATGATATGGTAGAAAGATGTACACAGAGCCTAGTTTAAAAGGTTTAGTTCTCTGATATCCTCATCCCAGGGATACTGAGTACTTCTCTGCTTTCTGTGCAACAGTTTTTCCAGCTCAAATCATAAAGAGGTGGCAATTAGGCTTCACTATTGTATTTTCTCTTCTCCCACTCTCGGGCACAGCACAGAGTATGCCAAACAATGAATAAAAAGCAGGAATTGTCTTGCTACTAATGGAGCAGGCAGGTGGTAACCCCGTTTTCAGCCCCTAATGTGTATGGGTGATGGAGAAAGGCTGTAATCAACCAAGTCAGAATAAAGTGCCTTTGCATGAAGTGATCTCTGAATGATGCAAACCCATGGTTGCCTGGCAATCTTTTTAAGCTTTTGATACTGCTAATTTGTTATGTATTTTTCACACAGCACCATCCTTAGATGATTACCGTAGCTAGTGCCATACAAAGAAATCTTTAAATTGTCCATCTTAGATGGCTTTGCTGATAAGATTGCCTGCTAGCAGTCTTCTTATTGTCCTGTGATGATTCGAAATGATTTTTTACAGAGCATGAACATGAGCTGGAAGCCTGGGAGTTATTGGATCAGAGTTCTGCTCTTGGCAACAACAAAACATTTTGCATGGTGGTATGTGAATGGCAAAAATCCACTGTGTTCCCATATGACTGGCTGTTTAGTGGAGAAATGACAAGAAATGATGCCTACCTCAAGCAGATGCTGGTACACTGTATTATTGTAAGGGATGGCAAGAGTTTCTGCAGTCAAGCTGTGAGCATACGCAGATGGTTATCTGGCCATTTTATTAGTTTTCCTACAGGAGGTACTGAGACCCTTGCTCTAACAGATAATAGTCACCTCGGCTATTGTTGCTTGGAATTTCCTCACCTTCCAGATGCTGCTATGGCTGACACACACACTTTAAAAAATAAATTTCATTTTCCACTTTTTCTCTCTTTTTTCTTTCTGCCACATGCTTCCATCTCATTTTACTTTCCATTTTGCCATCCAGATCTCATTTCCTCTTCTCCTTCTCTTTTTTCCTTTTCTTACACTTCTGTTTTTTCTCCTTGTGTCTCCCTCCTTTATAGTGTTTTCTTTTTCCTTTACAGTATTTTGTCCTCTCTTCATTTCTTGTCTTTGATCTTCTGTCTTTTTCTTTTCTACTGCTAAATTCTTTTGTCGTTTTCCTTTCTACTCAGTATGTTAATAAAACATTTGACCATTCAAACATTTTCTGTCTCTGCTCTTTAGGCTTCTGAATTATTGCTATAGTTCTACCAAAACTTAATTACCACATCAAAGAAGAGCTGTCCTCATTTAGGCAGGATTTCAGCCTTTCCAGATTTTTTTAAGCATGTTTGACCTAATTAGAAGTCCCATTTAAAATGACACTTCTACAGAAGCAGGAGGAAATTGTACAAGTTGTTTCCAGGATATTTAACATGTCTTACACAAAATTTGAGGAATACAAAAATGTTAGATTTTTTATTGAGGTGTTGAAATAATACTGATGGTTAGATATAATGACATCCATCTTTTATAATAATAGCACATTCTTTCTCTATCAAGTAAATATGTTCATTTTAATATAGTAAGTAATAATCATGTGTCAAGACCGGCAATTACTCTACTTCATGACAGCAGCCATTATTTTATGAATTACTTGCAGGAAACTCGCTTTTTTCCATCACATACTTTTTATGGCTACCTTATTCCTAATGAGGTAAATTCACTTTCCACAGAGCCCTCATAAGAACTGTATATAATAAACTGGTGAATGCTATGATTTCCCTTCTGTAAGTATAAGTTGTTACATACTCCAACTACTAAGTCTTTGTATGTAAGCCAATGCTGTAACTGCTCGTTATTTTAACTCTGAATCATTACTGGTCCCTTCCAACCCTGTTTCTGAGATGGTGAGTCTGAAGTTATTAAATCTATTAAAATTAAGATTGGCAATAAAATGAAACATGTTAACAATCACACTGATTAATAAATCAGGAAAATAATTCGCTTTGGAAAATGGCAAATTCAAAACTGCCTGGGAATTGTAATCAGGAGCACACATCCTTCTGAAATGCATAGGGATACTCAGGCAGATGTAGCTTGTTTAGCACAAAAAGAAATTTCTTCTGCAGGCAGGATATTCTGTGCTCTCTGTCATGTAAGAGCACACTGAGATCTTGCTGACCTTAAAAACTATAGGCAGCAACTTCAGCTGGCTTAGCTCTGTTGGGAGGGACTTGGAAGGAGTTAAAAGAGCAGAGAATTTATTGCTGCATTCAGTTTCCTTAAATCCCTAGGAACATGCGAGTGCCTCAAAGGTGTGTCTTAAAAGTCACAGCAAAACTTAAGGGTATAAATAAGACAGACTGCTGCGAGAATGAAGTACTTTACCTGTTCCCTCCTTCTGCAGCTGAGCTCCACAGGGCAGTAAGGATCCTCAAGCCTCTGAGATAATCACTCATAAACCCAGTAGTTTTCAGACCTGTTTTAGTATCTCCCTAGGGTTCACTGAACACCACTATGACCAAAAGGCAAAAAGTGGTTGTGGTGTTGTTTTGTTTTGTTTAAATTAACTGTTCTGCATCTGGAATGGCTGGGAACCGAAGGCTGAATGTTAAATGTGGGAGCAAATTAGAACCAACTGAATAATGTTCTAACTCTGCAAACACTAACCTTGAGTAGGTTATATTAGGGTATGTTGTCCATTATAATTTTTATATGTACAATAGCTATTTAATAGAGAATGCCCTGTGAAGGTCACATTCAGAAGAAAGGCAGCCTGTGCTCTGTATATGTATATATATGTATATATGTGTATATGTATATGTAGCCAATTTAGCAGCATAGAAAATATGCACTTTGAATAGAGGGAGATTTTGATGTCACAATTCACATTCATTTCAGTGATCACAGTAAGGTCCCTGCATCTTCTGATACACCAGATCAATAAGTCAGAGATTGAATAAGCCTCACTGAATGTTTCTTGGCTCTGGTTCATTTTCTCATGAAGTTCTTGGCCATCTGTTTACTGACTCCAGCTCAAGGGGGAGCAGACCAATAACATAAAACAGCACTTTCATGCCAAATAGCCTGAAACCAAATGGCTCCAGATTATGTACGGATTATGAACTTACAAGCAGAATACTGATTTCTTGAATCAGTTAAAAAGCTGAAAGAAATGGGCCTTCATTTGACTGGAGCCTGCAGATATGACAATAATTTAAGTGTGCAATGATGCATTTCAAGATGACATTCAAAATCTTGAGGACCTTACCATATAGATTTGGTTCTTTTCAGTGTTTTCTAGTTCTTTTTCTGTGTGATTGTTGATGTAATGGATACTCTGATTAAGGAAATGAGTCCAGAAGTGGCTGCTTTTTGGTGGTCTCATATTACAGAAAAGCAACTGCTATTGACTAGTGGCTGTAGCTGTTTGTCACGGGGTTGGAAGATCTTTGTTATTTTGGAATATATATTTTCATAATTTCCTCTATTCTTGGCCTCTTAGAACAAATGAGGGATTTGTGAACAGCAAATATATAGTGTCTATCTGAGCATCACACATGGCAGCAGGAATGCTAACAAAAGCAAACAAACAAACCAAATCATAGGCATCAAAAATCCACATATTCTATAAAACTACCCTCCTCTTTTGCCATATAAGGTGCCTATCAATAAAGGCAGATGCTGTGCTAGATAGTAGACTGGCAGATTTCCCAAGAAGTACAGAGCAAAACTAAATATCTCTCATTAAATACCATTAAAATAAATAGTTTTTTGGTATAAGTTCGTGCTGCTGCAAATTAGCTGTGTGAAGCAACTTATGCAAGAAATGATACTGCATATTATGGGAGCCATTAAAGTAAATGTTGCTGCTATTCCATTAATTTAAATGTGAAATTACGAGTGTGATAAACCATTAAGAAACTTGGCTCACAGCAGACACACAAGGACATTTCTTTTAGAAACAAAGGACCTTGGACTGTTCCAAGCAGAATTCTGTTTGGGAGACTTATGGTCATACACAGAGTGCATTCATTTTCCCTGTGGCTCACCATCAGCTGGAGGTGTTCAGCATCCCCCAGTGAAACATTAGGTAGGTTTAAAACGAGGCCTCATGCTCCAGAGATATGTTTGGGACATAAGTCTTTTCAGATCTAAGTCAAGCTATTCACGGGATTTTCCAGGAATGAGCTGGTTTTGGTAGTGTGATAATCCTGATTGTGTTCACTTTGTGGATTTTAACAAGTGCTGATTCAGCAAAATGGTGTGTGACAGTCCCAGAAGAGCTTACTTGGAAAGTTGCTGTCTTAAAATATAGCTTTTCTTTCTTAATAGCCAGTATGAAAAAAAAGAGATTTTTCACTCCCACGTGGATGAACTCTGGGAGCAGGCAGTGGATATAACACCACAACAGAAAGAGTTAATAGGCACACAGGGCAGAATTTATCATTGCTTCCAGTTAAATCTTAAGTTTCACTGTGGTAAATATGAGACAATGCAGTAGTATATATATAATTAATGCATTTGAATGCATTTTCAATAGCATTTCTATTGTGTCTTGGTCTCTTGTAGTGAAAGAGCATCCACACACTAGAAGTGTACCTGTGCTAGGTACAAACTTGAAAACTCATGGAAAAAAGTTAGTTCCTTTCATATATGCATTTTCTTTTTATTTTTTGTTTCTTTTTGAACAGAAAAACAGATTGCTCTGTTGAGAGCAAATGAAATGTGCCTCTGTGGAAGTATTCAAATCTCAAGTGGACACAGCCCTGTGTAAATTGCTCTCAGTTTGGAGCCCTGAGCAGTGGGTCTAGAGGTCCCTTCCAACATAAATATTGAGTGATGCTACTCTATACTTTGAGCTATAGACAATTATGCACTTCTATTGTAATCTCAAGGGCATATGAAAAGATATTTAAAATTTACTGTGTTGCACAGAAGGCATTTGAGGTGTACAGGAATAGTCAGATCTCATTTTTCTGTTTGCTCAGTGGTACTGATTATATTCCTTGACTCCTCTCACAAACTCAGTTCCAGTCAGCCTGAACAAACTTCTACAGAATAAACTTCTTAAGGTGCAGGAAATAGAGCAAGCCAGCCAATAAAACCCCAAAAAAACCTATCTCAATCACCTCTCAGATGCAGCTGCATTTTTTTCCGATTTGAGGCTTAAATGCAACTGTAAACTCTTTGCTTTGTCATGTTTAGGTTTTTGTATTTTTTTTTTGTGAGGTTTGCTACTCACAGGAATTTCCAGCAAAATAAAATCAGGGTGAAGAAAAATGTGCCCTTGACCTCAGGTACGATAAGGTTCTCCTGTCATGAGGCTGTGCTGTGTCTCACAAACGCTTTTTGTGTGTTTGAGCTAGTTGAAAGGATTTGCTCTATTTGCAGTCCCTTCAAAAGATGAGGATGGCAAGACCACAGAAACATCATATAATTAGGGATGTTCTTGGATTTGAAACTGTTGTATCTCCCAGATATGATAATGATATTAGTTCTGCTTCCATCTCCACTGGCAGATATTTAGTGCTGAATGTAGCCAAGAAAATACTGCACAATGCATGGAGAAAATTGCACTCTGAACATCTTTAGGACTATCAGGTTAGTTTTGTGTTAATGCCAGAAATCTGATTTCCTGAACTGTTGAGGAAGAAAGAGAATATAGGAATAACATGTGAAAAAGGTAATGAAAACTCTTATTTTGTTTTAGATTACCAAAGTAGATTTGCCATTATTTTTCTCCATTGCTTTGGGGAATAGAAAACCCACTTTTTAATGTAAACTACGGATTTCAATGTCTTTGTTGCAAATTAAGAAAAAATCTACAAAATTATTTTTTTTAGTAATTCAGTCTAGTGGAGCAGAACTGGAACTCCTCCTTTGTCAAGTGGGTCTGCAAGTCAAGCAGCTGCAACAAAAGGTGCAGAAGCTTGTACCCATTCACTATTACTAACTAGAGACACCAGAACTCCCTTATATATTCTCCTGCCTCCAGTAGGTGTACAGATGGGATGTATTATGCTAGAGCTCCTCAAGGTCACTGCTAGCCATGGGCTTCACACTGTTCCTAGTTCAGTTGTGTAGCAGTTCACCTCATGGCCTTTTTGCATCCAAGGAGAATTCATATTCTCACTGGGCTAGGCTCTGAAGTTGTGAACATGCGACTTTTTTAGTGCTATTTGTTTGCTGTTTGTCAACATTTTCCTCCTAATTTCTTGTTTTGTGCTGCGAGTGAATATATTTAGTGCATTTTATGTAACATAAAAGGGACTTCATTGTTCCCACAGCTCTAAAACAGGTGGCCAAAGTTAGGTGGCCTTAGACTGGAATCAAAGTTGTCTGCAAACAATACTTGTTTGCTATTATTTGTCACAGACAAGGGTTTTTATGCTTTGATGAATTATGGAAAAAAACCAAACCTGCAGAATATAATGAAAAACTCCAAGAAAATTCACAGATCGCATTTTAATCTCCAGTAAGTTTTTCTACTGTACATCAAAACAACTAAAAGAGTTTACAGGAAATGCTTCTTGCTGTGGCTTAGCTATTGAAATTAATGGGACTGTTATACAATTCAGAAACTTGAAAATGGAATTTATTTTTTCACATTCTTTGAGTGTAAAGAAACGTATTAGGCAGACTGTGTCTTCCAAAAGCTTCTATTGTAATGAATGTGGTATTAATAATTTTTCCTAGACAAGTTTATTTTAGAAAAAGAAAATTAATATAAATGGGTTATTGAAAGTCCTTTGTGAATTCACTCAATATTTTGAAAGAATAAGAAAAATGTCTTGGCCATTGCTAGATAAAATTACTATCTTTAATATTACAGAGAGAGGGTTATACAACACAGACTGATCTTTTTCCTGTCCCTTGCTACAGTTTTCCAAATTGCTGGGTACCTGCATTGTGGCTTCCTAGCTCATCTAAGCCATGAATTGGAACTCTTTTCCTCAGAAGTACACAGATAAAAGACCTGTCTGCATTTCAGGTTTTCAGCACAACACGGCTTTCATTTTCACACTCTTGCCTTTTATCCAGGCAGGTCAGGAATGGAGGGGATGCAACCTGTGTTTGTCACCTCAGTCTGAGCTTTGGCAGCTGGAAAGGGAGGATGCCTCATGGGCTGGAGGACAGCAGTTAGTTCCCTGGGAGAAGATGGCAAATGGACCCTTTCCTAAGCCTTGTGCTCTGTGCAGCTCTCACACTTGCTCACAGTCTAAAACACATCCTGTCCCACATAAAGCTGCAAAAATTAGTGAGGAAGGAGGGGTGCAGGGAGGGAATAGGAGGAATGAGGAAAAGGTGACATAGTCAGAAAGTGGCAAAATACAATCTTCTGTCGGCAATTAACATTTTTCCATGATTTTGTGTGAGTAAATGAGCACTTGGAACCCAGTCGTGTAACACAAAAAATGAAAAGAAGCTCCCTGACTGTTAAAGCTTCTTCTTGATGTGGGATCTGCTCTGTGGCATTAGGGGGTGAAAAACTGTGCTCCATCAGAGGCTTCTCCAGCAACTCTCAGCTGTGTGTTGTCTTGACAATGCCAAAGGCAGAACTGCATAAATCGAGCAATTTGGTGGTTCGGAACTAAAAATGTACAGAAGAGTCACTGGTTTATATCCATCAGAAAAAAACCAACCCTATGCCATCTTTTATTCTTTTGTCACTGAACAGAATAGGTCATATGTAACAAAATCTAAGGAATGAGGTCATCAATTCACAATAGTGAAGAAGCTGTGGGCCTTTGTAACATTCCAGTGGCTGAGTCTAATCAAAAAAACCAACCCACCTTCAAATCCCTCCAGTATTTAAAAGCTTTCCTCTCACTCTTCCCCTCCTAGAAGCTCCAACACAATGTTATTGCATGACCCAGGAGGGCTGCTCTGATCATGTCAGAGATGTTACATAGGTTATGACAGGTAGTCACAGCTGCTGAAGTAAGATTTGGAACTCACATATCCTTCCTTTTAGGTGTGTGTCTTACTTACTGAGTCACATGTAGTGGTAATAACTAGGTTCAACAAAGTAAAATATCTTAATGTGAGTCTTGTTATTTTTCCTGAAAATTCAATAAAAACCTGTTTAGAAATTGCTCAGTATTTCTGGTTAAAAAGCTTCTTAGATACTTTTCTCCGGAGTTATCATCCTTTAGCCATCCCACTTTCTACTGTTGCTGTTAGTAAAGTGTTCTTAAGATAGCCAAGCAGCTCTATTTATGTTTGAAGGAGGTAATATTTTTAATTACACACTTCCTATTATTGATTCTGCATGACAGGGCATAGTAAAATTTGAAGTGCTATGTTCAAAATGTTGCAACAGAAGAAACAGGAAAAAACGAACTTCCCGGGGATGTTGTGCTATCATCTGACATCAGCTCCCCATAAACTCTGTTTTGACTTACACAGAATTATAAATGCCTGTCAAACCTGCCCTTGAGCATTCCCAGGGATTTGGCATCCACTACTTCCCTGGGCAACCTGTTCCAAAAAAATTTCTTCCTCATGGCCAACCTAAATCTACCCTCTTCCAATTTGAAATCATAACCCCTTGGGTCACTACAGGCGTTTGTAAAACATTTTTCTCTGTCTCATAAGCCTCCTTTATACATTGAAATGCTGCAGTAAGGTCTTGCCAGTACTAGGCTGAACAACCCCAATTCTTGTAGTTTTTACTTAACAGGACAGATGTTCCAGCCCCCTGATCATTTTTCTGTGTTCCTCCTCTGGATCTGATGGATGTCACTATGTGCTACTTGCTGCTCACAGGTTGCTCTGATTCTTCCTTCTATCTTCCTTTAAAAGCAATTGTCTCCAGGTGTGCCTGGATTCCCTCTATAGAGATGCTCTGCTATTCAACCTATTCTCTTAAACTTTAGAGAAAAGCAATACAACAACTATTACCCAGAGTGAAACATGGTAATGACATTTGATCTGTTTGTGCATGAACAGAACTAAAGTCAGGACATGAATCATATGACTTCTGAGCTACAGCCCAGCTTGTAGAAAAACAAACTAGTCCAGTTTTCACAGTTGCCACTGATGGAGACCCCAGCACAAACACATTTTTAATGGATAAGTGTTCCATTATTTATTAAATGTACTTGTCTAGATTCAGCTTTCAACACCAATAAACCTTTTCTTGCAAGATCTCTGCTGATTTGCTGTTTGTGCAGATACTTCGTAATCCAAACACCTTGTAACAACTCTTTTTTTTTTTTTCAGCTATGTGGTCTGAAATGCTAGAGTTTTCACTGAATTTTCTTGTCTTCTTATCCATTTAAATTTTCTCAAGATTTTTGCCATCAACCTCCTTCTTGGACTTCACACACCAATATGGTAGCTGGATATTCATTGCAGTCTTGGCAATGCCAAATACAGCAGAGAGTTCCCACAAGATGAGAAGTTTTCCAGACTCTAGTTGGAGCCCAGCCCACTGGACTTTTTCCTCCTTAGGTATTCTTGGCTCTCCTGGTGCTGCAACATGACCTATTACTATCACCTCCAGCAGCTATCACCTGTTAGCTGTGCACAGTTACTCAGGTTATTTTTTCTGTGAAGTTTGCCCCACCAGTTCAGCCTGCTGATAAGTGTCACATTTCCAGCAGTTTATGCACAATGTTTCCCAAAATTTCACTATAGTAAGCAATGATTTACTGCACACCTTTGGATAAGGGTAACAAATTGTCAGCTTAGACTTTGCATGGTATTCTTAAACACATTACTTAGATGTTGGGGGCAATATACTGATTGAAGCAAAGATTTTCCCTGTTTACTTTAATTTCCTTTTCTCAGTCTGGTGATATGCTGGCTGTTCAAAACTGAAAGAAAAGTAAAAACCATTTGTAGCTAGGGCAACCACCCTTATAGCTAGAGAAGCAGTGGCTATTGTATGTCTTGTGTACACAGAGTATTTGATATAGACTCACATTCCTTCAATCAAAGAAGGAAAAATGGTCTAGATGAAACATCTGTGAAATAAGTGCAAAAGTGTTCAGAAAATTTTATTCTCAAAGTCATGATCAGCTTTTCCCTGCCAAAGGAGGAGGAGGTATTGATGTTGCTCTGCAGAAGGGCTGCCCAGCAACTGACAGTCTAATCAATGGAGCAATTGAGTGGAAACCACATTTTTCATTTTCCAGATGATATCAAGCTTGGAGGGACTGCAAGGCTACCACTGAAGTGGCTCATGTTTCAGAGTGGTCCTGACAACCGTGTGGAAACCACCTGACCTTTCCCTTCTATGCCAATTCTGTTCAACAGAGGCAGACACATTTGACTGGGAGCAAGTGCAGGAAGGGAGATGAATGATTTGGCAGCAGCTCTGTAGAAAGTGTTCTGAGAATCACGGGGGACAAGAAGAACATGAATCAGCATTGTGCAAAAAAGGCAAACATCATACAGGGATATATAAATAGGAGTCTTAAATATAGGCCAATTAAAATAGTCCCTCTGCTCCACTTGGCATTTTAGAGAACTTGGCTGGTATAAAGTTGTTTCTGAATTTATAATTAAAAAGATTCAGTGATTCGTTTTTGGTTGTTTTGTTTTTCTTTTTTTTTTTTTTTTTAATCAGTAGTGAAGAAAATGGAAAAAATAATACAAAAGTAATATAATTAAGCAGAATCAAAGGAGTTTACTCCATTAGCTCTTGATGCATATCCTAAAAGAGTAGTAAGCACTGGTAAGTAGCACTGGCCATGAAGTTATGGAGTCTTTATTATTGGTTGTTTTTAAAAATAGGTAAGACAACCTGATATTAGGACTCCAGCTTGTAGAGAATGTGATCTTACCTTTTGGCAAGAGGATGGACTTCAGGGAGCACATGTACCACCAACAGCCTTTGCAACTCCATCTCAGCCTTCCCCTGATTTGGCACTGGGTAATGACATGAGGCTGGAAAATTAGGCATGTGGGAAAGAGTGACCAGAGACCTGGCTTGTTGTCAGGACCTCTCTACTGGACAGAAAATTACAAGAAGATGTGGAAAATGTGAAAATGATTGCATATCCATGCCACACATGACACCATTTTCTTACAAATAAAGATATGCCAGCTTGAAAATAAATTACGTGACACATATTATCTTTTGTACTGCATTAGTAGTGCAGTAAAAAATGGACACATCTTAATATCAAGACATTTTCTTCTGGGGCTTGACCTTAAAAAGCTTTAAGGAAACTCATTCAACAACAGATTGTCAAGCTAAAAATTCAACAACAACTCTCGAAATGCCACTTGCATTTCCTAGTCCGCAGAAATCAGCCTAATTCTTCCAAAACCTCAATGTGCTCGCATGCAGATTCACTTTTGTGCAAGGCCAGCAAGAAAATCACAAGCTCTCTTTATCCAGCCTAAGTAAAAGAAAAATGGATTTCACAGCTGCCCTTAAACACTTTCTCCTTGATGATTCAAAGAAAATAGAATCTATCTAAAGCTGTTGATTAATTCTTCAAATACAGATGGAGAGCAATACCTTGAAAATCTACCTCTTAGAAGTATAATAAATGAATACTTGGGGGTGGGGGAAGGGCTTTCTTTTACAAGATTTTCAGACAGCTCTTTCCAAGGGATCTAATACCTATTTTGTATTACAGGACAACTTTACGATTTCTGAAATGCAAGAGAAGAGCTTTATAGATTCTCATAAAGGTGATATGTACTACACAGAGTCTAGACCTTGAGGAGTTGTCATAGATCCAAGCTAAATCTCTTCCTCTTCATACAGTCCAAGTAATTAACAGAGGTGGCAAGAGGCTAGCCTAAAGACAAAATATTATTTCAGATAAAGTATCTTCTAAAATATATTTCAACATTTTGAAAGAATAGCAATTGCCATGGATTGCAAGGCACGTTTCTAGAAAGTACCAGGATATTTCATCAAATAATTCAAATGCATTTCAATGTATTTGAAGGTATTGAATAATTACATTATCTCTTTAGGTCTAGTTTTAGCACACAAGAAGTTTTTACTGTTGCTAACAATAGTATGCATTGTAGAGTTAACAAAACTAAAAGTTTGAGAATTCCTCTAAATTCTTACACCTGTATCAAAATTTTTCAAACAGCTACATGGAAGCAAAACTGAGCTTTTTATCATGACTGAACTGAAATCTGCCTCTAATTTAAAAATATTATAATATATTTGGTGAAATGTAGTCTGTCATTCTGTGTTTATATGTACCTATAAGAGAGCTGAGAGTAATAAGAATTTTATTGAACACCCATATGTACACATTCAGTGTGCTACAAAATATCTGATTAAATCTAATTAAAGGAGAACATTGCAATTAGAACATCTCTCTTTTACTTCTTCTGAAAACGGCATATTTTTATTAAAAGGAATGCTGTAGAAATGTACAATTTGCAGGATCTAATTTATCTTCTTTTTTTTTTATTTCTTGCAAAATCATTGGAGATTTTTAGAATTCATTTCCTCCCCAGAAAGTAGGAAATATAATACACTAACTTTTATTGCATCCGGAGAAGATAGTTTCCTCGATTGTGCCATTCAATGGTAGTTACATGACTCTTCTAGACATGCTGACATAAAAAAATCAAAACAATTTTTGAAGGATGAAAAAAGAAACTTCAGGAATACGTTTCTCTGGTTCTCAGCATTGAAGGCTGCAGTACAAAACCCCAATCTTTTTATGAGCCGTCATTTCTAATAGTAAAACATATTAACAAAGGAAAGAAGCAAGTCAAATATATTCTTACAAAGCAAGACCCACTGTGCATGCAAATGAGATCACATAAAATCCCAACCCCTTCCTCTCGGTGAAATATTGTATTGGAACTCTTTTAGAATATAAAGCAAAGAGAAGCAGATACAGCATACATACGCCCTCTAAGCAGAGAAATCTTGCTTTCCTTTTAAACCAGGGATTTTAATCAGCAATGATTAATCCCCAGATATAAATGAAATTGATATTCTCATTCCAGTAATTAGAACAGTACCTTAGACTACTGTTGTAGTCATTGTTCAGCAGAGGACCAGAAGTGTCCAAGAGAAAATTGTTTCTGGACACATCCCACACCAATACACTGAGCAGGACATTATGGGAAACCAGTACAGGACCAGCAGGTGAACTGAGCTTGAGATTTGGTTCCAGTTCATTCCATCTAGCAAATGACACTGGGGATGAACTCCCAATTTGAACTGGATGTCATCTAAGAGGTCACTTACACTTACAAACATAAGATAAGGCAAAGCACAAGTGGTTTCAAAAAAACACCAGTCCCCCGTGCTCCAGCCCTGGCAGCTAAAAACCAACTGGCTTCACCTGACATGATCTCCTGCTGCTCTGACTGTAACTGCTTGGTGGGTTTACGTTAGTGATGAAGTCTCTGGGGTCAAGTACATTCCTGGGCCAAGACTCAGTTCAAGATTTGTATATAGTTTAACTCCTTCCTCTAAGTGAGAATTAAAAATCCACAGTCTGTTTTTTAAATCTGTGGTGTACGTTTCATTCATAAAGAAGATGCACTAGTTTAAAATAATCAGAAGGCTGATGTCTGTTTGATAAAAGGGGATGGTAGAGAATAGAGAAATGTTATTCTTTACACTGAGTCTTAGAGGCTTAGTATAAAGAATAAAAGTAATTTTATAAGAGGCTAGTTAATGATTAATGAATACTATAAACATGTTACATAGCTACAGAAAATCGGTATATTGTATTCTGGGAGACAGCAAACAATGTTTTCAAAGCAACCTATCAGGCCTTTTGTAGGATTTTGACTCTGAAGTAATAACTCTAATCTACTTAAAGCCATTTGTAATTGGATTTTAAGTATAAAATATGACCAGAAAAAAGATTAACATAATTATCTACAGCTATATCTGGTACAAACAACATAGTATGTCTGTAAACAACTTGCATGTATAAGGAAATAAAAGCTGGATTGGAAATATTTGAAAAGTGTTCTTGCTTTACTTCAAAATGAACTCTGGACTTTCTACCTTAATCAGACAGAAACCAAGCAGACAAATGAATTTTAAGTATTGCAGTGGGGAAGGGCTTTCAGCTATTATCAGTATGAAGACATTCATGTGAAGGTCAGGTGTTCCCACAATACAAGGTACAAAAATCACACCTGTCATGACAGCTTGTAATGAGAAACAAAGCATTAAATTGGCAGAAGTCCATTCATGACAGTATAATTGCAAAAGGTGTTTTTGCAACACAGAAAGAAAATATGGGTGATCCTTCTCCACTAGGTATAAGGCTTCAATTATTTTGTAATAAATTCCATGACAATTTTTGTATTTAATTTCTGTCTATATGTATTTTTCAAGGTGGGTTGGCTACATTGCAAATGGATGGATGGTATTTCAGAGTGTGTGACTTACAGTTTGTTATACTCTTTGCTTAAGGCACACGTATACTTAGATTATGCTATCTACTCTTGTGCCTGGCCATAGGAGATAACACAGTTGTTAAGCAAGTCACATTTATTATCTTGCTACAGCGTGTCCTTTTATTGCTACGGCATGCTTACTCAGCAATTCTGGATACCTGGAGAAAATCTGAAATGCCCAAACTCCTGTCAAGAGATAAGATATGTGGAGGCAAAAGCCTCTTATTTTTACAGATCACAGAGTGTTTCTCAAGAATGTATCTATGCTTTCATCATCAGTCACTCCCTTGGAAAGATGAAATACTTTTCCCTTCTTGAGTCTCTTCTCCATTTGTAGTCCTTTATATCATTGGAATACCATGTTCTGAGAGTGTCTGCTGCCAAGTGTATTTTCCATGCATACTGTGTCTGGCTGAAGTCACAAGATGCAATTGGAACTAAAAATGGGAGAAGGCAGATCATTCAATCTTCTCTGCTGTTATCTGACCAGAGACATGAACTCCCTTTCGTTTCTTTTCTTGTATGTTGGTGCTATCGTCACATTGCATCTCTGGCAATGACACTGCATGTGTGAGTCATGACCACTGGGCTGCAAAGCAAACCTAATTTTCCCACTCTCTTGCTTCTAGATGAAAAACAACTCATCCCAGCACAGCTGGGTAAAAGGAGTATTTTCCTTGAGAGTAGAAAACAGATCCTCAAGTCTTCAGGCAGAGTCATGCACATCCAGAAATCTCAGTCTTCCCCACAACCAGATAAATGAGCCAGGCTAGAAGACTGATATGACTTAGGCTCCTCTACTTTGATTTTTTGATATGAAAATACAATCTGTATCAAAGCTGGCATGTACATTGTTATAAAAACAATGTGGTTTTGATAAAGCTGCATTTTCCAATTTTTTCTGTTGGATGACAAACTCACTAAGATAAAATCCCTTAATAATGACTTAGGATTTAATATACATTTACCAGCAAGGAAGGCTAATCCTCAAAAATGTTCAGAAGTCATTTAAAGAATACCGTGCCTCATCCATCTGACTTGTTTTTGAAGTAGTCTTCTGAACTTGGATATTTAATGAGATCCTTTCTGTAGCATCATTAGGGTCTTGAGCTCTGGAGACAAATCTCTGTTGGAAGCTACTGATAACCACTGCAACAACTTGTATTATTATAGTGCCTTTCATCCCTTTCCAAAGCTTTCACATTCACATTGATGACATCTTCACTTTCCCTTCTTCCCCCTGAGTGCCAAGAAAAACTTTAGGTGAAAGTCAAAATTATTACAGATTAGACTTTTAAAGAAGCAATTAAATAATATTAATGACAGACAGTATGCTACATGTTATCAGCTCAAGTACTGTAAAGTTTTGGGGGCTTAAAAACAAATTTTTTTTATTTGAGAAAGGTAGGTAAACTTTGCAAATCTAAGGCATGGGAATAAAACAAGCAATGCTCTGCTGTATAATCGTGATCTAAGGTTACCACCATTGAGCACCAGTTTTATCACCAGTGTTTAGAAATATGTCATGCATGTGTGTACACACTGAATTTCTTCCCTATCTAGTTGATGGTCGTGTTACTTTCTCGGAAGTGAGAGGATTAGGAATGTTTGTAAACTTGTCTGAGACATGGTAACTACGCTATTCATTTAGATCATTAATATAAAATACATTAACTGCTATAAATTTTTCTCCTTCTCTTAACATATGTGAATCAGAGCTCTTGTTTACTCTCCTGAGCCCACTAGAAAATACTTCATGCAATCAACAATGTGCAGTTGCCCAGCTAGCCTGACAATAACTTTTCTTATACCTTACTTCCTTTGCAGTTCCAGGAACCATGAGTCTCCTTGGCCTTACCTAGAGCAATCGTTTCCCACCTGACAAGAAGCACCCAAGATTTTAATCTTTGATGTTTCTGAATTTGGGAAATTCAGTCACTCTGTGCTGGTTGGCATCACACAGTGTCTTGGAGTGGAACAGAGAAGAGTGGAGGGTTTCACATCACAGCAATAACAATGGTAGATCTGTATGTGGGGTGTTATCCCTTAGACAGCAGTATGAACACAGAATCATAGAACTGTTTAGTTTGGCAAAGAACTTTAAGAACATTGAGTCCAGCCATTAACCAACACTGCCAGGTCCACCACTAAGCCGTGTCTCTCAGTGCCACATCTACATGTTTTTTGACTAGCTCCAGGGATGATGACTCAACCGTTTCCCTGGGCAGCCTGTTCCAGTGCTTAACAACCCTTTTAGTAAAGAAATTTTTCCTAATATCAATCTAAACCTCCCCTGATACAACCTAAGGCCATTTAAACTGGCAAAACAAGATACAACAGTCAATTAAAAGCTGGAAAGTTTGTAAGGACTTACATAGATGTTTATACCAACTGTCAGAAATCTTCAAGAATTTTGTGTAGGTACAGATGTGTCTTCTGAATAGGAGATGGTAGGGAAGTAGGCTAGATAAGCTACGGAGATGTTTTGCTGGTTATTGCTGCATGTGTAGATTTAAAAAAAAATAAAATCCTTGTACCAAAAAGAAAGGGCTAATTGCACTTTTAGCCATTTTCATGGTGCTGAACAAAAGCAAATAAAAGAGACTGATTCCTGTGCCTAGGGCTAAGCAGCACTATTTGGCTCAGGTCTGCAGTGGTTATGGCTGCTCCCTTTTGTAGCAGATTTGTCTTGCAGAGAGTTGTGCAAAAGCAGAGACAGAACAGCAATTAAACAGATTAGACAGATTAGGCGATGAGTGTACACACACACCATGTTCTCTTTTATATGCCAGTACAGTTGGACCTGTAAGTTAGTTTAGGACAGAGTAGCTCTGGAAGGACTACTCTTGTTTCATGCCCTATATAGCTGCTGGATTACTTTTCTCAAACAGTGGGTCTGTGGGTGACCAAAACATTCCCCATGTCCAAATAGGAATAGAAATTAAAATCCCATGCAAAAATAATTTTTGTCTCCTGCTTATGGATCGTGTATTACCCCTGTCCTCCATGTCCTGCTCCCTGGCTCCATTTGAGTGCATCAGGGGAGAGATTACTGGAAAAAGAGGGTGCATGTGAGGAAGGATCGAAGTGGTTGGATTATTAGTCATGTAATTTTTATTGCTTATGATTGAAAGAAGCAGGCTATTCTGCTGAAGCAGAAGGGCTGGGTGTTGAGGGGGAAGGCTTTGCTGTAGATGTACAATGGAACAGCTTCTCCCTTGCCTTCTCCCTGTTGAGTGTAAGTCTCAGACTTTGGGGCTAGGAATTTGCTCCACAAGCCCTTATGTGTGACCTCCCTGGTCTCTGGAGTAGCTGCAGTACTGACTGCTGGGGTCAAGCACCTGGAGGAGGAGAAAGGGAGGGGAAGTCATTCATTTAAGGCATGGCAACTTCACAGTTCATGTACGAAACAGACTGTCACCCAGACTGTTACTGCAGATCAGATAGCACTTGTCACCAACCAGAGGCCTTCTCATGCATCCATAGCCCCTGTTAAAGAAGCATAAAGATGCTTCTGTTGGTGAACGTAAGTCCCATTTTAGAAGAGGCACAAACTAAGCCACAATTAACATAGTTATGCCCATCATATAATTTTTTACTAATATTACCATTCCATTGTATATTAAAGACATTTTGCTAAAAGGCTTCATTCTTTTCATACTGCATTAGTATCATAAAATCACAGAATGGTTTGTGTTGGAAGGGACCTTAAAGACCCTTATACCATGGTGTAGGTGAAGCTGACACTCAAAGAAAGGCAGTTCCTTCCAGTTTACATATATTTCACAGTTAAGAGCCTTCCTAGCACTTCTTTAAGTAGTGGCCACCTCCTCATGGGTATTTAGCTGATATTTGCTGTTGAAAGAGTTCACTCTGCAGCCCCATTTAATAGTGCTCAAATATAGGTCCAACGCCACGCTGGCCAAAGAAAGCCTGTAGAGTGATTTAAGAATAAAAATGGAAACCCTTAACCTAAGCTAAAATAGTAATGTGAAAGCATAGGCAAGATGCTGCTGTGGAGTGTGGTGTCCTTTCATGGTAGAAGTAGGAGAAATGACTCTATTATATATGGTATAGTCTGGGACTTAGGTGGGGAATGGGAACAGTGCAGGATGCCGCTGAGAAATGACAGGTGTGAAATGAGACACCTGATCTGTTTTGAGCACTGAAAAAGAAATCAAAATGCATTGTTTAGTCCCGAGGTGCTACAGAGGGCTGTGTGAACACCTTGTTACAGGCAAACAAGAAATGCCTTGCCAGGCAGATCAAGGGGTGAGGTTTGAAGGGGCATGGCTTGAAGACACCAAATCAGGCAGATCCTTTCCCACCAAACCAAGCTTGTCAGCATTTTAAAGAGGCAAGAGTAGTGCTGCAGTCTCTGGAGACCAAATTCACTGACCTCAAGGTCTTCCAGTGCTAAGTGCACTGAGAGCTGTGAGATGGATCTTGAGGATGCTGGTAGCTTTGGGAAGCATGCTCTCCACACGGTGTGAAATTTTGCTGAGTTTTTTTTGGAGATACCTGCCTCACTTTGAAAAAACACATTTTCCAGCTTTCATTTGTGATCCTCGGGAAACTGCTGCTGGCCTGCTGAAATAATAATAGCAAACATGCTAAGACAAGCCTTGCACACTGCAGGCATTGAAGTTCTGCCCTCACAGAGCATATGTAAGGGAACATCCAGAAAAGCTCTTGCATACACAAGAGGAACTCTCAGGCAGCAATGAAAAATAGGCATGAAAAATAAGTGGATGTATTTAGAAGATAACTTTCCTCAAATTTTCCAGCTTTTTACGTTAAAAACTAATTTGAACTGAAGATAGAAATAATAAAGAGCAATGGACACAGATACCTTCTTTTCAGTGACCATCTGTTCATCAGCTGAAAGCCAGGCCTAGAGGAACTTAAATGCTAAGTTAATAAAAGAACGACCAAATTAATCTTTCTTTTTATCTATGACTAAGCTACATAATTCAAACAGAAAAGTGCCATATCAGCCTTTGTGACTATAAATGGCCCAAATGATACCTGATGTGACAGCTTGCCCCAAAAATTGTAGCTCACTCAATAGCTACCCCTTGCTAGCTAACAGAGAAATCAGTTCGGAAAATACTTTCTCCCCGCTGTCCTTGCAACGAGTTCTTTCCCTATTTCAGTCCAAAGAAGGAATTGCTTGATGATGCCTAACTGTAGTACATTAAAAAAAACCCTAACAGATTTAAAACTCACTTGCTGCTGCCTCCTATGAAGTGTGTTTCACAATGGCAGGGGTCTGCTTTTCTCTCTATGGGTGGACTGCCTCACTGTGTATATATAAACAATCTTTTGCTACAAGGAACATTTTTTTGTAATTTAAAACCAAAAAAATGGTTTAGATGAAGAATATATGCACCATACTGGTACAGGGGTACATTCTTCCAGCATTGAATGCATTTGAACACAGTTACAGGGGCTGCAAACCCCTTTTTTCAAGCTGAACTTTTGCATGGCTTACATTCTGTGCACATGTGAAAGAGCATTGTAAATCAAAGATTTACACTTGGAAAATGCTTGCTTTAGATGCAGCTCCAAACAGTAGATAAACTTGCTAGTGGCCCAACAATTCCAGAGAATAAGCTTACTTAACTTCTTTACATACAGCTCAAAAATACATATATCAAAGCTTAAACAGTACTTCCTTCAGCCACAATTTAGGAGTTTCCTCACAGCCAATGAGCAGAAATACCAAATACTTTTTTGTTTAAGAATCTCTCAGATGCAAATATTTTCTGAAGTTACCTGATGGATGAGGAGGACTAAACACTGATGTCCCAACATGTGTTACTTCATCACTGTGGCACTTTGTTACTCATGCCTTCAGTTACCCACATTATAATTGTGGCATAGCTTGTCCCTCCTCATTAGATTGCCCATCCTTCTTTGATTTGCAGCAGATATGTACTGTAGGAGCGAATCAGAGACGCTGGTGGAAATCTAATCACTGATCTTGAAAATATTCAAAATAGTCTCACAAACACTTAATCTCAAAGAACTGAAGGCAGTGGTAGCACACATGGCTTCCTGTTTTGCCCTTGATGGTTTGGTCTAAAGAAGGGGTTCTAAGTCCATCACTTAAGGGAGACAATAACCCCAGCAGACTGGCTCCTGCTCAGGAAGAAGTATTAAGATCCTGAGGCTGCTAAATGTTGCCCTTTGACTAATTTCACTCTAAGGAAGAGATGGACATCATATTGCTGAAAAGAATTGACATCCTGTGATTTCAGATGAGGATAAAGCAACGCATATATTAATGATAAAAGTAGATGTATGATGTATAGGAATATTATTAATGGTGTTAAGATACAAATTTCTCTTAAAGTACCAGTAGAATGAGACTGTATGAGATTCAGACACTCGTATGCCTTCAAAAAGAGCTGGATGAATGCAGGACTCACATAGGTCTGGCAATAACAGATTGTGTAACTGTGGCAAACAACCACTATGGTCAAAGCTCCTATCTTTACACGTGGCATTGGGTACCATTCTGAATGTATGAAGGTATTCTGCTTGTCTTGCAATGGCCTTATGGCTGGACATGGATCTCCCACATTTGGTTGGCCACAGGAGGGCACACGGTGTTGCTCAACAACCATTGTGTCATGTCATAGAGTCACCATATCGTCTGTCCAAAGCTGATGGATACAACACAATATCTACACGTTATTTGTATTGTCTTTGAAAATTAAGTGGAAGACAGGTGGGACACCTAGCCAGAAGTAATTTCAGCCACAGCTAGGCGGATGAAATGAGCCCTCTGTGCAACATCAGCAACTCCAATGTGGATGTGCCAGACACTGTGGGCTGGCTGCTGGAGGTGGAACCAGGCATACATGTTTGGGCAGATGAATCTCCTTGGTGCTTACTTTAGGCTGAGCTGAATTACTCTTTAGGCTGCACATATTACATTGCTTATAGATGGCCTTGAACTTTCAAGGTCTTGATTCAGTTACCTGAACACAGGCATCTTTTGAGATGCCCTGAGACCCCCAGTTAGCATGGAATTACCAGGTTTTTGTGGCATGATTTTGGTAGAAAGGGTGGTTTCTGTGAAACTACCGGAAACTTCCTACAGTTCAACAGAGCAAATGCAGATGGCTACAAGATGGACCTCTCACTAGCCAAGCCAAGCCCATCCGTGATGGATTTAGAGCTCCTGGGATAACAGATTTAAGAAGGAGAAAAGTTACTGTGAAGGAGCAATTGCAGCTGGAGAGAGGAGTGAGAATAAGTGAAAGGAATATGTGAGAGGAACAGCCCTGCAGACACCAGGGTCAGTGGAGAAGAAGAGAGGATGTTCTCCAGGCACCGGAATTGAAATTCCCCAGCAGCCTATGGTGAAGACCATGTGGAGGGTCAGCTGTGCCCCTGCAGCCCATGGAGGTCCACGGGGAAGCAGAGATCCACCTGCAGCCCATGGAGGAGCCCATCCAGAGCAAATTTCCTGGCAGGTCACCACAGGAGACCCATGCTTGAGCAACCTGTTCCTGGAGGACTGTACCCTGTGGAAGGGACCCACATTGGAGCAATTAATGCAGAACTACAGTCCATGGGAAGGATTCCATTGGAGCAGTCATGGAGGATTGCCTCCCATGGGCAGGAGGGTAACCACATGAGGAGTTCTGTCCCTCAGAAGAGAGGATCAGCAGAGACCATGTGTGATGAACTGACCACGAACTTCTCATCACTTGGCTGCAAAGTAAGGTACAAATTTTAAATTTCATTGCTGCAAGCCTACTTACTATGGAAATTATGAGACCTTCAGTTATTGGAGCAGTGCATTAGGTAGCAGCTGTGAAGAAATGCTCAATGCAAAATGGCTACTGGCCATGCATCTATGCTTTCATATCTCAGAAGTGAAATTCATTGCAATAATTGTCAAGGCTTTCTTTTTTCTTTTATTAGTAGGGTCTACTTTTCAAGTCTGAACTGTTGCAGAATACTCTGTCTTGGTTGGCCTAAGCTGGTTCAACTCCTCAACCACATTTGAAGAGGTAGACTCCGTGTAACTGTGCATACTTGCTGTTTTGGTAATAAATATTTTGACTTCCTGGTGGTCTTGAGCCAATCTTGGAAATGCAGGAGTAAACCCTGGGTAGAGTAACTGGAAATGGCTCCCAGATACATTTATGTTAGTACGCAGCAGCACTAAAATACTAAACTACTTCTCAGCTGACTGTAAAGCACATTTTGGTACTGCACACTTCACACAGAACTGAGACTAAGTTTTTGCTCTTTGGTGGAAATTGAAACATAATAGTTGTGTTTATTAAAGAACATCATATAACTGTAGCCCTAAAAAATGTTTATGCATTTGCAGCCAGTGTTGCCTGTACATTTAATGATGCAGCAGCTTAGTGCAATATATTTTAATTTACTATTTTACAAAGTTTCATCTCAGTTCAGTTTAATGTGATATAACTCTCAACTGCAGAAGAGTAATTTAGGCAGAAAATCTGACAAAGAACACATTACACTAGTATTTTAAACCAATCCTATTTCTCTGTGAGCCAGTCTTTGCCTTGTAGTAAATGAGACCAAAATTTCCATGAGCTGAAACCAACAAGAAATAAGTATCTGAACTGCATTGTCATTCAAGTGTTTATTAAAATACAGACTTAGCAAGTACAGGAGTAATTCTTATCAATTTACCTACAGAAATTGATCTAAAGGTATGATGATAAAAGCAATTTTGCAACACATTCTTCCCTCAGTGAATTTAATGAATAAAAATATCAACTTTCATGTACATAAACTCAGCATTGCATTTTCATTTTTGAATAGTAGTGTTTTTTATTTCTTCATTTAAGTTCCTGTGGATCTTTCTTTTCATAGAAGATGTGGCATTTTGGCAGAAGTTTTAAAATACTGGGAATCTGAAGAGTGAAGGGAAATGCTTCAGCTGTGCCTGAAGAGATAGGATGACTGTATGTGAAAAGTCACCATACACGTCTCCAGAGTGCTGTCAGCTCTAAACTAAGACACAGGATTCAAGTTTTTGAGCCATCCTATGGAGGCTGAATGAAATTGGTTCCAAAATTATAACAGTGTATCATAAACAGAAATTAAAAGAGCAGTGAGAAGAATGAAATTATCTTTCTGGCTCTTTTTATACTGCATCAGAAATCACCGACCAGAATTTTCACAGGTATGCAACTCTTAAGGTTGAGATCCTGTTCCTCCAGATCCCTTATCTAAATTGTTACATCTATTTCACCCTTGTCAGTGATCCAGTCACTCTGCTTTCCAGGATTTTCTGCCCTAAACAAGCCAAAATTCATTAGGCAATTAACTCCCTGTTTGGTCTGTAATTTCCCTGGACACCCACTGTCACTGTTCATAGAGACAGAGCAGACCCTATGGAATTGGGTCTATTTCTTTAGTCACTGCAATCAGGGTTTCACTCAAGTCTAAAAACCAACTGAAGCCTGTGGCTCATGAGCTGCATGGCTGGAGTCAGCAAGGGACACTTCTCTGTCCTTTCTCTTCTCCCTCAACTCTGAACTCCTCTTGCCACACAAATCCACGTCTCCTGTCCAGAGACATGAGCATGTCTTCTTTAGCCCCCTTCTTAGGAGAGATGCAACTTCTTTTCCCTTGTGTCTGCCCATCCCTTCTTTCGCCCATTCAGAAAGCACTTTTGAAGACAGGGAGATCATCTACAAACTAGAGTGCCCATGATTCAGAACAAGGCATTGGAAAAAAAGGGGAACTGAGAGTGACTTGGTACTTAGATTTGAGTAGATTTGAGAGATTGAGATTTGAGAGAGGAGCCTTCAACATCTTCCCAAGCATGCCACTGCACTTACTACATCAGCAGGTTTATTTTGAACCTGAAAACACCCTGTTTCTAATTTCAATACAATCAGACACTAGCTGTCTCTAAGATCATTCTGAATGTACAATGAATGCATTTAAGTAGTGTTATCATGGGAGAAAGAAGGAACAGGTATGGAAGGCTGCATTTTTCAAGGAAACTGGGCTTGTAAGAGAAAGAGCTTATTTGCCATGTAGTCTGTGGTATTCAGTCAGGGACGAATAAGGTAAATCTAGAATATTGTTGGACATCCTTCCACTGGAAACAGCTATTGATGAGGAAGTGGAAGTAAAATTTGACAGCTCAGCAGTTTGCATTTAACAGGCAGAATAAAGAAGTAGTACTGTTATGTAGTGATGGCAGAGAAAATGCTCAAGTCTAAATCTGGTGGTGATTTTTAAAGCACTTTTTCCAAGTGTTAGCAAATACTTTTGTGTCTTGAGATGTAATGCTGAGACTGCAAATCTATTAGACAAGGTTATTTTCAACTTCTTGTATGGCTGTATGCATTTGGAAGTATGTTTGTGAAGAAAGGAGGGGCATTAAAACACGAGATGGAGGTTTTAGGCACTGAGATCACTTGCTCTACAACAGATACTTTTGGTATATGGCTTCTAGCTCTTCTCTGGAGATCTTAAAATGATAAAGGGGTTGCTGCATTGAAGCATGATTTACCTCAGGGGAAGCTGTTAAATGAATCGAAAGCAGTAATAGAGTTATTTTACCTAAAATTAAGTACCCAGAAGATTCAGCCCCTTTGGGATATAAACAGAAGTGCTCAGTCAGAACACTGTTAAGTTTGATTGCATGGACTGACTCTGTACCTAGCAAAGAAAATCTCAGCACAGCCTGAAGGAAGATTATAATGACACAGTACTATACATTATATATATTATCAAAAGTTGAACGTTTAGTAATCACCAATACAAAGAGACTGAAAGTCAAATCCTGATCTACTTACCTGGGGCAGAATTGAAAGTGTGCTTGCTCAGCAACACGGACACAATGGAGCCACACTTTGAACTCAAGGAGCAGCGAGGGAGACCTGGATGTCTGCAAGTGTTTGGCTGACCTTTCTGCATGGTTAATATTGCACAGAGTTTGTTAGGCTGTCTGCTAGGAAAAAAATATATTGGCTCAGAGGAGTCGGTAATTGTGTTGTCCTACAACATGAAAACAAGCTTTCTAAGAAAAAAACCCAAAACCAACACATGGAACTGGAGGCCACACTGCACATTTTCTGTCATTTACATGCACACAAAATAAAGGATAAAATTTTCATCTGGCAAACATTCAAGTAAAGTGACAGCTGAAGTGATAGCTTTGTGCAACCAGTTTATGGTGAGATTTTTGTCCCACAAAAATGGGCTTTTGGCTTCGGGAGTACAGTCCACTGTATCCTAGTTTTTGGGTAGCGTAGTCTTCTTCAGAAGTTGTCTAGACTGACTTAGAGTAACACCATGAGGCTACTTTTTTTCCTTGACTGTTGAGAGGCTCTGGAAGAAAGGAGCTCCCTAGTGAAGGAGCTTTAGTTCAGTGTCTACTTATTGGTGCTGCCCAAGTACAAATAGGTTTGATCTAGGTTTTGGTTAATAATTAGCACATGAAAAAAGAATGCACCATGATGTATTTCAAAATCTCTTGTGTCCCTATATACTCAATGATTTTTTTTCCTTTAAATATTAGCAATAGACTTACGTGTTTTAGGTGGTGTTGTTTCTGAGACATGCCTGAGACATTCCAATTTTTAAAATACTTTGTCAGCAAGATCCAGTGAAGACATTATGCTTCCCTTGAAATCATATCTACAGCTGAATGGAAGCCTGGCTCTCCACTCCTTGCACAGGGACAATTGCAGCAATGCCCCAGTGCACTTAACAACCTATCTCCAGTTTCTACAAGTAACTAGCAGGTGATGCCAACACCTTTTTCTGTTGTTGAATCTGAAGTTGTCATTTACTCAGACTGTAATGAATTGCAGCACCTTCTCAGACTGTATCCCAAACTCACTCCTGGAATGTTCAGCCTTGGTTCTGGGCCTCTCACCTCCTCTTCCTGCCCTACAGACTTCCTCCTTTAGGGAAGGGCTGTCAATGGTCCACTGCACTGTTCAGATCTGCATCTTCCTAACATGGCAATTAATTAATTGCCACAGTGGAATACTTACTCCAGTCCTGTCCTCTACATCTTTGGTCTCTTTAAAAACAGCACAAATCAATCCCCAAAACTGATCTGGATCAGTGCAGAAAACGTGGAAGTTGGAAGTTCTAGAAAGGAGCATGGCAAATGCCCTGCCTGTATTTGGGAGAGGTGAGAGCCCATCCTGTGTACAAAAGAAGACCTTCATTAGTTCACAACTGGCATTTAAATCCATTGCCTCATTATTAGTGATTATCTGCAATTTTCCCCTGAGGGTGTTTATTTTCTAAAAATAAAAAGGAATTATCTAAAGGCCTTCATTCTGTAGTTAAACACCAACCTTATCTCCTGGGAACATCTCTCTGTGCCTAACAGCCTGTCTAGTAGATGTATTTTATTCTTAGGTGTCCCAAATCACACCACTGATTACCAAGTTCTGCAATATGTTGGGCTGTTTCTTCCTTCGCAGTCTTGGTTGAATTATTCGGTCCAAAGGCGATGCAAAGGGCAGTTTGAGACTGCCCTTAAAGAGCAGTCTATGCTCACGCCTGCTCAGTTGGTTACAAAATGTAACTCAGTAATCAAACTTAGCTCGCTTTGTTTCCTCTCTGTAAAGATCCATGAGGCATTTCTAACTGGAACTTGTTTTCTGTGCAGCAAGCAACCAAATATACCAACCTCCTACTCTGGGAAAGAAAAGTGTTGTTACTGAGAGGTGACAGCCCATGAATTCCCGGGGAGCGGGTGAGGAAGGGTGAGTGTATGATGTCCTTGGACAGTGAGTTTCTCTGCAACTGCTGCTACATGAGAGAATGCAGGTGCGATGTGTCTTCCTAAGGTACCACGACGGAAACACTGAGTGAAGGGAAAAGCGGTTTTATTTCTTCGCCTGTCCGCACCCCTCCAGCCCCCGCCCCGCGATCGCTCCCCCTTCTCGGTGCGGCGCTGCCCCACGGACTCCCCGACGGCGGCACTGCAGCGGGACACCGGAGGGTGCCACGCTCAGCCCCTCGGAGGGGACGGATCCGGCCATCGAGGGCTCTTCCGATGGGAGGAAAGGCAGCAGGGCAGCGGCGAGGGTCCCGCCTCCGAGGGGGCACCGGAGCTGCAGCGAGGTACGGCGCCCGGCGGGGCGGGCGAAGGACTGCGGCACCCCGCCTGCCGCCCGCGGACCGGGATCTCCGCCTTTGAGGGGCCGTGGGGGTACCCACGGGCACCCTGAGGGGGCAAGACGGTCTACCTCTCCTGGAGGAGCCCACGCCCCGCTTCCCCCCCTCTCCTCCCCGCCCGCCCCGTCTCACGTCCTGGCTCCCGCCCCCGGCGGCAGCTCTCCCCGATGGAGCCGGCTGGGAAGGATGCAGGCGGCAGCTCCGAGGTAATTATTAATGGCCGTGCCCACCGGGGCGGGAGTAGGGGGGGCACGAGGTGAGATAAAATGGGGCGGCGGGGAGCTGGGAGGCGGGGGTTGTCGTCGCGGAGCCCCGCCGGGAGCATGGCCCTCGCCGCGTCGCTGCTGCCACCGCTGCTGCTGCTGCTGTTGGGGCGGCCGGGGCTGGGAGGGCCGGGACAGGGCGCGGGCACCTGGTCCCGCTTCGCCCGGCTGCCCTACCCGCAGGACCAGCTCTTCCTCCACGACACCTTCCCCGACGGCTTCCTCTGGGGCGCGGGCAGCGCCGCCTACCAGACGGAGGGCGGCTGGCGCCAGGGCGGCAAGGGCGCGTCCGTCTGGGACACCTTCGCCCACCGCCCGGCCACGCCGCCGGCGGCCGCCCCGCCGGGGCCCGTGGGCGGCGACGTGGCCAGCGACAGCTACAACAACGTGTTCCGCGACGTCGAGGGGCTGCGGCGCCTGGGGGTCTCGCACTACCGCTTCTCGCTGTCCTGGGCCCGGCTGCTGCCCAACGGGACCGCGCCGCCCAACCCCGCCGGGCTGGCGCACTACGGGCGGCTGCTGGCCCGCCTGCGGGAGCTGGGCGTCGAGCCCGTCGTCACCCTCTACCACTGGGACCTGCCGCAGGCCCTGCAGGACGCCTTCGGCGGCTGGGCCAGCCCCGTCCTGCCCCGGCTCTTCCGCGACTACGCCGAGCTGTGCTTCCGGCACTTCGGCGGGCAGGTGCGCTACTGGCTGACCATGGACAACCCCTACGTGGTGGCCTGGCACGGCTACGGCACGGGGCGGCTGCCGCCCGGCGTGCGGGGAGGCCCGCGCCTGGGCTACCTGGCGGCCCACCACCTGCTCCAGGTAAATGGCGGCTGGCGCCAAGGGGCCCGGCGGCTCCTGGGCCGTGCCAGGGTGCCGGGTGTGCAGGCCACCCTCAGCCCGCCCCACCGGCACACCTGTGCCCTGCTCCGACACTGGCGTGGAAAAGAAACCCGCGTGCCCCACAGAGTGCGGGCAGCAGGTCTGTGGGCAAAGGAGGCAACACTCATGGTGTAAGGCGACTGAGCTGGTGGAGAGGTGGAGAGTTAAAGAACTCTCGGTGTCTTGCAGTGCTTCTGGGTGGGGGAAGGTCTGCAGTCCCTGGACTGTGCCAGTCCAGTGCTGCCTTTCTAAGGTGGAAGTTCTTAATGTGACTGTAGAGGGAATTTGCGTATTTGATAAAAAAGGCTTACTGAGTTAATGGAGATGCTAGAGGTGGCCAAAATGTCGTGCGGAGACATTTTCTTGACAAAGCATGATGGTTTTTTGAGCGGGCGCTTTTTGGGAGAACAGATCCTTAATTCCCCGGTTAGTCTTGTAAGTGGCACAAGTAGTTTGCTATACGTAAGTTTTATTCTGTGTATTTATATGGTGTAATTGTAGTATTTGCTGGGAGCAACCCGTGAGTATTTTCAGAGAAAATTAAGCAGAAGTGTGTACAAATCCTTCCAATGACAGGAAAAAGGATTCAACCTGTCTAGAATGGGGTGGTTATTTAGGCATGATCTCTTGTATTTTAATATACATTCACAAATTCTGCTAATGTCTGTCTGCTCAACACACACTTCCTGGCAGGAGTTGTATCCTAATGAGCATTGTGTATTAGATGTGAGCATGAAGAAAACATCCAATGCATATTTGACTTTTTTCCACTTTCCTGTATTACTTCTGCATTCTTGAATGCTACAAGTAAGTCAAAGGGAAAATAGAGATGGAGAAAATGTGGGTAAAATTTCAGGTTATTTTCCTCATCCTGAAAACTTTAAGCTCTTCATGTAGTTACCATGGTGTGTACTTGGCCATATTTCATGCTTGAGTATATCTGCATCACCATAGTATCAGAGTCCCTCATAATGTCAAGCACGTTCTCATAAAAGCTCTGTGAAGGAAGATACTTTTCTATTTAATAAATGAGAAACAGAGGCACAGTCTTGCCCACACCATGTCAAAAGTGTAATTAAACCCAGGAAGGCCTACCAATGCTTGCTTTAGTGACAGAACCGTAGTATTTAGTTCTGTCCCAGTGACTGTCAGTCAGGATTTGCACATCAGCGAACATTTCTTTTTACATGCAGTGGAAGGCAGCAAGGTACCACTTTTGCCCCCCACATTTTATGGAAAAGGAGCTGAAACACAGATGCAGTTAAGAGCCAAAGTGGCCACTGGTTGCTAGTGCCCTTTTCCTGGTGTGTGATCGTTGTAGCATATTTGTCAGTTACAATATACTTCCAGCTCTTCTACAAGTCGTATCCCCACATCTCAAATCACCTGCAGAGAAAATCAGGGACGTGCATTGTGTGCAGAGGAGCTCACATCCCTGACTTCTCCAGGAAAGAGTCTTCGTAGAGGCAGAGGTAGAACCTAGCTCTTCAGTACAGAGAAGTGAACAGCTTTAGCCTGAGCTCCTCCTTCTTCTTTTTACTTCTGTGTAGCACATTAATATTAGACCTTTCAACTTGTGCAAGCAATGATGCAGGAGGAAGCTACATAGTACAGCTTCTTCACAGCCTGATATCCATGGAGAAAGTGTGTGCATTTGTGTAAGAAAGGATTAAAGTTCTACCATAGATGATCAAGAGAGAATTACATTTCATGCATAAATTAAATTGTTTGACACAGTTCTTGAGTGATTGACTTTGCAACTTGAATGTTGTTCTTTAATGTGTGTCTGTGGCTTGTTTAGTTTCGTAGGTGAGTTTGGTCATTTTTTAGGAGCATGCACGGCTTTGGTTTGTATCAGAAGGGTGCACAGATGTGCTGCTTTATCACATGAGCTGCAGGATGTGTGCAGCACTGGACAGTGTTGCTGAGAGGATACAGTCCTCTTAGACCCACTGCAAAAGATGTGGCTGAATCCTCTCACCGGAAGAAAACCCCCTTTCATTGTCTAACCTTTTGCTCCTTATGTTCTAAGATCTGGTCCCTGGTTTCTTCTTAATCTTTTTCCCTTCTCTTTGTCATTCTTGTTTTTTATTTTTTTTCCAAGGAAATTGAGTTTGCAGAACATGTTTGGGTTGTTTTTTTTTTGAAGTTAGAATTTGTTGTCATAATTGTTTGTTTCTCAGCAAATATGCAGACTAGCTCTTAATACGCATGATTTCTGATTCCCCCCTTATTTACAATATCCAGTTTTAAATGTCTTCTCTCTGCATTTATTCAAATCAAAGACTTGCATAAGTGGAAAGCTACAGCTAATGAAAGCTGATGCCTCCTCATTTATTTTGCTGGATGCTAATTATGTTGAAAAGCAAAATAATTTCCTTTAAGTTCTTTAAAATTAAAAAAATATAAATGTGAATTTGGAGCTTTGGTTTTTTGAGCGACTTATTTATTATCTGAAGAAATAATCAAATAAGAGTTTGATTCAATTTAGCTTGTTCAATTCAGAGCTGGTGAAAACAGGGCAATGAAGTTTGATTTAAGTAATGCTGTTTGAATTCAGCTTGAATGGATTTCATCATATTGTACTGAATTTTTTAATTACCTCTCATTTTTATGAACTTCCTTAAGTGAGTCGTAACAGATGCTAAATTGACAGAGACACTTTTTTTATAGGTAGGACCAAATAAAAATAGTGTAAAAAAACTTGTAAGGAAAAATGATTTTATTAATGTATCCTTGGTGTGTTCTTGAGAGATGTTCATCAGTATTCAGTGAAAGTTTCACCCTTTTCTAGTATTTCCACTGACACTTGTCGCTTTTGATATGTCTGAACCCTTCAAATGTGGTAAGAAATGGAGGAAGCTGTTCATGTTTATTCACAAAATAAATGGAATGGATCAAGTATATTTCATAAAAGTTGGCATTCTCTCAAGTCAACAGCCAGAAAATTTAATGCCAGCAATCTGTCATATATATATGATGCATCTTTTTTCTCCAAATAGGAGTTGAGAGAGGTCAGTGTATTATGTTCTGGTTTTTGCAAATGCGTTTTTTCATTAATGGTTCACAGTATGTTGTCTGAGTTGAACATACTTGGATTTACTCATTATAAACAGCATTTGCAGAAACAGAAGAACACGTCGTTTCCCTGAAGAAGTGAGTGGAACTGCTGCCTGGAAACCAGTCACATAGCAACAGACTGATTTCTATTCCAAAACTCTTTCCAAAACAGAAGGTAAGTACTCTTTCATTGACCTTCAGTGCTAAACCTAATAAAGTATCAGTAGTTTCAGCATAGGAGAGTGGTCTTTTCTTGGTGTGTATTGTTTCTTTCAAAATTGAGACAGCCCTCAAACTTTCACTCAGTGCAAATGGAATGATTTGGGATTTTCCTGAAAGTAACATAGCTATCATACTTGTGAAGGCATACCTAATTTTTAGAAAAAGGGAAGAATACTGCTAAGTAATAGTGTTTGTTTTTTTTCCTATTCTTGCTTTCTTAAAGCATAATTAAAAGAAGAACCAAGAAGAAATTGATTCTTACCTGGGTTTGAGTATTAGTTGGGTGGCATATGTTTACACTAGTGATTATTCTATTCATTAATCATTTGAATCAGGTTTCTTTCAAATACCAGATTTGACAAAGAGGTGCAGTCAAACCATGGTGTAAGTTCAGGTCTGATGTGGCAGTTTTCTGTGCCAGTAGCTGCCAAAAGTCAGGCTATTATCACAAATTATATTAAAAGCTATAGTGAGTTGTTTTTACGCTTTAATCATGAAAAGAAAAAAAATGCATTGAATTTAATTTTAAAATTTGATAAACAGAGGAGTTTGAGTTTCAAGAATACTTGTTTTATTAAAATGAGCTCCAAAGATAGATGATATAATTTTCCTTTTGCCATTCCTACCTGATTCCCTACACGTTTGTGAAAGGATTGCTCTTTTCAAGTATTCCATTGTAACAAAAAAGCAGTTTGTTACCTTTACAGACTACTTTGATTTTTACTCATAGAAATACCAGGACTTCATGGAGAATAAAGTGTTGCCATGGAAGAGTGGATCTCCCTCAAGTGTGAGGTTTCCATAACTTGAAAAGCTTTTTAGAGATTATAGTAAATCTTTGCAAAACTCAGCAGGCAGGACCAGGAAAGACCACACTGAAGTGACTGAAATGGAATGGAAGCAGAATTTGTTTGTTCTCTGTGTGGAAGAAAACCAGGTCAATCCTGTAGGTATGTTAAGTCCCACCTCAGCTCTTTTGCAGTTCGTTATGAGGATGGGATTTCTTGAGAGTCTGTTCATTTTGAGGTTTTGAGTGCTTGGTAGCTGTGGCTGTACAGCTGTGAATCTTGGTAAATTCTATTGACAGCCCTAAATCTGTGTTTTCATGTCTCATTTTAAGTGCCACCTGCCTGATTTCTAATCATCGTTGTAGCTTTTGCTGGAGGCACCTAGGTAATAGTTCTGGTTCTGTCCAAGGTAGTCTGGTATGCTTCGTTTTTAGATAGAAGTTGTTCATGTTGGGCAGGGCTCTGCTCAGTGCTGGGAAGAGAATGACTACTGGTTAACAGCAGTTGGATGCAGATTAGGGCGTTTAGATTGGCAACATAGAATTCACATCTGGTAAAATCTCACTGGGTACATGAGTGTAAAGCTCCTTGATACTGTTCAATTTTGCATAATAAAGCCTCATAAGGTGTGAGATATTCCTTGTTCTTCCCTTCAACCTCTCTCCCAAGCAGAAGAGATTCTGTATTTGTTGTAGTTTTGGGGATTCCAAAATGAAGCGTGTGGTAGAACTCATGTCACTGTGTATTCCTTTGTATTACAAACTTTTCCAGTTTCCATTCACCTTGTTACTATATATAATTCCTAGGTGTAATTGGGACCTGGGAAATAAATCTAGTGAAACATCTGTTGTAGTTTAAGATAGTTCACTAGTTTTTAGTGCCTGCATTTCCTTTTTGGCTGAAAGCTAGGAGCTCTTAAGAGCTTTTTCCATTATAGGTCCAGTAGACACCTCTGTTGTGCAACCATCAGCAGTTGGAAAGTGCAGAGATTGTCCTTCCTTTTGAAAATGTTGTCTTCTGTAAAGAAGAAATGCTCTATCATGTGAGAGTAGGTTGTTTCACTCATAATATACCCATCTTCTAGAAGGTCAAATTGATTTCTCTTGCTTTGGTTGAAATTGCACTTACCTTAGGTTTGTTCCTCACACTTATTAACTCTTTCTTAATAGCATCTTCTTCCCAATGTGCTCTGGGAAACAAACTATTTTTCCCTTCATCTTTCATTATTTCTTCAACTAGTTATAAGCAGTGAGTATGTCAATACAGCTGGTGGCAATGTTGGCAAGCAGTGACCATTAGGACAGGATGTAGGCATTTAGAAGCATTTCATTTTAATGATTTTGGTTACTGTGATGCATATCCTTCTTACTGTGGGAGAAACAGGAAAGAGCAGATGTGTACGTAGACACATCTGTAGTTCACTTAACTCCAGTTGAAGAGTCTTGTGGCTTTCAATTAGTAATTGGCAGAGTTCAAAGGCAGTTTGTTAATCCCCACAAATGAGTGTGATTTGTGTGTTGGGTTGTTGCTGATGAACAGATGAAATGCTGAACTTAATCTGAAGGTGCAGGGCCAATGTTGGCAAAGTTTTTAAAAAGCCAAGAAGCCAGCAATCAAAGGAGTCTGCTTGTACAGACTTCTAGGTAAAGAAATGTACCCAGAAGAATTTATTCTATTTTTTAAAATTCCAATATGGTAAAAATAAAGAAGAGGAAATTACAAAGACATGCTTCTGAAGAAGTAGAGCGGGTGACCTGCACATACAATGATGAGACATGGTTGAATGGGGCTTTGGGCAGCCTGGTCTAGTGTAAGGTGTCCTTCCTGCCCACGGCAGTAGGGTTGGAACTAGGGGCTTTTAAAGGCCCTTCCAACCCAAGATATTCTGTGATTCTATGGCAGGTTTTAGCAATTAAAGAATGTGTTACCACTTTTAAATATTAAATAAAAACTCATGCTTGCATATTTGCCTGCTGAAGTATATAGAAAAATATCACAGTCAAAACTGTGCATGTTGATTTTAGATTAAATCAGAAGAATGGAACTGAAGAATATGGTTGTAGACAAAATTCTCAGGATCCTTAGGAAATTAATGAAATGAAGATTAGACAGATCTCTGAAAGAGAAGGTGACTCATTGAATATGACCATGAAAGAAGAGACTGGCTTCTGGAGAAGAGCTGAATTACTTCACATGAGAGAAAATGGGTCAGAAGGAGATGAGTTGTCAAGAAGGAAGAATATCTAAGTACAAAAGGAGAAATGGATAATTGGCCATTGCAAGAGACTGGAGCCTTTGGAAAAATGGCATGAGTAGAAGATGAATGATACCAAAGAAGGGAAGGAATTAGACTCCCATTGTTGCTTTCTGTAAGTACTCCTGAACATAAATATCAATGACAGGAATAAAATTCAGAATTAAAAGACCATATACATACACACACAAAAGGATATAAATACAGTTAGATTGACTCTTAGAAGTCATGGATAGCTTTGGAAGAAAGAGGTGCTGGAATGGCCTTTCAGTATTAATGGTAGGAACAAAAATCTTTTAAGACAGCTAGAGCAGTTTGGGAAAATAGACTTGATGCATTTAGTGGCAGTGGAGGTTACTGTAGAATGTGAAATCTTCCTGTTTGCTTTGCAAAATTCTTTACAGTGATATAAAGCATGGTCTAAATCTGAGAACATCGTTCATGAAAAAAACAAAATGCAATCTATATTAACAGTAAACAGTTTGTTTAGTCTATCAGTGATGACATCTTCTGGCTTGCTGTAGCTTCAGCTCTTATCTGAGAGCACAAAACACTCATAAGAGGCCTGGCCTGTTAAGTTTGTGGTGTGTCTCCCTGGAGATTTTTCTGGGAGGGTCCTTTGAGATGCACAGTGGAGTAAGAAAAAGGACTTTAAAAATATCTAGATTTGGCTACATTGAAGCCCATTTATGTTGCTCTATCTTTATGTATATTTAGTTTGAGAAGAGAGAGACTTCTGTATTATGAAGAATAGCAAAAGTTTAAAGCTTAGTTTTGTTTTGATTCTGAAAAAATCCCCAACCCGTGTTCTAAATTCTCCCAATTACTGAAATCTTTACAGATGCTGTTTACAACGGTTGATATAGGAACTGAGAGACTGAGGCCACAGGTGGTTCCAGTGACACCTGACGGCAGGATCTCTGTGACATCTGCATGATGGAAAGCACGAGGGCTTTTCCCATCTCAGGATCTGGCCAGCCTGGGGGGCTGAAAGACCAGGCAGTGCTGCAAGACACTCTGCAACACATTCTTCAGTGATGGAGGGAGGGAGCTGACAGGGGGCCATGCACATTGCCAGGGGACTGTCACTTCAGTCTGCACATGATCAGTTTGTTACCTGCACATTAGCTCTCATACTGACAGCTGAGATCTGACTTTTGTTTTCAGTCACAACTCCAAAGACAGCTGAATGGTTCAAAACTGGCTGGGAGAGACTATCCTATGGAAATGCCTTTCAATTTTGTGAGTCCAAAAGTCAACCCAGGAATCCTTTTCTAGGTTGATCAGTTTAATGCTCTTACTAAGGGCTAGAAAATGTTTGTACCACTGAGATTATGTTTTACAAGATTTTTCTTTACAGTTGGGAAGACAGTAGCGTCTGTTTTGATCCTGCTCCTAGAAAAGACTTCAAATGGTCAGGTGGGGAAAGGGGACAGACCTTTAGCGGCTGGTCACACACTCTGGTAAGAGTTCACAGTGATTTTCCAGTGCCTTTTCTCAGTCAGCTTTTTTCTTGTTCTGTTGAATATGTAGTAGCTCCACTGGTTCAGTTGTTTTTCAGAGCTGAGGGCAAAGTTTACTCAGTTTGTTTGTTTAACTTCCAGAGTTTTAAGAAATGAAATAATTTTTTTGCTGCAGGTGTGGAACTGTTGAACATAGTTATTGATTAATGATTCTAATTATGGTTCCTTAGACATGTATGGAAATGGTAGAATTATGCAGCATATCTTTTCTTTTGAGAAAGTAGGTTGGAAAAATACTGCATTGTCAGCTCAGTGATTTTATTTTTGGAAAAGTTTTTTTTGTAAGTAATAACATATTGCTTAAAAATCAATTGAACAAATCTGACCTCATGGTTGAAAAGAAAGTTCAGCTGACACCTTGCTGTACAGTGATGACATGCTCTTTATAACACACTTACTTAATTCCTCATTTATTTTCCTCTCATAATACTGTGTTAACTTGGGTACAAATGATGCTTGCAGAGAGAGCCACCACCACACCAGAATGTTCATGACCAGTTATGTACCCCCTCAGGAGGCAAAATCCAGGCCAAAAAGAGTTGTAACAAAACACAAGAAGGAGGAGTATTGGGAAAACAGATAATGCATGAGGATCTGGTGAGATGGGGGTGACTGGCCAAGACTGGGAATGCAGGAGCTGGGTTTATGAGACAATACTCCATTTTTGTGTGTGTATTTAGCATTAAAAATTAAACCCAGCATGAAATTAGATGCCTGGAGTCCTCAAGGATGGGGTGTTTGTTCCCTGTTTCAATTTTTTAATAAATGTCATATGAATTATTTTGAGGAAGCTGACTGGTGGTTTACAGAAATCACAGACCATGATTCACGAGGATGGGGCCTGCTTCAAAGTCTGTCTTGGCTTATGGTGCCCACTTGCTGTCCCCACGTTGCCACCAGCCCTGGGAGTGGGGGACACCGTGAGTAGCCTGCTAAAGAAATCAGGGATGATATATTATGTCTGGGTTTCTCAAAGGAGCTTAAGGAAAATAAGTGAAAATTGATTTTCCCTTTAGCTTTTTGGGGAACCCTGTCGCTTTCAAGCAGTTAAGTAAATTAGCAAATTGAACAGATGTATTCCTCTTATCTCGAGGAAAATGTGCATTCCCATATTCAAACAGCATCTCTGCGTATGAAATGCAAGACCTTGGAAATACACTGAAGGAGCTCTTGAACTCAGTTTATCATCCTACTTCCCTTGCCAGCTATGAAGACGTCTCATGTATTGAGAGAGGAGAATATTGGGGTATATCACGCAGAGCAGGGAACAAAGCTGCGGGAATGTGATTCAGCTGAAGTTTTGCGTCTTAATTATATACTTGGTGGAAAAAAAAATCCTATTTTCTTCATACCCCCCTGTCATATCAACTAGCTCATTCTAATCTTCCTAGTACCTCCCAAATTCACAAAGGCATATGTCATTAGAGCAAGTTGGAAAGATCTAAAACCTTTGAAACTGGAATTTGCTGATTCATTGAAAGTAAAATGTTTGACAGACTTTATTTTCCAGAAAAAGTTGAGAACTAGGGGAAATAAATATCAATAATTTTATTTTGCTATAGAAATTCTTGAGTTTCCATTTTAATATGATACTGAAAAATTAATTTTGATGTAGTGAGTCAGTCAGTCATTTCACACTCTGCCTTCTGTATTCTTACACTGGATGAATGCCCACTGCTTCAAACTGGGTCAGTTTACCCTTGTGAAATTGCTGTTTAACCTGCTGCAATATGAGTGACTTATTGAAACTGCAGATTGATGCTTTTTATTCTTTGACGAAAGAAATAAAATGGAGCTGTCAGGACAGAATTCTCGCGCTGTAGTGGTTACTCTGTGTTTCATATTTGTAGCTGGGCTGCTTGTGCCACTTCTGTGTAAAACTGTAATTATTCAGTCATTTATCCAGCTCCTCTTTCCTATTTCTGGTAAAAAGAAAAGTGGTTCTTGAAGGAGGCAGTTGCTTAAAAGGGAGAAAAATTCTAATAAAAGCAGCATCAAATTCACAGTCATTCTGATTCTGAGTATTAGAACCAGCAAACTGTAGTAGCACAGGGAAGTTCAGAAACAGCCTTTTTCCATAGCTCAGCTTTGGATAATGAAATTGAGACCACTTCAAAATTGGTTGGTGGTGAAATGGTTATAGCAAGAGCTTTGTAACAGTAAGCCATGACAGGTGGAAACCCTAAACCACACCAGTCAGATCTCACTTTACCCAAGCTGGACTCTTCTGGAGAGTAATGTTTCCTGTATTACTGATTATTTGGAATAGGTTTGTAGAAACCAGAGGGGGTGAGCATTGGTCTGGATTAGATACTAATGCTGGCCTGTGGGAGCTGGTTTTGTTAACTCGTGATCAGGAAAGAATTTAAATTGTCAAGGAGCAGTGCTGGTTTTTGTTAGGCCTCTTTTTTTCCCTTTCTCTGTGCCGTGGCCAGGCTCCCAGGATCACTAAGGCATTTTACCTAAATAATTTGCCTTCTGTTACAAAGGTTTAGGGTTGTGATGATATTTTTGCTTTTCCTGGTTTATTCCTGTGGCTCACTATGACATCTGGAGCATTTGGTATGGTTTTGTGGTGTTAAATATCTGGCTTTTTGGCTCATAATGCCATGAACATAGGATAACAGAGTCATGGGATAGTTTCTGTTGGAAGGAACTGTAAAGATCATCTAGTTCCTAACCCCTTGCCATGATGTGACATCTCACCCTCAAGGGGGAGGGAACACCCAAGATTCATGGATGCTCATGGTTGAAAAGGAATGACGACAATCAGAGAGTCCACAGCTTATCTTCTAGACTTCTATATGTGGGAAGGGATGTCTTCTGCTAGATCAGGTTGCTCAAAGCCCTGCCCAGCCTGACCTTGATCAAAGGAATTGCACATCCACAGCTTTTCTGGGCAACCTGCTCTACTACCTCACCACCTACAATATTGCAGGCAAATACAGACCCAAGGCATTGCAATAACAACAAGGTGGGTTGGACACCCCTTGTAGTTACTCTTCTATTGTTCTCCTACAAGTATAAGAAAATAGTACGTTCTCAATCCCCACATTATGTTTCTGGTAAAATTAATTATTTACTCCACTCCTGAATAATTCACTATTGTTTTGTGCAGTAACTATACAGAAGGTTTGGAAGCACCAGCCCAGAGCATTTTGTTTCTCAAAATCTTCAAAGACTAGAATATGTAGAGAAGACATATATATATATATATATATAGGCAGTGGGTATAATTCTGGAGTGTGGCCAATGAAACCGCTGCAGTTCTGCACTTGAGGAATGACACTGCTGATGTAAATGCTGAAAAAAATGTACATTATTGCAACTATAGCATAATGTAGTAGTAGCTCGGATACAGCTAAATACCTGTTCTAAGTGAAAAAGTTGTCTTTTGTTTTGTTGACTGTGAAATGGATGGTTTAACTGACGAGTAGTCTGGCAGATATGGAAGTAATTTTTTTATCACCTTGCATCATCCAGATTGAGAACACAGGAGATTATGCAAGGAAAACCAGTCTGCCTTACTGAAGCTGGATATGGCCTATACAGAACAATCTGTTTTGGTGTCAGTTGGCCACCAGCTCTTGAGCTGGGTTTCATGGATCTCATAGGAGAGGTGGATGGAGATCAAAGCCTGCAGAGTCCCTGCACTCATCTTTGTGTATCCTGTACAGCATGGAAATAATTTGTGGGTACAGCTACACTGTGGGACAGTCTTCAACCTGCAGAGATTTATCAATAGCAAATGGTACTTACCCAATGGCTGAAAAAACAATGTTAAAGTACTCTTGAGTTCAAGTCCACCCCCAGCTACAGCTGTCAGCAGCAGGGCATTTTGCTACTTTGAGTGAGGCTGTAGTATGGAAAATTACTGCTGTACCACAGTTTAGAAGCATCATCATTGTGCTGGTCTTCCAGGCAGCGTTTGCATCAGCCCTGAGACACAGTTTGGCATCTGCTTGGCCTTGCAATAGCTGGCTTTCCAGTAACCATTATAAAATGTTGTTTAGCGTAAAGATACTTCTTTTAAAGTGGTTTGGCAGCATTCCCAGTGATCCCAGAGGGAGAGCAGCTAGGACTTGTTCTCCAGCTCTGAGGCAGCTGTCCACTGGGCTGACCAGGGTGGAGCTGTATGTGTTTTGGCTCTGCACTACAACTAGCGAGTAAAGACATGGATTGAGTTGTCCTTGGCTGCCTGCAATCCTTTGGCGTAGGGCTACGTCATGAAGTGGTGGGCCAGCAGCTCCAGGGTTGTGCAGTGGCTCTGTGAGGGCTTGTGATGGCTGGGTGGAGAGGGAGGACTGCAATGCAATAGAGCCATCTCCCTTGAAGACTGTGGAAGTAAATGTAGGGAGCAGCAGTCACACTTGAGCTAATTTTAGCTCATTTCAGCTTGCCATCCTAGGTTCCTTTTCCAGGTAATGGTGAGTAGTGAGCATATATCTCTTGTTCTATAACCAAAAAATACAGTAATTGTCCCATTTCTGTCTATGGGGTATAGGTAGACCTGTGGTGCCAAACTCAAGCCTAGATTTTTGTAGACAGACTTTTACCCTTAGTCTAATTAGAGTGTGGAGAGGTTCAGTAGATGACAGAGAAGGGGAGTACTGAGGGGCTAGTTTAAAAATTGGCTTGAGATGCTTTCTGTTCCTGTGACTTCTCAGAGGGTGAGCTTTGACATATGGTCTGGATCAAATACAAATTTTGCCTGAGTCTCCCCTGTTTCAGGAGTGTGGTATCTCCTTCATGTCTGTGAGGAAGATCTGTATCACATACTCTCCCCTGGTTTTCCTGGGCATGGAGCTGAGCCTTCCAACCCAGGAAAGCAGCCAGTGTTCCCCCCTGCAAGGGTGGTCAGCAGCACCTGTTTGGTCCTGTAAAGCCAGAGTGGGCAAATAACTGTGGTGTCCCATGTAAGATGTCATGGACATTGAGTAGCCCCATGCTGCAGGTCTTCATTCCTTTTTTTCCAGTCATCTGCTGCTGACCCACTGTGGCTGCTGGAGTATGCTGTAGGCATTTCATGCTTTTTTCCAAACTATAAAGAGAGCAGTCCTTGTGAATATTGTTTAAAACATAAAAAAAAAAAAAAAGAAACTTTAAAATAGCACAGTCTTTTTAGCACTAGTTGGAACTGATATGCACATGCAAACATACACTAGTTGCCACAGTCTCCTTCTGTCTGGAAACAAAAGATTTCTCTCCTTTAGGGGCCCCATTGTTTTCTGCAAGGAAGCTATTGAACCCCATTATTAAGTAATGGAAGCGGTATTTACTAGCTATCCTAAGCAGAAAATTTAAAAATGTGCATTCAATCTTAAAAATATTTTAAAAATTAAAAAAAAAATTAAAAATATTTTAAAACAAATCACAGATATCTCCCAGTCACCTAAGAAAAAGTAGCACAGGGAAAGACACACCCAAGAGACATACTCACATACTCTTTTTCTGGGGACAAAGAGAGTTTAAAAAAATGTACTTCCAGAATTCTTTTTGTCAGATCTATCAAGAAAAGTGATCATGTTGAGCATTGGGATTCATAGACAGGAAGGTTAATGAGGGTGAGGATTAGATAGATGTTGGTAACTGCAGGTGCAATGAACATAAAACGCTATGAATTTACAGTATCAAAGTCAAGCCAGGCCCATTTGATATCTTTCTGTGATAACTGATTGTCTAAAAAAAGAAAATATGTTAAACGTAATCAATTGGTATTTTCAGTAAGAACCTTGAAATGGTGGCACATGGAGAGTTACTGTTTCAGTGGAAAAGGAGAATGTTCAGCAGTAGCTAGGAAATTGCTAAAGCAAATATCATAGTGAGTTGTGCTGAAAGTAGAAGCATCAGTCTCAAAGGGCAGTTCACAGCTGAAGTTCTTAATGCATTTTAACTCACGTGCCTTGGCACAGGCTAGGATTGCACTACTTAGAGCATGAGCTAAAATTGAGGAAACAGTGCCAGTGTAAAGGATAATCAAAATAATAAACAGATGGAACAGAAAGACTCAAATTTTTTCCATAAGAAGAGAACTTGCTGATCACAGCATGACCATCAGATGCTAATATAATCCAACTGTGACAAAGACACATTTGTTTCTAGTCTGTATCAGGTGATTTTTCCAGCAGAGATGAAGAATTACTTTACTAGAACATGGCTTATTTACCTGGGCAAGAACACTAGGAGAGGATATACTTCTTGTCTATAAATAGATCAGTGGTAAAAACAAGTGAAGGAAAATAACTAAGTGGAGGGAAAGTTTTGCTGCAAGAACAAGTGTTTGGACTGAGTATGAATAAATTTAACCTGAAAGCTGGGGGAAAAAGAAAACCATTTGTGAAATGTGAATCTGTAGTCATCTTCCAGAGAGAGTAGTATGAGCAAAATATCTAGCCTATTTTAAAGTGAATCTGGATCAGGTTATAAATAGGACTTGTATCATATATTGCCCATAGTAGCACTGTATTGAATCTGATACCCTTGGGGCTCTTCCTAATTTTACAATCCAGTTTTCCTAATTCCTGGCAGATAGTAGACACAGGATCATTAATATGGTAATAGCTTTTTTTTTTCAGTAAGATATTTTTTGTATTTCTGTTAAAATTCCCTGCAAGTCCAAATTTTTCTAACATGGTATGGTAATATCACTCATCATTATCTTCTCTTTACTGTATCATTTAACAAAGCATTTGAAGTGTCTTACTCAGAATGTTTCATGCTTTTATGTGACATCTATTGTTGGGTCCACAATGAAAATATCATCTTGCAGGAACTTAGGAAGATTGACAATTAACAGGACTAGCTCCTGACCTGCAGTAGATTGGGCTGGTGAAAGGCTTCTGCTTTCATTCCTGCATTTCTCCTGCAGCACAGAGTTATCTCTGAAAGGAGGAATTATGGAGGCAGTACTCTCCAAGTAGCAATAACCTTTATTTTATATATATTTATATACATATAAAGTATATATATACATGTATATAAAGTATACCAAGTATGTCCAGTGGCTCATTTGATAATAAACATCTAATGCATCTAGTGTACTTGACTATAATACTCTTTGTATTAACCAGCACGTGCCCTTTTCTGTGTGGCTTAGACTAAATAATCACCCTAACAACACACTTCCTTTAGGTGTTTCACTGTGATTTTTTTCTTCTTTGCGAAAGCTGAGCTTGCAGTATATTAGTGTAGTAAACCCCCCTATCCTATATTGCTTCATATAAATGTATGGGATATGGTTTGAAAAAGGAAACAACTGTAGCTGATACTTTTATATCAATTTTTTACATTCAGCTGTTTATCAACAACAGTTAAACATTTACTCACTATTATGTCATCCAGACAAATTAGATTCTTTGTATACAAACAGGAAAAACAGCTTAATTTCAACAGGTAATCAACAGTATGAAGATTTTTTTTATGAAGCAAGAATTAGATATTTGCTTTTAAATACTTTTTGTTTGTTGCAGTTATCTGTTCTACAAGAGTCCAGCTTTTATTAGAAATTGTGATTCTTATTCTGCCAGCTACAAGAGTAAAGCAGGAAAACTTTTATTTGTACACTTTGGAGTTAATACTCATCTCTGCAGTAAAGCAATTTTATGTCTACCATTAAACATGCATTTAGAAACAGACATAAAGGGACTTATTCATACCTCAAAAGTGTATTTTCATGGTTTCAGTATGCTTTGGATGAGGTTCTAAATGTATTTCCTAAATCAAAGGAGATATAAACTGAATCCAATTTAATCTGTACTGCAGTATAGTCAAAAGCTTGTAGAAAAAGCTGGATAAATACACTTAAATCATCCTTGCCACTGAAGAAATGCAAAGATTCAAAGTTTGTTTCCAGTCTGAAACTGTATGCCCCATTTTGTCTTCCATCTCTTGACTCATGTTGTTGCTCTAATTTAAAAAAGTGGTACCCCAAGAGTTTCCCTTCTCCCATGAATCATTTCCCCCCCATCTTTCCTTGCACTAGAATTTCTCTACCTCTTCTGAATTTTGATTTGAACAGCTGCTTTTTATCTTCATGGTGGCTGCTGAGGAGTGTAGTGATTCTTCAAAATAAATGTGTCTGACTGAAGTCTGCCCCCTCCAGTGACTGAATCCCCACTGACGCGATGTGAGTTTGCTAAGTAACCAGCTTGAATTCCTCCTATAGTTTCCCAGATCTTCCTTTCATAGCCTAGCTTAGTGGAAGCAATAACATTAAGGCAGAATTATGGCTAGTAATAACCATTGTATTAATTAAAACTTGTCAGTTAGCCCTGTGGTTCACTGTGGTGGTGCAAAGAGGGTCAGACTGCTGAGACATCCAGACCACTAATTACAAGTCATTCAGTTCTGCTTGACTTGTCCATCTGAGGGTCCTATGATTTGTCTTGTCAGCCTTTCAGGAGTTGGTGCTGGTGTAAAACTTCTGGAGTGGAAAAGTCTTACTTAGATCCTTTTGGTTTTCCTGAATACTTTCAGAATTTTGATTTATTCTTATATATTGTTCAAGAATATATGTCCTTCTCATGGTCAGAACTTCATGCACTAACAAGGCTACCTCTTAAGAAACTACTAGGGCTAAAGAAGGGGCACACATAATAAATGTGTACTATTTGAGAAGCCTACAGTATCCTTCCGTGCCTCCAGTTGCCCGTCCAAAAGACAGGTTTTCCAGAGGTCCTGTGTTGTGCATATGTCTCGATAGTCCAGAAGATCCCAAATGGTACTGGGGTGACTCTGTTTGAGCAACTGAATCTTAGGTCAGACATGGACGTTATCCCTTCTGACTGCTAATGCCATGTGTCAGGGTCGGGAGCTGCTTTCTGCTTCATAGGGGTGGGGTTCAGTGGCTGGAGGACAGATATTTGCTGCTATTTGTGTTGTGGAATTCCCATGACATTTGCACTGGCTCACAAGTTTGACAGAAATCTGCAGGTGCCCCATACTCTTTTGTAGCAGCAGGTCCTGGTTACACAGGTTCTCTGTGGGATCTGAGTGGACACAAAAGCTATTCCAAAAGTTACTAGATTAAAGTTAATTTACTGTTTCGTTTCAGTGAGTTTTGCAATTGAGCACTCCTTTTAAAAAGAAATGTATAATTGAAATAAAATACTCCAGTCATTTATATTACATGTGCCCAAGCTGGAACATTTCAGGCAGGTTACACACAATGAGATAAGCCTGTAGCGGTTGCTTTTTATTGAGTATGCATGGAAACACAGCTGGATCTGACATAAGCAGTTGCAGACTGACTGGAAAAAGAAGGAAGAGTTGCATGTTCACATCTAGTCAAACTGTAATCTAAACAGTTGTCAGTTTATATTACTTATCCTGATGTGCTGCTTTCTGCATCCATCTATAGGGCTGAATGGGACATTCCATCTTATTCCATAGCCTGTTGTCATTGATGCATAATTCTGATCTCAGAATGGTTAAATTTAGTGGCCAAGCTTACAGCAGAGTAAGCACAGGTTATCATGTAAGTGACTGAACTAGATTTGGGTGTGAACAATCCAAATGTTTGGTTTAAAAAGAATTTTGCAGCAATTGCTTCAAGCAAGTCTCCTTCATTCTAGTTTTCATTTGCCTATATTATAGCACAAAGCTCTGTTCTAATATATTAGTTCCATATATGATGACTGAATCTGTAATTCCTATGACAACTATGTTGAGCTGAATGCCTTCATATTACTCATTGGTACCCTCCACTGATGGAAACTCTTACAGTTCCTTTACTGTTGATGTCTAGTGGGTTTTTTTTCCTCACAGAGGAGCTCATAAGAGAAAAAGCTATCCACCAGCACATTTATCTGGAAATGCCTTCTGAAGCCATTTGATGTGCCTGGGCACTGCAGTACCATTGTGTTGTAAGACTGATTAAGGAACTTTCATTTTATATTTGCAACCATGGAACTGATATCTTTGAGTGCTGAAAAGAAAGAGGATCTAGTTTACCTTCTAGAAACATTTCTTGTAATACACATTATATAATTCTGTAGCAGTTGCTTAATATCTTCTCCCAGAGGGAGCTACCTTTCTCTTGTTCTAGCCTCTTTGAAGTGACTTTTCTTGTGAATAAATTGGGTGAGATCCCCACGATATGCTCTGGAGACCACCTGTTCTTGTAGTTCACTTTTCTGCTGAGCCCACACTGTTCATACACTTAAATGTGCCGAGCTTATGGTAATTGCACCTTTCACCCACTCTGTAATTTCTGAGTCACTGCGTTGAGTCTCCCAGGAGCACCATGTGTACCTTTTTGTACAGTGAACTGACTGACTTCCTTTAGTTTTGCAATAACATAACCTCTACTGCTTCTTGAGGAGGTAACAAAGTGCAAATGAAGTGGCTGTGCTAGAACAGCATCCCCAGTGTGGCTGCCTATGCCAGCCTTTTTGAATGCTGCTGAGATCTCTTTTTTCTGAGATCTGAGGTTTTTTCCTGATCTCCACTCACATTCCTGCACCTTCTTTGAAAACTTGGTTAAAGGCTTAATCATATCTGCAAACACTGATACAGAATTCTGGGGAAGAATAAAACTTGCAAAACATTGCAGCCTATGTGAACTTGTAGAGCAAGGAGCTTTGTACTACTTTTTCTCATTCATTTTTCTAAGGTTATTAGTCTATTTCTAAATATTTTTCTATTTCATGTACCACTTGACCTGTTCATCAGTTGACTTGGAAGTGAACAGCTCCCAGAGTTATGGTTTATATTTGTATAATTCACTCTTTCAGTGGTGTTTGAATCTGACTGTAGGTTAATGCATCATCTGTTCATGAAATTACATGGATTTGATCAGCCTCTGATAACCATGTTTGGTTGATATGAATATTGCATAAAGCTAGAGCACAGTGAAATCCTGGGGCAGTAGATGCTTGTAAAATGGTATTGCTGCCCTGCAAATGTAGGGGGGAATTCTTCCCATCCTTGCCCTCATAACAAAGTCCCAAAGACTGCATATGCTAAATCTGTTTTGCCAGACTCTGGCATTTTTTGCTACAACAGGTGTGGTTTATGGTACAACGGAATTAATTGCTCAAACTCCAACCATTACCCAGTAAATCCTGCTATCTGCTTTTATGATAGGCCAGATTGGAGCATCAGAAATGCCTCATCTTTGTGCAATTATTTGTTACTCCTGTAAGCTTTTTTTCTGTGGTTTGGGGATATTTTTACTGCTTCTGTGGTTGATGGTCTGGACTCAAACACTTTGCCATACTCTTGCAGTCTACTTGCTTTTGAGACTCTACCCATTCATCTCTAGTTCAACTTCTGGAGTTTTAGGGCAGCACATTCATGCACCTCAGGAATAATTTCTGACTGCCACTCTGCCAGCCTTTCCCAACTCTATGAACATGGATTTTCCAAATCCAGTATCATTTAATGTTCTTGTAATAATAGCATGGCAAGGATTTCTTTCTGTCTGTCATTTGGGAGCATTAAGTCACACTCAAAATGTTCCAATACCTCTCCAGGAGCAGTTGGGTCAATTTATTTTTAATCTGCTGTTGTGCCCAGGATAAGATTCAGGGTTAATTATTAACATCAGAGCATCAGAGCATCTGTTCTGGGTTCTTTAAATGCAGGGATGGTGGTAATGAGTAACCTGGGTTCTGTATTCTATAATATTCCTGCCAAACTATAGGCTTTTTTCCAAGCTGAGTTTTTGGTTTAGCTAGTTAGATTAGGTCAAGCAAGCTGAAATCTTTTTGTCACTTCCTTATCAGTCGGGTACACATATTGACGATGGACTTTAGTCTTATTTGTGTTTACCTGTATCTCTTGCTAAGAAAATGTTTCATTCTAACACACTGTCTTGTTTGTTTACCTTCTGCTAACTGCTCAGACTTTTCAAAGCAATTTTCTCCATGTGCTTCCACTAAATCATCAGAAATACATTATTTCTCCCTGTGAAACACCCGGCTTAGCAAATTTAGAGCAGTATGTGGAGGGGCTAAATATTAACAGATGAATATTTGGCTTCCCTATATGCATCTACCAGAAAACCGGGTGATACGTCAAACATGGAAACATGCTTGACATTAGGCACTTCTTCCAGAATTTTTACCCTTAAAGATATTGGAGACATTTAACTTTTATTTTTATTTAGTTACTTTGATTATGCATTTAACCAAGAGTAGGTTTATTTTTTTTTTAAGACTGATGTCACTAAAGATTATGTGTGTTACTTTGTCCTCCTCACTATTGCTTTGGAGGGCAACACTTCTCATTTGGCTTCTACTTTAGCACAAGGAGGAGTTGTGAGTTCAGGGACTTTGGCTTCTAAAGCTGTGTTCTGTAGTTTGAGAGCTTCTGGGGCTGGTGTTCATTCTTTCAATCGCGTTTGTACAAATCTTCGTGAAACCACAGGTTTGAAGTCTGAATGGATGTCTTCTTGACAGTACTATTACAAAGACTGGGAGTTTCAGTTTTGAGTATTCATTTACTCTCAGTCTCTGACTGGGCCTTGCTTTATCACTATTATATATTCTATGTATGTTTTTGATACATCGTTTTTATGTGAGTTTCATATGCTTAACATTTTTTCTCACTGCTGATTCTAGCATCGTTCTTTCCAACCAGAATGTGACTTAAAATCTACTAGTGTTCCATTTATTTTCCTGGCTAATGGTGTATTCAGTTGTCAAAACTGTTACCACGATTCCCATTACGTGTTTGCCCAAAGTCACAGTGCTTTTTTCATCCTCCTTGTTCATGTGTCTGACAAATATCAGCTCCTGCAAAGTGATGTTGTCTTGGTTTGTGCTGTTTACTACAGCTTGTGCAGTTCTGTGTACTTGCTTTTCTGGATTACAGCTAAGTTCTTCATGTGTTTTCCCTTGTATCTATATTCTAAGTACTTGAATATGATCATGATGATTGGAGCCTGGCCTGTCTTCCAAGAGGTTCATGTTTTGGTAGAGGACTTTGTCATTCTCAGGTCATTCTCAGTACTGGAGTTTTTGTATCTCTAGCACGCCAAAAGCAATTTTGATGGCAATGATTTTTATCTTGGTCTTCCCCTAAATACTGCCTGAGCATTGTGTCCCAGATTTCAAGTCTTTTATCTGTGACTATTTTAGTTCACTTCAGTACTGCAAGATTGTCTCTAAATCACTCAAGAGTTCTGCCCTGTACTTTTATCTTCTTTTTGTACTCTGTTTAAGAATCTCTCATATCTTTAATATTCACATGGGTCACAACATTCCTTGAACTATTTTGGTGCAGTTCCGTAATTAATCTTTTCTGTCAGAGGTAACGGAAAATGATTAAACACATCAAGTGTCTCAGAAGCACTTGTTGTCAGAAATAAAGCTATTTTTATCTTGTCTCCCATTGCTTTGCAAAGTCGAACGCTGCTTAATTCTTTTCCAGATGACCTTTATATTTTCAGAGACTGTTTGCATCTCAGGAGACTTGAAACTGCTTTTCCATCCCACTTGTCTCTTGGTGCTTTAGTTTATTTGGACAGGATGTCGACTCCAGTGGTTGTGCCAGCCTGTCTTGTGTGGTGAGTGGAGTGGAACACGCACTTTTTCATCTCACTTTCTTGTCTGGGCTTTAAAAATGGCTTGAGTGAATTGTGGCCCAGAGATGTCCCTGCCTGCACTGCATGAGAAGTGCTTCAGATGCAGGTGATGGCAAAAATGGGGTGAGATGAGTCCCTGCCAGGGAGTGTGTCCTGTGTTTGCACAGCCTCTGATGGTGCTGATGGGGTTTGCAGAGTGCTCTGTGCAGTCCAGCTGCCTTCTCTGTGCCTGCCATGCCACAGAGTGCTGGCCCAGTGGGTGGCCTTTCAAAGCAAGGTGAGCCTGAAAGAGGTTTAACTCAGGGCTTGTACCATGACATCTCAGCTTTCTGTACTTCTAAGGAGAGGTTTCCTGCAGCAGCCACCTGACACAGTGGAATCAAAGGGTTTTTGTTTCCTTCCATCGCGTCGTGGTCACTGGGTCTCCCTGCTGCATATCTGATAATGTTCATTATGGCTGTGCATACAGTGTATGAAAGTAAAAGCCTTCCAAGACTTTCATCTGCTCTAAAATTCAATAGCAAAGCGTTAAATAACTCTTACCTGCTTTCTTATCTTTTGGGTTTGTTTTTTTCCCCTTCTGCTAATATTTTTGGAGTACCTGCAATGCATCCTGATGCCTGTGGCTTAGCTTCGTGCTTTCAGGCTGCCTTCACCCTTTTCTTCTCATGCTAGCAAAGCTCTATTTTGCCTACGATGAGGAAAAATAGTATTCTATCTAGCCACTGTGCCTTCAGACAAACACTTAATGCTTTTTTGGGTATTTTTTCTGTAGAGGTGAGTATCACATTAAACAGAGGCACTTATTCTGGAGTTAATACCTGGTCTACAACTTGGGATATCTGGTTTAATTTTTCTTTTTCTGTGCATATTGTAATATCTCTCTTCCCAGTTATTAAAAGAGGAATGTTATTGCTTTGGGCCTAATGTGTGGCTGCCATAAATTTATTCATGTTCGTGAGGCATCAGAATGTTCCAAAACAGTGACTAATGTATATTGAGAAAGGAACTGGAACAAAGAGTGTAGCTCAGATGTGTGATCAATACTTAGAGCTGTAATTCTAGTAAATTTTACATGGAGTGGTTGTAGACTGAAAATGCTCACTTGGTGTTCTATGTACCATTTACATAGCCTAATTCTCTTGCAAGGTTGTTGAGATTGGTCAAAAAAACTTAATCAATTGAAAAGATCATTTGTGGTAATGTTGGCTAACAGACTGTAAAAATAAAACTGGAACGCTACATATTTGGGAAGGAATTGGGGAGAAACAGAGTAACTGTATAACTAATATCTATAAAAGTCCTCTGCTTAATATATGAAGATGTTATTTTACTAGTTTGGAAATATGGGAAAAACCTTAAGTAATTTCTACATACCTGTATCTGTTACTCAGTATTAAGAATATAACTTGATTGTGAAAGAGAATGTTTGCCCAAAAACTGTGTGGATAAAACTGACTTAGGATCTAAGGGTGAAAAGTACATTAAATGTTTCATCCTTTTTTGGAGCTTTTGATTGAAATACTTATTTTTGATTATATGAGTGAAAAAACCACATTTTCTCCTTCCTGGTACAAGGCACATTGTGACTAATACATACTAGGTTTTCTCATGTTATTCATTCCCATGTCATTCAAATATTTCCATTTCAGAAGGGCTTTTGATGTGGAACAGAATAAGGATGTTTTTATTGGAAGTATATCAGCCCAGTTTCTACTAATCAAAACCCCCCTTTGTACACCCTTTCCAATTAACTCTTCTCTTTGTATTGCTAAATCGTAGAATTATAGACATAGAATCATTTAACTTGGAAAAAAATCATCTCTCTGGGCAGCCTGTGGTGGGCTTGACAGACCGTTCTTTGAGTGACAAAATTTTTCCCACTATCCAATCTAAATCTCCCCTGGTGCAACTTGAGACCGTTTTCTCTTGTCCTGTCACTTGTTACATGGGAGAAGAGACCAGCTACACCCTCATTTTAGGTGGTTGTCATGAGTGATAAGGTTCTCCCTGTGCCTCAGTTCCTCCAGGCTAAACAGCTCCCTCAGTTGCTCCTCATCAGATTTGTGCTCCAGACCCTTCTCCAGCTCTGTTGCCCTTCTCTGGACACGCTCCAGCCCCTCAATGTCCTTCATGTAATGAGGGGCACAGAATTGAACACGGGATTCGATGTGTCACCTCACCAGTGCCATGTACAGTAACGCTTTCCAATTCAGTTTCATTAATATTCAAAAAACAGTTAATATGCAAACATAATTCATCTGAGCGTGGAGAGCAAGATATTAGTGCAATTTATTTATGAAATGAATGGTATTATTACTGTTTCAGAAGACACAGAACTTAAAATTGAGAGATCTTGTTCTGGAGGAATGAACACAAATTGTGGAATTGTGATGTTTCCAATTAAAATTCTTGATTTGCTCTTGTGAAGTCTGTGCATCATGATAGATGTAAATACTGAGAACTTGCAGAATGATCCATATCAGTGCCAGACTCAGTAAGATCTTAATGATCATGAAATTTAGAGGAGTAGTCAGGCAAACAAATGTCTTTGTATTACTACATTGTATCACTACAGTGATTCTTGGACTGTATAGATCTGTCCTGCCACAGAGTGGACAGTCTGTGACACAGTAGGGCTTTGTCAGATTATGAAGCTTTTGTGCCTGTGTTGAATTACTTCTGGTATCACTGCAGGACTTTGGTAGGACCTAGCCTATGCCATGACATTGCAGGGGTTTTTTTTCTGTCTTGGAAATGTGTTTGACCCTTCCCAGGCTATTCAGGTCTCCTGCATGGAAATGACAGGTGTGACCTGAGGCTTCATTATTCTAGAGTGCCAACTAGTTGCTTGTGTTAAGGCAGCTGGTGGAGCCAGAAATCTCCACTGGCTGTAGTGGGAGCTTGGGCTCACATGTGGACAGTGAAATATAAGGTGTCTTCAGCTCAAAAGGATTCCCACTCTAGAAATAGGATTAATTTGCCTGAAGATAGCAGTAGTGCAAATTATCATTTGGTGTGTTCTGTAGTATCTCAGGTGTCTCTATGGAGCTAAGAGATGCGATTTAGGGTTTATTGGGAGAATCACAGCTTTCTGAAACTGGCTGGAATTTGGGCTAGAAGTCTAGTTTGCTCTGAAGTCTCTAAAGCTGTATTAACGACCTAATTTTAAGCAAATCAATTCTCTTCCAGATTTCCATATAGGCTCTCTGCTTTGTCACTGGCTTCTTAGAGCTTTATTTCTATGCAGTTTTGATTGCTTCATTAATATACATCCACAGAGCCTGGGGACTTTAATGCACTGTTTTCTACGTTTAGCATTTTTTAAATGGAAATAATATAATTCCACTTCATGCACACTCTAGAGGGCAGACATTTAAGTGGGTTTCTTCTTGCCACCTTTCATCTGCTTATAGAATATGTCATGTCTAAACTGAGTAACAGGTTTTGTTTGTCATCAGTGGAGAGAGATGGACTCGTAAAGAGTGACTCACACTTTATAACTTAGACAACAGTCTTCTCATTTTCTGTGGAGACAGACCAGGTGACTTCGAAAGCAAAGTTGAATGAGATGATCCCACATTGCTACACTTCATCTTTTTTCGTTGCAGTGAGAGAGTAAACAGCACCTCGTTATTCATGTAGAGGGGTAATCTCTAGAATTCTCTTTCTCCTTTCTTCATGGTAGATCCAAAGCTAATAAAATGCTGGAAGATCTCTCTCCACTGATAGGGAACAGAGAGGCCCAAGAGTTCTGGGTGCCACAGTCCTCAAGGTGTTCTGCAGGTGGGCAGCATACTTGCAAATGAAGATGAAAGAGATGAAATTATGTGTTTGAGAGTGTGCATGGTGGTATCTTAACATTTGAGATGGTAAACTAGAGATGAGTCATGCTTAACAGAGGAAAAAATATATGGCCCCTTTATGAGAGAAAATTTGGGTGTGCAAATTTGAGTTGCAAGTAGTGACAAATTTGTTTCCAATGGCATTTTAAAAATCATATTTTAAGTGTTGGGTGTTGGTCCTGATGTGTAATGTCTTTTGTTCTTTCCTGAGCATAACAGAGCTTCAGTGTGAAGTAAAATAAAGTCTGTACTTAGGTCAGATCTCATTTATGGTATGAAATGTTGAAGTTGTTACTATAGTTTCTCACGAGCATCAAAACCCATTGTATTAATTCAGACAGATGGTCAGGCTGCATCATGTTTATTGGAGCTATTGATGTATTATAAATGAGAGCATCTACACTGATGTCTGCAACTGAGAGCCTGGTTCAGATACATGCATGTAGGTGTGGACTGTGATTCACAGTTTCTGAGATTGTTCTTTTTGGGTTTTGGTGACCGCTCTAAAAGGATATAGCCCCTGTAGGGCCTGTGTCAGATCTATGCTGATGTTTTATATACCCCACAATGACTCAAAAGCAGCAGGGGTTATTGGTCTTGCCTTTCATTGTCCTTTTATTCCAATGGTCTTTCTCCGAGCAGTGGTAATTAAAATTCTGCTAGAGCAGTAAAATGGTAGAATTTACTATTTTCCTGGGTAATTAACAATGTGGATGTCAAAAATTATATTCCTAGTAATTCTGGCAACTGGAAGTGATTGTATTTCAAAGCTTATGTGGTAAGAGTGTATGAAAATAAAACTCTAAACATCAGCTATCAATAAATTAATGATAAAATTTGCCAACATGTCAACTGTATGGAGTGAAATTATAATGCTTTCTATATGATTTATATTTCAGGGAGGGCTAAAAATGCATGTGACATTTTGATATTTGTTCATTTCATTGGCGACTCCGTATGGCAAGAGTGAAGGTTCATGTCATCACAGCACATATGAACAAATACTGAGTGATGAGTCTCAAAATGCAAATGTAAACTGTTAGTAGAGTTATTAGGTAGCTTTTTACTCTAATGAGTGGATCTCAGAATTACAGAATCACAGGATGGGTCAGGCAAGAAAGGATCACAGTGGTTTGTCTGGTCCAGCCTCCCCACTCAAACGGGGTCATGCTGGATCACATTGCACAGTATTGTATCCAGACAGTTCATGAATATCTCCAGTGAGAGGAACTCCTCAACCCCTCTGGGCAGCCTATTGCAGTGCTTGGTGATCTGCACAGTAAAAAAGTTCTTCCTTATATTCAGATTCTTCCAGTGAATCAGTTTCTGCCTTCTGCCTCTTGTCCTATAGCTCAGCACTGCTGAGCAGAGCCTGGATCCATCCTCTTGGCACAATCCTATGGATACTTACAGGCACTGATGATGTCCCATCTCAGTCATCTCTTCTTGAGGCTGAACAGGCCCAGCTCCCTCGGCCTTTCCTCATAAGAGAGATGCCTCAATCCCCCAGGCATCCTTGCTCTTCTCCACTGGACCCTCTCCAGGAGCTCCATGTCTCTCTTGTCCTGAGGAGCCCAGAACTGGACACAGCACTCCAGATGTGCCTCACAAGGGCTGAGTAAAGGGGCAGGATCACCTGCCCCCGACCTGCTGGCACTGCTCTTCCATCCTAATCCACCCCAGGACACCAATGGTCCAGGGCACCAAGGACACTGCTGGCTCAGGGACAGCTTGTCGTCCACCAGGACCCTCAGGCCTCTCTCTGAAGAGCTGCTTTCCAGCAGATGTCCCTCAGCCTGTCCTGGGACATTGGGTTATTTGGTGCAGGACCCTTCATTTGCCTTTGTGGAACTTCAGACAGTTTTTCTCTGCACATCTCTCCAGCCTCTTTAGGTCCTTCTGGAGGATTGCACAGAACTCCGTTATATTGGCCACTCTCCCACGTTTGTGTTGTCAAATCTCATATTTTTACCTTTTAATCAATGACCTAGGAAAAATCCATGACAATTTCCACTAATGTATAGATTACAAGAGCTGGGATATTGATTCACAGAACAGCCAAAAATCTTTGATAAGCTAGGTTCAAAGAAAAGATATGTTTTAGATCGTGAAGGGCTCTGGAGATATGGTGTTTAGATGTGTATATGCTCACAGTGTAATTCTGTGGCCACATAAGCAGAAATGGTATGGTAAATTCTCTCTGGTTTTACTGCTGGCAAAACTGCCAGTGGCATATTATGTCCAATTCTGCTTCTGCAGTTAAAGACAGATGATGACAAATTGGAAGAGAATCAGAGGAGAGTGGTGAGAGTGGTTAAAGAGCTTGAAGGTAATGCCTGAAGATAATGCAAGGCTTCAGGAACTTAATCTATTTAGCTTTCAAAGGGAACATCAAGAGACTCTTATAACTGACTCTGTAAGATCTCAGGAAAGAAATTTGGTACAAAATATGTTCTTACAGTAGAAGATAAAATTATACCAAGACAAGTGCTTAAATTCTGATGCTAGGTGTAAATAGTAAATTTTAATAGATTAAATTGAGTTATTGGAATAATTTTTCAGAACCTGTGGCAATTTTTTTTGCCAGACCTTCTAAAGTCCAGATAGGTAGTTCTATATCCCTATATTGTGTGTTCTGATTCAAAGAGTATTAAGTTCAAAGGTGTTTCTTTGTTTTGTATTGTTTCAGAGTTTTGGGCCGTTCTTAAGATTCTTCTTTATATATCTGTGAATCTGCAGATAAAGTGATATTCCTATAATGACAATCTTTTTTGAAGCCTGTTTGGTTAAATGCATTTTCATTTTTGTAAATACTGGCAGTATGTCTGAACTCAGTAATAGAGGTTAATAGAGCCAGAAGTGTCTTCAGTGCTGTAATAGTATCTTGTGGAAAATGGAGAAGCTCTTTTCCCCAACCAACTAGCAATTTCTGGTTGATACATGGTATTAATATGGTATTAAGAGGTAATTTAGGTATTGTAAACTATTGATGAATGAATAAGACTGAGCCCCAGTACTTAAGAATAATTGTGTTACTTAAAATGGATTTTTGTGTCCATTAATTACATCGTTTCTTTTCAACAGGCCCATGCTAAGGTCTGGCATCTCTACAATGACCATTTCCGTCCAGCTCAAAAAGGAAAAGTGTCCATTGCCCTTAGCTCCCACTGGATAAAACCCCAGCATATGACTGAAAAGAACATAAAAGAATGCCAAAAATCCCTTGATTTTGTGCTTGGCTGGTTTGCTAAGCCCATATTTATTGATGGTGACTATCCAGAGAGCATGAGGAGCAACCTCTCGTCTCTGTTGCCTGAATTCAGTGAAGCTGAGAAGAAGTATATCAAGGGAACAGCTGACTTTTTTGCTCTTTCTTTTGGAGCTACCCTGAGTTTCCAGCTTTTGGACTCCCACATGAAATTCCAGCAGTTGGAATCAATAAGCCTGAGGCAGCTCCTTTACTGGATAAACAGTGAATATAACAACCCCCAAATATTCATTGTGGAGAACAGCTGGTTTGTTTCTGGTACCACCAAGAAAGATGATGCCAAATATATTTACTATCTCAAGAAATTCATTATGGAAACGTTAAAAGGTAGGACTTACTTTGTATTAATACATGCTTGAAAAAATCATACTTCAGTATAGCCTATAGAGGTGTGTTGAGGTACCGGGCTGAAACCAGATTTTTGTGTTTAGCATTCATCTTGGCACTTGTGAAATGAGACTTCAAATCCCTTTCCTGGGTTTGTTTTTTTCCTTGAAGAACTCTTTTATCTGCAGATAGCATTTGGTGAGCTTGATGCTGCTGTCCTTGAAGTCAGTAGGAAAATTTCTACTGACTTTGGTAGGAGGAAGTGTGAGATGTAAACTATTCTCAGTGGCCTTAGGAGAATTTTCTGTGTTATATATTAATAGCTGCTTTCCTTATCTGAATGCATATGTGCAAAACATAAGAATATATATATGGGAAGGTAAATACTATGAAATAAGAATTCCCCTGAAAAAACCCATAAGGCTGAAATAGTACATTTTAAAATGAAATATTGGAACCTTTTCATTCTGCATCTTGCCCTTGCACAAATTTTACAATTGTACAGCTCTGGGCATCAATCAAAGTAATTTGAATTTGCATCAGTTAAAGGAGAACTGAATGGTTGAGGATATATAATAAAAATAATTTAATTTGTTAGCAAACAGTAAGAAAAATACACCACCTTAAATAAGACTTATTTGCTGTTTTCCCGTTTCCTTCTGGCAAAACATTTTTTCAATCCTAGTAGTCGCCAATAAGTTGTTGGGGTTCCCATTTCCACTTTCATTGTCTTTTAATTTCTAAATTTACAATTTATTAAGTGATTTACTTGTCTACAGTTTACTATTCTTGGTTTAAAGAGTATTGTTATATCTATTAGTTCAGATGAGATAGACATTGTGTTCCATTGCCATTTTCATATGGTGAATGAGAAAAAATTGCCATCATTTTATTCTCATCCGTAATAAAGATGCAGAGGACTCGCAAATTGGTTTTATCTGCTATTCCAGAAACCTAATTATTGCAAATAAATTAAAAGGTGAACAAATACCTGAGCCTGTGGATCCAAAATAAAAGCTTGGAAACAAAACAGTAACTAACTGTTGTAAGTATGGTATCACTAGTTTTCATAAAGTCAGATGAAGAGCTCTTCTTCATGAAGAGATCATAGTCCAATTACCCCTATTTCTGCTTAGATTTTAAATTACTGGAAATATATACATGGATCTGTCTTTTAATCATAGCTGGCTGGAAGCAATCTCAATTTACAAACTGTCTTTTGTTTTATTGTATCACTCAATAAATAATAATAACGACGACAGTATGATAGGCATGCAATAACATACTGGCACTTGCCTAAATCTTTTGTAGTAAAAAAAAGAACAAAGAAAGCAGAGACAGGCTGGGTCTGCAGAAGAGACTTTGATATCATTAAAATGGAAAGTATTGCACCCAAATCTTCTGTTGTTAGAATCTTCAAAATCCAATGTAAATACCAAAGTTCTCTATGCAATACCTTGGGGAATTTAACGGAGAAAGATCCAAAAAATGCATCATGCTATCTGTGAGCAGAGTGGTTGGACAGCATTAAAAACCAAACACAAAGGCGTAAGCTTTCTCTCTGAGAGATGTAGATATGCTTATCCAGTGAAATGAAGCACTGTAATATGAAGATTTTGGAGGTATTTACCATGAAATTTACTCCAGTGGTGAAAGGACAGTAAAATGATACTGGAGCTGTAGCACTGAGAAGCAAGGATGATTAATTTAGACATGGGGCTGCATAACTGGGATTTTGCTACTTGCTAGATCTTGCCAGTATCTGTGCCTGGCTGCGTGTATGCACTGGTTCAGACAACTGCTTATTTCTGTATCTGCTTTAACAAGTAAGTGCAGTCCAGTTGGTGCAAGCTTGTAGAGAAAAAATGAATTGGTGTTGAGGGCCGGGTGTCCACACTGTATGTATTCCCATTTCTGGATTAATTTCACCCCAAAGGAGCCCAGGACGTGCATTCTGAGTCCACTGTGTGATGTGAACTGAAGCATGATGAGGGAGATTTGCTCAGAAATGTGCTCCTGATTTCACTTTAAGTGCTGATGTAGGTGTCCATTCTGATACTGCGTGCTGTAGACAAGCTCTGTACATTTTTTTAAAATTTATTTTTAAATTTTCCTTTGGGAAAGGATATTTATTTGGGATTCACAGCCTTGTTTGCTATTTTTCTTTTCTTTTCTTTTCTCTTTTCTTTTCTTTTCTTTTCTTTTCTTTTCTTTTCTTTTCTTTTCTTTTCTTTTCTTTTCTTTTCTTTTCTTTTCTTTTCTTTTCTTTTCTTTTCTTTTCTTTTCTTTTCTTTTCTTTTCTTTTCTTTTCTTTTCTTTTCTTTTCTTTTCTTTTCTTTTCTTTTCTTTTCTTTTCTTTTCCCCAGGCATCATTTAGGGTTGATTAGAGTAAATAGAGCTGTAGTATAAAATTGTTAAATATTAATTAGAGGTGTTAATTGGTTGGAGATTTCTTCTCCCATGTGTGGGTATCTCACCACTTACTCTGGGGTCATATTCACTTCCCTTCTCTGTCTCTGGTGTGACAAACAAATGGATTGTGCCTTGTAAAGCAGAGCACGTTGCCAGGGAGGGCGTCCAAGCTCCTCTGGGTCATGTTGACTAGTGGAGGTCAGATCACTGTCTAGGGAGTTACCAGATCTGAATTCAGAGTCTTAAGCAGAAAAGGAACAGCCAAGCCCATGACAAGTAGGGCCAAGCTATTCTCTGGTATGTCCAGAGGCAAAATAGAGGTCTTGGGCACCTTCCAGATGGAAGCATGGGCTGAGGGCTTCACAAACCTCCCCTTCAGGCACTGGGGTTGGATACTTAAGGGTCTGCCACATTTCCTTGCACGACTTCTATACTATCGAGCCAAACAGGGCATGAACTGACCTGCTGTTTAGTTTTTAACCCAGTTCTGGCAGAGTTCCGATCTGTACAGTATCATGGTTGTAGGTGTGCTCTGGGGGATTGCTTAAATCAGGAGTCACTTGCTGAGGTAGCATGGACAAGGCCACTCAGTTTCAGAAGCAAGGACAGTCTAGGTTTCAGCCCTGTTTGGTCACCAACGAACATAATAGGAAAAAAGAGACATACACAGAAAGAAAAGAAAAGAAAAGAAAAGAAAAGAAAAGAAAAGAAAAGAAAAGAAAAGAAAAGAAAAGAAAAGAAAAGAAAAGAAAAGAAAAGAAAAGAAAAGACTAATTATCATTGTGGTTTCCCAGTAACATGCAATCCATATGGGACACGGTGTTAGAGACTTCCAGACTTTTTGGAACTTCCAAACATTTTTTGAGTTGCTTCTTTCCTAGGTGACACTTAAAAGTTAATACATTTTTTTAAAAAGGATTTGAGGAGGATTTTTACAAGGTGCTCAGGAAGTGTGGGAGTGCTGTGTGATGACTTACAGAAGGGTGAGATGCTGTTTAAAGAAGTTCTCACTGAAACTGGTTCACACAGTGGACCTGTACTGGCTTTTACTCTGCTCTATGGCAGATGTCATCATGGGTGCATGCAGAGGTTAGAAAAATAGTGACATTTGCCAAACACAAAAGAATGGTGCCTTTAGGAGGAGAAGTATTCCATTTCCTTAGACATTTTCTCATGACCTCTGACAAAGACTGGGCCAAATTTGTTGCTTATTTAACTGCATTGTTCCTTTAATTGATTCAAACAGGGTTACAATCAAGAATCCATGTGGTTCCTCATAGCTGATTGTAATGAGGTACATTAGCAGGAAATTAGGATCTTGTTATTCTGCTTGCCTGAAATAACGCTTTCAGTGTTACTAGGCTGGTAAACATTATGTTCAGTCAGTATCCAGTTTGAGCTGACAGAAAATGGTGAGTAATAAAGATAAACTTTGCTGGCTACAGAGCCAAACACCAGTTCAAAAGAATGCTTAAGAATGTGCTTAAATGCATTGCTGAATTAGGGTGGGTCTAATTATGTAATTAGAATAAGCACACTCCTTTGTGCTTTCCTGGAGCTGAGCCTTGCCCAGGAACATTTTGCTGAATCTCAGTGTTTAATACAGCTAAAAGAGAGTATTCTGTGGAATCTTAAAATAATGCTGGTAAGACTAACAGATGCCAGTAGATCCTGACATTAACCTTCAAAGCATATAGTGATTTTAAATGTCAAACACTTGACCTAGAACATGAACATATTTTTAGAAACCCTTAAGTATTTGAGCTGTAAAATGCTGTGCCATAAAAGACATGAAGAGACAGAATTACCAAATAAACAGAGTCTTTCTGTATTATCACTTCTACTTGGAATCCGTGGTAATAAAAATTCATGTGCACACCAAACGTGCTGTGAGGTTTTTTGTCAGTATGTATTTGGAGTGGAGGGGGAGGAGATGAAAAGCAGTGTAACTTTTGTTTGCATACAGGGTAGTGCTGCAGTAACAGCTACTCCGGAGTGAGCTGCAGTGTGGACAGAGCAGAGGGCAGTGCAGGGCAGTCACTGGATCCATGGCTGCAGATGGCTCAGGCTCTACTCCGAGGCCGAGGTTTGGCACGTCTGATGAGCAGCACTGCTCAAACCATTGCTGCATGGCTTCTCTTTCTAAATCTCACTGCTTTAAAGTCAAGCAGGCACCTGTGCTGCCTTCTACCGTAATCTGGTAGCTCCCCGAGTGCAGCTGAAATATGTTCCCTGAATAGGCTTTGAGGAAGGCCCTGAGATACTTATCTGACCTGTTGCATTGTTCTTATACACTAATACTGCAAGCATTGCTGATAGGGTGTAATCTACAGAGGAAAAATGAGCTCCCTTATAAGTTTGGGTTTGTTCTTCCTCAGCTATCCGGTACGACGGAGTTAATGTGTTTGGCTACACAGTCTGGTCCCTCCTGGATGGCTTCGAGTGGCATAGGGGGTACAGCATTCGGCGTGGACTGTTCTATGTTGATTTTCAAAGCCATGACAAGAAGCTGATACCTAAATCTTCTGTCTTGTTCTATCAAAAGCTGATAGAAAAAAATGGCTTCCCACCTTTGCCTGAAAACCGGCCCATAGAAGGTATTTTTCCCTGTGGCTTTGCTTGGGGAATTGTTGACAACTACATTCAGGTGAGTCTAATAATAAAGCCGACAGGCTGTCCTGCCAGATCAGTGCACAAGTTCACAGTGACATATTTGTTAAATTGATTGTCATTGCCACACTCAGTGTGTGTGTATTACCACTGTGCTGCAAGGAGATGAGTACAAGGCTTTTGTGCCAAACACTGTGTCTTTGATTCTTCACCAGAGTTTCTGTGTGTGACCAAGGAGAATCAGTCAGATTGAGACACTATAAGTAATGCTTTAGAAAAATGTGTGGAAATGGAAAGGAATCTGATTATTGTCTTCCCTGAACATATATGATCAGTTATGGGAAGTCAGTTCTTTTCAAAGGGAAGTCAATTAAATCTGCTAAACTGTAAAATACATGATTCAGAAAACTTCCTGAAAACTCCTAAAACTCCAGTGGCACATTTCTACATCTTATGCATATACATCCTGGTACTGTTCTTAGAGAGATTTTATATAAAAGGAAGTGAACAATATTAGATTTAAATGAAATTACTGTATTCCTTCTATTTCATTTTATGTCATATTTGTCTGATGAGGGCTGCAGTGCCTCTGCATAAAACCTAGCTAGTTCATGGCCCTCAGTCTTTATTTCAACTGATTTGATACTTTGGGAGAATTTTTCAAATTCTAAGACTTTGTAATATGAGTACTAGTTATGATCACTTTAGCTGTTGGGCTCTGTAATTCTCGGATGCTATTTTGGGTGCAGAGCTTCTCTAACCACAGTAAAGAGGTGTAAATTCAAAGCCAAGGCTTCATCCAAGAACAGAATTTTAAATTTATATTTTCCACAAAGGCAGAATCTTTCTTAAGGCCAGAATGTGAAGAGCTTGTTTGTTTTTTCTCATTCCAAATGTAAGATTTGGCTTTGTTCTCTTGAGAAATATTGCAGCCTCCTTACCTCATGCACCAATTTTCAAGAAAATTCAAGTCATCCTCCTAGCTCTCAGATAGATTAAGAATTGGAAATGGAATTGCTGCTTTTGGAGTCAATAACAACAATAAAGTTGCGGAGTCAGTCAGCCTACAACAGCTAAAAAATCCCTCCCATCCCCAAAACTTTCAAAGCTGAATATTTTCGTTTCAAAAGGCTGTTCAAACATTTTGTGCTGTAAGGCTTAGGTAGTTTGATTTGTAGATGCATCACAGTGGAAAAACTGTTTTGACAGCATTCCCACAGTATTAGTGGCAATGCGTGCTTTAGTAATCTACAAGGGACAATTCTCCAGAAAAGCAATTTCCCTCAGACATGCTGTTTTTTATTACTTTCTTCTATAAGCACAGTACTGACCTCTCCGGAGAAAATAGCAACTGATTTTCAGCAGCTTCTTTTATACAGTCTGCAGAGCCTCAGCTACAAGTTGAACACTGGTTGTAGGCTGACACCTGCTTTTCAAACAGAGGCCAGGACAAGGAATCTGAATTCAGGGGGAAACCACATACCAACGATTAAAATGAAAGAAAAAAGGACAAATAAAGACCATGGTACCACTATCCTGTGGTTTGGATCTAGGAAGAATTACACAGAGTGTGAATGAGGAAATTTCACACTGTGCATTATTATAAGCAGTTTAATTTTTCATTTTCTAGTCCTTACTGTGCTGTTGATTGTCATTAAAAAGTGAAAGTATAATTCTGAGCAACCCTGAGAAGCTCATCTTGTACTGTGTTACTGTGTGTCATACAGGCAGTTCTGACATCTGAAACCCTAAAGGCTTCTCAGAAATGCATTTTCTGTTGGAGTAACATATAGTGGGTTTACTCAGAGGCCCAAAAAAAATTGATTCAGACATCAACAGCCTGCTGAAATAACTTGGAAATGACTTCAGTGTGAATTAAATAAAGAAGGATGTCCTCAGCAAGAAAGAGAAATTTTGCTTGTCAACTGAATTTTTGCTAGAAATCAAGTGCAGAGCATTACTCATCTTTCATCATAGTCAGGAAAAAAACAGAACACAGAAATGATGTTGTATTCATTATTTCTTTTCCTGCATTCAGGGAGTGGTCTTGAAACTGACTGTACTGGGTAATTTACAACAGTCAGTCTCTCTGTATACCCTCCTTAATCTTGAAAGAAATACATTTTAAAAATTACTGTAGTCTTCATTGAAGATGTCCTTCTCTGGAGTTCTGTTGCAGGCTTAGTGCCTTATCCCTGAGCAATGCCTTGTTTCTTTTGGAAACTGGAACAGCTTAGAGAAGACATAAACATGATGACCATTAGCATAAGGTTGTTTGGAAAGTAGAGTGAAAATTATATATAGATTTGCTACTTTTCTGACATCACTCGTTAACAGAAAATCATTCATTCCTGCGAGCCTGAGATGCAGTATCAGAGATGCTGAATGCAATGCTTTGACTTAGGATATTTTTTCACTAGGCTGGGCCTGATGGTTCTGATGTTCTCACCTACCTGGAACAAGCAGCTTGAATCTGGTGTGTTTCTTGTTCTTCCTAGGTAGACACGACACCCGCCCAGTTCGTTGACTCCAGTGTTTATGTGTGGGATGTTCACCAGACAAAGAAGCTCATTAAAGTGGATGGAGTTTACGCCTCGAAGCGCAAGCGTCACTGTGTCGACTTTGCTGCTATCAGGCTTCAGATCTCTCTTCTGCAAGAAATGCATGTCACACACTTCCATTTTTCACTGAAATGGTCTTTAATCCTTCCTTTAGGTAACCTTTCTCTAATCAACCACACACTTGTCCATTACTATCAGTGTTTTGCTAGTGAACTTCTCAGAGTTAACATAACTCCTGTTGTTGCTTTATGGCAACCTATGATTGAGAATCAAGAGCTTCCAGTTTCTCTTGCCAAATATGGAGCTTGGGAGAACACAGAAACCGTTCAGGCTTTTGTTGAGTACGCCAGATTCTGCTTTACAAGTCTTGGGGACCACGTCAAATTTTGGATCACCATGAATGAACCATCTGTGAAAAACCTGACATACACAGCAGGGCACAACCTTTTGAAAGCCCATGCAAAGGTCTGGCATCTTTATGACAAAGAATTCAGGAGATCTCAGAAGGGCAAAATATCTATAGCTTTGCAAGCCGACTGGGTAGAACCAGCTTGTCCCTTTTCCAGGAATGACCAAGAAGTTGCTGACAGGATTTTAGAGTTTGACATTGGCTGGCTTGCAGAGCCCATCTTTGGGAGTGGAGACTACCCAGAGGTGATGAGAGTGTGGCTTCACCGAATAAACAGTGTTGACCTGTATAATTTCCACTTGCCTTACTTCTCAGAAGATGAAAAGAAGTTAATACAGGGCTCATTTGATTTTTTTGCCTTGAGTCACTACACTACTACCCTTGTGGGCTCAGAGAAAGAAGATGCAGTAAAATATGACCACTACCTTGAAGCTCAAATGATCAATGACATCACATGGCTTCACTCTCCCAGCAGAGCTGCAGTAGTGCCCTGGGGACTGCGTAAATTGCTCAAGTGGGTGAAATCAAAGTATGGTGATGTCCCAGTTTATGTCATGGCTAATGGGATTGATGATGACCAGAATATGGTGCATGATAAGCTCAGAGTGTATTACATACAGAATTACATCAATGAAGCTTTAAAAGGTAAAGAACCACAGATGGTTTATATGTCACAAGTCCCACTATTTGTATACATTGTGTGATAGAGTATGTTTAGCTTTATAAGACATGTTCTCTGTAGAATACACCATAAATGAAATGTTACTGCAGTGTAACAGGTAATTTCCCCCTTGATTTATGATTGATTGGTAATAAACGTCAGGAAGACTGACCTTGCTTATATTCTGCATAAGACAGCAGAAGTTTTTTATGGATTCAATAAATTTAAATAGAATTTATGTGAGTAGCTCCACATGTATTTAGTCAGATTTTCATCTTATTGCACTTCTACTGTTTTGCTCTGTTGCTTCCTTCCACTGATGTCCCTCAGGGCTGGGTATGAGTTCTGCTCCTCAGTTGTCTCTGTATCTTATCCAACAGTGGTCTTATCCAAGAGTGATCTTCAAAATAATTCAGCTGTCTACCTCATTAT